>NC_089504.1:119440886-120140386 GCF_036850995.1 Saccopteryx leptura
TTGTTCATGGAGTACATATGAGAAGACTTCTGGGGAAACCCCTATAAAATTGAGAGGAATTTGGGGTGAAGCTCTCACAGATATGGTGGAAATAGTTCTAAAAAATATTGTATATTCTGAATCTACATGCTACTGTAGCCCTGGGTTTATGGATCATACAAATATCACATAAATAATAGCCCATTTCCCCCTTCTGGTCTTGAGAGCATCCTTAAAATCTTTGCCTCCATATAGTACCAATATGAGTTGATGTTTTTCTTGTGTTTCAAATCTATATACCTCTCTTTGGTTGCCCGGTAATATACCATGGAGAAGCAATTTACACAAGGGAGTTGTGGTGCTTAGAAACATTAATTCCACCCTTTTGGTGAACAATTTATTCTCAGGGTGTGGTGTTTTTTCCACTATAGGCTCAGAATCACTGAGATAGTAACATAATAAAGATATTTGTGTAATTCTTATCAATGGGTCAGGATATTAAAATTTCATGTAATTGGACATTTGTTTAAATATTGTTAGCTATTGAATTGAAAACCAACCTAGTAGTAAATGAGAAAACAGCAAGCCAGGAAGCTTTGGATAATTTCACGAAATTATATGATCTACCCAGTTTATTAGGCAGAAAAAATAAATTATGTTTGAAAATCAGTCATGTAATATTTCTGGACCATTTTCATAAACATGGATGATCTGTCATAGTTCTCTAAAGCTTTGACTCTGTGTAACATAGTAACATTTTAGACCAGTGCTCTGAGCCAGACTTACACAAGCATTAGCCAGCCTGGAATGCTTTGAGAGGCCCCAAGAGCTGCCCATCCCAAAATAACAACTCTACCCACTGTCTCGCATTGTCTCTGAAAGTTAGATTCACTGCCCAAATGTCTTCTGGACTTGAAAGCTTTATTGTCTTTGTCATTTCCTGTTTAATAATCTCTTTTTGTTTTGTTATCAGTGAGGAATATACAGTATACAAAGAAGAGAATGATTAAGTCTTTTACTTGCTTTCACTACTTGACTACCTAATTCTGAATGACGTTGGCACAGGAGAGAGTAGTAATCATAGTAGTGATGATTGTTACTGTTGCTTGAACTGAGATATGATTTGCATGAACTGAACAGTATTCAGTGTTCAGCTCAATAAATTTTTACATGTGTATATACCCAAGTAACCACTACCCAGAGGTTCCTTCCTGTCTCTTTCCAGTCAATACCCAGCTCTGTCTCCCCTCCAACACACACCAAAAGGTAAACACTATTCTGACTTCTATCACCACAGCTTGGTTGTGCCTATTTTAGACCATTTTTATAAATAGAATCATTCACTATGTACTCCCTCCTAGGTGTCTGGCTTTTTCAACTTTACATTATAGGAAAGTATAAGGCGGTAGAAAAGGGTAAAGGGGGAATATATGGTGATAGAAGGAGACTTCACTTGAGGTGGTAAACACAGTACAATGTGCAGATTATGTATTCTAGAATTTTACCCCTGAAACCTGTATTGTTTTATGAACCAATGTCACCCCGATAAATTCAATTAAAATTTCTTTTTAAAAACTTCACATTATATCACTGAGACTCATTTATGTTGTTGCATTTATCAGTGGCTTGTTCTTTTTCACTGCTGTGTAATCTTCTATAAATATACCACAATTTATCCATTTTATAATTGGTAGACATTGGGTTGTTTCTAGTGTTTGATTAATTTAAATTCAAGTGCTACGCATATTTTTGTACATTTAGTTCAGTAAACATATGCATTTTTCCCTACATATATACCAAAGAGCAGAATTCCTAGGTCATAAGGTATGTGTATGCTTAGCTTCAGAAGAAAATGCCCAAACTGTTTACTGAGAAGATAGTTTTGATGGGAGATTTACTTGTGTTTCCCTGTTTGAACTCTGTGTCTATACTCTATTATTCTTTTTTTTTCACTCTGTGTTCTAAATCATCCTAGTTCTCTTGTACTTTGGATCCTGATTTAATTCAGCTGATGAATAACCCAAAAGTTTGGGGCATGGATGGAGAGAAAGAGAGATCACGGCCCTGGCCGGTTGGCTCAGTGGTAGAGCGTCGGCCTGGCGTGCAGAAGTCCCGGGTTCGATTCCTGGCCAGGGCACACAGGAGAAGCGCCCATCTGCTTCTCCACCCCTCCCCCTCTCCTTCCTCTCTGTCTCTCTCTTCCCCTCCCACAGCGAGGCTCCATTGGAGCAAAGATGGCCCGGGCGCTGGGGATGGCTCCTTGGCTTCTGCCCCAGGTGCTAGAGTGGCTCTGGTCCCGGCAGAGCGACGCCCCGGAGGGGCAGAGCATCGCCCCCTGGTGGGCGTGCTGGGTGGATCCCGGTCGGGCGCATACGGGAGTCTGACTGTCTCTCCCCGTTTCCAGCTTCAGAAAAAAAAAAAAAAAAAAAAGAAAGAGAGATCACAGTATTTGTCCCTCTGTTGTCTTCCTGCTTCACCACCATTGAAAGAGGCTTCATTCTCTACAGCCATGGCTCCTGTCAGACAGCCCCTCATCCACTGGTTCCACTAAAACCATCCTCTTCATTGCTTTTTTTGTTTTAGCAGGTGATTCCTTGTCATTGCTAGTGCCTGTGTGCTTCTTTATCATCTAGTATCGTGCTCTTAACCCTACTCACATCACTGAAAGAAATAATTATATAAAAATCTAAAAACTCTTGAGTCTGGTGTCTTTTCTTATAGGGACTTTGACTGATACAGGGGGAAATAAAAAAGATTTTAAGAGAGGGCAGAATATTTTGGAAAACATAGGGGTTCATGCTCAGAATAAGACAATTGGCACAGGAGAGAGATTGCACTGAAAGTAGTTATTTTGGGAAATTTAAGTCAACAGCTATATTGTGTAAGGACCAGAATGCTGACTGACATATAGATGAGGCTTCTATCTACAAGCTGTTTGTTGACAAGTTGACCTTGACTTTTATCCTGGCTGCTCATGACTCTACTAAACCTAAATTTTCCATTTATAAAATGGAAAAAATGATTATACCTGTTTCAGGTTGACCAGTTTCTCAACCATTACCACATCCATGCAGTTGTCAGATAATCGAGGTAACCAAACACCAAAGATAAGATAGAAGTTTGTAAGTTCATTAAAACCACTCATCCAGTGCTGATAAGAGTACCTAGGACATATACTAGAACTGCTCAGAATCTTAGAGACAAGGTCCCATATATACTGTAACTTCAGGGAAACACAACCACCAGCCAAGGACAAAGAAGCTTGCTTCAGGGGTGGCAATCTAATATAGCAGTTAGGACAAAACAAAGATAGATTCCTCTGAGAAGAAATCTAGATTTTTGTCTCTTATTGACTATATATATCCTCGACTCAGTGATGAATATTTTCCAGTTCTGTTCACTGTTAAATAGGGATAATCATTCTTATCCCTTTTATAGTAATTGTTATTAAAATATTTTTATATCCACTCACAAAAAGATATGTAAACATATTTATGAGCATGGTCCTCTCTACTTCAGCAAAGTGCTGCTATAAGCTGTCAGGAAATACAAATCTGCAGAGGTAACTGGTGTGAGGGGAATATGAGAGTGCGCCTATTGGGGGCAGGGAGGGAGATGCATGGGAAGATAAGATACCAAAGTCTGGAAATGGTGGTGCTGAGGGTTGGCATGTGGGTATCTTGAATTAGATCTTTTTTTTTTTTTTTTTTTTTTTTTGTATTTTTCTGAAGCTGGAAACGGGGAGAAACAGTCAGACAGACTCCCGCATGTGCCCGACCGGGATCCACCCGGCACGCCCACCAGGGGCGATGCTCTGCCCACCAGGGGGCGATGCTCTGCCCCTCCGGGGCGTCGCTCTGCCGCGACCAGAGCCACTCTAGTGCCAGGGGCAGAGGCCAAGGAGCCATCCCCAGCGCCCGGACCATCTTTGCTCCAATGGAGCCTTGGCTGCGGGAGGAGAAGAGAGAGACAGAGAGGAAGGAGGGGGGTGTGGGGGGTGGAGAAGCAAATGGGCACTTCTCCTATGTGCACTGGCCGGGAATCGAACCCGGGTCCCCCGCACACCAGGCCGACGCTCTACCGCTGAGCCAACTGGCCAGGGCCTTGAATTAGATCTTGATGCTAATTTTCTATCCAAAAATTAGAATCTGCTGTCCCTGAGCAGAAATAGTTAGAGGTAGACCACTAAAGTATGTAACTTAGACTGACTCTGTTGTCAGCAATATCTATTTATTTATTTATTTACAACAGTCATTTGAATAAGTCTCCTTTTGCAAGCCCAACACTCCATTTCTACCATCTTAATTTTGTTCATCTTAGAGACACAATATCAAGGTCAATATCTTCGTGTGCATGTGTGTATATAAGAAAACACACATACACAACGACATATTGTCAGTAACTGCATATTTCCAAGCAAAGCCTGACACTAGTTAGCTGGAATAGAAGCAGGGAAAAATATAAGGGTTTATGAGAAAACAAATTCAAGTTTGTATGTGGGCATGCATTCTAAAGCAAAAAGTTTCTAAAGTAGCTAAGGCTTTGGGCAAATTCTGATAGCACTGAACGGTGAGGAAATAGTCCAGGACACAAACAATGTGCTTCTGGCATCGTGCTGGTGACTCAGAAAATTCTGATTCAAAACCAAGAATTATTTTCAAAGGTCTTTGACAGAGCCGACAGCTCTTCAGCTGTCAGCCACCCTCCAGAGACCCTAATGAGCTCTTCCTTGTCAGGTCTTTCTGTCTAAACAAGGAATTGCTAGTCTCTCTATCTGTCAGCCCACAGTGAATGCACTTACCTTTGCTTTTGCATAGTATAAATTATTATTTAATGCAAACACTTGTTCAGGTTGATCACTAGGTTGTTTCTGTCAACCTATATCAATGTGTTCTGTAACGTGTCAGTGACTCAACAGCAGAGTATGTACATAAACAGGTGGTCAGAAAGTGTTTTTTTATTGATAAACTAATAGATATTCCTAAAGAAGGTGCTGCAACTACTTTGAGACTCAAAATTCCTGACGCTCTTATAGACAGTCAAAATATTTTACCTTTCTATAATAGCAAGTCATAATAAGGGGCAGTAAGAGATGACATTTCAGAAAAAAAGAATTTCTCTTTAGTTATATTTAATAAATCTCATTTTTTTCTGTACAATAGTCAACATCTTTGCTCAATTCTATATAAAGTGACTTCTATTTTAATTTTAGAATTCAGTAATCCCTTTTTAAATTGGTTTCTGTTATTTTTAAAAATAACCTTTCTTACTAATTTTCTCATGCTCTTTGAAAAAAATTCTATTGTTTTCCTTCTTCCTCCTTCATGTTAGTGTTTTTCCATTTTAAATTTTATTATTCCTCCTGCATATAGAATGGTGGTCAAGAGCACAGCCCTCGGAATAATTCAACATGGGTCTTGAGTTCTGGTCAAAATTTTCTTGGTTCCCTTTTCCTGCATCCAGTCCCTTCTCTATCATCTGATGTATCATCACTCTATTCGGAATTAACTCCTATTCTACTCCGTCATAAAATTTCTTCTCCTTTGACTAAAATCTTTTCAGATACTTCAATTCTCTTAATAAATTTACCTCATATGTTTAAGGAAGAAGATACCCATTTTATAGAAAAGAGAGGAAAAAATAAAATAACAATAAAACCCCCAAAATCTTCAAACTATGTAACTATGTTCTTTAAAGTTTGTTTCTACAATCAAAATGAAAAGAAAAGAAAGATAAAAAAATAAAATGAAAGAGAAAGAAAATGAGGAGAAAAATACCAAAGCAATCAGTATCTACAATTTATAACATGAAATTTAACTTCTGGTATGACCAAGTAACTCTTTACTGGATCAACCCTCCAAAAGATAATAAGTAAAACTTTGGACAAAATTCTAAAAAATAAGTTTTACATACTGGAGATTAAATAAATTTGGGAAAATTCTGTTTGGAAGTTGATACTTGGGTAAATGGAATGAGTATCCCATTTTGATAGATGACACCAGTCTTTCTAACTTGAATATGAGAACATAGAGATCCAAGAAATGGAAGCTGCTGGGAAAGAGAAGGGGGAACCCAGTCAAGGACAGCGCCAGAGACAAAAACTCAAAATTTTGTATATAAATTCCACCCAAATTTTAGACAAACACCTGAGCCCCACATTTGTGGGACAGACTTAAAGTAATCCAACTGAGGACAAAAGGAGCAAACTAATATGTTAGCACTGAAGAGAGAGAACTTTTAGTTTGACAATAACAAAATTATTTACTTGCTAAAATAAAAACAATAAAAATCATTCTTGAATATTCATTGTATTCAGAACACAATTTTTTTTGACAAAGACAGAGAGAGAGACAGATAGTGATGGGCAGACAGGAAGGGAGAGAAATAAGAAGTATCAGTTCTTCGTTGCAGCATCTTAGCTGTTCATTGATTGCTTTCTCATTCATACCCTGACTGGGAGGCTATAGCAGAGCAAGTGACTCACCCCTTGCTCAAGCCAGCAACCTTGGGCTTCAAGCCAGCAACTTTGGGCTGAAGCCAATGACCATGGGATCATGTCTGTGATCCCACGCTCAAGCCAGTGAGCCCCAGCTTAAGCTGAATGAGTCTGCACTTAAGCCAGTGACCTGGAGGTTTTGAACCTGGGTCCTTTGTATCCCAGTTCGATGCTCTAACCACTGCACCACCAGCTGGTCAGGCTCAGACCAGAATTTAAAATTACTTGACATACACAGATTTGGGATAGTATGGGTCTGTCTCAAGAGAAAAGATAATAAACCAAGACCAAACTAGAGAATAATCACAGGTTGGGATTTTCAGACTAAGAAGTTTAAAGCATCTATTATAATAATGCACAATAAAGTAAGGAAAAATACACTCACAAGAAATAAAACTGAGCAGAGAAATTGAAATTATATAAAAAAAACATATGTAAATTCTAAAACTAGAAACTTTAAATCTGAAATTAAAATATACTGACTAAGCTAACAGGAGAATATACATGACAATTAAGTGAGTTAGTAAACTTTAATATAGAGCAATATACATTATTCTAACTGAGGAACAACTAAAAAAAAGTAACAGACTACCAGGTACCTATAGAACAACATAAAAAATTGTAACATATGTGTAACTGGAGTTCTAGGGGAAGGGAGAAAATAGACAGTAAATATATTTTGAGAAACAATGGACACAAATTTCACCAATTTGGTAAAAGACATAATATTTCAAGTATAAGATGTTCAGTGAATCTAACAGAGGACAATGCTAAGAGAATCACACCAATGGCCATCTTAGTCAATCTACTAGAAAATCAAAGTTGAGAGGAAAAAGTAGCTCAAAAGCAACTAAAGAAAAATGATGCTATATATATAGTAGAACAATGATCAGATTTCATTAATTTCTCAATAAAACTGTGAAGGCCAGAAGACTGTAACAACACACAGTGCTAAAAGAATGAAACTTTAATGCAGAATTCTATATCCAGGAAAAAAAATACAAATATCTATCAAAAAATAGAGCAAAATAAAGACATTATCACAGAAATGAAAATGAAGAGAATAAATTACCAGCAGAACTGTGCTACAAAAAATGCTAAAGGAAATTTTACAGAACCAGGGGAAATGATGGCAGATAGAAACTCAGATATTAAGGAACCTTAGAAAAGTTCTAGAAAAATATAAAGTCCATTTTTTATTCTTAATTTCCTTAAAATAGATATGACTTTAAAAGCAATTGTAATTATATTTTGTTTTTGTTTTTTTCTTTTTTGACAGAGACAGAGTCAGACAGAGGGACAGATAGACAGGAAGGGAGAAAGATGAGAAGCATCAATTTGTCATTGTGGCACCTTAGTTGTTCATTGATTGCTTTCTCATATGTGCCTTGACCAGGGTGAGTGGGGGCTACAGCAGAGTAAGTGACCCTTTGCTCAAGCCAGCGACCTTGGGCTCAAGCCAGCAACCTTTGGGCTCAAGCTAGCGACCATGGGGTCATGTCTATGATCCCACGCTCAAGCCAGTGACCCCATGCTCAAGTCAGTGACCCTGCATTCAAGCTGTTGAGCCTGCTTGAGCGACCTCAGGGTTGCGAACCTGAGTCTTCCATGTCCCAGTCTGATGCTCTATCCACTGCGCCACAACCAGGTCAGGCTGTAATATTGTTTATGAGGCATTTATTGCAGGAAGATGTGATGAATGTGATAATTATAATGTAAAGGAAAGAGGAATAAGAAAATATACCTATAGAGTTGAAAATTTCTGCATTTTATGTAGAGTAACACAATATTCACTCTAAAAAGGATGAAAAGTTAAAGGTGAATATTGTATTCCAAAATGATTATTACAAATATTTCACTAAAAGTAATACAAAGAAGCACAGCTGAGAAGCCAATTTAAATTCTCTTCAAATTTAGATTGTAAAATACTTAAAAATACTTTATGATGTATATTTTAATAATGTTTTTAATTTCTGGATCTAAACATTATCTTAGAAAAAAAAATATGTATTAGAAAAGGTTTAGGCTGAGTGCTATTTCTTTCTATGTAAGACCAGAGTATTTTCGACAAAGACTTCTGTGTGGGGATTAAAAGAATTTGTGGTTCAAAATTTTGGTTTTAACTGCTAAAGCAAAAACCATCTGTTCTTTCCCATGAATATCTCTTTGACCTTGTTTCCCTTGCCCCATATTTAGTATGCCCCCGGGAGAAGGCTTCTGCTCCCCTTTATTCTCATTTACACACAAGGAGCAAATCTGGAAGCTCGCAAGAGGGACATGTGTGGATATCACTGGAACAGTAAACAAATGGGACTGAAATTCCCGAAACACTCATGCATTAATTTTTTTTCCCTCTCATAAGAACAGATGAATATAATAAATTATGACCATTGGTTTAAGTGAGGCGTGGCAATCAAGGTTACAGAAATCTCACCCATTATATACATGCCCATCTCACTTAAGGATAATAAAAATATGCAAAATATGCCAATTTCTTTTAGGTCTAGGATATTTTTAATATCTTTGTATCTTTATGTACCCATGTCAATATTTACATATGTAGATTAAAATGAAAAATGCCATTCCTATTAAAAATATATAATTTGATTTCACCATAGAGAGAAATCATAGTTGGATTTTATATAAATGTTTGGAAGTTGTAAGTAAGTAAATTTCCATCTGAGTTTACAATCTACCCAGAACACTCTTCTCCTCTAATGAAATAATAGAGAAAGGAAGGTCAGAAATGTCTTTCCCTTTTATGGCTTAGTTCCTTGGTGGTTCCTGCAGAGAATTAATTACAGTCTTGGCATAACCCTTTCATCACCTTCTCCTGCTGCTTCTTCCCCCATTCATGAATAAGATTTTCCAACTTTTGGTCTCAGAACAATTGAAAGAGCTGAGACTGCAGGTCAGACCTAAATGTTGTTTGCACGTTATGTTAACCAAGGAATAAATGCACACAAAACCTTTCCAACTTTTTTGATTTGTGGATTTTATAAAGTGGTTTTAATGTTCTCTGTATCCAGCATTATTCTTCGTGTCTTTTTTTGCATCTCCTCCTTATAAAAAAAAGAAAAAAATCAAAGAATGATTTAGCATAGAGGAATTTCAGGCCCATTACTCCTATGACTTTGGCTTTGCCTAGAATTTCATCCTTCACATGAAGGATGCAGTAAAGTATGAGTTAAAATCTACAGGAGAATGATGTTTCTAGAGTTCTATTCTATTACACAGGATGGAATTTCAGTTGTACTTTTTATTCTTAGGTGCTGTGACCTTGAGTAGTTATTTAACTTCTTCAAACATTGGTGTTCTGATCTTTAAAATGGGTAAAGATCATATCCATGCCATAGGCTAATTGTATTTAATTATCTAAAGTACTCAACACAATGCCTACTACATTTTAAGAAATTTATAAATTTAAGTTGTTCATCATCCTTCTGTCCATTTGATTTTTTTTCATTTCAAGAAAATTTCTTTTTTTTTTTTGCAATGAAACCAAAGTCACTGTGAGCACATCCCATCACGCACCCACTAATAATGCAGATGGACAGGTTTGTCTTTCATAGCCAGAAGCCCAAATTACCCATAGCATCTTGTCCAAAAAAGAGGATAAAAGTCAGCAGGTTGATTTTTTTCTAAACTTCAGCTTGTAGCCTAGAACAGATATCTTGAATCCTCAACTGCTTCAGCAGAAACTCTAGTTTAAATGATTTGTAAAACAATATAAACTACGCTCTATTCCATAATGAGAGGATGAAAAACAATGTATTCTGAAGTGGATTCTTGTGTGACTCTTGATTGCTAAACATATAAGAAGTAACAAAAAATGCAAAAATATTTATAGGTTAAACTTACATGTTTCCTAATCCTCATGTAAGTATATATTGTATGTGTAAATTTCTTGAAAACAAATCACTTATGTATTTTAATGAGATATATATAATAAAATATTCAAAATACAATTTATTTGAAACAAATGTTTGGCCAAATTTAATCAAAGTTCATTGGGACCATGACCATTATATTACAAATGATTCTTTTGTGATATTGACTCAAAATCTCTTTTTCAGTTTGATTCCAAGTCATGATTTTCTCATCTTCTCATTGCATCTTGAACTTAAGGTCTTTAACTTATTCATCTTTCAATAAAATTTCACTCCTGTCCCTACCATCAGTAATCAGAAAACACCTTTTGGTCATCTGCCCAACTTACAACATTTCTTTTTTCTTTAGAAACTAACTATCCTTCCATTTACCTAGAGAAATTACTCAGGAGCCATACTTTCTATGTGAAAAGCTGTCCTCCTGGCAAAAGCCAATTGGACCTTGGGTGAACACTTGATTTAAGTTGAAAAAATCAGATCATCCCAGAGATTTTTAATTGGGAAGAGAAGATAGTCTCTGAGGGATGGATAAATAATAATATATTGACATGTTAAAAAGAATTAAACTCAAGAACACTAGGAATCCAGGGGAACAGGGCATCAGAGAAAGCCAGATAGTGGATAAGGAGAACAATGAAACAGAAATTAAGACAGAGAAAAGATGTGGTTTGAACTCCTGACAACTTTTACAACATGGTTCTAGTTTCCTTAATAACCAATTGCATATTTTCCCTATGATATGTTCACTTAGTTATTGAATAACTCATTCATTATACATATTTTGAATGTCCACTAGACAGTGTGCTAAGTATTCCGTGTACTTTTTTTCACTGAATTTTAATTAAAAGTCTAAACCATAACCAATCAACCAAACAGCAAAATAATAGTGAATATTTGATCTGCACTGACAACATCTTGGGAAAACATGGACCCTTGATTCTGGCTACCACTTCATATTTTCAAGTGGAATCCCAGTTGCATTATGACTACTCTCACCTAGGTGAGCTGAAACAAAAGCTCCTATATAAAAAATGTAAAGTTATCTTTCAAGATTGCACTGGCAAGATGTTCTCTGGCTATTGTTATGATCTACTTAAAGATTCATATAATTACTGAAGAATTTTGAAGTGAGAAAGAAAAAAATTACAAAGTAGCACAAGTATAAATTTTAGCTTTCACTTGTAAAATATCAATGACTAAGAACCTAAGGCTAATGGTACTTAATGCCTCATGGCAAAAGAAAAAGAGAAAACTCCTGACCTACTGTTTTCTAACTTTTTACATCTATATAGCATAATGGTGCACGTCTATAAATATCAGTCTCCAGGAAAAACATATTTTTCAATTATCCTAAATGTAAGATGTGGAAAAATTATAATTTGTTTTATGAGTAGTCAACTTTGCAAGAGAACAGAACATGCATATTTAGGTAATAAGTATAAGTCATTTGTCAAGCCAGTGCTGTTGCTTCTCCACTAAAGAAGCAGAACCATTTTTATTAGGTCAAGACATTAAACTTGTATTTAATTTATTAATATATTTATTATATACCAGTTAGCATTACTTGGGCTATCATAGAGGAAAGACATAGGTAGTCTTAACACCTTCATTCCTGAGTCCATGTTTTTCCTGCCTGTGTAGGTTTTAATCCCCTGCAGGTCTGGTTTATATCACTACCTGTCAGTGAAAACTGCTCAAATCTTACCTTATCAAAGTATTTGTCTTTACTGTTGCATTCCACAGCCCCCATGCATCTCATTTAGAATGAAATTCTAATTCTTTCCTATACTTTTAAGACTTTACAGGATCTGGACCCAGCCTTTCTCTTCAGTCTTATTTCTTGCCATACTTCCTCTTGGCCTCTACTAGGTGCTTCAAGTAAATTAGAAAAAAAAAAAAAAAAGCTGTACTAATTTGTTAGAACTGCTATAATAAACAACAAAGACTGAGAGCCTTAACCAACAGAAATTTATTTTTTCACAGTTCTAGAATCTAGAAGCCTGAGATTAAGGTGTTGGCAAGACACTCTCCTTGGTTCTTGGTTTGTGGATGGTCAACCTCTGTCTTCACATGGTCTTCCCTCTGTTCAAATCTGTGTCCTTGTTGGGCAGATATTATGCTCACTTTGTTGAGGATGGCGGTGCCCACGTGAGGCTGTTGCCCAGGTGATATTAATGTGTGTTGAGAATCCTTGTAGCCTGGGGCTTGGTTTTGGGATTAAGCCTTTCCCACCTTCTTTTGATGTGGGGTGGTACAATACAATCATACCTCAGAAAGTGACTTTGTATTAGAGACTTCCCTATTTTGTATATTGGATTAAGGGTTTGGATTTCTACACTATAAAATGGGGACGGAGCAGGAGCTTGCCCTCTTGGTTCCTGAGATTATCATTAGAGGAGAGAGCAGAGCAGAGCAGAGAGCAGAAGGAGGCCACGTGGAGTAGGCCAGGAGAAGCAGCCAAGATGGCGGAGTACTGAGTGAGATGCCAGTTTGTGTCGAGTTTGTATCTGGGATAAGGAAGGAGATGGGGAACTGAGGAGAATAAGGCTGGTGAGCTAGAAACCTTTGATCCTCGGAAACTCGGATAAGTCAGTGGCTTTGTGAGCACTGAATGTGAGTGGGTTTTGGAGCCCAGTGTGTGTTTTTACTTGCCCGCCGGGTGCAAGCTAGAATTAAAGACTATGGCCCACCAGTTTGTGGCTCCGTTGTTTCTTTACCGACTGTCCGAATCCAATGCGAACCTGCATGGGCCAGGCGGCTGCTGTGATGGTAGCCCTGGCCGCGGCTCCTGGCTTTACAGTCCTCATTATAAAGGACATCAGTCAGATGGGCTTAGGGTCCATCCATATGCTCTCATTTCACCTTAATTACCTACTTTTAAAGATCTTATCTTTAAATGCAGCCACATTCTAAGGAAATTGAAAATAGGACTTCAACATACATTTTTGAGAAACATGCCTCAGCTCATAAAAGTAATTTTCTTTAACCATTGAGGAATGTGCTATGGGAAATTTGGACAGGACAACTTAAAGTCATAAGGTACATGGGTACAAGTTAAAGTCAGAAGGTGACAAAAGAACTACAGATCCAATAAGCTTGGGTATGACAGACTCTGGAGCCCTATGCTTTTGTCAATATAGACTTGAATGGTACATCTCAAGAACATTTCTTTTTCCATAAGATGGTCATTAGGGAGTCATCATGAAAGAGGATCCAAGCAGAAGAGGATAGAAGTTAGTCTACAAAGACCAGCAGACTGCCAGGACAGCCCAACAACTTCTTAGAAAAAAGAGACTGGGAGGTGTCAAGAGGCAACCACCTCTAATATTCTAGTGAGAAAGTGAGTCTTATGAAAAACTGCAGTGTAAGAAAATCATTTTAGTTCCATTTATCATGAGCTATCCAATGAAATGGCTATGCAAATAGCAAGAAACATGATGTATTAGGAGAATATTATGAAACATTTTAGAAATTTTTAAGGTGGTTCTTGGGGAATGTTTTTGAATGAATAAAATGCCACATTGTCTAGCTCAGACAAAGACCATCAGAATTTATCATGTAATTCAAAGAATAATAAAGATGGAGAATTTAATATTCTGAAAGATTTAATGAGGCTGCCCCAAATACACCAATGGAAGGTCATTTTTAAATTAATGATTTCCTCATGTGGGAAAACAATAAACAAAAACAAACAAAGATAAACAAAAACAGTAACTTCTTAAAACAAAACAACAGCAAGATAATGAGTTCTCCTAGACCTAGGGCACTGACTAAAGTGTTCCCACATGAAAAGTGGGAAACTGTAAGTACTGACCACTCCAAGCTGGAATTTAGATTTATTTATATTGTTCGTGGAATTTTCAAAAGCTTATTAGAATTAATTTTTCCCTAAAAACAAACAAACAAACAAAGCAGCAGATCAAAAACAAGTCCTGTGTGTGTTAAAATTCTAAGTGTGTTATAATTCCACCACAGAGTTTTATCCTTTCTTGTGTTATTATTACCTTTTGTCCTAGCTGGAGCCATGATTAGATTAATACATTTGATGGGAGATAACTCAAAAAGTTAGAGTTTATTTTACAATTATAAAATTTATTCTAAAATTTAGAATTTATTCTTCAATTATAGAATTTATCCTACAATTTAGAATTTATTCTGCAATTCTCTTATTAGTCAACTGGGAGAATGCTTATGACTCAGGCTTCATGGTTATAGGTATCTAAGATTTTGAAGCTGGGATTACTACAAGGAAAATTTTAGAATTTTGCCTGAAAACAGTCAATAGCAGTCTCTAACTCCTTTATGGGGACAACAACTATGATGTCTGAACTGTACAAAGATTATATTAGTACCTGTGGTTGAAAGGTGTGCCTTTACCTTTAGCATGGGAACTTAAAGTGCATTCAAACACTGTTCATTGATTATTAGGTTGAGATACAAATACAGTTTTCGAGAGTAAAGTGGCTTCTTTAAAATATTCATAATAAGCCTGACCTGTGGTGGCGCAGTGGATAAAGCGTCAACCTGGAACGCTGAGGTCGGTTTGAAACCCTGAGTTTGCCTGGCCAAGGCATATAGGGGAGATGATGCTTCCTACTCCTCCCCTCCTTCTTTCTCTCTCTCTCTTTCTCTCTCTCCCCTCTCTAAAATGAATAAATAAAGTCTTAAAAAAATTAAAAAAATATATTCATAATAATCAGGCATACCCTGGGATTTATTTTCAGAGCAATTAAAAACTTACGACTTATGTATTAATGGTGGTAATTTGATCTGTTTTAGGTGGTTTTCTAGATTTAAATATAAGAGAATGATTTTTAAAACTACTTTTCTGACCCAATTTATCCTGAGCTATATAACCAGAGTTAACACAGGCTATTATAATGTTCTTTTATTAAGACATTTAAATCTGCTATTGAGCCTTTCTATCAATGTTTTTGATGTGCTGATGTGTTATGATGCAAGCAATTAAAGCCTTCTAGACACAATATTTTGAGAAATTATTTACTTACAATCAAGGCAGTATAAGATTTATTTTCCTAATATTAGACAAGTGTTATCCATAATGGTACTTTTCAAGCAATATATGTCTTGGAATAGGAAAAAAAAATCTTCTGATATTCTAATTTTAATAACAAATTTATGCTTAATTCCACTCTCTGGTTATTCATTACCATGCAGCCAAACAAGCAATTAAAATTCTGTCAATAACAAGTCTTCCAACTTGCAGATGAATAACCTTTGGCAAGTCATTCATCTTCTCTTCTACCTAGCCTCCTTATCTTTCTGATAAGAGATTAGACAAGGTTCTCAATGGTTGCTATGCATTCAAAATAAACTTGGTTTCAGCTGGTCTGGGGACTGCCCAAGCATCTCAATGCTCTCTGAACTCCTTTGGTGATTCTCCTCTGCAGTGAAGGTTCAGAATCACCTAACGTTATACTTCTAACTTCTAGAGTCAGTGTTTCTTATATAACGGTTGATTCATCAACCTTTTTTATTAGAGATGAAATTTGCAGTTTTGCCATGGTGAGAACTTGGAAGTGAGGATTGGAATTCCACCCTGCTTTCTGTATGAGAATCCCGAAAAGCTTGTGTGTTGTAAGAGGAATCTATGGTGAGGAACAGAAGCAGGATGGGAGGGCTGACTTGAGAAGTTGCTGTGAATTCCAGGGACTCATGGAGGCCTAGAGTAAAGATCGTTGAAAGACAGTGGCAGGATCGGTACTGAACGGTAAGCCTTATACTTTTCAGATCTGGATGACACTTAGCTGGGAGAATCTGTTAATTCCAGAGTTTTCCTGGAAAAAAAAAAGTGAACTAAAATATCTGAGTAAATACACTGACTTTTTTTTAATTATGAAAGAATACAGGTCTGTAAAAACAAAGGGAAAAATACAGTGTAGTAAAAGGAGAAAATAAAAGTTCCCCATCTCTGCCAAACTCAACCTGCTGTTTTCCAGAAGCAGCCTGTGCTGATACTTTATTGTGAATCCTTCCAGATGTTTCCTTTGCATAACAGTCCTATAAAATATTCATGAAATCTAGCCATTGATTTGATTTTAAAAATAAGATTAAAATCATTATATCATAATGTTATTTTGTGACTCTTTTTTTTCCCCTCATTTAATATGTCGAAAGGACATATGATCTATGCCAAACCATGTAAATGTAGCTTATTCTTTTAAAGGCTGTTTAGGATTTTTGTTGAAAGAATGTACCAGAATTAATAAGCAAGTTCTCCTGTGGTGGACATTTTTATTATTTCCAGTACTTTGCACCTATGGAGTATTCAGTAGTGAACATCCTTGTTCATATGTTTGATCAATCAGGCAGCTATCTCTGTGAAGTATATCCAATGATGTAAAATTCTGGGGACAAAAGGATTTAAAGTATAGATAAATTTCCAAACTGTCCTTTCAAGTTGTGATATTAATTACCAAAGCCATCAAGACTATTTGGAATTTCTATTTTGCCACAAGTAACCAACCTGGAAAATTATCAATGTTTTGGAGCTTCACCATTTTATAGAACTGTTATTTGCTAGTTTTAATTTGCATTTTTTCATTATCAGTACATTTTCTAAAATAACAAATTTACAAAAAGACTTCCACTCACCTACCTACCAAAAGAAATTACAGAAGTTTTCTAGTTAAATGGTAATAAAAGAAAACAACTGAAAGAATATTTTGGAGGAATTTAGGCAGAATGCAGGCATTAATTTGCATTTTCTAATCAGAAATGCATTTATTTTTCTCTTTGTCCTCTGTGGCTCTCTAATTTGAATATTCAGCAGGAGAAGGCTGAATACTTAGATATAACAATAGTTAAATATATTCCTTTCTTATAATTCTGCTCCATCTTTCTAAGGTGAAATGTTTCAAACAAAGTAAATCTTAATTTTGAATTCAGATGGCTCACTGCTAAAATCATTATAAGTAGAGTGAAAATAGGAAACTTTTCAGAATATCTTACTTCTGTCGACAAATTGGCACTTTCAGAGAATATTGGCATAATGTGGGCCCCATGCATCATTTCCATGACCTCCTTCCCCCTCCCCCAATTTTGTCAAAGCCAGGGTTAACAAATGCCCTATATTAAGAATGGCCCTCCACATGAACTTCCCGGCCGGGCTGGCAGGCACATGTTTACCAAAATGATCTGTCCTGGAACATTTGTTCTCTCACCAGGCTCTCCTTTCCCCTTCTTCCTGTCCTCTCCTGTCTTATCCTTCCAAGCCTCTCACCACTCTTCTAGCACACTCCTGCCCTACCCCCTTGCTACAAGGAGCAACCTTCCTCAGCCAGTGCAATCACATTTGCCTCATGGGACACCATCAAGGAGACCCCCCACCGCCACCACCCTGCAGCCTCATTCCTTTTCCCTCTCCCTCCTACATTTCAGCCACAGGGCCTGTGATGTTAGGCTCTTTCCCTTTGTCCTATATTAGTTGATCACAAATCTGGTCCCTTTAGTCAACCGTGAATGCTCAAGAGCATGCACTTGGATCAGGCCACTGGTCTTGGCGCCAAGCAGAGTGGTATGCATGATGAATTATGAAACCCTTTTCCGGACAAGTTTAGAATCTCTGGTTCTGCCAGGGCACTGGACCAATGAATGGGAACACGTGTGACAAATCAGAAAATCCTTCATGAGAAATACTTGGGAGCAGAAATCTGCAGTCTGCTACTGTGACAAACCAAAGACCTGATGAAGACTCCTCAGGAATGACCTGAAAACAGTCCTTTCTTATTTGTGTTTTACATTTAGGGATTGCTTAAGATTTAGCTAATAGAGTCCAGGCTTGATTTTAAAACACGCACAATGAACTCCGTTTATTTGTTTGGTTTTTATCCATTATCTCTTATGAGCTAAATATCTGCTGCTGCTTGTAAACACAAATACTAGTTTGATGAGAAGGCTTAATGTTTTCATCTGTTTTAGACAGGAAACACCATGCCTCCTTTTGCATGCCTCTCCATCTCTAGGGACTGACTGTGTGAGACCCACTTTCAAGCTGCTGGAAGCATTTTCATTCTATCCACGTGACATTCAGGATCTAGGTTTTACACAGACATGACAAGTTCAGCCATCATCTGATTTTTCCCCTCCCATCCTCTTTTCTTGTTATCACAACACTAAGAGCCTGGATTTGTTAAGCCAGGCAGTTTTAGTAGGGGACATGTACTTGTACTCAGAGCACTCGTCACATTTCTCTATACTCCTGAATTATTCAACCTGGTTTTTCCCTCTGTGCATTACATACAGACTCTCCTTTTCTCCCTTCCACCAGAAAGGAAATAAGGCTCTGTCTTCTTAATTTTTACATTTCCTCTTGCTATTATTATTTTAAAAATGAATTGTTTGTTAGCATTATTTTTAGACACTTTGGCATACACATTTAAGACGATAGATGTCTTTGTCTTAATGCTTAGAGACCATCACCTCGATCAATCACTACCTTATGTTGCCTTGATAATGAGATTACAAGACCCTAAATCCAATGAATAGTTAATTCTCTTTGCCCCCCCCCTTTTTTTTTGTATTTTTCTGAAGTTGGAAATGGGGAGGCAGTCAGACAGATTCCCGCATGCGCCTGACTGGGATCCACCCGACATGCCCACCAGGGGGCGATGCTCTGCCCATCTGGGGCGTTGCTCTGTTGCAACCAGAGCCATTCTAGCACCTGAGGCAGAGACCACAGAGCCATCCTCAGCGCCTGGGCCAACTTTACTCCAATGGAGCCTTGGCTGCGGGAGGGGAAGAGAGAGACAGAGAGGAAGGAGAGGGGGAAGGGTGGAGAAGCAGATGGGTGCTTCTCCTGTGTGCCCTGGCAGGGAATCAAACCCGGGACTCCTGCATGCCAGGCTGACACTCTACCACTGAGCCAACCGGCCAGGGCCTCTTTGGCCCTTTCTTGATGCACCATTTAGAGAGAGAATAAGTTCACAACATTTGGCTTTATTCATAGTTGTTATGTAAACTCAGTACACATTTGCTAAATTTAACTGGACTTTTTTTTTATTTGGTAACTTTATTCTATGCCTACTACTGTATTATACTTGTCTGTGCCCTCGAACAAACCATAGAAGAAAAAGAGTTGAAAAGGGACCATTGTAATAAAGGCTGAGAATATTATAAGCTTTTGTAAGTAAAGGACTATATCGATTTAGTCCCCTTTTGTGTCCTCAGAGCCTGGAACCCTGGAAGTGCTCCACAAGTATTTGTCAAATGAACTAAACCATGATAAATATTGAGCAAACTGTTTCTTATGCAAGCCTCTGCTTTGCCTTGGATCAAGTCAAACTTTTTTTGTAATTGGCTACATAGTAAATATGTTAGGCTCTGTAGACTATATGATCTCTGCTGCAATTGCTGAACAACTTATCAGCATGATAGTAGCTATAGATAATATATAAACAAATGAATATGGTTGTGTCACATAAAACTTTATTTACAAAATCAAGTGAGGGACTAGATTTGATCTGCCGGCCCAGTCATAGACCCAAGTCTCCTTTCAAATTGTGAATGGGATGCTGATCTGTTACTGCTTCAGGGTGACAGTGATGGGGGGTACAGTAGTGTAAAGCCGGTAGCCGCAGCCACCATCACAGCTGCCTGGCCCATGCAGATTCGCATTTAATTCGGACAGATGGTAATGAAACTGTGAGGTCGGTTGGCAATAGGGGAAGATTACGTGAGGAACCAGGTCTAGGAGCTTTGGCTGGAACCACCCACATCCATGCCCGCCAGAAGAAACGGCCCAGGAGCACTTTGAAAAAGAATGACTGTCTATCAGCCAATGAAATTTTGCCACATCGTATCAACCCACCACCAACCTACAAACACTATAAATTAACCCCCTCCCCCCCCTCCCCCCCCCCCCCCCCCCCCCGGGCAGGAGAGGCTACGTGACTTCCCTGGCCCCTGTCTTGTGGACCCGTGAACCTTGCCCGGGATGTGCTCTAAATAAAGCTTTTGCTTGTTCACATTTGGTGGTACATTCTTCTTTCTTCCTTGCGGAAAATACCTTACATTTGGTGCTGAAACCCGGGAGGAGCCGGGAGTCCCCCATGGGGACTGCCCCACTCCTCTTCCCTTCTGAGGAAGAACAGGACCTCTGACTTCCCACCCACTTTGGCACACGGTGCGGTAAGGCCCCTGCCTCTGACCTCCACTCAGTTCTTTCCACCTATGAGACTCCCTGTCCATAATAGCAGCTACATCAGGGACTTCCTATCTGTTCCGAGTGTATGTGTGCCTATGGAGTCGTCCCAGACACTCCCACTCTACCTGACCATCTGGTGGCCAGAGATTGAGTTGTGGGATGCCAAGTCTCATCTCTGATCACTCTGAGGCTGAGCTGAGGGTGGTCATGGGGGCACAGGAATCTAAACCTCAAAAACACCCTTGAGGTGCCTTATCCAGAATCTCTCAAACATTGATCCCTCCCTAAAAAAGAAGAAACTGATCTTCTCCAATGTGGCTTGGCCACAATCCCCACTGGATAATTAAACCAGGTGGCCTCCTTAAGGACTTTCGATTTTAACATCCTCACCAATTTACAGAACTATTGCTAGAGAACTGGAAAATGGTTGGAGATCCCTTACATTCAGGACTTCTGGTATTTGTGCTTCTGTCCTAATCTCTGTGCTGCCTGCTCTACGGCACAGGTCCTTTTAGCCAGAGAAACCTCAGCTAGACCCTCCGCTCCTGATCTTTCCTCCTTTCCCGACCCCCTTGAGGAACTCTCTCCCCCTCCTGCCCAACCCCCGGGGGCACCCCTCTCTTGGGACCCCTCTCTGGTCCCTCTGCGGACCTCTTCTGCTGGGTCTCTTCCCTCCAGAAAGCCCCCTCTCCTGCTGGCAGGAGCCCCTCCCTTCTCCACTGTGTTCTTTAACCTTTCCCCCATCAGGCCGCCCTCTGCCGGCCTTTGGCCCCCACCTGGTTTTCAAGGCTCCTGACTCCACAGCCCAGCCCAGCCCCAGTCTTCTTGCAGGAAGGCCTGGCTCTGTCCTGCCTCTGGATCCAGTGTTTCTGGCTGGATCTGGGTGCTGAGCTTCCCAAGAGCACCCCTCCTCTTATTCTCAGCCCCCAAACCCCTATCTGAGACCTGATAAATATGGCATTTAAGGTTTTTAATGGTCGGGAGGAAGAGGCCAAGGCTGCTCACCAGGCCCACATGCAGTGTAAGGTAATGCTCCAAATCCAGGATCCTGTGGCAGCCCTGAGGCCGGCAGATCAACAGAGGCAAGGCATAGAAGGTGCCCAACCCAAGTCTGGCTGCGGAGAGGAACCTCACCAGGGGCTTGCTTTAAATCCAGCAAAGAGGGTCACTGGGCCTGACAGTGCCCCTGCCCGAGGCCGCCCACTAAACCCTGCCCTGACTGCAGGCAGCCCGGTCACTGGTGGAGCGATTGCCCCTTTGGGTAACAGGCTCTTCCTCGGCGCCTCCTCATGGAGGACAAGCCACCCAAATGGGAGGCCAAGCCAGCCAGGCGGGCCTACCGTTCAAACTTCTTGGCCTCATGGACGACTGACGTGGCCCAGACTCCAAGACCCCCATCACCATCGCTGAGCCCAAGGTAATGCTACAGGAGCGAGTAAGTCCATCTAATTTCTTGTGGACACGGGGGCTACCTTCTCAGTTTTGCCATCACACTCTGAATCTCTGGTTCCCTCACAGGTCTCAATTATGGGAGTGGGTGGGGCCCTTTCTTTCCCCCTTTGCACACCACTTCTGACATGCAGTTTGGACGGAATCCCCTTTTTTGCATTCCTTCATATTTTTTCTTTCCTTGGTCTAATAGGCTTCTTTCGACACTGGATTCCCAATTTTGCTCTCTTAGCCAAACCCCTCTACAAGGCTGCAAAAGAGACTCCCACAGAACCTCTCACATCCCCCAATGCCATCTAAAAGGCTTTCTCTACCTTTTGAGACACCCTCATCTCCTCTCTCCCTCTCACTTTACCTGACCCCATATGCCCTGTCCACCTTTTCACTGATGAAAAGCATGATAATGCAATTGGAGTACTAACTCAACCTGTGGGACCTACATACCGCCCTGTGACATTCCTAAACAATTGAACACCACTGTCAAAGGCTGGCAGCCTTGCCTCCGGGCACTGGGCTCAGGAGCAGAACTCACCAAGAAGGCTATTAAGCTCACCCTTTCCCAACCCATCATTGTCTTCTCCTACCACAGGCTCACCGACCTCCTTTCGCACAAATCTCTTTCTCTATTGGGTCTTTCCCACCTACAAGAATTTCACCTCCTGTTCATCGAAAACCCTTCGGTCACTCTTTTGCCCTCTCCCTGACTCAACCCAGCCACTCTACTGCCAGCTCCAACGACACTTCCAGAACCCACCCACTCTTGTACAGAGCTAATAGATTTCCTCAACAGACCCCTAGATGGATTATCAGATTCTCCTTTAAAAGATCCAGATCTAATACTCTTTGTAGATGGGAGCTCTGTATAGGGACCCAATGGACGATGACAGGCGGCCTATGCGGTGGTCACCACCTCCTCCACCCTAGAAGCCCAACAGCTGCTGGAGGACACTACCTCCCAGAAAGCAGAGCTGATTGCCCTCATAAGGGCACTCACTCTGGCCCGGGGAAAACACATAACTATATATACTGACTCTAAATATGCTTTTTTTGTCACCCACAACCGCTCTGCCCTCTGGAAGGAAAGGAGCTTCCTCATTACCAAGGGTTCCCCCATAATCAATGCTACCCTCATTTCTAAACTTTTGCAGGCATTACAGCTTCCCACTGAGGTGGCTGTGGTACATTGTAGGGGGCATCAAACCTCTCAAGACCTGGTGGCCTTGGGAAATGCTTGGGCTAATGCGGTGGCTCAAAACCTCACCACGGGGACCTCTCCCACTCTTCTCATGTTTCTCTCCACCTCCTTGAAACCTTCCTACACTCCCAAGGAAGAACAGGCCCTCCTCAGAAAGGGTGGGGACATATGCAACCAGGGATGGATATTTCTCAGAGATAGAATTGCCTTACCAAAAGAACAGGCTGAAACTCTCCTTTCTGACATTCACTGTTCCTTACACATAGGATCAAAAGCTCTCTATCTATTCTTGCAACCACTCTTTTTCTTCCCGGGCCTCCAGCAGACTATCGAAAAGGTACACGCAGCATGTGCTGTCTGTTCCAAAGCCTCTACACAAGGGGGACTCCATCCCCGCTTCCCCACTCATCAACTGAGGGGGCACGTGCCAGGCCAGGATTGGCAGATTGACTTCACTCATATGCCCCTTCACAAAAAACTCCGTTATCTCTTAACTTTTGTTGATACCTTTTCAGGGTGGATAGAAGCCTTTCCCATCTCTCGAGAGATGGCAGACACCGTTGCCTCCATTCTTGTTGAAAACATCATCCCGCAGTTTGGACTGCCAACTACCATCCAGTCAGACAATGGCCTGGCCTTCACTGCCCAAGTAGTCCAGCAGGTTGCCACCTCTCTCAACATCACCTGGAGACTCCACATATCCTATCACCCTCAATCATCGGGTAAGGTGGAAAGGGCCCATGGCATTCTGAAGGGTCAACTAACCAAACTTTCCATAGAGACCAGACTCTCCTGGCCAAACCTCCTCCCCTAGCACTCACCAGAATCAGAGCAATCCCATGAAACCCCACTGGACTCAGCCCCTTTGAGCTGGTTTATGGTAGGCCATTCCTAATTAATCACAATTTACCTATTAATCCCCCTCCTCTTGTCACATACCTCCCCTTTCTATCCTTACTCCACCATCTTCTCAAGGAGCATGTGGACCGGACCCTTCCTCCCATAGGGGGTCCAGATGAAGCACACCCAGTGGTCCCCCTCCAGCCAGGAGACAGGGTTCTTCTGAGGGAGCTCCAGCCCAGCTCTCTATAGCCCAGGTGGACGGGACCCCATACGGTAATACTGACTACTCCTACTGCAGCCAAGCTCCTGGGGCAAACACCTTGGTACCATGTCTCTAGCCTCAAGCTTGCCCCCATGCAGGACCACTGGCAGTCAGAACCACTGGGCCCCACCTGTCTTTGGCTCACCAAAAGGTTGGGTCTTGCAGATCCATCTGTTATTCCTGTCCCCCTCACCGGGAACCAGCCGCCAGAGTGAGTTGAAGCAGGGAGCAATGCTGTTACTATATCAATGAGACTGGCCTGATGGAAGAAAACATCAATGTCCTCAACCATCAGCAAGAGAAGCTACGCAAGGATCTCTCCTCCTACAACTCACTGAACTGGTGGAAGTCACCCATCCTCACCTGAGTTGCCCCTATCCTAGGTCCTCTTCTAGTTATCATCATATTACTCATGTTTGTTCCTTGTTTTAGATTCTTACAGGGCCGCATCCACGAGTTTTCTCAAGTCACGGTCAACCAGATGCTCCTACACCCATATACACGACTCCCCTCAGAGCCACCACCTTCTGACCTCCCTTCCCCACCATGCCCCTAACCAGCAGGAAGTAGCCAGACAAATAGCAGTGCCCCTATTTAACATAAAAGGTCAGAATGTGAGGTCGGTTGGCAATGGGGGAAGGTCACGTGAGGAAACAGGTCCAGGGACTTTGGCTGGAACCGCCCACACCGATGCCCACCAAAAGAAATGGCCCAGGAGCACTTTGAAAAAGAACAACTATCTGTCAGCCAATGAAATTTTGCCATGTCATATCAAGCCGGCACCACCATACCAGCGCTATAAATTACCCTCCCCCCCCCCCCCAAGAGGGAGGGGAGACTGAGCAACTTCCCTGGCTCCTTGTCACTTGTCTTGCGGACAAGTGAACCTTGCCCAGGATGCACTCTAAATAAAGCTTTTGCTATTCCACACTTGGTGGCTACATCCTTCTTTCTTCCTCGGCGGAATATACCTTACAGAAACAATGGAGCCAAGAACTGGTAGGTCATTACCTTTTTAATTTTAATCCTAGCTCGCACCCCGTGGGCAAGAAAATATACACAGTGGGAAAACATTTCCCTTTCCATTCAGGGCTCCCAAAACTACTGACTCATCCGAGTTGTCCTAGAATCAAAGGTTTCTACTTCACCAGCCTTATTCACCTCTGTTCCCCATCTCCTTCTCTCTGCACAAACTCTGCACAAACTGGCTTCTTCTTCAGCACTCTGCCATCTTGGCTGCTTCTCCTTGCAATGCTAATTTCAGGAACTGAGAGAGAGCGAGCCCCTGGTCTTCCCCCATTTTATAGTGTAGAAATCAAAACCTTTAAGCCAATATACAAATAAGGAAGTCTCTGATACAAAGTCACTTATCTGAGGCATACAGGGGATTCCTCATGAGAGTGCACCATCCCACATCATGCAACAGTCAAGGGTGTGGGGAAAAGCTTAGTGTTGAGAAGATTTTAGTATTAAAAGGGTAAGAAAGGCTTAGTCTTAAAACTAAACCTTAGGTTGTAAGAACCTTGCCTGCTTACAGCGTGTCCTCCCACACCCAATGCAAACTATAAGCAAGCAAACATATACATCATATTTGCACACTTATTTGACCCACAAGTAGAGAGAGTTGTGTTGACAAATAAAAATCTCCTGTCTGTCTACAACTCCCTATTCACCAACAATCCTGGGAGAATATGCAAATCTTCTCTTTAATCCACAAACTTGTTATCAGTCTCACCGTGCCTTAATTTAAAGGTTGTCATTCAAGTGTCAAAAATAACCAGTAGCAAATATTGTGAGAAATAAGTTTATGTTTTTTAGTATTTTTGTTGTTAAGGAAAAAGAATAAATGAAAATCACTGGATGTGTCAAATCTTGAGACCACTTCATCTCAACACTTGCTTTCTTCTGGGAAGCAGAGTCCCTCAGGGGAATGGGCCAGTGGCTCACATGGTAGTCTCTCTAAAGGCGTCAGACTGCAAGTTGCTATATCTGAACATCACCCAGGGGCCCTGGGTTCCAAATAACAGATGTCTAGACACCAAAAGCTGAAGCCTCATGAGACATCTGGAATCAGAAGGAGGTGAATAATGAGTCTGTAAGTTCTGGTTAAAATTTAAAACTAAGGGAATCCAAGGGCACCTTTTCTCTCTATAATTGAACTGGCCAGACACTGTGAGAGAGGAGCCAAACACTATGTAGCTTTAATTCTGAGAGCAATGGGAGAGAGGTTCCTAGTACTGGTGAAGGTGACCACAGGCAAGGCACTGAGAAGCCCTGTGTGGCGATGTACAGGTGGTGCTGTTTTGGCTGAGGTCTGCTGAGATCTGGACGCCTTGCCCCCACCCCAACCGCATTCCCCCCACCCCGAGGCGTCCGTCATCAGGGGTCCACTGATGCAACCTGTCTGACTAGAAACTAGAGCAAGTTTCTATGAGCACTGCTGCTACATTGTTTTGTGCAGAGGTAAAAACACCACGAAGACAGAGGCAGCACACGAAGGGGGCATGAAGAGAAGGTTTTTCTTGGGAAAGGATTTGTTTGGCATCTCCAAGCACCCCTTTCTTTTCTTTCCTTTTCAAGCAATGATTTTTTTCTCTACTTGATTTAACTCTACCTGTTCAGGCTAGAGGTGTTTTCCTGTTTTGTAAATGTCTCTCCCCCTTTACACTGGGGAAGGATCTGGTGTTTTATATACATGTTTTCACATATATACGATTTCCTCCATTTTTTATTTATGTTCCCCTCCCTCCATGAACTACCCATCCCTCCTCAAACACTCTTCATCCTTAGCGATGTAGCCCAGACACACATCCTCCACCACAAGTCTTTCCCTGTGCACGTGTGGGTCATTACGTTCATAGAATTATGTGCCAGTTATCTGTCTGGGTGAGCTCTGTCCCCCCCTGTAGTACCATGACTTCTTCTTGGTTAGCCTTTGGTAGAAGAAATGAGATCTGACACTCAGGCTCTCAGGGTTCAGCGTGACTATGGCTAGAGAGGTGGGATGTGGTGGACGGAGGGTCCTGGCCTGGATGCTTTCCAGTTCCCCAAACCGCTGCTTCTTCAGATGAAGCTACTTTCAAAGTTCAGTAGTGCCTGGCCAGCTGTGGCAGGCAGCTTGGGCAGAACAATATTCAGTTCTTTGTCCTGAGTGTTTCATCTTTTCCCCTATTTTCACTCTCCCAGTCAAAGCAACCAACCACCTGGTTCTTTAAAGAAAATTCCCAAGTGGAGCTGATGGAACATATTCCTTGGGTGCTTCCTAGATCTTTATGTCCTTTTCTCATGGGCCACTTCCATGAGAAGGATTTCTTCTCTTTGTCCCTGTCCCAGGTACCACCTCTCTAAAGGCTATTTCCTCTTATTTGATCTTCTTATATCCACGAAACCCCAGGAACTGGAGATGCTCTGTCAGCCCTGTTTTCATCACACAAAGCTGTTAATGTAACAGTGTATCATGGAAATGGTCATAGGGTTGACTAATATCAACATAGGGATTTGGGTCTCTTCCCACATCAAGAGGAGCCACATGAGTAGTTTATGACATGCTGGTTTTCCTAACATTGTCTGAGACAATAGAATCATGTTTCATTTTCTACACAAACATGCGCGCACACACACACAATCTGATAACCTGATACTGCTCACCCCAGATGACAGCTCCATAGAGTTAGAGTTGAGAAACATACAGGCTGACACTGATAAAAACAGCTAGAATTTAGATCAACATTCAATGGAACTTTTTGCAATGATGGGAATATTTTATATCTGTGGTGTCCAACACAATAGTCATTAGCCCCTTGTGGCTAGAGAGATCATGAAATATGATTAATGCAGTAGAAGAAATGCCATTTTTATGTCATTTAACTTACTAAAATTAGTTTAAATTTTAATAGCCACATATGGTTAGTGGCTACTGTATCAGACAAAGCAGATTTAGAGCAACTGCTCCTGTGGTTTATATTAATCTTAGTATTCGATGTTTTGAGAGATCACAGACAGAGACATAAACTTAATTTGTTTTTGTTAGAATACTTCTCCATAAGTTTTCCACTCTAAAACAACTTTGAACAATTAAAACAACTGAACACTTTAAAGCAATTTCTCAGGTATTCTGAAAACTTGATAAACTTTATGAGAAAGAAAAATTACTTAATTTCTGAAAAATAAATTTTGAAGTATAATCCATATATTTCAAATATTTTCCATAGCCCTTCAAAAGTTGTGTTGTACCTATGGAGGGCAATTTATATATATTTTATGTGAAAGCTCATTAGAGGCTTAGAAGAGGACAAATCCAGGGATAGAGCTCTGAGTTCCAGTGTCACTGCAGTATGTGACCCTGCTTAAATCACTTAATCTCTCCAAATTTCTGGATCCTCATCTGTATGGTAGAAATAACAACACCTACCCAAACTGTCCTACAGGGTTTCTGGGACTAAATGAGATAGAAAAAAACAAACCGTTAAATCCTATATGGATAACAGTTGTTGACATTTTAACTGGTGTTATCATTATTCTGTAATCCTTCCAAAGTAATTCAGCATAAACATCAGAAATGCAGGGAGGAATGAGTCTATCTTCACCTTTTATTGCAAAATAATTATGAAAAAGGAAGAAATTGTACTACTAAGCATATTAACCCACAGACATATTTGTGTGTGTGTGTTAGTGAACGCCACGGTTAAACAAAGCACTCTTGTCTGAAAACTTAAGTTTTATACATGCCTTTCTTTAGTGACTAAAGCTTTTCAGTTTTAATATTTCCCTCCTCTGTTTTCATAATAAAAAGATCTTTTAAAAAAAAGCAGGATAAGCCTTTCCCTTCACTTTTCATGACTGACCTTGTATCTTGTTTTGTAATCTCCTGTCCTCTGACTAAAGCCTCCAGGGCAAGTAACATCTCCAATCTGGGGAAGTTAAAGATAGCAAAAAAAAAAAAAAAAAAAAAAAAAAAAAAACGGAGAAAATCACCATGTTTAGTAAAGATGTCTTCCCCACAGCAAGCATTGCTGTCTTCACCAGTGGGGACAATAATAATTTTAGACACTTATCGTAATTATTGCTTTTTTTTTTTCCTGCTGCTGTATAAATGTCTATCATGTTATCCACAAATGACATCAAATTATTTCAGAATATTCACCCCCTTTTATTTTCATTCTTGGAGAGTATATAGGTGAATTTTTTGTTTCTTTTATTCAACCAAAAGAGTATTTTAATAAGAAAGACAAGTTTTAAATTATGGTTCCCTATTCAAATTTTTAAAATTTAAATTTCCTACTCTTGGTTGATGTTGGGCAGATAAAATATATCATGCTCACTTTGTTAAAGATGGCGCTGCCCACGTGGAGGCCATTGCCCAGGTGATATTAATGTGTGTCTCTGTGGGCTGTGGGCAGGCAGGATCATTGTAGCCTGGGGCTTGGTTTTAGGACTAAGCCTTTCCCACCCTTTTTGATGTGGGGTGGTACAATCCCATCATGCCTCGGAGAGGTGACTTTATATCAGAGACTTCCCTATTTTGTATATTGGATTAAAGGTTTGGATTTCTACACTATAAAATGGGGGCAGAACTGGAGCTTGTTCTCTTATTTCCTGAGATTAGCATTAGAAAGAGAGCAGAAAGAGGCCATGTGGCCAGGAGAAGCAGCCAAGATGGCAGAGTGTTGAGTGAGAAGCCAGTTTGTGCAGAGTTTCTGCAGGGAGAGGAAGGAGGTGGGGAACAGAGGTGAATAAGGCTGGTGAGCTAGAAACCTTTGATTCTAGGAAACTTGGATAAGTCAGTAGCTTTGTGAGCACTGAATGTGAGTGGGTTTTGGAGCCCAGTGTGTATTTTTTACTTGCACGCTGGGTGCAAGCTAGAATTAAAGATGACAGCCCATCAGTTCTTGGCTCCGTTGTTTCTTTACCGACTGTCTGAATCCAATGCGAACCTGCATGGGCCGGGCTGCTGTGATAGTGGCCATGGCTCCTGGCTTTAATGTAAAGCTCACAAAGCTACTGACTTATCCGAGTTTCCTAAAATCAAAGGTTTCTAACCTCACCAGCCTTATTCACCTCTGTTCCCCATCTCCTTCCTCTCCCTGCAGAAACTCTACACACACTGGCTTCTCACTCAATACTCCGCCATCTTGGCTGCTTCTTCTGGCTTCCTCCATGTGGCCTTTCTCTGCTCTCTGCTGTGATCTCTCTGCTCTCTCATGCTAATCATCCCAGGAACCAAGAGAGCAAGCTCCTGTTCTGCCCCTATTTTATAGTGTAGAAATCCAAACCTTTAATCCAATATACAAAATAGGGAAGTCTCTAATACAAAGTCCCTTTCTGAGGCATGATAGGATTGTACCATGCCACGCCACATCAAAAAGGGTGGGAAAGGCTTAATCCCAAAACCAAGCCCCAGGCTACAAGGATTCTGCCTGCTTTTAGCCCACCCCCAACACACATTAATATCACCTGGGCCACGGCCTCTGTGTGGGCGGTGCCATCTTTAACAAAGTGAGCATAATATATTTTATCTGCCCAACACTTTCCAATTTTGAGGCTGAAATAAAAATATCCTTTTGATTGGCAAAGAGAAATATTTATTTTTAAAATAATTCATTTGGGCTTATATACTTCAGTATATAAAGCAACTGATAATGGTTTATTTATTATGTTTATAAGTATTTAATACTAAAAAATGCTGTTTTGTTTCACACAATGAATCAGAAAAGGCCTTGACAATCCAATTTCTGCCACTTTGGGATAATATTGTTTATACTTTAACATTCCAGACAAGCCTGGAGTCTAGATATTTTATGTGATTTTATAACATATTCCATAAGTACTTATAATGAAAGCTTTTCACTCTAAGTTCTCTGGAATGTAACACCATGAATGAATATGACAGTATCAGATGAAGCTATTTCTACGTGTTACATGAATCATGGAGACATGTTTTAATTTTTAAGGTGTGTACCAGTTGATCTCAGTTCGAATATGCACATCAGACTCTCAGAAACAAAACTGAATGTGTGAGGTTTCCCCTTCACTTGAGAGTATATCTGAAAGGGCTACCAAAAAAAAAAAAAAGTTCAACTGAACTGAATTAAAAAAAAATAGTTGCTTTGATTACATTCAGGCATTCCCACAATTATTCTCTGGAATCAAATCTAAAGTTTCAAAGAATCTACAACAATTACTGCTGGAACTGCTACTCTTCAAGCTTACTGGGAGCTGTGTTGGTGCAGGACATTGTCACATGCATGCCACCTCAGATAATGCACAGACATCCTTATAGGATGTGGGTTAGGGTCCTTAGTTTATACATGAGAACTGGAACTCAGAGAAATTTGACTAGATCAGCAGACAAACAATCTTTAATTTTAACAACGAAAGAAGAGGTTAGATGTTTTTTTCCTAAGTGAATGATGCTCTGAGCTTGTGAAGCCAAGCAGCAGTTACTTGGCTACCATTCAAAGGGTTCATATGGACACAGTCTCTCGCACACTTCTGCTTTTGCATACCTTCACTGCAGTTGAACTTTCCTGTTAAAACTGTACTAGTTCTCCAAGGCTCTAATGCCACTTCTTCTCTGATCTTCTGGTAAATACTAAGCATCTCATTTTTCTCATATTCCCTAGTGTGTTGTTTATATTTCTTTCAGAACACTGGCAATAATAGTACATTTATTCAGAGAACATTTATGAGTACCACTCTGGACCTGGTATAATAGTTAACTGTGATAAGTTCCAGCTCTCCTTGAACATAAACTTTTTGCCTTATTCATCTGTGTGTCCCTCATGGCACTTAGCAGAGAGACGTGTTCAGAGATACTTAATAGAGATTGAAATATAATTTCATTCTGGCCACTCACTGAGCCTCATCCAGCAACCTCACCAGTGATTTTGTTTTTAATAGAATAGATTGTAGACAGATGAAATACTTAGGATACTGTCCCATATATTGAAGAGTAGATAATTGGGGATCCTCACAATTAGAATATTTAGTTATGCTTCACTTACAATTGCTTTGGAATGCTGCCAATATTTATTGTGAAGTTTTTTCTCTTTTAAGAGTTTTCTTTCAATTCATCTAGGAGGGAGAAACTTCATTAAATACTACTAACTCTTTAACACCTTGTAGTTTCTACTTGTTTTTCATGAGAAAAAGTTTTCAGAGCTTTTATGGGCTTCCATGGCTGAAGATGAGGAAAATGGAGTTGGAACACCTACAAATAGGAACAATTAGGCCTAGGATGAATAAAATTACATAAAAATATAGACTCTTGTGGGTGTCCAGGGTTCTGTAAAGTCATAAACACACTTGTCTATAATCCAGAATTCTATATAGTCTATATATTATAATATGGAGTGATCTAATTATCAGAAATATCAGGAAGGTCTTGTGTGTGTTTGTGTGTGTATGTATATAGTATACATTTATATATATATTTTTGCAATCATCTGTGTATATTTATACACACTATATATATATTGTATTCATTTGTGTGTATTTATATACATAAAATATATATATTTATATATATATATATCACATAATATATATTTGGACCAAAAATAGCATAAAGAATCTTATGAAAATCACCTGTAAAGATCAATCAATAACCATGGTTCATAGCAAGACATGTGACATTTAATAATTAGAATTATGTTCAAATGTCTATATTTAAGATAATTTTTTTAAAGTAAAATTTAAAAACTTGTAAATGAAGGCACATAGTATTGGTGTTTATGTTGTCTGAGACTGATTTCTTGTCGAGAATTATAAGGTATGGAATTCTGACATTTTTTGAAATGTAGACTAACATGAAATTACTCTTGGCTATACTAATCAATGTAGAACATTTCATTTGACAACAAACAGGTGACTCAGTTTGATGATAGATATTGAAACTATAATTACAGCCATAAAGTTATAAATACTTCTTGGCTAAGAATATTCTTCTCTGACAAACAACAATTGTTGACAAGGATGTGGAGAAAAAGGACCCTCTGTGTATTGTTGGTGAGAATACAGATTTGTACAGCCACTACGGGAAACAGAATGGAGTGTCATCAAAAATTAAAAATGAAACTGCCCATGATCCAATGATTCTGTGTCTGGGTATATATCTGAGGAATCTAAAACATTAATTCAAAAGAAGATATGCATCTCTATGTTTATTGCAGTTTAATTTATAATAGCTAAGATATGAAAGTAACCCAAATGCCTATCAATAGACAAGTGAATAAAAAGTGGTAGTACATATACAAAATGGAATATTACTTGACCATAAAAAAGAATGGAATCTTATCTTTTGTGATAGCATAGATGGACCTATAGGGTATTATGTTAAGTGAAATAAGGCAGTCAGAGAAAGACATATACCATATGATTTTACTTATACATGGAATCTAAACAGAATAAACAAAATTGAAACAGACTCATAAATATATACAAAGAACAGACTGATAGTTGACAGAGGGGTGGGGTTTAGGAGAGTAGGTGGAAAGGTGAAGGGATCAGAAGTACTAATTTGTAGTTACAATATAGTCATGGGGATGTAAAGTCATAGGGAATATAGTCAATAATACTGTAATAGCTATGTTTGGTGCCAGGTGTGTCCTAGAAATATCAGAAGGAAAACTGTGTCAAGTATATCATTGTCTAACCACTGTGTTGTATACCTGACACTAATATAAAATATCAAATGTAGACTGTAATTGAAAAATAATATTAAAAAACATTCTTTTCTGTAGTTACTGATTATTAGTTATTAAACATACACTGCAAATTTAAACTCTTAAATTTAAATAGAGCTTAAATATTCTTTAAAGTATTTTATCTGGGTTTTCTCAAGAGGAAATTAACATTAATTTAGACTGCTAATGGGGTAAGAAACTTTATATGCTACCTCTTTTTCATTTACAAAGCAACTCTTTCAGAGCCTCTGTTATCTCCATGGTAAACATTAGAAAGCAAATCGATACATTTTGTATTTGTCTAACTTCACCCAGCTAATACAGGGCAGAGATGACATTCAAATTTAGTTTTTATGGTTTCTAAATTTTTGTAATTTGTCCTTGAAAACTGATAACAAGGACATCTAGTGACTTTCCCATGGTCATCATTCAAGGCAAATTAAAAGCCAGAGTTGCCATCTTTTAGTCATTACTAATTTTTTTATTACCTAGGTTTTATGCATATACATTAAAAAGTCAAGATTAATTTTTGTTGTTGAAAGACTTCCTTTTATTTGCAAAGGTTAAGTTTGGTTCTGATAGGAAATCTGCTACAAGGACTGCTTACCTAACTAGAAATTCCATATAAAGCCTGAAGCAAGTATCTGAGTAATTAATCTGAATGATATAAATACTCTTTTCTTGTAGTCATGCTATATAAAGTAAAAGTTATTTTAGGCATCATTTTACTAGTAAGGAAGCATTCCTCAGAAAATTGCTTCCATTTGAAATGCATAAGATTACATAAAATGTGATTTCTGGGCTCCAGAGTCACTCTGATAATAACTGTCACAAGGAGTTAAATTGTCTAAAATTAAATTGTCACCTTCTTCAGAAATGGGGATTACGTTTTCTTTGCAATTGATTTCTTGCATCTCAGATATTATGCAAATACAACAATATGCATATTTATAGAAATTTGTTAAAGAAACCCTAGAAACCAGCAGGAAAATTTACAGCCCCTCCTTTGGACTGATAAATGCCAACACTTCAAGGACACTAGTCCCACACAAATAGGTTTTAATGATAGCTATTTTATGGCCAGAGAAGAATTAAAAGTAGCAAAAAATTTTTTTGAAGTTTTAGTTCCTTCTGTTTTCAGCTCTAGGAGCACAGCCCAATCCATTTGCTCCTTGGAATTGTGTAAAATCAGAAAATAATCTATTGCACTGGGGTAATGGGGGTTAAAATTATGTAATAGAAACCTTTAGAAATTTTGAGTTCCAATTCTCAAACAAGACTGAATACCGATCTTTTTATTGTGAAGGCCATGTGTTATCCTTCGCCAGATTCAAGGAAATCAAATACAGGAACTGGGGATATTTACTCGGGTAAACACAGTCCCAGGTGGCATTTAGTAGATTAGTGCTGCAATGTCCTAAATGATACTTCAGTGCTTGAATGAGTCAGTGTGCCTCCAAAAATACCTTACACCCAGGGACTGCATGGGTCAGTCTAAGTAAACATTAGCAATATCAGATTATTACAAAAATAGTTAAACTTTCAACAATTTCCTGAACAATCCAGGCCAAGAAATCTGGGAGAGATTGGCTCACAGGTTGTGTCATTGGTGAGGAGATGTGTGGGCATCAACCCAGACACAGGAATGACTTGTCTTACTTTCTTAAAGGCACACAGTAGACACATATCCCTTCTATACCATGAGTGCCCGTCATGGGGCCAAGAAGGTGAAACTAGGAAAGGCCCCCCATTTGTGTCTATTGCTTGTTTAAAGGTTGGGGTGACAGTTAGTTGTGGGATTCAAATAATTTAACAACCAGAGTTCTCTGCCTTAATGACCATTTTAAGTATAAAAAAAGATATACTGAAAGGTAGTTTATTATTTCATGCATTTAATACTTAAATAAGAACAACAAAAAAGTACACAAAGCTAGATTATGTTATAAGAAAGAGTTTTAAAATATTAATGAAAAAATATTAATAATACCTGAGAAAAAACAATAAGACCGTTATTTAAGATATTTTCATATTGCTTCTTGATTGGCGTTCTCATTTGTTATCATTTTCACTTATGGACAGAATGAGCATTATTACTACGGGTGCTTAGAATACACTGTTGTGTGGATAAACATTAAAAAAGAGTAAGGGCCTGACCAGGCGGTGGCGTAGTGGATAGAGCGTAGGACTGGGATGTGGAAGAACCAGGTTTGAGACCCCGAGGTCACCAGCTTGAGCGCGGGCTCATCTGGTTTGAGCAAAACTCACCAGCTTGAGCCCAACGTTGCTGGTTCAAGCAAAGGGTTACTTGGTCTGCTGAAGGCCCGCGGTTAAGGCACATAAAAAAAAGATTTAAAAAAGAGTAAGGAATATAAATTTGTGACTTTCACATTGAGTGGCTGCCCAGGTGCCCACCTTAGAGAGAACCCTGATTACAAGTGCCATTTTAACAACTGGTTCCCTGAACTCAACAAAAAATTAGGTATTTGTTCTGCCACACCAGTGTGAACAGGCTGAATCCCACCACTGGCGACAGTTATTCACAGGTCTTTGTCTTATAATGGATTTCAATAAAGAAATTTCCTCATTTGCTTGTTTTTTGAGATGATAACTAAATATATATATATTTACCTCACAGTCAATCTTGATGTTAGCAATGTGATTTGAAAAAAAAGAGAAATATATCATTTAGCTTAAAAAATGATATATTAAAAAATACTTGACTTTTTTATCAAGATGAGATTGACAGATGAAATAAGGGCAGAAATGAAATTGTCCTGAATTGTCCTGATGAGTGATAAGTTCTAATACCAGGTATTACCAGTTTGACCAGAGCCCTCATTCAGGCAACCTTTCTTAAAAGGAGTACATCTGTCATTATGTGAATTCCAAAATGTCTGTCCTATGGAATAATGTAAGGTACCTGAGGTCTGCAAAGTACCAGGGTAAATTTTATTTTGATTACAATGAAAATAATATAGACATCTTAAAATTTAGAGAGGCCTTATCAGACAGGGCCTCCTTCCTGCAAATATATTGCTAAGGTCAAAGAAACACTCTGTTGGGAATGGGTACAGTTTATCTTTCATTTCTAGGACTTAGTGTATGTCTGAATAATTTCTCAACAATTTGCTAAGACTTAAATATTACATTAGCTTTTCAAAAGCTGAGATATTAAACATACATTCAAGTATCAGATTCTAAATAGAACATTTTTTTTTTAAGTGAGAGGAGGGAAGATAGAGAGACAGACTCCCTCATGCATTCCGACTGTGATCCACCTGGCAACCCCTGTCTGGGGCCAACGCTCAGATCAACCGAGCCACTGGCTGTGTGAGAAGAGAGAGAGAAGGAAGACAGGAAGGGGAAGAGAAGCAGATGGTAGCTCCTCATGTGTGCCCTAACTGGGCATCAAACCCAGGATGTCTGCACACCAGGCCAATGCTTTATCCACCGAGCAAACCGGCCAAGGCCAAAATAGAGCATTGTTTAATTTGGTTTTAAATATATTCTAGTAGCAAGATTTAAATGTTTCTATAGTTTATCCTTTCAAATAGATTTGTGTATTTAAATTAGATGTATTTTTAGAAAGTATAATTACTCATTCTTAAGAATTAGAAAAAAAATGTAATTTTTTTTTTAAAAAAAGCTTTTATAAAAAGACAAAATTACAAGATTGTGTCTTTTCAGCCAATCTGAGCAACAAAAGGAATGGCTTCAATTAAATTCTTTTTCATTTGCTCTGTGTGTGTGTGTATGTGTGTATGAATATCAATGATTTTAGTTTTTTGAAAACATGTTTTCCTTTCATAATGCTTTATTTAAATATAAAAGCAACAATAAGCACCCAATGACTTTAGCGAGACTAACATTGCACAGTGAGAGGTTTGATGCAAAGGAGATTAAGAGCTAGGAAGAAAAGGAAAAAACAAAGAATAGACTCAGGTACAGGGTGCATGGTGTTGCACTTGTCATTAGGAAAGAAGCACATGTGATGTGTCATATATTTCATGTCAAACTGGTCAAAAACATTATTTTAAATGATTCACTGAGAATTTTACTTCCATTCTTATGCTCAAATTAGGGTTTGTTTTTGTTTTTTCAGATTTCTCAAAAGGGGAAAATATTCCATCTTTTTACAGACCTCCAGGGAAAGGCATGGAGCTCTGAGGCACGAAACTCTAAACAGCCAAATTATGTCATCGGCACAAAATCCATTATTCTGTGGTGACCTCTCCATCTAGCATTCAGTGGAAAGTTAGTCCCTCCTACTACACTGCCTGGGCAATCTTTCAGTTCTGATTGAAAAACAGGTTCAATTCGGAGATTGCCCTTTTAGGCAGAGGGAGCAATGATCATTTGTGAGTACAGAGGCTCTTATTTGAAGGCAATTATTTATATCATGGATGGACTATTTTCTTTAAAGTACAGTTTTGAGGTTTACTATTCTCAAGAAACATGTCAAAGTATATATTTGAATAGCTAAATGCCAAGATTCCTGCTCGGTTTACCAGAACTGTTTTTCACTTTCTGCAAAATCACAGATGGGTGTTAACATTTCAGTTAATGAGATGTTCCATTATGTGAAACAATGATCTTCTAGCTTTCATGCTACAATGCATATCCAGGATCAAGCCCTTTCATTTTTTAAACAATAATGACTATAGGCATGATCATTGTAATAGTTATAGGATCAACACCCCCATTAAGCAAGTTATATAAGTTCTTGAGGTCTCAATTTCCCCATCTGTATAATGAGAATAATAATGCCCTCTAAAACATTGTTAGAAAAATTAATTGAGAAAATTTATGTAATTATAGGCCCATAATGGGTGCTTAATAAGTGATAGTTATTCTCATTAGTATTTGTGCCTTTATATTTTATAGAACTTTTATTACTTTGAAAGAGATACAGATGTGATCAAGTGGAAGTCCTTCCCCAGGGAGTTAAGCCTGCAAAGCAATAAACAATACATTCACAAAATTACTTTCCATTACGATGATAATAAATACAGCTCTGCTGCTCTTGGTGAAATAGTCCCAATGATTACCATGCTCTTATTTTTCTCTGGAAGAAGTAAGATTATAGTCCTGGGTCAGTTTGACTTAAACTCAGTTTCTGGTCCTCAAGGTGCAATGATAAATCACTTTTAAAATTTAGACTTTTCCAAAAGAAGAAAACTTTTAATATGGTAGTATTTTATTTTAAGTGAGAGAAGGGGAGACAGTGAAACAGATTCCCACATGCACCCCCACTAGGATCTACCCAGTAACCCCTGTGTGGGGCCAATTGCTCAAATCAACCGAGCTATTTTTAGTGCTTGAGGCTGATGCTTGGACCAATGAGCTCTCCTTAGTATCTGAGCCCACACTCAAACTAATTGAGCCAATAGCTGTGGGAGGGGAAAAGATAGAGAAGGGAGAGAAAAAGGCGAAAAGAAACAGATAGTCACCTCTCCTGTGTTCCCTGACCAGGAATTGAACTTGGGATATTCATATCTGGGGTCAACACTCTATCCATTGATCCAGTCAGCCAGGGCCAATATGGTAGTATTTTAATAAGCTATTTTTATACACTATTTTACACTACAAAGTTGCAAGAGTATTAAATATTATGTAATTTAATTAATATTTTCTTCTCTGTATTTATGCCTGGGGACAGTACTGAGAAAGGCATTATTTAAAAAATGGGCATACAACACAATCAACAGTTCATATGCTGTAGAAATGTTTACCTGAAACCTATGTATTCTTATTAATCAATGTCACCCCATTAAATTTAATTTTCTAAATGAAAAAATATTCTACTATAAAGGTTAAAAGAATAAAAAATGGAATGAATAGAGATTAGCCAAAAAACATGTATACTCAGAGAGCAGTGCGGTGCTGGCCAGAGGTAAAGGATTGGGGAATAGGTGGAGGTGGGCAGAGCTGGGGGAGGGGGATAGATAGAGACTACTTGGGGTGGAAGGTACATCCTGCAGTGTGCAGATGGTGTTTTATTGAGTTGTAAACTTGAAACCTGTAGAGTTTTGCAAACCAGTGTCATCCTAATAAGTTCAATTCATTCATAAAAAAATAAAGAAAAAAAAACAAAAACGAGAGACTAAATCAAAGAAACAATTACTAATGTGATGATACATGATTTAAAAAAAAATTAGAATTTAAGATGCCTTTACTGCCTAATTAAGATTCCACATATCTTTCCCAGGTTTTGAACACATCCAAAATCTTTGAGAAAATAAAAGGAATGAATAAATAATACAATACAAATGATTTATTCTTCCCTGGATTGTGATATTAGTATAAAATTAAATACATATATATTTCCTCTGCTTTCTCTCTATGCCTAATGCATATGTTAGTCAAAGTCCCATTCTCTGAAGTTCTAAAATAAAACTAATACTTATTTTTCTAAATTATTGAGAATTATGTTTTATTGAGCTGCATATTAAACACAGAACTTTTCAAAACTGAATTGGCCAAAGTATAAAATAGATTTCTTTTCCAGCATGGAGGTTAACTTACCATTATCATATGACTTCCTTGGAAATCACCTACCATTGGGTTATAGCTGCTGTTCATAATATACAAGGTTCAACCAGTCACATTTTCCAAGGGTTCAACAGTTCATCACAGATAAGCATCTACAGTTAGGATGTGCTTTTGAAACATGTCAGGAAAATCTTAAAAGTACTGTCTCATTAATTTTTTTCATTATTTCTCATTGTACTTGTGGTGGCAGATAAGTATTAAAAGGGTGCAAAAGAGTATATCCAGAAAGAAAGAAAAGGCCCATTTTTTCACCTAAAGACTGAGTGGAGATCCTGTGAGTTGCTTTTGTCCTGCTTCCTGATCCACATAAGCCAGGGACTTGGGCTCAGGCCTGACTCCAGAGCTCATGCTGAACGTGAACGCTTTTGACTATCTCTTTGAGAATGACACGTGGAAAAAGCAAACCAAGAAATCAAGTCTTCACCTCTCTAAGCTTTTTCCTTTTCTTATCTGTATCTTTCATGTTTTGTTTTTTCCCATCAGCCCCACAGTCTGTCTTTGTGACTCTCTTACTTTTTAATCTTCCCATGGGTCTGCCACCCTCCTCTGGTTAACACTTTGCCCAGTATTACTTTTCTGGCTACTGTCTACTGTCTCCCTTTAAAGAAGAAAACATTGACATGGATGGTCTGAGAAGCATCTTGTGTGCGACTGTTTTTTTATAGTGTGAACTTTACATTCATTTTGATTCAGTGTCTTCTGAAGAATGAGCCATGGTGGGCTCTCCAAGGGGTGCCCAGATATTTGGTCAAACAATATTCTAGATACTTCTATAAAATATTTTTATATAAGATTCACATTTGAATCAGTAGACAATGAGTAAATGTTTTTTAAGTTCTAACCTCAAAGACTGGAGAAATAATGGGCCTGGACTCCAGCAGCTGGAATGCCTGGATTTGAAGTCCATTTCTAGCACCTACTACTGCTATGATCTTGTCCAGTTACTTTATACATACAAACACGCATATGCACAGAAACACACACACACACACACACACACACACACACACACACACTAAAAGAGTCTCTGGCACTAAAAGAGTACCTGGCAATATTTAGTGTTCAAAAACTATTAGCTACTATTACTAATAGTTTCTATTAGTCTATAAGTGCTTTCACTATAAAGTTATTTTACTATGAAGTGCTTTCACTTACAATATTTCAATTAGCCTGCACAAGGATCCTGACACTTAGGGTCAATACTGGAGCTCAGAAAGGTTAATTCACTTATTATAGCTGATGGTGGGTCAAGTTTTAGAACCCGTGCTTCAATCTCCTAGTCCAGGGTTCTTTCAGGTACACAAACATAATAATACATTTGCAACATAATTAGTCTTTGATGGTTTATAACTCAGATTGTGTAATCTTCATAAGATTTTCTAGGAGACTTTGCTATTGATGTAGTAGCTGTTGTTATTCTAAACTATGTAGTTACTAAAAATAATCATTATTTGTTATCTGACCTACCTGATCTAGGAGCAATGTCCATCTTCGCATAAAATTATAATTAACTTGGGTAAAGTTTAGTCAGAACATCTTCAAGTCTGTCACTCACACTTTACAATTTTTCTGAGGATATAGTTTGGGAAGAGAAATGAAAGATTAGCATGCAAACAAAGGCTGCTGCTTCATTTGTGGGGACACGTGCCACTCCTAGTATAGTCTGCAGCACTAGTATGATCTGTGAGTGTGTGGATGTGTGTGTATTTGTGGATCTAATTATACTGAAATGGAGAGAGAAGCCCTTTATTGCAAGAGTCATTAATACATTTCTGTTCAAATACATTAAACAACATTCCTTACTCACCTCTTTATTTGGAGAGAGCAAGTTCAAATGCTGACTAACTTGGCATCTTTACTGAGAGAAAGTGGGATTGATTTTTGTGCTTACAAGGATGGAAGTGAAGAAAGCTTTTCCTTTCCTTTGTTATCCCTGTGACATCTAGTGACCTGTCCCTGGCAATTCTCTTTTGACAAAAATGTGCAGAAGAGAATATCAGAGAGCAGACAGACAAGAGGCAAAGGGTACAGGAAGAGAAACTGGATAGAAGGTGCATTTTACCATGTACAGATGGAGTGTTTTATTTACTTTAACAACAAAGGAAAGACGTTACAGCAAACATCATTTGGGATGGGTCAGGCTGAGCCATCAACAATCTGGGCCAGTCCTGTTTTAACCAAACTTCGTGTTTTGTTTTCACCAGAAAAAGATGCTGTTAGATGTTGAATGCACACTGCATGCCAGGTACAATTCTAAATATGTCAATTACATTATGATTTAATTCCCTTCTTGCAACAGTTCTAACAATTTTCCACTCTGGGTTTCTTGGTTTCTGTTTTACAGACAAAGTTTAGAAAATTTACATAATTTTCATAAAACTATTAAGTTGAAGAGTCAGAGTTTGAATAAATTTCTGCCTGTCTTCAAAACTCTTAACCACTGCACTAAACATCCATCGAGGATGATATCCATGGGTTGTGTCATGGTTAATCTTGTGTGTCAACTTGACTAGGGTGTGGTACCCAGATATTTGGTCAGACATTATTCTTGCTGTTTCTGTGAAAGAATCTTTAGATGAAGTTAACGTTTAAATCAGTAGACACTGAGTAAATCAAATTACCTTTCATAATATAAGTGGGCCTCCTCTAATCAGTTGAAGGCCTTAAGAGTACAAAAACTGAAGAAGAAATTCTGCCTACAAACAGCCTTCTGACTTAAAATAAGTCTCTCCTTCTACATCTACACACCATATTGGCTCTGTTTCTCTGAAGAACCCTGGGAAATACAGGATGCTTCTTCTTCTCAATTCAGTTGAGTTGGTCAAGAAATGAGCCAACGCATGTCTGTCTGGTACAGATCTGTAGGTCATAGGCTCAAGGAGGGCATAAAGGCCTCCATGAGCTTTCTCAAGGGTGTTGGTGTAGTGGCTAAGAGGAAGTGAGTCTCCTTTCTTCTAGTGCAGGACTCTTGTTCTTACTTCTTGTTCCTTGGTTTGTCAGCATAAAATGGGCCACATTATTTAATATTTAATAAACACATTTCAGGTTATCTTAGGAATGTATTCAGAAATTAGTCCATAGTTAGTACATATGTGATTTATAACTTCTTATATAAAATTAACATTTTATGGAAGCCTATTACATGCCAGGTGCAATGATTTCTATACCCCAAAAAAGACCTTAATTTTTTTGTCCCTCATAAACAACTTGAAGAATACAAATGTGGTCATTCTAATTTTTCAGATGAGGAAACTGAGACTCAATGATATTTAGTCCCTTGCATTAAGTAAGTGGAGGAGTTGGGATTTCAACACAGATATGTATGATTTCAAACTCCATCTTTAAACAATCATAGTTAATACCCTTTTTTGCACATTATGCTCTCCTGAAAATAAGCACAACAATCTGAAGTATAAAAATTCAATAACACTAGTCTTTTCAGAGATTAAAATAAATATTATATTTATAAATAAATGTCTGCTATTAGAATAATCTTGGTGATCTACTTCTATTATATATATTATGCTATTCTTTAGTTCTGTACTTTGACAATTAAAAAACAGTTGATCTGTTTTAGTATAACTATCCAAAGCTATTTTATCATAATCATTTTCTGTCTTCACTCATATTGGATTTAAAAAGTATATAATTCACAATATTATTGTTTTCACTTATTCATTTATATCCATTTAATAAAATAATAAGAACAGAATGTAATAAACTTAGCTATCCAGGAAAAAGTGTTTTTAAATCTGAACTTCTGACAAGTACACAAGTACCACCAATGGAGAATTCAGTGTGTCTTCATTCAGTTGGTACACATACTTCCAAAAGGGATGTTAATCTATATTCAAGGAAAGTACATTGGCACTTTTTAGAGAGATGAAGTTGAGGATTGTCTGCTTTTCATATCTCTTTTATTTGTCCTGCTTCCCATCACTAATTATCTTTCAGACTTTTGGAATTTAGTTTGACCAGCCCATGATTCTTTACAAAAGCTCAGAAAGAAATGGTAAAACAAGCTAATAAAGAGAAGCAAATATAGAACATTTTTAAGTGTTACTTGATACCTTCAAGTCATGAGCATATTTTTATAAACTATGCTTCACATAAAATTTCATGATAAAACCAATGGTAGCCTCATAAGTAAGCATCTACCAACTTAAATGAGACCATTTCATTTGGAAATTTATAGCTAAGCACTATATTCTCTAATATCTAGCTCCAACTCTAGAAGGCAATATATATTCTATCCAGGGAAATTAGTATGGCTGACCAAACTAAGCTTGAAAAAAAATTCAATGAGGGTTGAAGAAATCAGACTGGCTCTGGTTGGTTGGTTCAGTGGTAGAACATCGGCCTGGCATGTGGATGTTCCGGGCTCAATCCTCTGTCAGGGCACACAGAAGACGTGACCATCTGCTTTTTCACCCCTCCTCCTCTCCCTTTCTCTCTCTCACTTCCCCTCCTGCAGCCATGGCCACAGGCACTGAGGATGGCTCCCTGAAGCCTCCTCCTCAGGCACTGAAAGTAGATCAGTTGCGAGTATGGCTCCAGATGGACAGAGCATCAGCCCCAGACAGGGGTTGCCAGGTTGATACCGGTCGGGATGCATGCGGAAATCTGTCACTCTATCCCCCCTCCTTTCACTTGGAAAAGAAGAAAAAAAAAATAGAAGTCAGACTGTGGTGAGCAGATAACTTTAGTACAAGTCTGAAATAGAGTCAACAACACTGGAGCTTTTCTACTTAAATATGGAAACATTTTGCCAAGACATGTGTCATCCTCATTATTGTGAGTGCATTAGTGACTGAGCAAAGGGTTGGAAAGTCCCACAGCGGAGTGGCTGCCAAAGAAAGGTGCCTCTCTCTGACCCTTACCCCAGGTAACCAGGATACTATCAAATTCAGTCTATAAATAATTCAAGGCAATATGAACAGAAGGAATATTCTAAACTTAAAAAAGTGGGGGAAGGGAGACAGGTAAGTTTCTCCATAGCCTAGGTTTATTTTCAGTAATATTTACCTCTTTTTCCTTCCTCTTTTTGCCTTCAGAGCTAAAAATATTTAATTCAAAATAAAAAGGTCAACATGAACACATACACTGATCCAATAATCTGGTGATTATTTTAGCCTGGTTAATTAAATGAGTAAGATTCAAAAACATGAAACAAAGTTAAACATAATCATGGTTTTATATCCACAAAGTTTTGTAAGCTCAGAGAAACAACTGAATCAAAATGTTTCATTGGTTTTAAGTTCAAGTGAATTTTAATATTACACAGGCTCTATGTATTACTCTGCAAGTGTATTGAAATTGAGCCAACTAAGTAGATGAGAATTTTTGAGAGTGTTGAATTGATACCACATGATAAATTGTGTTGAGCTACCATTTGGTGTGTGGCACAAACTGCAGAGAATTACAGAGGAAATAAGCCTGGCCCACATTTGGAAGACTACAACTAATACATACATCTCCCTTCTGTTGAAAAGTAACAGAAACCTATTGGAAAAAATAAAAATAAAACATATCCTCTTTGATCTATCATTTAAAGGAAGAAGTAGCGTGACAGTGAGGCAACAGGATGTGGGTGTCTGACTCACACCGCTAACAGGCCACATGATGCCCATGTTGACATCAGCAGCTGCAGGGACATTTTCCTTGGGTTTCATACCAACAGCCACTGAACGGGCAGCTGAATCCACTCCTGTAAGCAGCACCACACACAGAATCAAGCAAGACTGTGGCTCAGCATCTCCGATGGCCCTGCTGTCCACAGGGTCAGAAGCGAAAGCTCCCGTTGCTCAACAACACTCTCCTGTTCTGTGACCTGCCTTTTCCTCTGTTTTCATAGTTGTCATACTCATGAAGAATGTGCACTGCTGGGACAGGTGTGCTCACCATCCAGCTACCTGAAAGATAAGAGCAGCCATTTTCCCCTTCCTTTTTCCAACCTCCTTGGTAATGATAGATGGGTGTTGCTCCATAATATATACAGATGAGTCTGGAAGCCATAAGTATGTTCTCCATCCTACATACTCTGATCATTCCCTTACTGATACTCCCCAAAACCAGATTTAGTTTCTTTTGTGGCACAGCTCTTGTTTCACCTCTTGTAATTATTGTTGATGTGCCAATCTTGTTCCTCTTATTTGAAACAGGAAATATGGCCTTCTAATCATTTTCTTGTTTATGGCCACCATAAGAAGGCCCAAAAATAAATATTTGTTAAATTTAATAACCTACACAAGCATTCAGATTGAATAAAATAGATAGTTTAGTCCATTTATTATTTATTGAGTGGCTACTATGTTCTAAGCACTGTTCTAGTTCTAAGTGACATGAACATGAATAATATCATATATAAATTCTTGCTCTCAACTGGCTTATGAAGGCTGGAGGGAGGAAACACAAACAAGGTATGGTATGAATACAGAGTCAGTCAAGGTTTCCAGGAGAGGACAAATCTGTCTGGGTTCAGAAGGATTGGTAGTTTAACAGACAGAAAAGAGGAAAAGGACAATCCAGGCAAATTGAATACTTCTCGCAAAACCATGGTCATGGAAGTAATGTTTTTATTAGAAAACAGAAAAGTGCAGAGTGACTGAAGCATTGAGAAGAATAGGGAGAAAAGGAAGAAGGGAGGGTGTATTCATTTTCTTTTGCTGCATAACACAAACTTAGTGGCTTAAGATACATATTTATTATCTTGAGGTTTCTGTGGGCTCCCAGGGCTTTCTGCCCAGGGTCTCATCAGACTAAAATTACAGAGTTGGCGGGGGCTATGATCTCATCTGAGACTCAAGAACTTTTCCAAGCTCACATAATTGGCAGAATTCAGTTCTTGGAGGCTGTGTGATTGAGGAAACTTTTTCTTGTTGGCTATCAACTGGAGACCATGCTAAGCTCCTAGAAGTCACCCTCAGATTCTTGCCACATACCCCTCCCTACACAGGCCCTGTCATCGCATGCTAGTTTGCTTCATTTTTGTGGTGAACACAACAGTATCTGCCTGACATGTCACTTTCTCTTAAAAAAAAACTCACCTGATTAATTCAGGCCCACTAGGAATAGTGTCTCTTTTAAAAACAATTATTATAAAATTTATTGGGGTGATAGTGATTAACAGGATCACATAGGTTTCAAGCATACCTCTCCATGATATATGATCTGTATCCTGCATTGTGTGCCCACCACCCAAAATCAAATAAGCTCCCGCCACCATATATTTGGCTTCCTTTACTATTGACTACCTTTCCCATCCCCTTCCCTCTGATAACCACCAAAATGTTGTCTGTGTCTATGTGTTTCAGTTTTATTTCCCACATATGAGTGAAATCATATGGTTCTTAGCTTTCTCTGACTGACTTATTTTGTTTAGCATGTTATTCTCAAGGTCCACTCATGTTGTCATAAATATCAATATTTCATCTTTTCTTATGGCTGATAGTATTCCACAGTATATATGTACCACATCTTTATTAAATCCTCTATTGAAGGACACTTTGGTTGTTTCCATGTCTTGGCCACCATAAATAATGCTGTGTGCAATGAACATAGGGGAGCATACATATATCTTTGTAAATAAATGTTTTTGAGTTTTTTGGGTAGATACACAGGAGAAGGGTTGCTGGGTCATATGGAAACCCATTCTTAATTTTTTGAGGAACCACCATACTGTTTTCCATAGTGGCTGTACCAGTTTACACTCCCATCAGCAGTGCAGGAGCGTTCCTTTTTCTCCACCACCTCTCCAACACTTGTCATTACCTGTCTTGATAGTAATAGACATTCTAACAGATGTGAAGTGATATCTCATTGCTGTTTGATTTGCATTTTCCTAACAGCTAGTGAAGATGAGCACCTTTTCATATATCTATTAGCCATTCGTATGTCCTCTTGGGAGAAGTGTCTGTTCAGGTCCACTGCCCATCTTTTAATTGAATTGTTTGTTTGTTTGTTCGGTGTTGAGTTGTGTGAATTCTTTATATATTTTGAATATTAACACTTTGTTGGAGCTGTTTGCAAGTATCATTTCCCATTAGGTTGGCTTTTTATTTTGTTGTGAGTTTCTTTGCTGTGCAGAAGCTTTTTTAGTTTATCATGGTCCCATTCATTTATTTTGCCTTTACTTTCCTTGCCGTTAGGATCAATTTATAAAATGTTCTCTGAGAGCAAGATCCATAAGTTTAGTATATATATATTTTTTATGTAACTTATTGTTTCAGATCTCATATTTAAGTCTTTGATCCATTTTTAATTATTTTTTGTACATGGAAACAAACTGTAATCCAGTCTCATTCTTTTGCATGCGACTTTCCAATTTCCCAGTATCGTTTACTGAAAAGGTTTTCTTTTATCTCTAGTGTGTTTTTAGCTTCTATGTCAAAAGTTATTTGCCCATATACATGTGGTTTTATTTCTGGGATTGCAATTCTGTTTCATTGGTCTGTGTGTCTGTTTTTCTTCCAATACCATGCTCTATAATATAATTTGAAATCAGGTAATGTGCTAACTCCTGCTTTTTACACTTTTCCCTCAGGATGGCTTTGGCTATTGGGGATCTTTTTTTGGTTCCACACAAATCTGATGACTTTTTGCTCTATTTCTTAAGAAAAATGACATTGGCATTTTGATGAGGATTGTATTAAATCTGTATATTGCTTTGAATAATGTAGACATTTTATCTATATTGATTCTTCCAATCCATAAATATAGAATATTTTTTCATTCCAGTGTGGTTTTTTTTTTACAATCTCTTTTAATTATGCTCTGTAGTTTTCAGTATATAAGTCTTTTACCCCCTCTGTTGTTTATTCCTAGGTATTTTATTCTTTTGGCTATAATTATAAAAGGAATTGTTTTTTTCATTTCTTTTTCTAAAATTTCATCATTAGTGTATAAAAAAAGCAGTGGATTTTAATTAATTCAAAGTCAAGTAATAAGTAACCAGAAATCCCATCATATTCACTAGCCTTGCCCACATTCAAAGGGAAGTATTATAACAAGAAATATATATAGGGCGGGGGGTTGAAAACTTGCCTACTATCTCAGAATGCTTCCTATCACAGAAGATATAGAATGAATGGTGAAGAAACAAAACAAAAAAAAAAACTGAGACCAAAACTTGAACTTTCTCTAGGTCTTGCAACTTATTATCCAGTTTCGAGTCTCTTCATTGATATAAATTTTTCTACTTATAAAGTGGGATAATAACCTTCAATAGAGATAATCTATATAGTAAACACACTAATATATTACAAAGAACTCTGCACATAGCTTTAGGTATATCTGTTTGATGTGAAGAATCTTGTGGGCCACGCTGAAGAGCTCACACTTAATTCTCTAGCACAGGGAGTAGGAAACTCATCAAAGTCTCTCAGAAGGGAAAAAACATTAGTCAGATTTGCTTTTTCTACACCAGGCCTTGACATTCAGCCATCTGCCTTCATCTTCATTTTTTACTTTAGTTCTCCTTATTTTTATTTTATGTTTATTTTCATTCTACTCACAGATATTAAGAATTTAATATTCATTTTTAGAAGTTTTTATTGTGGAAAATTTCAAACTTATCCAACTCAGGAGAATAGTACAATGTTTTCCCAAGTATTTACTCTTCACAGGCTTCAGTGGCATTAAAATTATTCCATCTTGTTTCAGCTATATCTTTCCCTTCTTATCTCTCACAGCTTTATTCTTATTGGATTTATATATATATATTAAAATGTGCTAATCTTAACTGTATAATTTTTATTAATTGATACACCCTTGGAACCCATACCCCAATCAAGACAAAATATTTGTGTCTCCTCAGAAAGTTCTCCCTTATCTCTTCCAAGACAACCATTCTCACTCTGCTCAGAGACAGACATTGCTCTCATTTTGTATGATAAATTAATTAGTTTTTCCAATGTTAGAATTTTGTGCAAATAGAATCTTATAGCATTTACTCATTTGTGTCTGTTTTTTCTTTTTTGGCAGCATAATGTCTGTGATACACATTTATGTCATCGAGTATATTTTATTAAAAGAATATGTCAATTTTTTTTATTCTTTATATACCTGGGCTGTTTCCAGTTTGAGGCTGTTATAGGTGAAGCTTCGATGTATATTCTCATATTGTCTATCTTTATATAGACATATATTTTCATTTTGGGGTATAAATATGTAAGAGTGAAATTACCTATTCAAAGTATAGGTTTATATTTATTAGAAACTGTCAAACTTTCTTTTAAAGAGCTTTAGAATTTTATATGACTACCAGCAATATCTGAGTTACAGTTGCTCTAAAATCCTAACCAACATTTGGTGTTGCCAATCTTCATTTCAGTCATGCCGATGAATGTGTGCTAATGTCTCATAGTGGTTTTAATTTGTATTTCCTTGATGACCAATGCTATTGGGTAATCACATTAAGAAATGGAATAACATTGCTTAAGCGTATCTGCTTTAGTGTCAGACTGACCCTTCTGGACTTCATGCCAGGCAAAATTCTTGACTTCTTCTCAAGAATATAATTTTAGTTATCTTTATGGATTTATTGTGAAGATTGGGACAATACACATAAAGTTCTTAGCAAAGTACATGGCCCAATTAAGGGCAGTTTTACTACTCATTAAGAATATTTAATGAACTACACTTGACATCAAATAGTCAAGTTGGTAATTTATTGTTATTTTTAAAAGGTGGGAATTAAAGGAAAGAATCTTTTGTTCATACAAAGGCCGCAACCCTCAAAACTTCTTTTTCACCTTAAAATATGGGTTAACCAAACCTCTGTCTGCTCTTGCTGACTTGCTGCTATAGCTTAGCAGAGCATCCTAGACCACTCGGACTTGGCTACATGTGTTGGTCCATTTCCCTCATAATGAACAATCCTGGATTTCAGGACTACAGTTTCCTTTATATATTTTTTCCTAATGTTTCTCTGCAGAAACACACAATATCCTGGGCTATCTACTTTTCTCTTTCTCTTCCCCACTTCTAGTTCCTTCTTTTTATAAGTTTCATTATAAGTCACTTAAAAGATTTTTAAATTCAGGAAAAGATGAACAAAGTGACTTTTGGGAGTAGTATCCATTTTGGAGGTGAGAATAAGGGAGGTATAACTTTTTCTAAAAAAAGAAGAAAATGAAGAAGAAGAAGGAAAAGAAGAAAGGGAAGAAAGAAAGAATCAGCTCTTCTTTCTCAAATGCTTCATTGGTTAAATTCACTAGGCACTAAGGTAAGGGTGATACACTTCTTTCTCTACTCCCCAACGAGGTGTGGTATTTGTCAGAACAACCAAGATCTTGGAGGAGGGTATGAATTGGTTAAAGTCTCATGGGTAATTCTGATTTTCTCCTGCCTACACTTCCTAGATCTTATTGAGATTCACCTGTTGGGCTGATAAAGGAAGGTGAAGGACAGAGCTGGAGCTGTCGGGAAATGCAAGTGTCTGAAATAATGGAGAGAACTGAGGGCAAGTGTCAAGCAGAACAAAAGCAAAACCAGAAAAAGAAGTCTCCTCTGCATTCAAAACATTGTGATATACTTCAGAGAAATGATGTAGAGTGAGGAAAAAAAGCAGGTCACTGGAACTGGGAATAAAGAGGTCATTTCTGATACCTCCAAAGGATCGGTTAGCATGTATTGTTGGGGGTGGGGGAACAGGATGGGAGCCAAAGAGTAATTAGGAGATAAATGAAGTCAGGTCTCTCCTTTAAGAAATGGTTTAAGAAGTATAGTAGAGAAGAGAAAGGAAAGGAGGGAAAAGATGCTTATATAAATATGGGCAAGTTATTTCTCTGGGGTTCAGTGTTCTCCTCTATAAAATGGTCCAATAAGCCATATCCCATGTGATTTTATAAGAATTAAATAAATTTATAGATTTCATGTTTAAAACTGTTTTGGGGAACATATTATTGAAGGAGAAATAAAGTAATTCTTTTTTGTGTGTGTCACAGAGTCTCAAGAATCATTAATTTTTTTCCTTTCCATTACCACTACCCACCATTCCACGTGGGTGCTTCGTCCGGATGCCAGATGCTCTGTACACTGAATTCAATTTTCAACTGCTCCTCAGCTGGCAGTGCCCCAGCCAAATCCTTTAATATTAGGAAAAAAATGTTTCCCCTTCAAGTAGCTACAAGACTAGGATAGCAAAACAAAAACAAAAACAAAATTTCCACACCATAGCTAGTGACAAAGTTTCAAAAAATCAGAAAAGAAATGATATTGGTTCTCATTGACATTCATGTTGAAGTAAATTGATAACAGCCCTCGGTGCCTCCAGCATCGCTCTTTTCCTCCTCTTTCTTCATCCTTTCTCTCCTCACTGTCATTCTTGTTCCTGTTTTACAAGGTTTTCCAGGTAACTTTTCAACCTTGGGGGCTTGATTCTTATCCAGCACCCCATACTCTCCTTGCCCTTTTAAATTATGGCCTCTGTTGTCTGGTTAATCCTTATGTTTGATGTAGGATACTGGGGAAGAGAAAGAAGAATAAATAAACACAGGTATTAGAACGGAAGCAAACAGTGTGGTATAGTGAAAGGAACATTGGTTTTGGTGTCAAGAGGATTTTAGTATCAAGAGGAACAACACTTACTATATGGTAACATGGCTGTGGTTCTTGTGATTTAGTTTCTTCATTATTAAATATTATTAAATTGGGACTAACAACCTGAGGGGTAAATGAAATCACATGAAAGAGCCCCTAGTCATGTAAGTCCTGCACATACATATCAGTCATGGTTCTTCCTTGGTTTTCAAAAAGGACTAAATTAGTGTAATTTATATAGTGGGGAATAACTTGGCCACATCCACTCCAAAGTAGCTCCGGCTTCATGAATAATATATATACTAGCTTTTTTTCCAGACAAGATTCATTGAAGTGGAATAAATCTATTTCAAATATCAGTGAATGGAAACTTTGAGACTGCTATAACATCCTGTTGTAAAAGTGTGTGTTTATATAAATGGAAATAGAGTTTGTGATGTTAAAACCTCAGAGATACATAAAGAAAGCACATACCCACTAGAATGTAAGGCCAGGGGAGGGGTGTTTCATCTTATATTGGAGTCTGCTTAGGTTCGTATGTTTTGTGACTCCTATAGAATGTGCAGACGGAGTGAGAATTTTTCTCTATTTCTCAGAGAGCCATAACAGGAAGTAGTTAACTGGTTTCACTTTGCTTCACCTCGAGTATACAAAGTCATAATGTGAATAATAAACAGTGTTTTCGCTGTATCAGTATTGTTGTATATCACCCTTGCTCTGACACCTACTGGAAAACAGAAGGAGCTTCCTCAACAGAGTTGAGCAGATAGATTTACTTCACGCGCTGCCCAGTGGGTCTTCCTACAGTGACACGAGTCCACCAGAAGAATTCCTTGCATTATGTGGCTTTTTAATAATGGGATTTTCAGAATGAGGAGTGACAAGATTGGACATGGGAGTTGTTATTAGCTCCCTTGGGGCCTTTGTAGTCACTAATTCTAAGAAGTCACAGTCACATCCATTGTGGACAAACAGCCATACCACCTTCATTGGGAAAGCTTTTGTTTCAAAGGCACAAGCCTGTTCTGCTCAAGACTGTAGAACAATCACAGCATGGTGTTTAGTTAATATTTATAGGATTAATTAGCTAATACCAATTAACTAATTCATTCACATCTAATATTTTGCCATTGTGCTTGGCTTTGTTTGCTTGTTATTGTATACTTTCATTGGGTTTTAAGAGATGGGAAAAGCATGTTTATATTTTTGCTTTTGGGTTCTATGGAGTAGAAACAAAAATGTCAGTCTGAATCCACTCACTCAGGACCATTTCCCTGTATCTCCTGAGTCACTTCTATCAAGGAAGCAAAAGTCAAACTGCTAATCTTTCTGTCTATAGTAAACCCAGGATTCTTACAAGCTAGAGGTATGGTTCAATGAAAAATTGATTAGGCTTCAGCCTAGATGACCAAAAGCAGATAGTTTCTATGGAGATGAATTTTTAACATGAAGGAATCAGGAGCTCTGAATAATTCCATTGGTCATTTGAAATGGATGTATAAATATCCTACAATCAGGTAACGTACAGTCATGTGAAGATCTGCATTTAAAAATTTTTTAATTTCCCTCTTTGATGGTTTGAGTGGGCTAAAGGCTGCCCATATAGCTGGCAAAACATTGTTTCTGGGTGTGTCTGAGAGGGTATTTCTGGAAGAGATTAGTATCTGAATTGATGAGTAAGGCAGTAGTCTTCAATAATGCAGGTGGTCATCACTGAATTTGTTGAAGACCTGAATAGAACAAATAGGTAGAGAAAAGTTGAGATATCCATCTTCTTCCTGCCCTTGCACATTGGTGTTTCTTGTTCTCAGGCTTTTGAACTTGGACTGGGACTGACATCATAATCCCCTGGTTTTAAAGCTTTTGCACTTGGACCAAAACTATATCACCAATTTTCCTTGGCTTCCAGCTTACAGATGGCAGATTGTGGGACTTTTCACTCCATTACTGCCTGAGCCAACCCCTCAAAATTAATCTCTTCATGTATATATATATATATATATATATATATTTTTTTTTTTTTTTTCATTTATTCTGAAGCTGGAAACAGGGAGAGACAGTCAGACAGACTCCCGCATGCGCCCGACCGGGATCCACCCGGCACGCCCACCATGGGGCAACGCTCTGCCCACCAGGGGGCGATGCTCTGCCCATCCTGGGCGTCGCCATGTTGCGACCAGAGCCACTCTAGCGCCTGGGGCAGAGGCCAAGGAGCCATCCCCAGCGCCCGGGCCATCTTTGCTCCAATGGAGCCTTGGCTGCGGGAGGGGAAGAGAGAGACAGAGAGGAAAGCACGGCGGAGGGGTGGAGAAGCAAATGGGCGCTTCTCCTGTGTGCCCTGGCCGGGAATCGAACCTGAGTCCTCCGCACGCTAGGCCGACGCTCTACCGCTGAGCCAACCGGCCAGGGCTTATATATTTTTATATCCCTTATTTGTTCTATTTCTAAGGAGAATCTTCACTAACACGTCCCAAAAGTGAAAGATATGCTTTCACTGCATAGAGGCATTGAAGCCCATCTTGCACAGAATTCCTGATGCTTAGATAGTGGTCAATAAAATGTGAACAATAAACATTAGTTCAGGATATCAGTGTAGATAATGCTATACTGTTTTAAGTATAATGTATTTATTTTGGATATACATACCCTCATTTCTTAATTTGTAGCTGTTTTAGTCCTTCTCTAAGAAGCTAGTTCTATTAAATGGCATTATCATTTACCAAGTAGTATTTACTTGCTCTGGAAATTAATATAAAATGTCTGTTGCATTAATAAAATCACTGTAAATATGTAAAAGTAATGTATTTCTTTATTTCTTTAGACACAATAAAGCAAGAGATATGGAGACAGATTTAAAAACAGAAAATGATCTTAATTTTTTTGCATTTGTTTATTTGTTGAAATTAAATTTAATGGGGTGACATTGATCAATAAGAGTACATGGGTTTCAGGTAAATATTTCTATAGCATTTGAACTGTTGATTGCATTGTGTGTCCATTACCCAAAGTCAAATAACCCTCCGTCACCTTATATTTCTTCCTCTTTACTCCCCTCTCCTCCCCCCCTCTTTTAAGCAACTATTTAACTTTTATTTATGTCCATGAGTCTCAGTTTTATATCCCACATATGTGGGATATATATTTGTTCTTCTTTACTTTTCTTCCCCTTTCTGCCATCTCCCTGATAACCACTTAATTTTTATTTTTTAAAATTTTAATAGTGCTCCAAAAGAATATTGCAACAATACACTCTGTCTTCTAGTGGATAAAATTGCGATACTCTACTCAAGTTTCTGGCATATGTGGGTGTGTTACTTGGTTTGGGAAAAATTTATTTATTTATTTTTTCCTTTGTAGTAAATTTATTGGGTTGATATTGGTTTAAAAAATCATATAGGTTTCAGGTTCACAATTCCACAGCACATCGTCTGTGCACTACCTCAGGTCAAATCTGCCTCCATCCCCATTTATCCCCACTGTATCTGCCTCCACATCACTCACCACCAGCTCTGGCAGTCATGACAGTGTCGTCTGTGTCCATCAGTTTTTCCTCTTTTATTGTTCTGTTGTGCTCAATCCCTCTACAACCCCCACCCAGTCTTCCAAACCCCCACCCCCCAACAGACAGCTGTCTGTCTGATTTCTATCTATGATTCTGTCTTTGTTGTTACTTCACTTTGCGGAGAGTTTTTTTTTTATCATAAACAGGTGCTGGATTTTATCAAATGCTTTTTTTTTTACATCTATTGATAAGATCATTTTTTGTTTTTTGTTTTTTTGTGTGTGTGACAGAGACATAGAGAGAGAAAGAGACAGACAGAGAAAGGGACAGCTAGGGATAGACAAGCAGGAAGAGAGAGAGATGAGAAACATCAATTCTTTATTGAGGCTCCCTAGTCTCCTTAGTTGTTCAATGATTGCTTTCTTATATGTACCTTGACCAGGGGACTACAGCAGAGTGAGGGATCCCTTGCTTAAGCCAGTGACTTTGGGCTCAAGCCAGCACCCTTGGGCTTCAATCCAGAGGCCATGGGCTCTAGCCAGTGACCGTGGGGTTGTGTCTATGATCCCACGCTCAAGCTGGCAACCCTGCACTCATGCTGGTGGGCTCGAGCTCAAGCCAGATGAATCCACTCTCAAGCCAGAGATCTTGGGGTTTCGAACATGAGTCCTCTGCATCCCTTTCCAATGCTCTATCCACTGTGCCACTGCCTGGTCAGGCAAGATCATGTGGTTTTTAATCTTTCATTTTGTTTATGTGGTGTATTATGTTGATTGGTTTATGTATATTGTACCAACTTTTGTATTTCTGAAATAAATCCCTCTCGAACATAGTATATGGTCATTTTAATGTGTTGCTGGACCAGTTTGATAATATTTTGTTGAGGATGTTAACCTCTATGTTCATCAGGGATATTGACTTATAATTTTCTTTTCTTATAATGTCTTTATTTGGTTTTTGTTAGGATAATGCAGCCCCATAAAGAGCTTGAGAATCTTCCCTCCTCTTAAATATTTTGGAATAGTTTGAGAAGGATATGTGTCAGTTTTTCCTTGAATGTTTGATAAAAGTTACCTGCGAAGCCATCCAGTCCATGACATTCATTTGGTGGAAGTTTTTTGACTGCTGCTTCAATTTCATTACTTGTACTTAGTCTATTCAGATTTTCTGATTTTTCCTGATTTAGTCTTGGAAGATTATATATTTCTAAGAATTTATTGATGTTTTTCCAGATTTGACTAATTTGTTGGCATTTAGTTGTTCATAATATTTTCTTACAATCCTATGTATTTCTTTGGTGTCAATTGTTGCTTTTCCTCTTTCATTTATGATTTTATTTATTTGGGTCCTCTCTCTTTTTTTCTTGATGAGCCTGTTTTAAGATATGTCAATCTTGTTTACTTTCAAAGAACCAGCTCTTGGTTTCATTGATCTTTTGTATTATAAACTTCATTTTGTTTATTTCCCCTCCATTTTTTTAATATTTGTTTCCTTCTACTCAATTTAGACATTTTTATTCTTTTTCAAGTTACTTTCATTGTAAAAAGTTAGTGTTTATTTGAGATTTTTCTTGTTTATTGAGAAAGTCCTGTAATGTTACAAATTTCCCTCTTAGGACTGCTTTCCCCATAGATTTTGGTTTGTATTGTTTACTTTTTTATTTTTATTTTTTACAGAGACAGAGAGAGAGTCAGAGAGAAGAATAGATAGGGACAGACAGACAGGAACAGAGAGAGATGAGAAGCATCAATTATCAGTTTTTTGTGGCGACACCTTAGTTGTTCATTGATTGCTTTCTCATATGTGCCTTGACCATGGGCCTTCAGCAGACTGAATAACCCCTTGCTCGAGCCAGTGACCTTGGGTCCAAGCTGGTGAGCTTTCTGCACAAACCAGGTGAGCCCACACTCAAGCTGGCAACCTCGGGGTCTTGAACCTGGGTCCTCCACATCCTAGTCCAACGCTCTATCCACTATGGTCAGGCGGTTTGCATTGTTTATTAATATGTTATTTAATATCCATGTTTCTGTATATTTTTCAGGGTTTTTTCCTTGTGATTTATTTTTAGTTTCATACCATTATGGTCAGAGAAGATACTTGACATGATTTCAATCTCATTAAGTGTATTGAAACTTGTTTTGTATCCAAATATGTGGTCTCTCTAGAAAATGTTCTATTTTCACTTGAAAAGAATGTATATTCTGCTCTGTAGGGGTGAAGTGCTCTGAAGATATCAGTTTAATCCATCTGTTCTAGTGTGTCATTTCAGGCCACTGTTTTCTTGTTGATTCTCTGTCTGGATGATCTATACATTGATGTCAATGGGGTGTTAAAATCCCATACTCTGTTATTCTCAATTTCTCCTTTTATGTTCATTAATATTTGTTTTATGTATTTAGATGCTTCTATGCCTGGCTGTATAAATGTTTACAAAGGTTATATTTTCTTGTTGGATTGCTACCTTAATCATTATTTAGTGTCCTTTTTTTTTTTTTTTTGTATTTTTCTGAAGCTGGAAACGGGGAGAGACAGTCAGACAGACTCCCTCATGTGCCCTACCGGGCATGCCCACCAGGGGCACGCTCTGCCCACCAGGGGGCGATGCTGCGACCAGAGCCACTCTAGCGCCTGGGGCAGAGGCCAAGGAGCCATCCCCAGCGCCCGGGCCATCTTTGCTCCAATGGAGCCTTGGCTGCGGGAGGGGAAGAGAGAGACAGAGAGGAAGGAGGGGAGGGGGGTGGAGAAGCAAATGGGCGCTTCTCCTATGTGCCCTGGCCGGGAATCGAACCCAGGTCCCCCGCACGCCAGGCCAACGCTCTACCACTGAGCCAACCGGCCAGGGCCTAGTGTCCTTTTTTGTTTCTTTCTATACCCTTGTTTTAAAGTCTATTTTGTCAATTTTAAGTACGAGTACTCTAGCTTTCTTTTAATTTACATTTGCATAAAAAATTTTTTTTCTTCCCTTTACTTTTAGTCTGTGTGTATCTTTTGTTCTGAGGTGGGTCTCAGAACAATTGTAGTTGTTTTTAAATGTAAAAAATTATTATCTGATAAAAACACTCTCTTACTTTGTTTTAAGATTGAATCATGGCTTCTTCGAGTAGGCATAAATATAAGAATAGTCCTGACACCTTTTGTTATATATGTGGCTGTTACACACTTCAACGTCAAAAGTGCAATATTTCATCATTTGTGACAAATGCATATATTGCCTATTTTCAAGTTCCCCTCGGCGATCAAGACAAAAATTGGGTTCCTCATATTATGTGTCATAATTGTGAAGAAATGCTTCGTGACTGGACAAAAGGAAAATGCAAAGGAATGCCTTTTGGTATTTCAATGGTTTGGCGTGAACCTACAGACCACAACAGTGACTGTTATTTCTGTCTGATCCATACAAAGGGCACCGGCAAGAAAAAATGGCATATGATCGCATATCCCAATATTCCTTCAGCAATACAATCCATCCCACACTCTGAGACACTCCTGGTTCTGGTTTTCAATGGTTTTATTTTTTCTAAGGATGAAGAAAGTGAACATGGTGATCAAGTGTATTTTGATAAGATGCATGAGGAAATGGTTGTAGAATCTAAAGGGTCTTCTTCTGATGCCAAGCAGTCATTAACCCCTCAGCAGTTTAGCCAACCCGAATTGAATGACTTAGTAAGGATTTGGGCCTGTCAAAGAAAGCAGCTGAGTTATTAGCCTCCAGGCTTCAAGAAAAGAATGCATTTCACTGATCAACTAAAGTATCCCATTTCAGAAAGCGTGAACAAATTTTTGTGGACTTTTTTTCTGAAGACAAACACTTTGTTTACTGTCATGATATCAGTAGTCTTCTCAGCCAGCTAGGTATTACCACTTACAGTCCAACACAATGGCAGCTATTTCTTGACAGCTCTAAACGAAGTCTGAAATGTGTTCTCCTACACAATGGTAATGTTTACACAGTGGTTCTAATTGGTTATTTAACTCATCTGCAAGAAGATTATAATGACATAAAAATTGTCCTCGACTTTCTGAAGTATAAGGAGCATAACTGGATCATTTGTGTGGATCTTAAAATGGTAAATTTCCTGCTAGGACAACAGAGAGGTTTCATGAAGTATCCTTGCTTTCTGTGTTTGTGGGACAGCTGAGCTTGGGAGAAACACTGGACACAGAAGGAGTGGCTGAAACATGAAGCTCTGGAAGTAGGGATGCAAAATATTGTGAATGGACCTGCAGTTAATCGAGACAAGATCATTTTTTCCCCCACTCCACATCAAACTTGACGAAGCAGTTTGTTCAGGCTTTGAATAGAGAAAGTGAATGCTTTCAACATATTATTTCTGCTTTTCCTGCCTTGTCTTTCGAGAAGATAAAAGCAGGTGTATTTGATGGACCTCAAATTCAAACCCTCATACGTAACAGAGAATTTGCCAGGAAGATGAATAAGGAGGAGAAAGCAGCATGGCAATCTTCTGTGGCAGTTACAAAGAACTTCCTTGGCAACAAAAAAGCAGAAAACTATGAACTTCTGGTTCAAAGGATGCTATTGGCTTTCTGCGACATTGGATGAAACATGAGCATTAAGATTCACTTTTTGAACAGTCACCTTGATAACTTTCCTGAAAATCTTGGAGCTGTTAGTGATGAGAAGACTACTGCTGGAGCATCAAACAAGATTGTCCTCAACAAGTACACAAACGCAAGAGCTACAAACGCAAATTTTTGCCTGAATAGAATTTAAATAAGTTTTGCGCAAATTTTTTGATTAAAATAAGTGTTTTAATATGTTCTATTTTGAAATTGTAGACAAATTCTGATACAATCATATCTTTTAGTGTATTAGTGTATTTGCTGCATTATATAAATTATTATATTTTCACAAAGATGATGTCCAAGAAGACATTCTACTTTATTACGTTAAACTAAATGTTGAAAATTTTACAATAAGATAAAAACATAAAATTTTGAATTGCAGAAAAACTGTAGTTTACAGAGAAAAACTAATGTCAGATTTGAGATTAGCACACTTGAATTAGGTAAGAACAAGTGTTTTTGTGGGTGCAACAATAATTTTGTTCCCCAGTGTTATCTGAGCTGGGTGTTCCAGGAATGCCCTTTGTGTGGATTATGTGGGCCCTCTTGTTATAACTGAATCTTGATTGTTATTGGACCATTCATGCAGAGAATCAACCCTCAGGCTGGATGACTGTGAGTTTCAACCCCAAGCACTGCGTGAGAGCTGCTGTGCAGGCACTGACCACACAAATGGAATTTGCCTTAGCAGGGTCTGGTGTTTCCTGAGTTCTTTTGGATATGCTGGTTTTGGATACGCATATTATGTCCTGCTCTGATTTTGTCTGAAGCTGGATTACTGAATGTGTTGGTTCTGAGCTTCTTGGGAGGGACACTGGGCAAGTCAGTGTCAGATTCTGCCTGTGACTGGCCCTTGGCAACCTATGTGGGGCAGTCTCAATGTAGCTTCTTCTGTAAATCTTCGGCTGTAAGACTTCTCCTCCACTAGTTTTTAGTTGGTTGTTCAGGATGAGTATTCTATAATTTAGTTTTTTTTTTAAATTTTTTCTTAAGTGAGAAGTGGGTAGGCAGAAAGATAGACTACCACATGCACCCTGACCAGGATCCATCCAGCAAGCCCCCTACCAGATGATGCTCTGCCCACCTAGGGCCATTGTTCTGTTGCTTATCAACTGAGCTATTTTAGCCCCTGAGGCAAGACCATGGAGCCATCCTGAGCACCTGAGGCCAACTTGGCCATGGTTATGGAATGGGAAAAGAGAAATAGAGACAGAAGGAAGAGGGAGAGAGGTAAAAAAGCCAATGGTCCCTTCTCCTGAGTGCCCTAACTGGAAATCAAACCCGGGATTTCCATATGCCTCGCTGATGCTCTAGCACTGAGCCAACCAGCCAGGGCCTATAATTTAGTTTTAATTCCAGTTTGGTCCTGAAAAGATGTGAGTGTAGTTTTTACCTACTCTGCTGCTATCTTGAGTATCCCCCACAAGACACCAATAAAATAAATATATAATACTTCAATGCAGGAATTCTGATTTTAAACTTTAGTAACACACAGGCCCTGGAATGTATACAGCAGGCAGGATGTATAGGCCTGGGGCTCTTCTTTTATATGCAATGCTGTTAACAGAATAAAAACTGTCCTAAATTCAAGGGGTAGAGTGTTGGTCCAGCATGCAGAAGTCCCAGGTTTGATTCCCTGTCAGGGCACCCAGGCAAAGCAACCATCTACTTCTCTACCCTTCCCCCTCCTTCTTTCCTCTCTCTCTCTCTCTCTCTCTCTCTCTCTCTCTTTCTTTCCCTCCTGCAGCCATGGCTCAATTGGTTCAAGCAAAGTTGGCCCTGAGATCTGAGGATGCCTCCATGGTCTTCCCTCAGGTGCTAAAATAGCTTGGTTACTAAACAACAAAACAACAGCCCCAGATGGGCAGAGCATTTCCTGGTATGGAGCTTGCCAGGTGGATCCTGGTCAGGCATGCATGGAAGTCTGTCTTTTACTTAATAAAAACCAAAACATTGTTCTAAATTCAATAGCCAACTTTTTCTGGCCCAACAATGAAAAACTATGCTATTCATTTATATCTATAGATAACTGCTAAGAACTACATTAGCAAATTTTTCGCTATGAATGGTCTTAAATAGCTTTATTGCTTCTCAATTTCAATTTCTATCAAGAATTTTTCTGAAGCTAGTTAATTTGAAATATATATACATACATATATGTGTATATATATTTATATATATAATGCATATGAATAAAATTATGTGTATATTTATATAATGTCTATAAACATATAACATATTATCTATAGTATATATAAAATGAACGGACTATAAAATTGTCAAATAAGAAAAAGGTTAAGTTCTAAAATTCATTGATAGAAGTAGTTTTTTAGGTGTTAGGTTCTAAGTCAAGTCTTAGCTATACCAAATGTGCTAGCATAAGGTAACTACACTGAACTAATTAGAAAAACTAACCATCCATTTAAGTATTTTTCTTGCCCTTTCTCTCTGTGCTCACCTTTTCCCATCTAAGCCTTAGCCCTTGGGATTCAAGTCCAAAACCAGCACTTACAAAGGGATTCTGTGCTGAAGTGTTATTTGGGACGTTGCAAATTCAGTTATAGAGCCAGCTGGGTTTGAGCCACCACTCCTCCTCTCCCAAGTCAACAGTTTTCTCTAGCTGCAGGAAACAGCAGGCAGCTGTCTTCCCAGGAGATAGAGAGGAGGAACCTAGTCCCAGACCTTTTGGAGTGCTATTAGGTCTGGTGATTCTGCGGCACTGAAGTCCTTCCGGTACACGGTAGTTTTCAATGGTAGTTCTATGTCATTCTTGCTTACTTTAAAAAACACTTTTTTGGTCTATCGTTTTTCTGTATTTAAACAGAAAAGAAGATGCCTCAAGATGCTCTTTAGTTTCTGTAGCATGGTGAATCTATCTCCTCTTTCAACTTGAGGGCTGGGGTAGATCTGTCTTCAGTAATGAGTAACAGTAGCAGAAAGGGCTTATGACTGAGTTTAAAACTTGGATCTGGCACTTATTAGCTGTATGACCTCAGCAATGATATTTAACCTCATTATTTATTTTTCTCAACCAATAGGACTAGCCCAAAAGCATTATTTTGAGTTGTTGATGAGGTAAAGTATTAAAAAGTACCCATCATGATATTTAACTTATGTTTGTCACTTTTCTCTCTCTATCCTAGTTTTAATTTCTTCTTAATTATGGAATGCTTGACAATGGAAAGAAGCCATACCCTACATCCAAGCTGTTGGGTGATGGTTCTGAGGCTTTGCCACAATCGTAAACATTATGAGATTGTATAGTTAGTTTCTGTGCCATAATTAGTTCACTACCTTACCCTGAAACATTATGGTTGGTAATTAGAATTTAAACACTAACTTGTGGGAGTTGGGAGGTTGGTGAAGGGAATGATGGGATTCCAGTATGAACTTCAGCAGATATTGAGGTGGGGAATACAATGCAATGGAGCCAGTAACAGGCTGGGTCTGTGCCATCATGTCTCCCTCCCTAAGACTACAGCTTCTTATCAAGTGAAACCACAGAGAGTAGTAAGCAGAAGTTTTCCCTTGGGATGGTGAATTGTTAGAATGAGCTCCATTCCATCCCGAATTCATGTAATAAGCAGTTAGACTGGCTCCAAGACCAAAGGAGATTCAAGAGCATTGTGGGTAGAGGAACAATCTCCACCTGCATGGAGATCCTTTTTGCCATTCCTGTTTTCTAATGAAATCCTCACTTAATGAATCATGAAATTCCTGTTTTTCTCTTCCCATCTATGGCTTGCTTTGTGGCTAAGTTCAATCATATGATGTAATTCTAACTAGTCTTACCAAAGAGCAGGAGGATAGAATTTCCTATGGCCATTTTTAAGTGTCTATTCTTGTATATGAGGGTTGAGGAGAGCTAAACTGGTATTTCATATAAGCAATATGTATAAAATTGAGCTGGAATATTTGGGTTCCAATCTAGGCTTCACTTTATTGTTGTGTCTGGTAACTCAGCAATGCCTTAGACTCCCCAAATCTCTTCACATTCTATACTTCCTTCACTGGAGAACTGAGCAGAATGCATTCTAACTGTATGGCTACTTCACTTGGTTTCTCTGTTAAACTAAAAACATCTTTAGAGAAGTTCCTGTGTCTACAGCAAATAGCAGTCTTGAAACATGATTGACATGAAAAAATAATTTAAATAAATAATGAGCTTAGTTTCTATTCATTTTATATTATTTTTACTTTTGCTAAAGTAATTGACAATTGTGGTATGTTACTGAATGGTAAATAGACTGCTCTTCATTAGTAAGCATAGTGTAAAGTTGAAAGAAGAATCCGACACAGATACTGAGCACTTCATTGTGGTGGGGTAATCAGATGATAGCAACATGCCTCAGAAATAGGAGGTATTTAGGGAATTCATTCTAGGTCTTCAGGGATTCATCTCTCTAGAAAACCTATTTATTTATAAAAATTTTAGAAACATTTTCTTATGGAAGATTTAATTTTCATAATGTAATTCAAAGCAAAATTAGCTTTGTTTTCAATAATAAAAGTAAACTTTGTCCCTGGCCAGTGGCTCAGTGGTAAAGTGTTGGCCCAGCATGTGGAAGTCCTGGGTTAGATTCCTGGCCAGGGCACACAAAAGAAAAGCCCATCTTCTTCTCCACCCTTCCCCCTCTCCTTTCTCTCCATCTCTCTCTTCCCCTCCCACAGCCAAGGCTTCATTGGAGCAAAAGTTGGCCCTGGTGCTGAGGATGGTTCCATGGCCTCCGCCTCAGACGCTGAAATGGCTTGGGTTGTAATGGAGTAACACCCTTGATGGGCAGAGCATCGCCTCCTGGTGGGCATGCTGGGTGGATCCCGGTTGGGCGCATGCGAGAGTCTGTTTGCCTCCCTGCTTCTCTCTTCCGGAAAAAAAAATAGTAAATTTTAAATACTGAACCCACTTCATTTATAGAGTGGTTTGACTTCATTCTAGCCAACTATAGCTACAATCCATGATATGTCTGGAACCTTGGCATATCCAACAAGATGCTTTCTCCTTACTAGTTATTATAAGCAATCTTAGTCTTATTACAAAAAGAGCCAACATCTTTTCATATTTTATAGGAAATTACAACTTAAATTCTGATGCAATATTTTGTATAAACTATCAAGAGGGGGAAGGTATAATTTAACTTTGCAAACTAAAATTCAGGTACAACCATGTATTTATTATTAATAACAAATGAATAGAAGGGAATGGTATCAAATTATATTTTCAGTTTATAATAATGGTCTTAAAACACATCTGTTAGAGTAGGTAGACAGCAAATGCCCTGAGAGAAAGATGAAAGCATTAGTATTCTAAGAGTTAAAATTATTTTCTTGTGACCCTAAATGGAGGTAGATAGATGACCATCAAGAACTGAGAGAGGGAACAAGGAGACCCTGTCTAGAAAGATGGTAGAATTTTTAAATGATTTTATCATAATCATCATCATCATCATCATAAATATTTTTTAGCAATAGGGCTTTGATCAGTGCCCTAAATCCTTATTGTGACTTCTTATTCTTGTTCAAGAAAAGGCATATTTTCTCAACTGTTTTTATTTTTTTCTGCCCTTTTGGAGAAGTTAACAGAGCAAACAACATTTTTATCAAACAAAATGCCAATTTTCAAAAGACATACCATTCACCACGACTTACTGAATAACAAAGACTTTTCTTGAATGGTCTGCACTGTCATTCTTTACCTCCATGCTGCACAGGACCTTAATCAAGCCATGACAACTGGATGCTGATGATCACCTGAGAACGCTATTCAGTGTATGCAAATTCCCATTCCAGTGTTCTTAGGAAAGCCCTTTGGGAAGGTGATGCTGTGACAAGGCATATTTGAAAAAAGACAAGTCAACCATGGATATTTCATCATTCATATGATCACACAAGGTTTGAGTATATCAACACTTCTCTTAAAAAATAGGTTGGCAGCCATATAAAACTTGCCTTTAATACTTGATGCAGGGCGGTGCTGTTATCTGCTCTGGAATGAGTAGAGAGCAATTCCAGGTACACTTTTTGTGTTTTTTAATGGCTGTTGTCCTGTCTGTAACTACTCCAGAACTGACATTCAAGAGATGTTGCAGTAGAGACTCAGCAATAGCAGCCAGGGGACGCTTGGTTCATTCTTCACTGACTGCACAGCAAACACCATTAAAGGCAAGGGAAACCATTTGTTCATGAATATACATTTGATACATATAAATGCTTTGTGCCATGAATATTTATCTCTTTCATGGATTGCAGCTGTTGTGTATTGAAAAATATTAACAGGTTGGAAACCGTCCTTTAGAAACCTGTGTCTGCCATTTGTGTGCAAAACCATCTTTGGAAATTTATCTTTTTCTATCTTTCTTTTGTGGAAAAGATAGAATACTCCTGGGGCTTATAAATGAGATTAGTCTCTTAGTAGACAGAGAAAAGAATTTGGGGTAAAAATGGAAGGCAGTTTTCTTGGGTGATACATATTTTTTAAGTTTTCTAGTTTAAATTTTTTATGTAATTTTAGTACCAAGGCAGTGTTTTCTTTGTCAGTTGGTATTAAATTTTTGATGAATGTTCTATTGTTAACAGAGGTGAAAACATCAGACATTAAATGCTATACAATTGTGGGGGTGAGAAATGTCACAAGATTTCTATTGCCAAAGATGGGATTCTTAGGCCTGTGGATAATCTAGTTTTTTAGGGTGGAAAAGATTATGTTTCAGACTTCAATTTTATATTACCTCCTGTGTTCTATAATCTAACCACTTTTAGCTCTTCAGTGTTCCTCAAACAAACCACATTTTACTGCCCCAGGGCATCTGTTAATTTCATTTCCATTGTCTGAAAGATTTTTTTCTCTAACAGCTCTGAGTACCCTTCACATTTCCTCTTAACCGCTTTCTCTGAAAGAACCAGCCCAAATGTTTATATATTGTAAGGTTTTTCCATGTCCTATCCCCATCTTCAGGCAAAGTTACTATCCTTTGATGAGTCTTTATATAGACCTTACTTTTAAAATAACAGTATGTGGCCCTGGCCGGTTGGCTCAGTGATAGAGCGTCGGCCTGGCGTGCGAGAGTCCCGGGTTCAATTCCTGGCCAGGGCACACAGGAGAAGAGCCCATCTGCTTCTCCACCCTTCCCCCTCTCCTTCCTCTCTGTCTCTCTCTTCCTCTCCCGCAGTCAAAGCTCCATTGGAGCAAAGTTGGCCCGGGCGCTGAGGATGGCTCTGTGGCCTCTGCCTCAGCCTCTAGAATGGCTCTGATTGCAGCAGAGCAACGCCCCAGATCAGCAGAGCATCGCCCCCTGGTGGGCATGCCAGGTGGATCCCGGTCAGGCACATGCGGGAGTCTGTCTGACTGCCTCCCCATTTCCAGCTTCAGAAAAATACAAAAAACAAAACAAAAAAAACCCCAAACAATAAAATAACAGTATGTCACTTAAATGAACAGTCAAATATATTGCACATTAGCTATGAAGCTTTTATAGTTATCTAGTACACTGTTTAGGTATGTGATCTGTGCCAATGTTTAATTCTATTTAAAATGTGTTCAGTGTCAACATACTGTTTTGGGAAAACTTTTTTATTGGCCAGTGGTTTAAATCTCTAACATGTTCTGGGCTTACTAACTTCACATTTTTCAGGCTAAAGCTAAAGCTCTTTTGGAAAACTCATTTGTACTAGATTAAATAATCCCATACTACTTTGCGGTTTACAGATTAAATTAGATGTAGACTGATATCTTTTCTTACCTATTTGTATTCAGCCTTGACATTTCTTTACTCAGTTTTTCAGTGAAGGTTTTTACCCTGGTCTGGATTTTATTCAAGATCACTGCACTTGAATTAAAAATTTAAGTGATGTGTTAGGAAAATCCTTAATGCCACCAAATCAATTTTAATCAATAAAATCAAAAGCATTATTCCCTTCTACTAATTATATTAAGAGTTACAAACAATATTTTTTCAGTCACTTGTGTCAATGTATATAGGTTCAGATCAAGATCTAAGTACATAGGCATGTCGTATATATCTGTGAACTATAGATCTTTCTATACACATGCATGTTGTTTACATCTATCTCCATCCATTATCGCCATCATCACCACCACCACCACCACCACCACCACCACCGCCACTATCATCATCATATCATCATCATCATCTGTCTTAGTCTGTTCTGGCTGCTATAAGAAAAATATCATAAACTGGGTAGTTTATAAACAGCTCATATTTGTTACAGTTTTAGAGGCCAACAGATTTAATGTCTGGTAAAGGTCTACTTTTTGCTTCAATGACAAAACTTTCTCACTGTGCTCTCACATGGCAGACAGAGTGAGGAACTCTCTGGGATGTCTTTTATAAGGGCACAGATCCCATTCACGATGGTGGATCCCTCATGACCTAATCACCTCCCAAATGCTCTACTTCCTAATACTATCACTTCTGGTGTTAAGTTTTCAACATATGAATTTTGGAAGAAACCAAACTTGCAATCTATAACATCATCTCTCTCTCTCTCTCTCCCATCTGTTTGTGCATACATTTAAATGACTTTATGACTATTGATATTAAGAAGACATGAGAAAAGTCTAAGCAGTTCTTAGGAACTGATTATTAATTACTTTTATTTTTCTAGCCTTTTTTCTTTTATGTCTAGATTTTAGCTATTTCACTGTTCATTAAAATGCCCTCCAGGGGAAAGAAGATGAGTTCTTAGCATCTAGTGCAATGTACAGTGCTCTAGGGACACTCATTAAGTGTCTTGTTGACAATGTTGATGATGATGACAAAATTCAAATCAGTTAATTGGTCTGCACCTGTTAGTAATCTCAGTGAAACTTGGATATAGGTTAAAACAATTGGAGAATTTCCCGTGAATAGGGATACTTCTCTTATAAAAAGTAATACCTATGTAGAGGCCTTTCATCTCAATTTCCATCAGCTTGGAATGAAATAATGGAGTGAAGTTAGACTGAGTAAAAGCAGAGCAGACAAATGTCTCTGTGGTGACAGTGAGGTTATGAGAAGCTCAGTCTGCTCAGACATTTTCTACAATTGCAGTTCATCTCTAGGTTAAGTTGTCCTTTAGCCTGATCAGGCAGTGGCACAGTGGATAGAGTGCTGGCCTGGGACACTGAGGAAACAGGTTCAAAATCCCAAGATCGCCGGCTTGAGTGCTGAGTGAGGGTTCATCCGGCTTGAGCATAGGGTTGCCAGCTTGAGTGTGAGATCATAGACATGACCCCATGGTAGCTGGTTTGAGCCCAGAGGTCACTGGCTTGAGCAAGAGGTTTCTAGCTTGGCTGGAACCTGCCCTTCCACCCCACCCCACCCACCCCATGAACATCAAGGCGCATATGAAAAAGCAATCAATAAACAGCTAAAGTACTGCAACAACGAGCTGATGCTTCTCATCTCTCTCCCTTCCTGTCTATCTGTCCTTGTTTCTCACTTTCTCTCCTTTCATTAAAAAAAAGACATCCCTTCTAGTCTTCCTGCTTAGATATACATAGGAAATTGTAGAAAGAGAGAGAAGCTAATTTTTGAAGGACCTACAGACTGGAGAGTTTGGGGAAAAGCAGGTAGGAATGTTTTCTTCCTCTTGTCTCAACCTAGATAGACCAAGTTCAAACTCCTCAGTTTGTTTCATTGCTCATCTCCCTCTTATTTTATTTTCCTTTAGAATTCTGTGTCTTCTAAATTTAAAGAAGCCATGTGGCTTTTAAATTCTACAAGATCTCCAAAATACTAACTGCATCCTATGTTCCTTCTTTTATTTCCTTTGCCTAAAAATAAAGAGAAATATAAAAAAAAATGAACAAAACATACACACATTCAAAACCTCAAAAAAGAATTCCACAGGTTTCCATGAAAGTAAATAGCTAAAGAGAGAGAGGAGGGAATACTGGGGCTAATGTGGGAACTCTGGCCATCAGCTAGTAACTCTCTTCCCTTCCCTGCCCAAGTCTGCAGCCAGCTAAGGAAAGAGAGTCAGGATAAACATGAAAATATCAGCTTAATTTTAGACAAAGATCCATTGGGGGTCATTGCTTACATACGTGGCAAATATTCTGCTCACAAAAATTAGGTGATGTTTTATTGCTTCATAATCATTTTGACATATCCCCTAATTTTTGTGAGCAGTATAGATTTGCTAATTGTATACTCCAGAAAGACACAGATTTCTCAATTTGCTCTCCAGACACAGGTAAAAAAAAGCACACCGTTCTTGACGTGGAAGTAGTGGCAGGAGGCTTGTGTACTGCTATAAATTTTATAGCAACAAAAACACAGATTGCTTTTTTCTTGAGAGTACTGGCTTCCAAGGAGACTTAGAGGAGGGAGCTGAGAAGTATATTGCCAGCTCCTTCTTTCAATTCTCCCATCACAGAAAGAGGAGTGAGACAGGGCCTGGGCAAGAGACACAGTCGTTTCATTAGTGTAGTCCCTCCACAGATAGACATTAGGACAGGGAATAGGAAGAGTCCACAGTTACACACGTAAGGACTTCACTCAGCTCCTGTCTAAATTTAATTAGGCCACTTTGATTTTCTTTAGGCCTTCAGCAACTTTTATGGTGACTGAATTATTCTTGGTTCACTCATGCCTTTCAAAATTATCCTTGGGATAGTGCTGAGGGCCTGGCCCTTGGGAAAGAGTACATTTTGTTCCAGAGATCTCACTAACCCAGAATAGAAGCCATTTGGGGTGCTTTTAAACAGAACCTCCATATTAGTCACAAAAATTAGAGGCAACAAAATGTTATCAGCTCATCTGCTCCCTCCTCATGCCCAGACCAGGGCATGTGGGCCACTCAGTCTCTTGAATTTACACTGTTTATCAGAAAGGCAACTAAATCAAGCTTCCTTCAGAAATAAATACAGAAGGGTCATTACCTGTCAGTATGTATATGGCCAGAAATGTCCCCAGAACGTGTGGAGAAGCGTAAACTTGGACAAAAGAAGTCTGTACTGAGATTTTTTTCCCCCATTCAACCAATTTAATTTTTTAATTAACTTCCTACCTAGCACTCAACTCACACCAAATTTTGTAATATTCACTTATATTCTGCTAAAAACATTCTCATAAGGATAATTTTTCATGTAAAAATTTCCATGAAAGTGAGTTCTTTTGCTGAACAAGTTTTGATTCATATCAACAACTACAGCATCTGCAATTACAATTTTTGTTTTATAGACACTATGTATACTAAGTCCATTTATTCTATTTTTTTTTTTTTTTTTTTGTATTTTTCTGAAGCTGGAAACGGGGAGAGACAGTCAGACAGACTCGCACATGCGCCCGACCGGGATCCACCCGGCACGCCCACGAGGGGCGACGCTCTGCCCACCAGGGGGCGATGCTTTGCCCCTCCGGGGCATTGCTCTGCCGCGACCAGAGCCACTCTAGCGCCTGGGGCAGAGGCCAAGGAGCCATCCCCAGCGCCCAGACCATCTTTGCTCCAATGGAGCCTTGGCTGCGGGAGGGGAAGAGAGAGACAGAGAGGAAGGGGGGGGGGGTGGAGAAGCAAATGGGCGCTTCTCCTGTGTGCCCTGGCCAGGAATCGAACCCGGGTCCCCCGCACGCCAGGCCGACGCTCTACCGCTGAGCCAACCGGCCAGGGCCCATTTATTCTATTTTTTAATTTAATTTAATTTAATTTAATTTAATTTAATTTAATTTAATTTTATTTTATTTTTATTCAGTGAGAGGGAGGGAGACAGAGAGACAGACTCCTGCATGCACTCCAACCGGGATCCACTGGCAAGTCCACTATGGGGCATGCTCTGCTCATTTGGGGCATTGCTTTGTTGCTCAGCAACCAAGCCTTTCTTAGTGCCTGAGGAGGAGATCATGGAGCCATCTTCAGCAGCTGAGGCCTAGTCCATTTATTCTAAACCAAATTTTTCAGACAGAAATTTTTATCCAAATCTTTGTTTCTGTGAAGTTTTAGTCAATAACAAATTTTAGTATGTGTGATTTTTGTTTTACTTTGTAAGGTTATTTTTATCATTAATTTTATTAAATATTGATAGAGTAAAATAGTTTATATTTAATTCTTAGCTGATTCTTGAGAAAATAGTGAGCAGCTCACCTCCTCTGTTTCAAGATTACTGTGTTATGAAGGATTGGACTATTTATTGCTAACTCAATTGTGTATCTATATATATTTTTTTTATCAATTTGAGCATTGTATTTTTTTTCTTCTTTTCCAAGTGAGAGGAAAGGAGATAGAGAGACAGACTCCTGCATGCGTCTTGACCAGGATCCACATGGCCACCCCTGTCTTGAGCTGATGCTCTGCCCATCTTGGACCATGCTCACAAGTAAGCTATTTTTAGTGCCTGAGGTGGAGGGTCCATGGAGCCATCCCCAATGCCCAGGGCCAGCCTATGCTTTTGAACTAATTGAGCCATGGCTTTGGGAGTGGAAGAGAGAGAGAGAAAAGGGGGAAGGAGAAGAGTGGAGAAGCAGATGGTTACTTCTCCTGTGTGCTCTGACTAGGAATCGAACCCGGGACATCCACATGCCAGGCCAACATTCTACCACTGAGCTGACCAGCCAGGGCCGAGCATTATATTTTAAAGTGCCCCTTCTACTAGTGGAACAAAGAGCAAATTGCTAGCCCAATTATCATGTTTTGCTTCCTATTTATCAATATTTGAAAGAGAAAAGAAAAAAAAGATAAGATTTTTAAAAGAAAAAAAAGAAAACCCTTTGTTTCTACCTAACTTTTTTCTCCTAACTTTTTTCCTATTTTCCACATCTCTCAACTTTTTTCAGTTTTATCAAAGTTTCTCTGACACCCTTTGATTCTTCAGTTACTATTTCATTCTCATTGTCTCTTGTGCCAGTACTTGTCTCTTGTGCCTGCTTTTGTCTTCACTCTCTCCTTCCTGTTCTTTCTGAATCTCATTACTCACTGTCCTTCCAATCTCCCCCAGCAAGCATTTACTCTTTCTCGTCCATTGTCCTGCTACCATCTCTTATCAGAGTGCTCAATGTCATGATTCAAAGGGCTCAAAGAAGAAACTCTTGCCCTTGTCACTCAGCATTCCACTGAGGCCAAATAACCATAAACAAATGAGGTTGTGAAACTGTGCCTTTCATAGGCTTTAAAAGCAGCATTGAAATGGCCCTCTTATCTGGGCTTGATTTTATGTACAGTCGGATGAATGCTATGATCTCAGGCGGACCTTTGCCAGAGCAAGGCACTTGGAATGATCAGTTTAGATTTACTGGACACTCTTTGGCTCCTTGGACCTGCAGTAGATGATGTTATCCTTCATACCCTGAAGTACAGTTTCTGTTTTTTTCTCAGATGTTTAAGATATTGTGGTACTGGGACAAGTTTTTGAAAAGTCTGCTATTGTTTCTGTCATTATTTACTTCAAACTGGTTTTGCTTATTTGCTTGTTTTATTATTTAGTGATTTCTAGTATATTCAAAGTTTTATAATGATCACTACTGTCTAATTTTAGAACATTTATAAAACCCCCAAAAGAGACCTCAGCTTATATCCAATAGCTATCATCTTTATTATTGTTCCCTAGTTTGCAAAGACTACTACTATTCTACTCTGTCTCGATGGATTTAACTATTCAGGACATTTCGCATAATTGGAGTAATCCAGCACATGGCCTTTTGTGACTGACTTCTTTCACTTAGCATAATGCATTCAAAACTCATGTTGTAATTTGAATCAGAACTTTATTTTTTTATCTTTAAACAATATTCCATTACATGAATATGCCACATTTGTTTATCAATTCTTCAGTTGATGGATATTTTGATTGTTCTAACTTTTTGGCTATTATACAGGGTTTGACAACATAAGTTTATAGTTGTTCATATGGAAAATAATACTATAATTAATAAGTAATAATACAAGAATAAACTCCTTTCCATACTTACAACTGTAAACCTACATCTACCCCACCCTATAAATAATGTTAGCATGAACATTCATGAATAAGTTTTTGTGTGAACATGTTTTCATTTTTGGGGGGCATATCTAGTATTGCAATGGCTAGTTCTTATGATAACTCCATGGTTACCCAAATGAAGAACTTCCAGTTTTCTAAAATATCTGAATTGTGTTATATCTTGATGAGCAATGCATAAGGGTTCCAATTTCTCTGTATCTTCATCATTTGTTATTGTCTGTTTCTTTAGCCATTCTAAAAGGTGTGAAATAGTGACTAGTAGTTTCTATTTGCATTTTTCTAATAACTACTGATATAGAGCATTATTGTCCATCTATATATCTTATTTGAAGAAATTTATGCTCAAGTTTCTGTCCATTTTTTAACTGGGTTATGTCTCTGTCAGTTTAGGTTGCTATAATAAAAACACCATTGCCTGGGTAGCTTATAAACAAAGGAATTTATTTCTTGCTGTTCTGAAGACTGGGAAGTCCAAGATTGAGGTGTTAGTACATTCCACATTTGGTGAGGGACTGCTCCTGGTTCCTAGAAATGTAACTTCTTGCATCAAGTGGCCAAAGGGGTGAGAGAGCTCTCTGGGGATGTTTTATAGGGGCACTACTTACATTCATTAGGGCTCCACTCTCATGACCTAATTACCTCAAAGGTTTCACTTCCAATCGCATCAGATTGGGTATTAGAATTTAAAATATGAATAGGGGGGAGATCAATGCACAAACATTCAGTCTATAGCAATCTGCCCTTAGTCCCTCAAAATTTATGTTCTTGTCACATGCAAAATACATTAATTATATTCCACAACCCCAAAACTCTTAATTTGTTCTAGCATCAACTTTAACATTTAAGTCCAAGTTCTCATATAAGTATCATCTAAATCAGCTATGGGAGAAATTCAAGATTTTTTCTGAGGCAAGTTCCTTTTCAATTGTAAACCTGTGATGGGAGAGGCACCTCTGATGATCTCTAAATTGCTTTCAGTTCCATTCTTCCTTTGTTCAATTACCCATTCCTTATTTCCACCTGGGATTCAGCAGTATGACCTTGCTCTTTAAGAGGATTCAGTAGTTTCTGAGAAGACTGAGGCAAGCTCTGCAGCTCTCCTCTTTTCTCTCTGAGCTCTCACCAGAACCACCCTGAATAGTCCATTCACAGCAATACAGGCTTCTTCTAGCATGAACCTCAAAACTATTGCCATTACTCAGTTCCAAAGAAACGTCTGCATTTTTGGATATTTGTTATAGTAATACCTGACGACCTGGTACCAAATTCTGTCCTGGTCAGTTCGGACAGGTATAACAAAAGTACCACATAGACTGGGTAACTTACAAACAGTAGAAATTTATTTTGCACAGATCTGGAGACAGGCAAGTACAAGATATAGGTGCTGGCTGAATCTGTGTCTGGGGAGGACCTGCTTCTGGGTTTATAGAAGGCTATGTTCCTGTTATGCATCACAAGGTGGAAGGGGGAGCTCTCCAGAGTATTTTTTTTCTTCTTTAAAAGCAATGATTCCATTTATAAGGACAACTCATGAAGTAATTACATCTCAAAAATCCCATGCCCTAATACTAACATGTTGGGAGTTAGGATTTCATTATGAATTTGGGGCACAGATATAAAGTCTACAGAAGGTTATTTGTCTTTCTATTATTGAATTATTGAGTACTTTATATATTTCGTATTATAAGCCCTTTTTGTCTTATATAAATTGCAAGTTTTGTTTCTTTTTTTTATCATTCTATGGATTATCTTTTCACTGTCTATATGGTGTTCTTTTTAAGTATAATAGAGTCCAATTTATCTGTTTTCTTTTGTTACTGGTGCTTTTCATGTCACATGTAAGAAACCCTTGACTAAACTGAGGTCATGTAGATTTACTCTCTACTTTTCTTCTAGTTTGATAGTTTTAAGCTATTCTATTTAGATCTGTGATCCATTTTAAATTGCTTATTATATATGGTATAAAATAAGAGTTCAACTTTATTCTTTTACATGAGAATCTCCATTTTTCCCAGAAACATTTATCAAAAATACTCTCCTCTGGCCCTGGCTTGTTAGTTGGGTGGATAGAGCTTCAGCCCAAGAGGTGGACATCCTGGGTTCAATCCCATCAAGGAATACATGAAAAGCGACCATTGCTTCTTTTCCTCTCCCTCTTCCCCTTCTCTCTCTCTTCACCTCTTGCAGCCAGTGGCTTGATTGGTTCAAGTGTTGGCCCTGGACACTGAAGAAAGCTCAGTTGATTTGTCCATCAGCCCCAGACAGGTGTTTCCAGGTGTATCCTGCTTGGGGCACATGTGGGAGTCTGTCTTTCTATTTCCCCTCTTCTCACTTAAAAAAATATATACTCTCCTCTGCCTATTGAATTGTTTTTGGTACTTTTATTTCAAATGGATTGTTCATAAGTGTAAAGGATTTTTGGAGGAGACTGTCAGTTAAGTTTCTTTGAGCTACATGTCTGATGTTATGCTAGTACCACATTGTCTTGATTACTATAAATTTGTAGAAAGTTTTGACAATGGGAAGTGTAAGTCCTACAACTTTGTTTTGCCTTTTCAAGATTGTTTTTGCTACTATTGTTACAAGAAAGGGACCAGGACCAAGGATAATTGCCCCAGCCTGAGTGCTTAAGGCAGCTGTGACAGTGGCAGGCCAGCAGGTAGACCACACCTCAGGAACACAAGGACCACACCTAATGGACAAGAATAGATAAAAGCCAGCCTAGGAGTGAAGCTGATATTTACAATGGCACCTGGACCCAGAAGAGGCAGCCACAAATTCTGGATCACCTATAACTCCAAGAAGGTTGCTAAGGGCCTATCACAGGCAGTGACCTCACAGATCTGTGCCATGTTCTGGCCAGGGAGGTCCAGGGCTGGCAAATCAAGTGGCCAGAATTGGAGAGCTTCAGTTCAGGACCTAACAACCCTTGTTAGAGTGGTATCTTAAGGAAGGGCTTCTTACACCTGACCCAGCTAAGGCATAGAAAATGCCGACACAAATAGAAAAAAGAACAGTAGCAGCAGACAAGTAGCCCACAAAGAGTTACAAGCCACAGCTGATGCCAACCCAAGAAGATCTAGAAACAACACAACTGGAAGCTGAAGGCAGATAACATCAACCTTATATTCAGCTAGCTACACAAACAGCACACCCAAAGGAGGAGTCTATACATTGAAAAAATGGGAAGACAGAGAAATGCAATCCAAATGAAACAACAAGAGAAATCCCCAGAAAAAGAACTGAAGGAGATGGAAATAACCAAGATACCAGATGCAGAGTTTAAAATAATGATTGTTAGGATGCTCAAAGATCTTAGAATAATAACCGATGAAAATAATGAGCACCTAAACAAAAAGAGAGCAAGCATCAAAAAGGACATTGAAATCATAAAAGAGAATCGTCAGAAATAACAAATACAATATAGTTCTGGAAATTCTAGCCACAGCAATAAGACAAAAAAAATAAATAAAAGGCATCCAAATTGGAAAAGAAGAAGTAAAACTATTATTATTTGCTGACATAATGATACTATACATGGAAAACCCTAAAGACTCAGTCAAAAAACTACTGGACTTGCTAAATTAATTCAGCAAGGTGGCAGGTATAAAATTAATTTTGAGAAATTGGTGGCATTATTATACACCAACAATAAACTGTCCGAAAGAAAAATTAAGAAAAACAATCCCTTTCACTATTGCAACAACAACAACAACAAAAATAAAGTACATTGAGCCCTGGCCGGTTGGCTCAGTGGTAGAGCGTCGGCCTGGCGTGCAGAAGTCCTGGGTTCAATTCCCGGCCAGGGCACACAGGAGAGGCACCCATCTGCTTCTCCACCCCTCCCCCTCTCCTTCCTCTCTGTCTCTCTCTTCCCCTCCCGCAGCCGAGGCTCCATTGGAGAAAAGATGGCCCGGGCACTGGGCCTCTGCCCCAGGTGCTAGAGTGGCTCTGGTCTCAACAGAGCAACTCCCCGGAGGGGCAGAGCATCACCCCTGGTGGGCGTGCCAGGTGGATCCCGGTCGGGCGCATGCGGGAGTCTGTCTGACTGTCTCTCCCCATTTCCAGCTTCAGAAAAAAAATAAATAAATAAAGTACATTGAGTAAATTTAACCAAGGAGATTAAAGTCTTGTACTTGGAAAATTATAAAACATTGATAAAAAAATCAAGGAAGACACAAACAAGTGGAAGCATATACCATGTTCATGGATAGAAAAAATAAACATCATTAAAATATCTATATCACCCAAAGCAATCTATAAATTCAATGCAATTCCTATTAAAATACCAATGACTTACTTCAAAGATATAGAACAAATATTACAAAAATTTACATGGAACCTTAAAAAAACACAAATAGCCTCTGCAATCTTGAAAAAGAAGAATAAAGTGGTGATATCACACTTCCTGATATCAAGTTATACTACAAAGTCATTGTATTCAAAACATCTTGGTACTGGCATAAGAACAGGCATACAGATCAATGGAACAGAACAGAGAACCTAGAAATAAACCCACGCTTTTATGTACAATTGCTTTTTGACAAAGGAGGTAAGAGCATACAATGGAGTAAAGACAGTCTCTTTAACAAATGATGTTGGGAAAATTGGACAGGTACTTGCAAAAAACAAAACTAGACCACCAATTTACATCATTCACAAAAATAATCTCAAAATGGATAAAAGACTTAAATGTAAGTCATGAAACCATAATCATCTTGGAAAAAATATAGGCAGTATGCTCTTCAACATCTCTCGCAGCAATATATTTGCTGATTTATCTCCATGGGCAAGTGAAATAAAGAACAGAAGAACAAATGGGACTATATCAAACTGAAAAGCTTTTGCACAGCTAAAGACAATATGAACAAAATAAAAAGACAAACCACACAAAGGGAGACTATATTAGACAATATGTCTGATAAGGGGTTAATAACCAAAATTTATAAAGAACTTGTAAATCTCAATACCAGGAAGACAAACAATCCAATCAAAAATGGTCAAAAGAAATGAATAGACACTTCTCCAAAGAGGACATACAGATGACCAATAGACATGAAAAAATGTTCAACATTAAAAATCATTAGAGATATTCAAATTAAAACCATAATGAAATACCACCTCACACCTGTCAGAATAGCGCTCATTAACAACACAATACAGAATAAGTGCTGGCCAGGATGTGGATAAAAGGGAACTCATGCACTGCTGGTGGGAATGCAGACTGGGGCAGCCACTGTGGAAAACTGTGGAGATTCCTCAAAAAATTAAAAATGGAATAGCTGTTGACTCAGCTATCTCACTTTTAGGAATATATCCTAAGGATACCAAATCACTAATTTAAAAGAAAAAATGCACCCCCGTGTTTATTGCAGCATTGTTTACAATACCCAAGATCTAGAAACAGCCCAAGTGTCTGTCAGTGGATGAGTGGATTAAAAAGCAATGGTACATATACACAGTGGAATACTACATGACTGTGAAAAAGAAGGAAATCTTACCTTTTGTGACAACATGGATGGACCTGGAGACTATTATGCTAAGTGAAATAAGCAAAGCAGAGAAAGAAAAATATCATATGACCTCACTCATTTGAGGAGGCTAATGAACAATGTGAACTGAGGAATGGAATAGAGGCAGAGACGGGATCAAATGAACCAGAGGGAAAGCAGAGAGGCAAAGAGGATGAGAGGATGGTATCAAAGAAGGAAGAGATTAGTAAAATTATATATACATAACATAGTGTTATAGAGAGCAGGATAGCAAATCATGGAGGGAAGGGGGGAAGGCATTTGAGGAGAGGGCAAGAGGGTGTCAAGGGGAACACAGGGGTGGGGGGGATATATTTGGTGGGACACTGGAATCTATGTAAACACAATAAATTAAAATCAATTAAAAAAAGCTGGAGATAGGAAAACAACGGCAGTACTTAAGATAGACAAGGCAAAATCCTAGCAACAGGAGTGAGTCTAGGTGGAGCAGCCTTGGACATTTGGAAACAGGGAGAAGGGTTGAGCCTAGATAAGGTTGCCTTGGCCCTTTAGGAAGGAAGTCACAGAGGTAGAATAAGTGAGTCAGCTGGGCTGCGTGGACTCAGGAAACAAGTTAGAGAGGTAAAAAGTGGGCCCTTGGAGACAGGTTCAGGGGGTTCACTTGGGACAAACTGTTGCTCTGTGCTGCTGCTCTGGTTGTAAATCTCCTGGGAAATTTTAGACGTTAGTAGAAAGAAAGCAAAGATATATGCATGAGGGAAGAAGAGGGGGAAATGCATGGGTGTTTACAAGGAAGAATGCACACAGAGTTCCTTGTCTTAAGAGTTTTTATCTGTTTTCTAAAGGCAGAAATTTTAGGGGAGATCTCAGGGGAGGATCTCAATAGATCTCAGCTTTTCTGGTATGTCTTTTAATATACTGATTCATCAAAATGAGCTTATCAAGGTCATTCTCTGGTCAGTTTTACCTATAAAGAATGTCACTGGAAAGGGACTGAGACAGAAGCATGTCTGCCTAGCATGATCTGTAATGCATAAACCATTTGGTCCAAAGTGTCCTTGGTTAGGTAAGATAAGATCTTGTGATTTATTATTTGGCTGTACATTGCTCCATTGTTTAACTATCTCAGTTTCCCCATTCCAGTTACCAAGAAATTTTTCTAATATCCTCATTATGAATTCCTTAAATTGTTATATAAATTTTAGAATCATTTTGTCAATTACTGCAAGGAAATCAGCTGAAATTTTATAAGGATTGCATTGAATTTGTAGGTCACCTTGCAGAGTATTGCACTTTAATAATGTTAAATTTTCCCATCCACAAATGTGGTATATTGTTCTATTTATTTAGATATTTAATTGTCCAGTCAATTTATATTTTTTATTGTAAAAATATTATGCTTTAAACTCTTATTCTAAGATATTTTATACACTTTGCTATTATAGGTGAGATTGCACTTTTTAAAAAATAATAATTTTAGAAAGAGGAAGAGAATGAGAAGAGAAACATCAATTTATTGTTTCACTTATTTATTAATTAATTGGTTGATTCTTGTATGTGCCCTGACCAGGGGTCAAATATGCAAACTTGACATATTGGAATAATGTTCTAATCAACTGAGTTATCCTGCCAGGGCCAATTGAATTGTTTTCTTAATTTTATTTTTGAATTATTCATGGCTTGTGTTTAGAAATACAATTGATTTTTGTATCTTGAGCTTGTATTCAGGCACAATATTGAACTTGTTTATTAGTTGTAATGGTTTTAGTAAAATAAGTTTCTTTGGATTTTTTTACATTATCATATACATGTGCATGCTACTTGCAAATGAAAATAGTTTAACTTTTCTCTTTCCAATACGTGTGCTTTGTATTTTTTTCTTTCTTTTTTTAAAAAGTTATTTATTGATTTTAGAGAAAGAGTGAGAGAGACAGTAACTCTGACCTGCTCTTATTTGTGCCTTGATGGAGGATTGAACCAGCAGCCTCTGCACTTTGGGCTGATGCTCCAAATCAACTGAGCAATCTGGCCAGGGCTGTATTTCTTCCCTTTCTTAATTACCTGAGCATAAATTCTAGAACCAGAATAAATTTTGAACAAAAAGGGTAAGAATGAACACCCTTATCTTGTTCCTAATTTTAGAGGAAAAGGATTTGGTGTTTTTCCATTAAGTATGTTAATTATAGGGTTTTTTTTTATAGGTGCCTCTTACCAGGGTAAGAAAATAGTTTCTAGTCCCAGTATTTTTTTACTGTTCTTAACAACAAAACCAAAAAGGGTGCTGCATTTTGTCAACTGCTTTTCTGCCTCTGTTGATATGAGCAGGTAGTTTTTGTCCTTTGTTCTATTAGCATGGTGTATTACAATGGACTGATTCTCAGATGTCACACCAGCCTTTTATTTTTGAGATAAATTCCATTAGTCATGAACTATAATTTTTTTTGAATGCTGCTGGTTTTGGTTTGCTAGTATTTTATTGAGAGCTTTTGACATCCATGTTCATAAAAAATATTGGTTTGTTTTTTTATTTTTTATAATGTATTTATCTGGTTTTGATATCACTATACTACTGACTTCATGGAAATACTTGGGATGTTTTTTCTTCTCTTCTGTTGTTTAGAAGCAGTTTTCGAATTAATTTTTAAATGTTAGATTTAGTTCACCTCTAAAGCATTTATACTGCATCCTTTTTTTGTGTGAGATGTTATTTGATTACTAATCCAATCTCCTTACTTGTTATATGTTTATTTATATTTTGTGTCTTCTTAAGTCAGTTTTAAAAGTTTGGGTATTTCTAGGATTTTATCCAGATGAACTAATTTATCTTAAAATTCTGTTTGTTTTTGTAAGAGTGGTGGGAATATCCCCCTTTTATTCCTGATCCAGTAGTAACTAAAGCAATCCATGTCTAACAAGGACTTCTAATGAAAAGCAAAAAGAGAAAGCATAGCAGGTAATAAAAGAATATAATTAAACCTTCATATAACAATAGCAAGGAGGGCCAAGAGAAAACCTTGCAGAGGTCCTGCTGACCCCCAGGAGTGAGGTGTTTTTTTTAAAAAAATAAAATGAGTTACAGTTCCAGTTTTATTAACTTAAAATCATATCTGTTTGATAACCAATTTATGAAAACAAGAAAAACATACATTTGCCTTTGTTTAATGTTGCCTTACATATTTTTTTAAGGTTTTATTTATTCATTTTAGAGAAGGGGGAGGGGAGGAGGAGCAGGAAGCATCAACTCCCATATGTGCCTTGAGCCTTACATATTTTTAAAATAAAAATGTTTATACAACTGTACTCTGGATGGTCAGGAGGCACGAGGACGTACATGAACATTTGTACTACTCAAAGGGTTAGTAATGCAAAACACAAGCAGGGCGTTAGAGGGCATTGTGGAGAGACAGTAGAGATAGAAAGAACTTTCCAGATAAAAAGAACAATCCCTGTGTGAGGACCTTAAAGGTACCGAAGAGCTTGACATATTTTAGGAACAGAGAAAAAGAGGTGTATGGCTGTTCTGTAGCAAGCGAGGGAGAAAATAAAACATGATGAAACTAGAGGGAAGGTCTTAGTGGTGAAGAGTAATAAGGCAAGATGTTGGATTTTTGTCTCAAGTGCAATGACAAGTTGTCATCAGATTTTTAGTACAGAACTCACAGTATCTGACTGCAGTTTTTAAGATTCCTTCTGGTTGAATTTTAAAGTGATGAACTTGGAAATCAAAATCAGAACTGGGGAACTTCATGCTTCAGTATTCCATCCAAGACAAGGTGGTAGTTTAGACTCCAAGGTGGCTGTGGTGTCATAGAGAAATATATGTCTATGTATAGAATAAATTTAAAATGGTAAATAAAGTGTAATTGAGAGAGATATACTGACTTTGGAATCATAAAACAAAGTGAGTGGAGAAACATTTTGGAAAGAAGAACAAGAATACAGTTATGTTTAACATTGAACTTGGCTATACAGGTCTGGACTTAGGAAAGAGTTCTACAATAGGTATACATTTAGAATCTGTTGGTATTGAGACATTATGTAAAATTATGAGAGTAAAACAGATTAAGAAGCTAGAAACTATAGATAATAGGAAAGAATGCTCAGGGTAGAACTATGGGAAATTCTAACAATTAGACCTTAAGTAGAGAAAAAAGAGCTTGAGAAAGAGAGACTACGGCCTGGCCTGTGGTGGCACAGTGGATAAAGTATCAACCTGGAAACGCTGAGGTTGCCGGTTCAAAACCCTGGGCTTGCCTGGTCAGGGCACATGTGGGAGTTGATGCTTCTTGCTCCTCCCCTTTCTCTCTCTCTCTCCCCTCTCTATAATGAATAAATAAAATCTAAAAAAAAAAAAAAGAAAGAAAGAGAGACTACAAAACTAGGAAAAAACCAGGAGTGAAATTCTAAATGATAAGAAAAAAGGCTCAAAGAGAAAGGCATTGTTATTTGTGTTGAATTCTGTTGAGAGGTCTAAACATTCTGAGAAGCTATTCTCAGAATGGTCATTCTGAGCCATAGATTGGTCATTCTGCCTTTGGCAAGAGAAGTTTAGTAGTGCACTGAGAGAAATCAGAATGAGAGGTAGAAAAAGACAACTTTTCAAAGTATTGGTTTTGAAATATAGGTAAGAGAAAAAATGGTAACTGAAGAGAGTTATTAGGTCATAGGAATTCTCCTCCTCCTCTCCCCACCCCCTCCTTTTCCTCTTTCTACTTCTTCTTTTTCTTCAAGGTTTCTAGATTTACTAGAACCTTTTTTTTTCAAATTTTTAAAATTTATTTATTCATTTTAGAAGGGAGAAAAAAAAGATAGAGAAAGAGAAAGAGAGAGAGAGAAGGGGGGAGGAGCATAAAGTATCAACTCCCATATATGCCCTGACCTGGCAAGCCCAGGATTTTGAACTGGCAACCTCAGTGTTTCCAGATTGATGCTTTATCCACTGCACCTTCACAGGTCAGGCTGCTAGAACCTTTTAATGATAATAAGATCTAGTAAGAAAAAGAGATAATCTGAAAAATCAAGAGTAGGAGGCTATTTACCAAAGAAAATGAGTTCTTAATAGAGGGGGTGGAGAATGTCATCCGAAACGCAGGTAGAAAGATGAGTCTTAGGGAAAGGACACTGATTCTATAGTTACAGCAATTTAAATAGGACAAATGGACACAGACAAGGTAGTTTGTGAATCTGGTCGGGGGGAAATGAAAGCATCTGTATCTAATGGTGACTACTTGTAGAGTGAGGGCAGAGTTATTTGGAGAAATGTGGATATATTGCTGGAGAGCCCTGTTGAAATTGATAATCATGAATTTTTAATCATGTCAATTATCTTATTTATATAATTTTTTTCACCCTGAAATCCAAACTCCTTGGTATAATAGCTAGAGGTTTTTCCTTTTGTTGTTGTTGTATTGTTTTTTTAGAATTACTGAGAGCTTTTCCTGACCCACAACTTAGACCTAATGATTCAAAATTTTTGGATATGAAGACAGCTACATGTCTTTTAAAAATGTTTGTACATATTTTAATTTGTTTATAATTCACAGAAGAACTGTCTTGACATAACATGTAAAGCTCATTAGGATTAGGTTGTGTCTTACCTGTCTGTCTTCACCTCCCATGGCTCCTTGCTTTGACCCCCCATATTCCAGTCATACCAAACTACTGACCTCAAATGAAAAGCCAGACAAGTAGCACATTTTAATTACATAATAGTAATTAATTTGACATCGATATTTATAGAACACAGATCAATTCCTACATTGTTTTCTATATCTCTCCCTGGCTAAAGAGTCTGGCATGTATTATTTGGATGCCTTTGTTGAAGGCAGGCGTACAGAACATGTAGTTATGTTACAGGAACATTGAATATGTTGGCAGCTCTGAGCGAGTACAAAAAAGAATTAACATGTCTCTTCTATGTATTCTAGAGTCAGGGCACCAGTCAAACCAAGATGGGGGGAAAATAACGCTAACCAAAAGAAAAGAAGGCCTGCCATATAATATTAAGGTTCAAAGCACCAAAAGGCATGGTATTTCAGAGACACAGAGGACAGAAGTTTTCAGAATGGGGAGAGACTAATTAAATGTGTCAAACATTGTAAACATTTATGTCAGACAAGAACTGAGAATTATCCACCATTTTTAGAAATACAAGAATTTTTGGTAACCTTTGCAAGAGTGGTTCTAGAGGAGTCAGGAAACAAGAGTCAGATCGACATAGGCTGGGGAAGAAATTGCTTATTAGGATGTAAATATAGTCAGTAGCAGGAGTTTTAGAGTAAAAATGTAGAGGTAAAGTGATGTATGGGCTCACAGAGAGGAATTTAAGTCAAGGTGAGAAAGATTTAACTCTCTGTATATCTATAAAAATATGTATCTGTTTTAGGGTAATAGCAAGCAGAGGGGGGGAGGAAAATAAGGGAGAGGATACTTGGGGGAAAGAGAGAATAAAAGAGGAAGATGAAAAAGAAGAAAGAAAAAAAGGAGAAGGAAAAGAAAAAGCAGGAAGAAAAAGAAGAGGAGCAGGAGGAGAAAGAGAAGGAGGAACAGGAGGGGGAGGAGGGGAGGAGGAGGAAGAGAAGGAAGAGGAAGAAAAAGGAGAAGAAGAAGAAAGAAGGGGAAGAGAGGGAAAGATAAAAGATAACTGGTGAAACAAGGTCTTTGAGAAGGAGAAATTTAAATTCACAGGAAAAAGCACTTTAAATAGAAAAAGAAAATCCCCTTTCATTAGGAAAAGGAAGAATGCTAAAAGGATGTAGGTAGATGAAAAACTCTAGGCACTGCGAGACAGGTGGAAAGACTGCTGTTTTATAGTCTCACCTTCCTGACCAAATAATATCTGATGTCCATAGGGTGGAGGAGAAGGCATCAGATCTGGACATTGAAGAGAAGAGAAATTTTGTAATATAGCTTTTGAGAGAAAAGTAAAAGGGAACTGGTGATGAACACGAGGAAATACAGCCTAGCAATAGCTGAGGCGGGAGACCACATAGGAAAAATCTCTCTGGTTACGTGCTTTTACTTTAGCAGCTCACAGCATATATACAGCAGATCCTATATATTATAATATATATATTTAATTTCCATGATATATAGCAATATCATATCATTGGATAGGGGCTTTTTCAAAATTATAATAAGTGCCAATTTTGATTCCATCAAAGTCACCACTGGCAGTATTTATCATAAACCCCACATATGAAATGATCATGAAATGTGTCATCTACGAAATCCTGCAAATAGTGCTGTTGAAACAGATGGCACAGCTTTGCAATATAAGCAGCAATGCCCTCACCAGCTGTTGACTTTGTTTGCAAATTTTAAATCATTGAACAATGGTTGCTGGTGCTAATTAGAAGTGTATCTAAAATAATCCCACAAGTTCCATAAATGATTACATGACCTAGGTTTAGAAGAGATTGGGGTAAAAAAAAGTACTTTATTATTATAAATGTTTAAGCTGCAGAGAGTTTTAGAGAATATTGCACTTATATTTGGGTGGTGTGCAGCAAAATAGGGGAAAAAAATTTCATCTGTAACAGTCTGTATAAATGTCTCTATTTTGCCATAAGTCTCTGTGTTCACTTTGGCATCTGTGATATTTTACTTCCTTGAATGCTCTAGTTCTATTTAATTTTTTGTTTTTTCATTCTTCTATTATTTCTGAAATTTAGGGGATGGTCAAAGTTATATCCTTGGTTTTCTCTTTGTATGCTTTATTAAAGATTAATCTCTCTTGCCTTGTCCTCAACTCTTCTCTTACCTCTGTTATCAGGGAGAGGGGCAATGAAACATCAAGAACATAGATGTACAATTTAGGAGAGAGCTGGAAGTAGTGAACAGACACTGAGTTAAAGACATAATGTGTAAGTGGAAGCCATGCCCTTCTCTCTCTTCCCCATTTATCACACTTTTGCACACCCATGTAGATACATCATTAATCCTAGTAAATAATAATAACAGACAATTCATGACATATAATTTTTCTATATGCTAAGCACTGTTCTGAGTGTTTTATTTTTATATTTTGACTTCATATTAAAATGTATCTTTTTAGTTTTACTTTATTTTTTAGTTGTCTTAAGATATAATTGACATACAACACTGTAAAGTTGAAGATGTACAGAATCATGTGTTGACATATATATATGTTATAAAATGATTATAAGTCTAACTAACATCTAGCATCTCATATAGATAAAAAAAGAAAAAAATTAAAATAATATTTTTCTTATAATGAGAACTCAGGATTTACTCTCTTAATTAATGTAAAATATACCATACAGCAGTGTTAATTATATCATCTTGTTGTACATTACATTTCCAGTAGTTATTTACCTTATAAATAAAAATTTTTTTCCTTTTGACCACCTTCATCCAATTCCTCTCCCAACTCTTCCATCACTGTTTTATGAATATTTTAAATGTATCAACTTATTTTATCCAACCCCCAAATTGGTGCTATTATTGTGGTTAGTGTACACACATCAGTAGCTTCCCTTGTAGAATTTTTAAACATTTCTAAGAAAAGAGAAAGTATGTTATTGATATTTTTATGCCTTGGCATTTCCTACATTAAGTATGTGATAATGTATGTTTGTGGAATGGCTAACTAATACAAAGAAAATAATGCACAAAATTTAAAAATTGAAATTGATCAACTATATACTTATAAGTCTTTTTTATGTAAATTGTTTTTTAAGGATAGGATTTGCTTATTTCTCTCAAAATGCTAGATACATGGTGCTTAATGAATATTTGTTAGTTTATTGGTCAAAACCTGCCAGAGTACTATTTTACCCTAGAGAGTGGAAAACTAAGAGATATGTCCTTTAATTCAAAGTTAGAATTCACTGAGTTTCAGCTGCATACCTCTCCACATACTGTGTCAGGAATTTGTCTTGTCTGATTCTTTGGATGTGATTTGACTGTAAGTAGCTGGGAGAATGGTTGCAGGTTACTGTTTCATTACCAAGGTTCCTTTTGTAGCAATGATCAATTATTTATGTTCCAGTCTGGTTTTCTTCTCTTTCAGTCATTTACGCCTCTGTCACCACTGTGTGATATTCTTTGTGTCTACTAAAAAAAACAAGTTAGATACATAAAAAAAACAACAACACCCTTAAAGCAAGTTATACTTTAATAAGAAACACTTTAAATGGAAATCTGTACCATAACTAATTTGAGGAAATTATTCAATGTACAAAAGTTAAGTTTCTATTTATGGATGGCAATGCATCTATACTAGTCTATATTAGTTTAAATGAAATTGAGATACTCAGCTAAATAATACAGATAGACTTATTTTTTGTTTGGCTGTTATAAAACCATGCAATTAAAGATGTAAGAAATCTAAGGATTCCCTGGCCAGGTTGCTCAGTGGATAAAGCTGCGACCCAGGGTACCAGAGGTCGCAGGTTCGACCTACCATTAGAGCACATATGGGAAACAATTCATGAATGCACAATTAAATGGAACAACTAAGTGAAAAAATGAATTGATGCTTCTTTCTTCCTTCCTCTCTTTCTCTCCCCCTCTCTTTCTCTTTCTCCCAAATTAATAGAAAAATTAAAAGAAAAAGAAATATAAGAAGTATTTATTGTTCAAACAGACTTAAGGTAATTATTTTTGTGAAGAGATATTATTTGCAACTTGAATATCATATTTTTTTCTGAAGAGCAGTCAAACAATCCATGCTTATTAGTACATAACAAAATACATTTGAAATGACTTCCCAAAACAAATCTATCTCTAATTTTTGCCAGAAAGAATATCAAATTCTTATTACAAAAAAGAAAACTTTTTTATTTTGAAAGAATTTTAATTGAGATTTGACAACATAATTTCTACAGTTTCTCCCCACGGGGCCATATCATCACTCAGGATATGAATATATTATTTTACTTGGAGAGGTGCTATAGGCTGTTAAGCAAGTTGACATTCTTAGAATTTGAACTGGAGACAATTTGTCTCTCATAATTCTATGATTCTGATTGTTAAATTCTCTTCTCAATTTCCTGTTCTACCTTTTTTGATACTGAGCAAAAGTGAGAAATTTTGTTGATATTGGACACCCAAGAGAAGAAAAAAAAATTCTGCTATATATCAGACCATCTCCTTCAACCCTTTGGATGGGGTGAAGAATAATTTCTATAATATAGTACATGAAATTACTTATAAATATTTTCTCTATTCCCAAGTATGAAAATATCAATAGAACAGTGATTTATAGTTTCTTAAGGAGTTTTTAGACTATTTGAGTTCTTTTGTAAATTATGTCTTCTAGAAGTCAAACAAATCTCTAAATGACAAGAAAAAAAGTAGAAAATTATCTTTTGCAAGTTCTTTAATATTGATCTATATAGTTAAGCCCCCAAAGAAGCATAGACATATTTCAGTCATAGATGAAAAGTCTGCATCCACCCAAAAAGCAGATCCTAGATGTAACATAATTCAATTCCATAATTCACATAAACCTCCAACAAGTTGGAACTAATTTCCATATATAAATGAAAAGAACAGTAATATTCAGAGAATATCCCTTGCCTTTGAGATTCACCAACTTTCACTCTGGAATTTTTGGAGTTATTAATGGTAAAACTATAAATACATAGTAGAGGCAAATAAATCAGCCATACAGGTCAAATGATATGGAAAGATTGCCTATAATTTCATTGCTATGGAAAAGCTAATATTTTAGAACTAAATTAGAGGATGTTGGGCTAGAAACACTTGCCTACCCAGAATCAATTAATAGCTGTTAAACTGCTTAGTACAATTGTCTAACAAACCTATTGGAAAGCCATTAGGTAACAAGGATATCAGGAGATAGCTAACTTAATTAGTAATTAGGTTACTATAAATCATGACTTCAAGGAAATGGCATTTTATACCCATTTGATTAAAACAATTCAAAGTTTGATAATACCAATTGTTGGCAAGATGTAAATCAAAAATGTCTCATACATTATTGGTAAAAGAATAAAACAGTATGATCACTTTGGAAAACAATTTGACATTATCACAAATCTTATGACCTATCAGTCCCTCTCCTATATAAAAATTCAAGTGATACTCATTTATGTGCTACAGAAGACATGTATAAAAATGTCTATAGCGACACTGTTCATAATAACAACAAGAAAAAAAAGAGTAAAAATTTGTATAAAATATAAGTGATTATTAAGAGGAGAATAGATAAAAAGAATAATTTATAAATGTGATATTGCACAGTGGTGAAAATAAATAAAGTACAACTATATATAAGTTGGATTTAATCATACCTATTGTTGAGTAACAAGAAAATCTCAGAAGTTGTATATAACATGATAGTCTTTTTTTTAAAAAATGACATAATTCAATATAAAGAACATCGCTTAAGCATATGCTGTCTAGAATAAAACAATTATTTACAAACAAGGGAATGAAAATACAAAAGGTTGTATAATGTATAACTTGGGTTTGACCCATAAGCAGTAAGTACAAGAATAGAAAGAGTGCAGAGATATGTGTAAACAATTTTAGTTGTTCTACATTTTGTACTGGGTGTTGGGTTCAGAGAAGTTTATTAGTTACTGAAATGAATGAATGAATAACTAAATAAAATAAAAGGGGGCCATGCATGGATTGGTGTTGATAGTGTGCCATGACCCATGATTTAATTCAAACCAGTATACCACAGATACGTTTTAAACCAAGCAAGAGAACAAAAGAAAATATTTTTAAAGATGTTGATTTTGTTTACTTAAAAATATTTTAAAATTTATTTGTTGATTTTAGAGAGAGAGAGAGAGGAAGGACAGTGAGAGGATGAAAGAGAAAGAGAGAAACATCAATCTGTTGTTTCATTTACTTGTGCGACATTGGATGCTTATTGTATGTGCCTTGACAAAGTTTGAACCCACTACCTTGGCATATGGGCAGATTTGTCTAATTATTTTAGTTGAAGAAATGAAAGGCACAATAAATTTGTATATGCTTATGATATATGAAAAAAGAACATTTGTATATGCTTATGATATATGAAAAAAGAGCATTTGAATGGGTATTTGTGTTGGGAGATTTGTAGTCTAATGTCATAAGGATAAATACTCACAAAAAATTACAAGATGTGTGGCACTCATTTAGGCACCTGATTCTTCTAAATCCAAATTTTATTAGAATTTTATTTTGGATGAGAGAATGCACAGGGATGTTCCCTGTGAGAAATGATAGATGACTTTTCTCTAACATAATGTATGGATCATTCTGTCATCAGGCATTGATTCTGCCATGTGATAGTATTAAGTTTTTGTCTATTAATGATTATTTTGTTTCATATAACTTTATGTCATCTCCTCCACAACTCTTTCTATCCTATATAGATTTTTTTTTCTTTCAGCCTGCTTAAAGAGTAACGGCAGTGTGTATGAAGGTGACATTATAAGTATGACCAGTAATAAACAATCAGAATCCATAGTTACACAGACTAAATGAAATAGAAAAACTGGTCATTCACTTTATGTAATTTTTATCATCTTAATCTGGACAATTTAAACTTGTAAACTCTAAGCTTAGAGCCATATTTTAATAAAGGTGGTTGTGTTCTTCATAACTAAAGTTCAGACCCTCTAGCCTCCCATGTTGAATGAGAGGAAAGTCCAGAGCAGTCAAAGCTTATGGCTGGAACAGACCTCAAATAAGGTGTCTCAAGTTTTAGGGTCTGGGGTGTATGCGCGTGTGTCTGTGCATGTTAGAATTTTTGTGGGGAGGAACACTCTACAGATATAGCTCAGAATACTAATAAAGACCTTTGCAAACTTTGCCCAAATAACTGTATCTATAGAAACCGAACAGCACTTTTTTGTTTCTTTCAGGCCCTATTACAAATTATGAGATTTTAAAAATTTTCTTTATATTTGTTTTTTTGTTAGTGTTCTTTATACGCATCCTGGCACCCCAGGGTAGAGGCTATGATTCGCCACTGCTTTGCATGTGTTTCGGTGCCAACACTAAGGCTAGGCAGTAAATATTTGTTGAATGATTGACTAGGCTCCCATTAGGCAATGAGACTGCTTTAGCAATCAGTCGTCTTAAATGGCATTATTTACTTGCTGAAAATGAGCTTTCCACATTGGCTCAGCTCTTTAATTTACATAGGCCCATTGCCACTCTACGGTGACACAGATCTCTTTCTGAGCACTCTGTAGCTTTTCTGACCTCATTCTCACATCAAGGCATGTTGAAAATTGCATCCATTTCCATTCAGCAGACTGCCTTGCCCTGCCCCTAGCTCTAAATGCAAATCTTTGATTCTTTCCTATAGATCTAACGTGCCCTAACCTGATCTGTAATTCCATAAAGTCCTGAGTTTTGGATTATAAATAGGGCTGCACTCAAGTGGAGTCTTGTCTGCCTATTTACTAGACTGCTTTTGAGATTGTTAAAACCCAAGTAGCCAGGGGAGAGATGGAAACTTAATTTATTTCAGGCTTCAATGCCTGGAGGCAAGACAGACTCTCAGTTTCCCATGAGCAGACTACTAAATGTTTTCAACTTTGGTGAGCAGGAAAGACTTTGTGTACAGGTCATACAGAGATTTTCCAAGTACAGATCATACACAAATAACAGTTACCTGTCAAAAACTGAATGAGACCCACCTACCCTGGGAGTTGGGCAATTCTTTGCTTGTTCAATACTTTAATCCTTAACTCAGTTAAACAGAGGCCCTGGCATACATAACAGAAAGTACAGCAAACACTTCATGTGCCAAACATGATGGGGTGTTTGCCTGCTTGCCTCTGCCCTCACCTTCACCAATCCCTATTGGAATAACAAGTTTGAAAGTTTTTTCTGTTGTCTTGGAAGCTGTTACTGTTGAGACAGAAAGCTATAATGACAGTCAATGGAATTGTTATGCAAGGCTGAAATCAGTTGTTCGGAAGAAGAAATCTCAGGCTAGAATTAAATTTGAAATTTTCATGTGTTAAGTGTCTTAATTTAAAAGAATTACTATTTTGGATCCAGCCATCTGGTTCAGTGAATTGAGTATCAGCCCAGCATATGGAGGTCCCAGGTTCAATTCCCAGTCAGGGCATACAAGGGAAGCAACCATCTGCTTCTCTTTCCCTCCCTCTCCCACTTCTCTCTCTCTTCCCCTCTTGCAGCCAGTGGCTTGATTGGTTCGAGCTTCAGTCCCAGACACTGAGGACAGCTCAGTAGATTTGAATGTTGGCCCCAGAAAGGGGTTGCTGGGTGGATCCTGGTCGGAGTGCATGTGAGAATCTATCTCACTATCTCCCCTCCTCACACTTATAAATAAATAAAGAAAGAAAGAAAGAAGGAAAGAAAGAAAGAAAGAAAGAAAGAAAGAAAGAAAGAAAGAAAGAAAGAAAGAAAGAAAGAAAGAATTATTTTGTCAACCATGTAGCAGGAAAAATGTGTATCATGAACAATTCAATTTAATTAAGATCAATAATTATTTATGAACACTGATCATGAAGGCTTAAACTGGACTATATGGTAAAAATTGAACAAGAAGAGTATCAGCTTTTGTCTTTAAAAACTCTATAGTTTAAATGATTTACACAGCCAGTGATTAACAGAGACCAGCCTATAATAGATAATAATAAATCTTGTATTGTTATTATTAATTGGCAAGTATTATATTACTGATATGTGTCAAGTATTAAAGAATAGACTTAATATTTTTATTATACCTAATGGAGGCTTAATATTTTTATTATACCTAAGGGAAGCAATATAAGAACTAATTCTTGGATAGTAGGAAGCAGGGTAGGACATTTAGACAGAGTGAATGGCAAATACACAGCACCCATGGCATAAAATAACATGCCAGTTCAGGGTAAGAAGTATTCTCATCTTTCTTGGCTGGCCAGGGTATATTTGGTAAAAGAACTGTCCACAGTAGTCCAGTCAAGACCTAGTTTTCCTTTCTAGGTCTAGACCAGACCAGGATAGCTTGAGGGAGTGTAGCCAGAGGAGAATTTGAAACAGTAAAAGAATGTTGCCAAAGTAAGCAGAAAGCAATGCCAATGGTCAAGTTTGAAGAGCCAGTTGATGCTGTGGGTAGTATAATAAATAATGCAGTGAAAAGGTAATAGAGATTAGAAGCAGGTTCAAATACAGACCTAGAAATAAGTTGGGGTAAAAAGCATTTCATTTGGATCGTTCTTAATGGCCACACTAAAAATAAATATGAGATAAGAAGGAAAAGGACTGTTAGAAAACATTGCAAAATCCAAGTAAATGATAAAGACTTGAAAAAAAAGAGTGGTACTAGAGTCAAGTGTGAGAAAAGTTTAGGAGGTGAAATGTGTCACACTTGCTAACCAATGGAATACGAGATTGAGAAAATAGGTATAGGAAATGCTTCTGTGGTGCTCATGGACAACACATTGGCAGAGTGTGGGATGTACATTGAACTCATGAGGGATAAAATGTTGACCCAATAGCTAGAACACATGAGTCTGAGAATCAAAGGGTAGAAGTAGCATTAGCCTCTCTCATTGTCATTCTTAATGACTAACCCATTTTAGGGCTGGTATTTCTCATCATTTCAATGTTAGGTTCTGCCAAATTAGAGATCCAAATACACAGTAGTGGATGCTTCCATTAGTGAACATAAAAGGGATCTATGCAACTTGAAGCTAGGAAACTAGCAGTCCTCCTGCTAGTTTTCCTGAGGCAAAAATTTAGGGGGAAATGACCCTGATAATAAATAAAAGTGGAATGTGATTAGTTCCAAAAGAGAAAAATATAAAAGAATATTATGGTTATCTAGAAGATTGGAATATTTGCTAAGATTCAGAAATGCAAAGAAAAAGGCCTAAAATGGATAAGGCATAAAGGTTAATAGGGACAAATAGCTCCAGAAAGCTCCATATTATGTTATTATATGAAAATCTTTACAAATACCCTTTAGAAAGTGTTTCCATTGGATAAATAAAGTTGCATCTGTATACAATGTAGTTATATTTTATTGGATTTGGTGATACTGTATAATAAATTTTAATAATAGTATAGAAAAGAGATAACTTCTGGTAGCAAAATTCAAACACTTCTATTGCTATGTGGAGAATACTTTTCTTGCATATTTGCACCTTATTTAGAGTTCTGGTATTTTAGACATTTAAAATATTTTTAAGATAATCATCAAAACATAAACTTTGGAGGAGTTAAAGAGATTTGAATTTGTTGTCTTAACCTTGTGCTAATTTCCCCCTCACCTTTCACACAGATTCACACTCATATTTTGGGCTAGACAATAAAGTCTGCTATATAATAAATTGGTATGACACATCAGCTTAACTTGAGTTGTTCAGCTTTTTTCTAAATAGTACTTTTGTTTTCATTCCCCAGTAGAAAGAATAATTTGGGTTAAGTGGTGGTGTGCTGACAATCAATATAGTGCTTGGCGAAAGTATGAGTTCTGGAGTCAGATACAACTGGTCATCAAGGTCCAAGAGTGACACCAGCTGTGTTTCCATGTGCAAGTAAATTGACCTCTCTGTGCTTCAGTTTCTTCATTTGCAAAAAGGGTTAGTGAGGATTTGCCTACCTCTTAGGATTTCTGTTAACATTATACAAATTAGTGCAAGTAAAATATTAGCTCATTTTGAGGAATTTGGTGACCTTCTGATAATACAAATCCTCTAGTTAATTCAGTAGTATTAGTATCTCTGATAGCAGAAATTGTTGTAGCAATAGTAACTGTTGAAAAATAATTTTTTAAAAAGCAGGTAAATCATGACTTTCATACAGATATAAAAATAAATGTGCCTGACCTGTGGTGGCACAGTGGAAAAAGTGTTGACCTGGAACACTGAGGTCGCTGGTTCAAAACCCTGGTCAAGGCACATATGGGAGTTGATGCTTCCTGCTTCTCCCCCTTCTCTCTATCTCTCTTCTCTCTCTAAAAAATTAGTAAATAAAATCTAAGAAAAAATAAATAAAAATAAACATGTTGAATTTTATTGAACTCATTAATCAATGAGGGAATGAAGCAGACACTATAATAATTTCAAAAGAAAATACAAAGAATAGACACATTTACAGATTAGGAATATCAAAATGAATGTAAAAACTGAGGCAAAACAGGATTATTCTATAATGGAGGAGGAAGAACCATTGAATGCCCACTGCATAGAACTTATATGTCTATAGACAAAATTTATTTTTGCACTGTCATCAGTTTTTATAGTTTACAGAATTGTAAAATAGCTCCTGTAAAATCAAAATGTAAAAATAGAGATGGATGTGCTACATACACAGTGTGTACTTTTCCACTGAAGCATAATTTTTCTCTACATAAGAATGGTAGTGGTAGTATTTCTGGGTCACAAGTAACATGTATGATATGAATATCTCTAAAAACAGGTTAAATCCTAAAATCTTGAGAAAAACATAGGTATGTATATTGCTCACATGGTCTTGGTGGCAGGAACTCTGTCCTGGCATCAAGCAGCCCTGGATTCTAATTCTACCTTTTCACTATTTATCAGAAAAATGACCTTTATTAAATCTTAATGTCTTTTCTTCATCTGTGAAGTAGTAGCTAATGCTTTCTACATTTCCCACAGATTCACATCTGTAGACTAGAAACAATGACTGTTGATTTGAATTTTAATGTAATGTCTCATATGGACAATTGAGAATTGGCTACAAATGAACTACAAATGAACAATTTGATAAGTTACTAAACTAAACAATGCCAGGAACTAAAAAGTCATTAGGGCCTTTGAAATGCCACCCATTTTACTGTGCATATTAAATGAAATGAAATGTTCATGTAATTTTGCTAAACATGCATTATTTAAAGATAAGAACTGCATGGATTGCAGATATGAGTAAACTATCATAGAAATAGTGATTAAGCACTATAATTAGGAGAGTGCCTACCTTTTATATTAGAAAGTCATTTATTTCCCAGCTTGTGTCAGTGTTAAGAGAGTGTGACTGTGAGGCAAAGGATGAATGTTGAACGTATGTTTTACTAACAGCCAACTCAAACTCCACTTCCATGCGTCGCCTGAGTGGGCAATGCCTACCCTACAGGACCCTGAGCACTACATATGACTCCGTGTGTCATTTCCTTAATGCTATGTGTGAGTTCACCCGAGATTTTTAAGTAAATGTGAAATCATCAGTGGTTTGCTTATATAAAATAATTCTTTCTTATAAAATAAAACTTACAGTAAAATATTTGTTATAAAATTTAAAGGTAAGTGTAATGAAATACACAGGAAACTGCATAAAACTCATGCAGAGCTTAATGGGTTATTATGTTGCATCTGTCTCTCAGAGTAAGAAACAGACTTTTGATAGTTGTCCAAGATTTCCTCCAGGTGTCCTGTCTCAACCATAGCCCTTTTCTTTCTTGCTGAATTAAACTCTTCTCTTAGACTTTAATCACTTTCTTTCATTTCTTTACATGTTTATTACCAAGTTTGCATGCCTAAACACCAGAATTTATTTTGCCCTTTTAAAAAAACTAATATGCCATTTAAGTCTTTTCCATCTAAACATTTCCCCATCTTTATTCCTTTGCACACTATATTTTGCAACTTATTTTTGGAAGAACATAGGAAATTTGATCCATAGAGTTTCTCATTGGCTGGATTTTGTGTAATTGATAGTTAGAGACTTGATTAGACTCAAGTATTTTATGGTGGTGGAGGGCAGGCACAGACATGTGGTGATGCCTTCATTCCTGAAATTGGGGTCATGCAATGCCTGATCATTTCTTTCTCTCTCTCTTTCTCTCTCTCTCTCTCTCTCTTTTTTGGTAATTTTAGCAGCCATTGACTCCCCAAGTTCAGATCTATGGGGATGTTTGGGCTTGATTATTTTTTTTTGTGAGAGACTATTTAAAATGTATGCATAGATCACAAATGTATTAAAACTGTATGTTATAATGTTATGTTGGTATTGAGGTTTAGAAATATTTAAATTATTTCTTTAACATTAAGTACAGTAAGATAGCTTAGTTATTTATATTCTACTGTACAACTCTGTGGAGGCTCTGTGTTATCTCACAGATATTAGGACAGTTCAACTTAAAATTGCTGAATACTTGGTCTCTGAATTGACATTCCTGTTTAAAAATGGTTATGGACATTGACAACAAATCTTAGCAAAAACTCTTTCAACAGGTCCATGTATACAACACATTTTGAAAGAAGTTGTGGAGGAAAAATCCTCTTTCTTATTGTAGTAAGTACTGTCTGAAATGTTTCACCAAATTTGCTGAGCACTTACTTTGTGCAAGGAAAGGCCAGTACTAACCACACTAGTACCCTTGAGTTAAGAATCTTCCCAGTTGAGAGGCTTCTAGATACCTCAAAATGTAAATCTCAGAAGAAATGTTTTCCATGAGCTATTTTCAACAAGATTTTCATCAGTTCAGCTCTAATTCACTAACAGATAGTATTTGAATCTATACTTATTAAGAAATAAAAAGATATTTCTAGCTTTCTGATTTATTTATTTTAGAGAGAGAGAGATAGGAACAGACAGGGAAAAGCAGCCTAAAAGGGAGAGAGACAAGAAGCATCAACTCTTTGTTGTGGCATCTTAGTTGTTCATTGATTGCTTTCTCATATGTACCTTGATCAGGGGGCTACAGCAGAGTGAGTGACACTTTGCTCAAACTAGTCACCTTGGCCTCAAGCCAGCAACCTTGGGCTTCAAGACAGTGACCGTTGGGCTCAAGCCAATGACCATGGGGTCATGTTTATAATCCCATGCTCAAGCCAGTGATCCTACACTAAAGCTGGTGAGCCCATACTCAAGCTGGATGAGCCCACGCTCAAGCCAGCGACCTCGGAGTTTTGAACCTGGGTCCTCAACATCCCAGGCTGATGCTCTATTCTGCACCACTGCCTGGTCAGGATCTAATTTTTAATGTTAAATATAAAGGTATTATATAAAATAAAGACAGCTTTCAGCTCTGAAATAACTCTGAAACAGGTTTTCTTAACTTTGGTGCTATTGATAAGTTGGGTAGGAAAGTTCTGTGCTGTGAACGTTGTTCTATATATTGTAGATATTTTCAAGCATCCTTAACCTCCACCTACTAGATGCCAGTAGCCTCCTCCCCCCTCCCCAAGTTGTGACTGCTAGATTATGTTGCCAGACATAGCAACATGACCCTGGTTGGGAGGGATCTTAGGCATAAGACTTAAGGCATAAATTTATTTGAACAAAGAAAGAATCTGTCTGGAGTTTTCTTATAAATATTTAACCCACCGTTAAATTTCAGGAGTGATTTAATATGCCACATTCTATAACACCAGAATAAAATGAAAGTAGCGCCATATATATATATGTACATATATATATACATATAGATATAGATAGATACATTCATCTCCATAATATTTCCAAAATTTTAATCTCTCCAAATATTTTATGTCTCTAATTTTCAATGTCTCCTTATCAAAATTTTTGGGATGCAGCAAAAGTGGTAATAAGAGGGAAGTTTATATCATTACAGGCTTATATCAAGAAACAGAGAGATCCCAAATAAACAACTTAACATCACATCTTAAGGAACTAGAAAAAGAAGCAAAAAGGCAACTCAAAGTTACCAGAAGAAAGAAAATAGTAAAAATTAGATTAGAAATAAATGAAATAGAGTACAAAAGTACAATAGAAAAAATTAATACAACAAAGAGCTGGTTCTCTGAAAAGATAAATAAAATTTATAAACCACTGGTTAGACTCACTCAGGAAAAAAGAGAAAGGACTCATATAAACAAATCCAATATGAAAGAGGAGAAATTACCACAGACATTGTAGATATACAAAGGATCAGAGTAGAATATTATAAAAAATTATATGCAGCCAAATTCAACAACTTAGAATAAATGGGTAAATTCCTAGAACTATACAATCTTTCTAGACTGAGCCATGAAGAAATGGAAAACCTAAATAGATCTATGAGCAGATAGGAAATAGAAAGAGCTATCAAAAACTTCCCAAGAAACAAAAGTCCAAAACCAATGGCTACACTAGTGAATACTATCAAACATTCAAAGAAAATTATGTACCTATCTTTTTCAAAGTCTTCCAAAAAATAGAAAAAGCAGCAATACTCCTCAAACACATTTTATGAGGCCAACATAACCCTCATATCAAAACCTGGCAAGGACAACACAAAAAAAGAAAACTACAAACCAATATCTCTAATGAATACAAATGCAAAAATCCTAAACAAAATACTAACAAATCTAATACAACAACACATTAAGAAAATGATATATTATGGTCAAATGGGATCTATATCAGGAGCAGAAGGATGGTTCAACATACAGAAATCAATCAACATAATATATCACTGCAACAAAACAAAGAACAAAAACTGTATGATCTTATCAATGGATGCAGAAAAGGCATTTGATAAGATACAACGTACTTTTATGTTTAAAACACTCAATAAAATCAGAGTAGAAGGTATGTACCTTGACATAATAAAGGCCATATATGACAAATTATCAGTTAATATCATACAGAATGGTGAAAAATGAAGGCTTTTCCTCTAAAATCAGAAATAAGATAAGGCTGCCATCTCTCTTCACTCTTACTCAACATAGTTCTGGAAGTTTTAGCCAGAACAATCAGACAAGAGAAAGAAAAAAAGGCATCCATATTGAAAAAGAAGTAAAGGTATTACTTTTTGAAGATGACATGATCCTGTTTATGGAAAACCCCAAAGACTTCACCAAAAAATATTAGAAACAATAAACCAATACAGTAAAGTCACAGGATACAGAAACAACATACAAAAGTCCACTGCCTTCCTATACACCAATGATGAAACATCAGAAAATGTACTAAAAAAAGCCCCAAACAATTCCTTTTACAATTACAACAACAGAAATACCTGGGAATAAACTTAACAAAGATTGTGAAGTACCTACATACTGAAAACTATAAAACATTATTAAAAGAAATTGAAAAAGACACAATGAAATGAAAAAGTATTCCATGTTCATGGGGGGAAGAACCAACATAGTTAATTTCCATATTACCCAAAGCAATACACAAATTTAATGCAATATCCATCAAAGTCCCAATGTAATTTAAAGAAATAGAACAAAAAATTACTAGATTTATATGGATCATAAAACACCCCAAATAGGCAAAGCAATCCTGAGAAAGAAAAATGAAGCCAGAGTTATTATGCTACCTGACTTTAAAATATACTATAGAGTCATGATAATCGAAACAGCATGGTATTGGTAGAAAAATAGACATACAGACCAATAGAACTGAATTGAGAGCCCAGAAATAAAACCAAATCTATATGGACAAATATTCTTTGACAAAGGATCCAAAAGCACACAATGGAGAAAAGAAAGCCTCTTCAATAAATTGTGCTGGAAAAATTGGAAAGACACATGCAAAAACAAACAAACAAAAAACTAGACCACACCTTATCCCCATGCGCAAAAGTTAATTCAAAATGAACCAAAGACCTAAATATAAGATCTGAAACAATAAATTGCATAGAAGAAAACATAGGTGCTAAGCTCATGGACCTTGACTGTAGAGAACAATTTATAAATTTGACCCCAAAAGTAAGAGAAGTAAAAGAAAAAATAAATGAATGGGACTATATCAAACTAAAAAGCTTCTGCACAGCAAAAAAAACTGACAACAAAACAAATAGGCAGCCAACTGAATAGGAGATGATATTTGCAAACAACAGCTCCAACAAGGGGTTAATATCCAAAATATATACATATATAAAAGTCACAAAGCTCAGCAACAGACAAACAATACAATTAAAAAATTGGTAAAAGACTTGAACTGACACTTCTCCCAAGAAGACATACAAATGGCCAACAGATATATGAAAAAATGTTCATCTTCACTATCGACTTAAGAAATGCAAATCAAAATTACAATGAGATACCACCTCACACCTGTTAGATTGGCTATTATCAACAAGACAGGTAATAATTGTTGGGGAAGCTATGGAGAAAAAGGAACCTTCATTCACTGCTAGTGGGAATGCAAATTGATACAGCCATTATGGAAGAAAGTATGGTGGTTCCTCAAAAAATTAAGAATAGAATTATCATATTACCAGCAACCCTTCTACTGGGTATCTACCCCTAAAACTAAAAAACATTGGTACATAAAGATACATGCATCCCCATATTCATTGCAGCATTATTCACAGTGGCCAAGACACGGAAATAACCAAAGTGTTCCTTGATAGAGAATTGGATAAAGAAGATGTGGTACATATACACAGTGGAATACTACTCAGCCATAAGAAATGATGACATAATGACATTTACAACAACATTGATGGCCTTTGAGAACATTATACTGAGTAAAATAAGTAAATTAGAAAAAGCTAAGAACTGTATAATTTCACACATAAGTGGGATATAAAACTGAGACTCATGGATATAGAAAAAAGTGAAGTGGTTACCAGGGGGAAGGGAACATGGGGGAGGTGGATGGGGGAGATGGTAGGGAAAGGGTGTAAAGAGGGACAAATATAAGATGACAGAAAATGATATGACTTTGGGTGATGGGTATACAACATATTCAACAGTTCAAATGCTCTAGAAATATTTACCTGAAACCTATGTACTTATTGATCAGTGTCACTGTGTTAAAGTTAATTTTCTAAATTAAAAATAAAAAATTTTAATGTTTCCAAATACTTACAATTTTTAAATACTTTGTATTTCTAGTGTTTTTCTGGTTATATTAGTCACACATTTGTTAGTAAAATGCAGAAAGAATTTAAAGAAAATAAAAATAATCTGTAATTATATCCTACAAATCTAGCGATTATTTACAGTCGAGGTTTATTATTATTTCCCTGTATCTATTTACCTATTTCATTTTATTAAATTTTTTTATTTTATTTATTTATTTTTTTGTGACAGAGACAGAGAGAGTCAGAGAGAGGGACAGATAGGGACAGACAGACAGGAAGGGAGAGAGATGAGAAACTTCAATTCTTTGTTGTGGTTCCTTAGTTGTTCATTGATTGCTTTCTCATATGTGCCTTGACCGGAGGCTACAGCAGACTGAGTTGACCCCCTGCTCAAGCCAGCGACCTTGGGCTCAAGCTGGTGAGCCTTGCTCAAACCAGATGAGCCTGCCCTCAAGCTGGCGACCTCAAGGTCTCGAACCTGGGTCCTCCACATTCCAGTCTGACGCTCCATCCACTGTGTCACCGCTGGTCAGGCCCTATGTCATTTTAATATAAAGTTATATTATGGAAGTCCATAGGGTATGTGAAATATTTTATGTTGTGTGGGTCATTATATATGTACATGACAACAGTTTTTTACTCTCTATATAAATACTTCTTTCTTCTTGAAATATTTTGAAACAAATGTGGACTTTGTCTTATTTTTATCCATAATAATTAAAATAAACTTCCAAAGGCTAAGGGCTTAAAAACTATATACAATACCATTTATCTTATCAAAATTTAATAATAATAATTTTTTTTTTGTATTTTTCTGAAGCTGGAAATGGGGAGAGACAGTCAGACAGACTCCCGCATGCGCCCGACCGGGATCCACCTGGCCCGCCCACCAGGGGCGATGCTCTGCCCACCAGGGGGCGATGCTCTGCCCCTCCGGGGAGTCACTCTGCCGTGACCAGAGCCACCCCAGCGCCTGGGGCAGAGGCCAAGGAGCCATCCCCAGTGCCCGGGCCATCTTTGCTCCAATGGAGCCTTGGCTGCGGGAGGGGAAGAGAGAGACAGAGAGGAAGGGGGGGGGGTGGAGAAGCAAATGGGCGCTTCTCCCATGTGCCCTGGCTGGGAATCAAACCCGGGTCCCTCGCACGCCAGGCCGACGCTCTACCACTGAGCCAACCGGCCAGGGCCAATAATAATAATTTTTAAATTATAAAATATCCAGTCACTGTTTTTTTTTGTTGTTGTTGGTTTTTTTTTTGTTGTTGTTGTTGTTGTTTTGTGGCAGAGACAGAGGGAGTCAGAGAGAGGGACAGATAGGGACAGACAGACAGGAAGGGAGAAAGATGAGAAGCATCCATTCTTTGTGGCGGTTCCTTAGTTATTCATTGATTGTTTTCTCATATGTGCCTTAACCAGGGGGGCTACAGCAGACTGAGTGTCCCCTTGCTCGAGCCAGTGACCTTGGGCTCAAGCTGGTGAGCCTTGCTTAAACCAGATGAGCCCATGCTCAAGCTGGTGACCTTGAGGTCTCAAACCTGGGTCCTCTGCATCCCAGTCCGACCCTTTATCTACTGCGCCACCGCCTGGTCAGGCCAGTCACTGTTGAAGGAAAATGACAATTTGAATTAGTTAGTGAATGAAAATTTACTGAATCCAAATTGTTGGGTTACACTATAATTTATTGACAATGACTTTTCTGCAACTATAATACACCATGATTGAAACAAACATTACAGTTTCTGAATACTATTTATCAAATAATTTTTTATTTTTCAATTACAATTGACACAAAATATGATATCAGTTTCAGATGTGATTAGACATTATATAACTTACTAGGTGATCATTCCCTTCTGACATCATACAATAGTTATTAGAATATTATTGATTATATTCTCAATACTGTATTTTACATCATGTAATGCCAGTGGCCCAGGCCAGGCAGGTCCACATTGCATTCGGGTAGACTGTAGAGAAACTATGGAGCCAAAAAGCAGTGGGCCATTCCCATTTAATAGTGTTTTGCAAAGGCAAAAGAGCAAACAGGCAGGGAAAACCACTTCTCAGGCAAACAAACAGAAAAATGGCCCCTCACAGTGGCATGTAGGCAATCCACAATCTACCATCCGCAATTTCCTCTAGTGCATAGTTTTACATAGGCTATGCACATATGCTTCAGCCACATGCTCACACACTAATCAAGCAAAATGCTTGCAGCTGGCCTAACATAGCTGTTTTCTCAACTTTCCACCATGTTAGGTTGCTTGCTTTACATGACAGGCATCTTCCATGATGGTCTCTGTGTGAGGAGTGAGGTACATTACATAAACATACTCCAGCAATAGTACAAGTTATACAATAATTACAAAGGTATCCTTCACAATGTCTCCCTAAGCACTCTGTCCAGGGTATTAACTTGAGTCCCACCTCTAGCCCTCTACCTCATGATAGGTGCGAGGGCCTGTATAGCGTATGGGTATGTTCATTGAAGAAAGTGTCCTTGGTGCATTTCTACAACTGGATAGGAACACTTCCCAGTGCAGGAGGGCCTCCATAGGCACCGTGGCTCACCCTACAAGGTGTCTTGTAGTACTATATATGTGGCATGTTCATCCAGCAAGGGAGTTGGTAGCCCTCTCTGGTTGCAGTCCAAGAGTCCATTACACAGCTCAATGATCAGTCCACAATAGAGAGCCCAGCTGTCTGAGCAAATTACCAAGATAAAGGTCCATTACAGGGAATAAGACATGCATCCTTTTATTAATGGACCTCAGCACCTTTCCATAGAACTCTGTTCATTGCCAGAAACCCCTATGTAAACCCCTCAGAGGTCCAAGCTCACAGGGCCTAGTTGAGTCAAACACATTCAAGGCCTTTGCCACCTTGATGGTTCCCTTAGTCATTGTTGCTGCTGCAGCTAAAAAAGAACCTATTATCTTCTAATGCCAACACTTGCTGCACATTAGAAGTGGACCAGTGGGTTGCCAATTTCACATGGGCCTCCAACTCCTGCCCATCTCCATTGGCCTTCCCCCTATTCACACTGGGATAATGGGTCTTGGGTATCCTCCTCTTTCACAGCTGTCTCCAACAAGTAATCTTAGAAACACGCAACCCAAATGCTTGCCATTTTCTTGGCAGCTGCTGGGGCTATCCACTTTCCCCACATTTTCAGTGGTGGAACCTTTGTTGTAGCTTATGCTACCGCCAAAGCTCTAACAGGACTTTATTAGACCTGCCATCTAATTTCTCTCTATTTGCCCTGGCTGCAATCAATTCTACCCACATCGGTGTTTGGGTAACCTTTACAGGCCCATTTCTCTTATTATTTGGGGGGAGGGAGTGCAGCATGAGTAGCAGCTCGCACAAATTTATGATTCTGTGCTGCCTCCAGCTCTTCCAAATCTGCTACCATTTGTTTAACTGCATTGATGGACTGCCCCACATAGGGGCTCAAGATACTCCATGTATGTGCCTAGTGCCTTTTGAGCTGCTACCCTAGTGCTGGAGCTCAGGGGGAGTTGGTCCATGTGTGGGCCCTTTACGAGGAATTACCTGGGACTCATTCAGCCACAATCTTCACCGGTTTTTACAGCCAGATAAAGCTCAAGATAACCACTAGCAACCCAAAAAGGGCTGACAGGGTGCTACAGAGAATAAGATCCTTCATCCCTGCCATAAACACTTCCTCATCTGACACATGGGACCTTAGGTTGAAAGCAGAGTTCTTCATACCTAGTTCCTGAAGGACCTACGGCAGCTTAGTATAGAACTTCCACTGCCTCACTGCCCCTGGCAAGACCCCAGCATTCTTCCAGGCTGTCTGAATGGCAGCCATCACCCATTGTAATAAGGTATAACTTTTTGGGTTGTCAGTTCTAAAGACTCAGGGAGGAGTGTGTGGTAGTGGCAGACGATTTTTTAATCTCTGTTCTGGAGAGCATGATGCCATCCATCCCTATATCCTGCAACCACAGCAACCAGGCTTCCAGTGGCTTGGTGGGTTTCTGCCTGAATTTCACCCCTAACTCCATCAGCTCTGCCCATATGTAGGGCCAGACCACAGAGTGTTCCTCTACCTGCAGAAAGGGTTGTGCTGCCCCTGAGGCACTCAAGGCTATTGGGTTTTTACCTTTTGGGTGACCACCAGCTGAGTTCCAAGTCTGCTGATGACAGTTTCAGCCCAAAACTCCTCCTCAAAAGAAGGGGAGTTGGAAACACCTGCTCTCACCAACTCAGAGCCACTCCACCAGCATGGATGCTGCTCCTTCTTTGGTGACCATTTCAGCTCCGATGGCTGCCAGCTCTTGGCCTGAAACTGAGACTTGAACTCTGGAACCTGCACTTGTTTCTCTAACGACTGTCACTGCCAATGTTCAGCTTCCAGGGAAAACTGCAGCTCATGAAATCATAATTTCTTCTCCAGAGACCATTCCAGTTCCAGGCACCATTGGTTCTTTGCCTACATCTCACACGGCAGCTCTCTAAACCCGGTCGGCCTCCTTCTCCAACACTCATTCCAGTTCATGCTGTCATTAGCGCTCAGTCTCTTCTTGCAATGCTGTAAAATACACTCAGCTCATGGTACCCAAAAGAACAGCCATGGGGAACCATACTCTGGAGAACCACGACCACTCCTCTACCCCTCCCTTCAAGTGTACTGGTAGCTCCATATCAATTTGCTCTGAATCTTGCCAATTATGCCAGGTGCAATGCTGGTGGTTGGGGCCAGGCAGGTTCACATTGAATTCAGGCAAACAGTAGAGGAACTGCAGAGCTGGGAAGCATTGGACCATTACCTGTTTATTAGAGGCTCACAAAGACAGGCGAGTGAATACACAAAGGGAAACCTGCTTTTTGTAGTGAAGGGCAAGGGATCAGGAAACTGCACCTCACAGTGGAGGGAGAGCTAGCTGGGAGAACTGCCCCTGAGACCAAGCACCTGTAGCCTTACATAGACTACATGTGTTCATGCACTAGTCAGGCAAAGTGCTTGTCACTGGTAAACCAGCAAGCAAGCCTAACACAGATGTTTTTCCCAGTCGGCCATCATATGTGTTCTACATAAGGCCAGTCAGCATCTGCTAAAAGGTGATTTGCAGAAGGACTACTAGTTGTGGAAGGGTTGGAGGTTTCCAAAAGAGGTCAAGCTGCAAACCAAGACTGGCTACCACTAGTGCCACACCTGTGGCCACTGAGCAAGAGGTACAGGGCACATCATGGTCAGATGTTGCTTGTTTGCGAGATTTCAGGAAAATCTGAAGCCTGAGCCAAGACAGGCCATTCATAAAAAGCTTCTGGAAGCATCTTGGGTGGGTGTACAAATTGGGATGAGTGTCAGGGACTCTCCAGGACAAGGTAAACAATGTTATCCAGGTTGATGGAGAATCAAATATGGTGCCCACATGCAAGCTTTGTTGGGGGAGGGCTCAGAAGAGGAACAATGGCCTCTGACAGCACTTCTGTCTGCTAGAAAGTTGCCCTTCCAGCTCATTCTGATGCCAGACCAATCAGTTACTCCTTGTATGTGCTTGGTGCCTTTTGAGCTGCTACCCTAGTGCTAGAGCTCAGGGGGAGTTGGTCCATGTGTGGGCCCTTTACGAAGAATTACCTGGGACTCATTCAGCCACAATCTTCACTGGTTTTTACAGCCAGAAGTTATGGAGACGTCTCTTCCAAGCACTGGAATCTTGGGCTGAGGACCTGGTGTGGGACAGCAACCCTTCTTTGCCTAGAGGAAAGAGGCTGAAATATCCCTTTTTATTTTTACCCACCACATGTGCATATGAGCCCAACTTGTTCTACATCTCTGCCATTCCTACAGTCTCAATGTGGCTTCTCTTTTATATTCTTCATTATAGGACTTCCATTCAGCTAGATTTTAAATGGTTCTAAATGATGGTTGTTTTTTAGTTTAGTTTTTGATGTGGATATGGGAGGATGTGAGTACTGCATTTATTTAGGCTGGCATCTTGCCCAGAAGGTGTGACAATATTTTTCATATTCTAATTAATTGGCACAATTGTTTCTTTGACAGAATGAGCTGTGTATTTTAAGCAGAAGTTTGCTCTAGGGCTGTTCATTTTCTTGGTGGCCCCTTGTGGTCAGATAGACTGTGGATGTGTTCCTTGGCTAAGTGCATTAAAAAGTGTGTGTATGTGATTTTGAGAAAAGAGGTGGGGTGAAACTCTAAGAGAGTACAGTGGAGCAAATGCTAATGAGTTTCTTTCCTCATAGTAAGGAATACTCTGAGGTCCACTGAAAGCTGTTATATTAGTTATTATCTGGGCCTCAGTGAAGCCAGGGATCTTAATCAAGGGCAGTCAAGTACAGAAAATAGAAGACCATGGCCTGAGTCCTCAATACTCAATTCTTTAGATCAATTTACATTTTAATTTTCTATTTTATAAACCTAGAAATCATTATAAATGAACTGTCAGGCCTCTTAGAATCCTTCTGACTATATAGTAATATAAAATAGAAACTCTAATATCAATAGCTTCCTCAGAAAGCAAATGTTTACACAAATATTTCAGTAAAGTATGATAAATTTAAAATACTTGGAGAAAAATAAGCACATTCTGTTCTCTTCTTATGAAATACTTGTAATACCTTTTTTCAAAAAATTAAATGTATAAATATTTATTCCTTCAAAATATGTTACTGAGAACCTATAATATACAAGCTACTCTACTAGATATTCTGATAAAGATGAGGAGAGGAGGCAAAAAAGAAAAGTGCATATGTAATTTTTCTTAAGAGACATTATAATTTATAGGTGAAAATAATTAAAATGACCCACTCTGAAATAAATTTGAACTTGAAAAGATAAATACATCATGAAATAATTATTTGACCAATAATAGAAAATTTGGACTCATGCTTTCATAGCGTTACTAATATAAACTTACAACATAAACTTACAACATAAACATGCGTACTCACATGTATCTGGGTTCTCTACCTGTAATTTTACTGTTATTGTTAGTAGAAATTATTGTATGAGGTATTTTTATTATTGTTTTAAGTTATTTTTCTTTACTGTTATTGTTAGTAGAAATTAAAAGTAAAAGTTATATTAACTGAGCTAGGTGCTCTAGATGTATTTTCTCATTTAATCTTTATGATAATACTACAAGAGAAACATTATTATTATCTTTAGTTTATATCTGAGTAAATGAAGGACCCAAAATAATTTAAGTAATTTTTCCAAAGAAAAAGGCCAGGAAGAGATAAGATTGAAATTTGCCTTTTAAACTTGAGCTCTTAACAACTAGACTAAATGTGATTTTACTGTTGGGACACCTCATGGTTGAATTACTGTGATACTCGGGTCAAGACCTGCTCTTCTAAAAGCAGGTTTTCACCAGAGGAGACTACATTTTGACTTTTTTAGTCCAAGAGTACTAAAATAGCAAGGCACTAAGAATATTTCCATTCTTTCAAAACTTTTTGTAAAGAAAGAACTAAATGAAGAAAGATTTACAAGCCATTAGGACTAGCAATAAATTATTAATAATTATTATTTTTATTGTCATAAAATATATTAAATCTACCCTTTTAATTTTTTCAGTGTTCAATGCAGTAATATAGCACATCTCTAGAAACTTTTCATCTTGCTTGACTGAAATGCTATAACCATTTGAACAGCAATTTCCTATTTCTTCTTCCTCAGCCCATGACAAGCAAACATCCACTTTCTGTTTTTATGACCTGAGTTACTTTAGATGAGCGATTTTCAACTGATGTGCTTCAAGAGAAAGACTGGTGTGCCACAAGTGTGTTTAACACATGCAATACCTGACTAGAGTCATGGGCACTGAGCTTTCTTCCATTAGACCATCAAATAAAAAAATGGCAACAGCCAACTCAACAATAGCTTTTCATTGTAAATGAGTCAAAAATATAGTTATATTTTTTAGTGTGCCACAGAATATTATTAACTACTTTATATGTGCAATGATATTGAAAAGGTAAAATTTCTGTTTAAGGTATCTCAAATAAATGAAATAATGGAGTATTTGTCCTTCTGTGACTGGCTTATCTCACTTAATATAATGTCCTCGGGTTTTATCATGGGTTCCTAAGGGTTCCTTTTTTTTTCATCTGATTAATACCCCATTGTATGTACATACTATCTTTTCTTTATCTATTTGTCAATAGACATTTAAATTGTCTCCATTGCTTGGCTAACTACTGGAATGAATGTTGCAATAACCATTTGAGTGCAAATATCTCTTGGAGATTTTGTTTTCATTTATTAAAATAAATATCCAGAAGTGGGATTAGTGGATTATATTGAAGTTCTAGGTTTAATTTTCAAAGAACCTCTATACTGTTGTCTGTAGTAGTTTCCTCATTTAACATTTTCACAAAGAGTATACAAAAATTCCAATTTCTCCACATCCTTGCTAGCATCCTTTTTATTTCTTTCCTCTTTTTCTTTCTTCTTCTCCTTCTCGTTCTCCTCCTCCTCCTCCTCCTTCTTCTTCTTTTAAATAATAGCAATCCTAAAAGGTGTGAGATGATTTTAGTTTGGTTTTTATTTACATTTCCCTTGTAATTAGTAATGCTTAATATATATTTTTTATAATCTTTGGCCAACTGAATGTCTTTTTTGGAGAGATGTTTATATCAATGATTATATTTTTTGCCTTTTGAAGTAAATATTATTTCTTTTCCATGAATAAAAAATAATTTAATATAATTTTTTGCAAAGAGTGTACACTGAACATATGCTTCAGAAGGTACATTAAACCCACAAAAATGGACATCTCCCCTTTTGGAAAAAGAATTTGCATCATAGGAGACAAGTCATGCATATTTAAACTCCACTATGTGGCAATGTCCAAACTGGGTTAATGATGGCACTGTTTACAATGGGAATGTGATCAAGGAAGGGAACCAAGATTTATTAACCAAGTACCATCATATACAAATTTGAATGTCAGAGGATCATCATCAGAGCTATGTGAGACTCAGAAAAGTTAAGTCATTTGCCCAGAGTCATCAGAAAGTAGATTAAAGTCAGCATTTGAACTGAATCCAAAATTCATAATCTTTTCTACTATAATATTTTACATCCTTCTCTTTGGAAGTTGAGGAGCACTTCAGAAAAATTTGACTTTGAAAACTTTGAAGTTGAATCTTTAAGAATGGATCAGATTACTGTCAGAATAAAGGAATAATAATCTTACTGATTATCCAACTGACTCTGAGATATGCCTTAAAAATGAAGCCATAAACTTCCGGTCAAGATGGCAATGTAAATATAGTACTTATATCATCCCACAACCACATCAAAATTACAACTAAACTACAAAACAACCATCATTTAGAACCACTTGAAATTAGGCTGATTGAAGTCCTACCATTAATGGTATAAAGAAGTCACATTGAGACTGGTAGGTGGGGCAGAGACACATAACTGTGTGGTCCTACACCCACAAGTGATGGATAAAAACCAGAAGGTATATTTTAGCTGTGAAAGTCCCTGCAGGGTTCCAATGCTTGGAAGAGAAGTCCCCATAACTTCAGGCTACAAAAACCTGCAGGGATTAAAGTCCCAGGCAGTTCCTTTTAAAAGGGCCATACATGAACTTACTCAGACCCACTCTCTCGGAGTTCTAGTGCTAGAGCAGCAGCTTGAAAGACACTAATGACATAGGGGAGTAACTAAATTGTCTGGCATCAGGGTGAGCTGGAGGGGCAACTTTCTCCCAAACAGAATTCTGACAAAGGCCGTCATTCCTTTTCTGAGCCTTTTCTTTCAGAGAGCTGGCAAGCAAACACCATATCTGAGTATCTATCAATTGGCTGACACTGTTTGTCCCACTCTGGTGATTCCTTGAGTCCCCATTCCACCAATTTGCAAACCCACCTAGGCTATTTCCAGTGGATTTTTCATATGAATGGCCTGTCTTGGTTCACACTTCAGACCCCAAAAATCTCTCAGACAAGCAATTTCTGGCCTCAACGTATCCTGCACTTTTTGCTAAGTGGCCCCAGCATTAGTGGCATCTGGTTTTGGTTTAAAGTTTGACTTCTCCTGGTACCTCCAAGCCCACTAACAGTAGCAGCCATTTGAAGATTGCTTTGTAGCTCATCCTGGGTGGCCCTGGGCAAAACAAAGATGGCAGCTACCTTGGACTGCACCTTCTAGGAGGTCCCAGAGGCAGGGCATCCAGTGGACAGCTTCAGATCATATTAAGGCACCATACAACTACTTCCACAAGCAACACGCTCAAAGGACACCAGAGCCCTGCTGAAGTATATCCTGCCCTATAGGGAGGGCCCCTGAGCAGCTGATCTTCTATGGTGTTCACAGCCAACTCTTGTAGCTGATTTTGGTCTGTGAGTAAATTTCTCCCCCTGATGTGCTGATGGCAATCAAGGCTCAACTACAAGAAGAGGATGTACTCAACCCACACAAAGGCAGAGATGCACCTGGATTTTTCAGCTTGGGCGAATGAGGAGGCTGTGCCACTGGACCCTATCAGAGATCTACCACATTGAGCCACTCTACCAAGCCTGGATGACATAAAAACTCTGCCTAATACATAGAAAAAAACCTCACAGGATTATTGCCATAATAAAGAGGTGAACATGTCCCAAAACAAAGAAAAGAACAAAATTCTAGAAAAATAACTAAACAAAATGGAGATAAGCAATCTACTAGAAGCAAAGATTAAAACACTGGTTATGAGAAGGCTCAATGAACTTAGGGAAGAATAGATAAAATTAGAAGGAATTTCAACAGCATAAAAAAAAACCAGGCAGAAATAAAGGACACATTAATTAAATAAAAAATAATTAACTAGTAATAAACAGTTTAGTAGATGAAACTGAGAATTAAAACAGCAATTTTGAATTTAAAGAAGTAGAAAACACCCATTCAGAACAGCAAAAAATAAAATAAAATCCAATAAATGAGGAGAGCATACCAACATTCACGTAATGGGGGTTCCAGAAGAAGAGGGAGAGCAAGAAAATGAAAACCTATTTGAAAAAATGATGACAGAAATCTTAACTTATCTAATAAAGGAAATAGACAAGTCCAAGAAGTTCAGAAAGTTCTCGACAAGATGAACCCACAGAGACCCATACCAAAACACATCAAAATTAAAATGCAAAAGGTTAAAGACAAAGAAAGAATCTTAAAAGCAGCAAGAGAAAAGCAGTGAGTTATTTACAAGGGAGTTCCCAAAAGAGTGTCAGCTGAAAATTAACACAAATATTTCAGGTCAGAAGGGATTGTCAAGAAATATCAAAGTGATGAAAAGCAAGAATCTACAAGTAAGATGACTCTACCCAGCAAAGCTATCATTTAGAATCAAAAAACATATAAAAAGCTTTCTGGGATAGGAGGAGTTGGGGGTAAAAAGGAAAAAGTATACAGTGATAGAAAATGATTTGACTTTAGGTAATGGGGACACAACACAACAAACAATTCAATTGCTATAGAAATGTTTACCTGAAACCTATGTACTCTTATTGATCAATGTCACCCCATTAAATTTAATTTTCTAAATAAAATTATAAAACCCATAAATACATAAAATTAAAAAAGAGCTTCCCAGACAAGAAAAAGCTAAAATAATTCTTTACCATCAAGCCAGTATTACATGAAATGTTAAAAGGTCTTCTTTATGAAGAAGAGAAAGAGAGAGAAATGGGAACAATGAAAATGTCAATAAATACTTATATATCAATAATTGAATCTAAAAAATCAAAATAAATGAGCAAGCAGAACAGAAACAGACTCATAAATACAAGAAACATTCTGAAGGTTGCCAGATGGGAGTGGCATATAGCGGATTGGTGAAAAAGGCGAAGGGATTAAAAAGTACAAATTGGTAGTTACAGAATAATTATGAAGATATAAAGAGCAGCATAGGGAATATAGTCAGTAATATTCTAATAACTATATATGGTGTCATATAGGTATCAGATTTATTGGAATAATCACTCAGTAAGTTATATAAAGTCTAATCACTGAGGTATACACCTGAAACTAATATAATATTGTATGACAACTATAATTAAAAAATAAAAATTGATTTTAAAAAGGATATTTAAAATGTATGACAAAAGTATACTTTGTATAGTATTAGTACATACATAAGATGGCATCAATAGAGTCCAGAACTAGACTCAACTATATATGAGCACTTAGTACATTGTGAATATAGTTTATGACATCAGAGACGATGGGGACAACCAACTTCCAGGAGAAGGGAAAAAGTAAAACAGGAAAATTCCCTTCATGTCAAATTTCTGGTGGATCAAAGGTAAAGATGTGAAAACTAAAATTATACAAAAACTAGAAAAAAAGTAATAGGATAAAATAATTTAGAAATAGAAAAGTCTTTTTTAAGCATGTCAAAGAAAAAAGATATATCACAAAGTAAAATTCAACTTACTTGTCTACTTTAAAATTTATGACTTTAATATGAAAAAATACACCACTACCAAAGTCAAAAGATGAATAACAAATTGAAGAAAATGTAGTCTACAAGACAGATAAAGTGAAACTATCCATAATCAGAAAAAAGAAATCCACTCAAGGCAAATAACATGCGTAAACAGCACACTGAAGGCAAGTAGCTAATCAATATAAAGTGGTGTTTGACCTTACTGACAAATACAAACATTCAGTTTTAAAAAAAGTGAACTCTCATTTTCTGGATATTAGGCTGATATATGCTTTGAAAGCAAAATATCTAGTGTTGGAAATATTGTATAGAAACAGCCACTCTCATTTACTTTTGGAGTGAGTTTACCTTAGAAGAATTCCATGGAGGTTATTTGGCAATTTCTATGCAGTTATAAAATGTTCATATCTTTTTATTTATTACACCCATTTCTAACAATGTATCCCTAGAAACAAAGCACATGTCCACCAAAACCCTAAGAACCAGAAAATAAAATAAAAATGTTCAAAATAAGGAAAAACTGGAAACACCTAAACATCCATTAGGAAGAGATTATTTAAATAAATTATGATTAATGAATCCACTCAGCAACACTATATGGCTCCTAATACAGTTACTGTATTTCCCCATGTATAAGACGCACCTGTTATCAAAAAATTGGCTTCTAAAAACAGTGCATCTTATACAGTGGTTGTAGATTTTTTTTTAACTTGCATTTCCTGCTTTTTGTGCTTGTTTCTTTGCTCATTGTTCAAGACAGTGATTCATCTTCAGACACAGATGAGGACAAGCTAATAAATGGGAGTGTTGACAGTGATGAGGAGTTGTATGAATTTTATGATGAATAAAACTTGAGTTTAATAACTTTATGTGGGGGAACCAAGATGGCAATGGAGTAGGCAGACGTACCAACTTCCACCTCCCAGAACCAAAGTGGATTACAACTTAATTTTAAGAACCATCATCTGGAAAAACCAACTTTGAACTAAACGAAGAGGACTCTAACCAAAAATTACTGAAGAAGCCACACTGAAACTGGTAAAAAAAAAAAAAAAAAAAGGCAGAAACATGGAGAGGGCTGCCCAGCTCCTGGGAGGGAACAGCAGCTTGGAGGGATTCGCAGCAGGAAGTGAGTTTAGCAGAGAGGGGAGTGTCTTGGGCCCCAGGAACAAAGCCCCAGCCTGCAGCCTCAGAATCTAGAAGAGGTATACAAACAGTACTTAGCTGATAAACAAGCCAGGACACTGTGAGAGAGACATTTCTCATACCCAGGATTCTTCTTAAAGGGACTACACAGAAAACCTCTTTCAAAACCACTCACCCTGGATCTGGGGGATGGGGAGAGAGGAGAGGACTGAAGTAGCAGGAAGAGAGTTTAATCTAGAAGGCACAGGGAGAAACACTTTGAGGGGCAGCCACCCTAACCCCTCAGCTGATCACTCCCCAAATCTAAAGTGAATATTTCCCCTGAAACCAGCAATACCAACAGAGGGAAGCAGGATACCAGCCAAACAAGCTTTTCCATGTCACTCAGAGAAGAGTCACTTAGAAGGAGGGAGCCATCAGGAAAATAGTATTGAGTGCTAGGGTTTGAGCTGCATTGCCCCCACCCACACTGCTGAGGGCTTGCAGGAGGGGGAGCAGTGGTGGGATGTTAAAGCATGGTCCTGTACCATGACTAAAGCCCAGCATGAGCTCAGTCCCTCCTGGAAGAAGAGGAAGGGGCACACAAAAAAGGTCCAACCTGGCTGTGGGCTGAGTAAGCAAGAGCGGTCCTGCCTGCAGTCCTGCCCTGCAGGGGTGAAGTGAAAGCTGGGGAACCACAAAAACCCAGGGAACCGCAAAAACCCATGGCAGAGTGCAGGTGTGCAGCCCTGCCCCCAGAGCCAGGACTTGTGGCCCGGTGCATGAGCACAGCACCACCAGTGGGGGCAGGGTGAAAGCCAGGGAAAATTCAGAGACCCGTGGCTAAGCATAGGTGCGCAGCCCCACCCACGGTACTGAGACTTGCAGCTCCAACACAGTAGACAACTTCACCCTTGGGGGTGAGGTGAAGGTGAGGCCAGCCAGGGCTTGTAGCCAAGGCACATGAACACAGCCCCACCCATGGAGGAGAGGCAGAAACTGCAGTGACTGCCACAGCAGGCTGGTGCTGGCAATGCCCATACCTGAACGTAGGAGGCAGTGGCAGAAGGGGATGCAGGCCTGCAGACAGACCACACCTAGAGAAAACAGAGGTCACACCCATTGGACTCCTGTGGCCACACTCTTATATACAGACAAAATGGGAAGGCATAGAAATGCAACCCAAATGAATCAAGAGAAATCTCCAGAAAAGGACTTGAATGAATAAGATATAACCAAATTACTGAATGGAAAGTTTAAAATAATGATTTTTGGGATGCTCAAAGATCTTAGAACAATAATAGATGGACATAGTGAGCACCTAAATAAAGAGATAACAAGTATAAAAAAGGACATTTAGATAATAAAAAAGAATCAGTCAGAAATGACAAATACAATATCAGAAATGAAGACCACAATGGAAGGAATTAAAAGCAAGATGGATGAAGCTGAGGATCAAATCAGCAAGTTAGAAGACAAGATAAACAAGGCATGGAAGCAGAGCAACAACAAAAAAAGAGACTCAAAAAGTCTAAGGAAACTCTAAGAGAGCTCTGTGACAACATGAAGAGAAATAACATTTGCATCATAGAGTTTTCTGAAGAAGAAGAGAAAGAATAAGGAATAGAGACCTTGTTTGAAGAAATCATAGCCAAAAACTTCCCTAAATTGATGCAGAAAAAAGTCACACAGGTTCAAGAAGCACAGAGAATTCTATTAAAGAGAAACCCAAAGAAATCTACACCAAGACACATCATAATTAAAATACCAAGCTAAGAAATAAAGAATACTGAAAGCTGTAAGAGAAAAGCAGTCTATTAACTACAGAGAAGCCCCCATAAGGATGACATCTGACTTCTCAAAAGAAACACTTGAGGCCTGAAGGGACTGGAAAGAAATATTCAAAGTAATTCAAAACAATAGTCTACAACCAAGACTTCTTTATCCAGCAAGGCTATCATTTAAAATAAAAGGAGAAATAAAAAGCTTCCCAGAAAAACAAACAACCAAAAACAAACAAACAAACAAAAAAACCTCAAGGAATTCATTACAACCAAACCAATGCTGCAAGAAATGTTAAGAGGCCTGTTGTAAACAGAACAAAAGGGGAAAAGAATATAGTAAAAGAGGAATGTAGATTTAAAGAACAAAATGGAAATAAACAACTACATATCAATAATAACCTTACATGTAAATGGATTAAATGATCCAATCAAAAGACATAGGGTAGCTGTGTGGATAAGAAAACAGGACCCGTACATATGCTGTCTACATGAGATACACCTCAAAACAAAAGATGCACATAGACTGAAAGTAAAAGGTCAGAAAAAAAATATCTCATGCAAATGTAAATAAAAAATAAGCTGGGGTAGCAATACTTATATCTGACAAAATAGACTTTAAAACAAAGACTATAGTAGGAGATAAAGAGGGTCACTACATAATGATAAAGGGAGCAATCCAATAGGAAGATATAACCATTATAAATATTTATGCACCTAATATAGGAGCACCTAAATATATAAAGCAGACTTTGATGGATATAAAGGTGGGATCAACAGCAATACTATAATGGTAGGGGATTTCAATACCCCATTAATATCACTAGATAGATCCTCAAGAAAGAAAATTAACTAAGAAACAGCAGACTTAAAGGACACTCTAGATCAACTGGATTTAATAGATATCTTTAGAACCTTTCACTCTAAAGCAGCAGAATATACATTCTTTTCAAGTGCTCATGGTACATTCTCTAGGATAGACCACATGTTAGGGCACAAAAGGGGTCTCAATAAATTTAAAAAGATTGAAATTATATCAAGCATCTTCTCTGATCACAATGGCATGAAACTAGAAATCAACCACAACAGAAAAACTGAAAAGTACTCAAACACTTGGAAACTAAATAGCATGTTATTAAATAACAAATGGGTTAACAATGAGATCAAAGAAGAAATAAAAAAATTTCTAGAAACAAATGATAATGAGCATACAACAACTCAAAATTTATGGGACACAGCAAAAGCAGTACTGAGAGGGAAGTTCATATCATTACAGGCATACCTTAAGAAGTTAGTAAAAGCTCAAATAAACAATTTATCCACCCATCTAAAAGAACAACAAAAAGAACAGCAGGTAAAGACCAGAGGTAGTAGAAGAAAGAAAATAATAAAGATCAAAGTGGAAATAAATGACATAGATGCGAAAGAAACAATACAGAGGATCAGTGAAACCAGGAGCTGGTTCTTTGAAAGGGTAAACAAGATCAATGAACCTTTAACCAGACACACCATGAAAAAAAGAGGACTCAAATAAATAAAAATAGAAATGAGAGTGGAGAAATAACAACTGACACAACAGAAATACAAATGATTGTAAGAAAATACTATGAAGAACTGTATGCCAAAAAAATTAGACAACCCAGGTGAAATGGACAAATTCCTTGAAACATACAATCTTTCAAAAATCAATCTGGAAGAATCAGAAAACTTAAGCAAACCTATTACAACAAATGAGATTGAAACAGTTATCAAAAAACTCCCAACAAATAAAAGCCCTGGGCCAGATGGCTTCACAAGTGAATTCTAACAAATATCAAAGAAGAATTAACTCCTATTCTTCTCAACCTATTTCAAAAAATTCAAAAGGAATAATGACTTTCAAGATCTTTTTATGAGGTGAGCATAATTCTGATTTCAAAACCAGGCAAAGACAACACAAAGAAAGAAAATTATAGGCCAATATCCCTGGCGAATTTAGATACTAAAATCCTCAACAAAATATTAGCAAACTGGACCCAGCAATATATGGAAAAAATCATACACCATGATCAAGTGGGATTTATTCTTGGGAGGCAAGGCTGGTACAATATTCACAAATCAATCAATGTGATTCATCACATAAACAAAGGAAGGAGGAAAACCACATGATAATTTAAATAGATGCAGAAAAAGCATTTCATAAAATCCAGCACCCATTCATGATCAAAACTCTCAGCGAAGTGGGAATACAGGGAACATACCTCAACATGATAAAGACCATCTATGACAAATCCACAGCCAACATCATACTCAATGATCAAAAATTAAAACCAATCTCCTTATGATCAGAAACAAGGCAAGGGTACCTGCTTTCACCACTCTCATTCAACATATTTCTGGAAGTCCTAGCCATAGAAATCAGACAAGAAGAAGAAATAAAAGGCATCCAAATTGGAAAAGAAGAAGTAAAACTATCATTATTTGCAGATGATACTGTATATAGAAAACCCTAAAGTCTCAGTCAAAACTACTAGACCTGATAAAATGAATTCAGCAAGGTGGCAGTATATAAAATTAATACTCAGAAATCAGGGGCATTTTTATACAACAACAATGAACTGTCAGAAAGAGAAATTAAGAAAATAATCCCCTTCACTATCGCAACAACAACAACAAAAATAAAGTACCTAGGAGTAAATTTAACCAAGGAGGTTAAAGACTTGTACTTGGAAAATTATAAAACATTGATAAAAGAAATCAAGGAAGATACAAACAAGTGGAAGCATATAACATGTTCATGGATAGGAAGAATAAACATTGTTAAAATGTCTATATTACCCAAAGCAATTCATAAATTCAATGCAACACCAATTAAAATACCAATGACATACTTTGAAGATATAGAACACATATTTCAAAATTTTATATGGAACCAAGAAAGAACACAAATAGTCTCAGCAATCTTGAAAACGAAGAATAAAGTGAGAGGTATCACACTTCTTGATATCAAGGCCATTGTACTCAAAACAGCTTGGTACTGACATAAGAACAGGCATACAAATCAATGGAACAGAACAGAAAACCCAGAAATAAACCCACACTTTTTTTGGACAACTGATATTTGATAAAGGAAGTAAGAGCATACAATGGAGTAAAGACAGCCTCTTTAACAAATAGTGTTGGGAAAATTGGACAGCTACCTTAAAAAAAAAAAAAAAAGAAACTATACCACCCACTTACATCATTCACAAAAATAAACTCAAAATTGATAAAAGATTTAAAAGTAAGCTATAAAACCATAAGCATATTAGAAGAAAACATAAGCAGTAAGCTCTCCGACATCTCTTGCAGCAATATATTTGCTGATTTATCTCCAAGGGCAAGTGAAATGAAAGACAGGATAAACAAATGGGATTATATCAAACTGAAAAGCTTTTGCACAGCTATAGACAATAGATTGGAATAAAAAGACAAACCACACAATGGGAGAACATATTCGACAATACATCTGATAAGGGGTTAATAACTAAAATTCATAAAGAACTTGTAAAACTCAACACCAGGAAGATAAACAATCCAATCAAAAATGGGCAAAAGAAATGAATAGACACTTCTCCAAAGAGGACATACAGATGGCCAATAGACATATGAAAAAATGCTCAACTTCACTAATCATTAGAGAAATGCAAATTTAAACCACAATGAGTTATCACCTGACACCAGTCAGAATGGCGCTCATCAACAAAACAACAGAGAGTAAGTGCTGACGAGGATGTGGAGAAAATGGAACCCTCCTGCACTGCTGGTGGGAATGCAGACTGGTGCAGCCACTGTGGAAAACAGTGTGAAGATTCCTCAAAAATTTAAGTCAAACTGCCTTTTGACCCAGCCATCCCACTTTTAGGAATATACCCCAAGAACACCATATCAGTGATTCAAAAAAAGAAATGCACCCTCATGTTTATGGCAGCATTGTTTGCAATAGCAAAGATCTGAAAACAGCCCAAGTGTCCGTCAGTGGATGAGTGGATTAAAAAACAGTGGTACATATATACAATGGAATACTATGGGACCATGAAAAAGAAGGAAATCTTACCTTTTGTGACAACATGGATGGACCCAGAAAGTATTATATTAAGTGAAATAAGCCAGGCAGAAAACAAAAAATATCATATGACCTCACTCATTTGAGGAAGCTAATGAACAATGTGAACTGAGGAACAGAATTGAGACAGAGGAGAGATCAAAGGGACCAGAGGAAAAGGGGACAGAGGGAAAGGAGATGATAGAATGGGATAAACCTGAAGGGGAAGGGGAAGGTGCAATGGGGAGGGGGGATGAGTGATGTTGAGGGGAATACAAGGGAGGGGGAATGCATTTGGGATGACACTGGAATCTATGTAAACACAATAAATTAAAACCAATTAAAAATAATAACTTTATGTATACTTTATTTTCAAATTTTGGGCCCCAACATTAAGATGCGTCTTATACATGGGAGTTTCTTATACATGGAGAAATATGGGTACATGTCCTTGTATGAAAAGATGAATTCAAAACATATTTTATATAAAAACAATGAGAAAATAGCATGTATAATTTAGCCCTATTTAGTTATTATATTCAGTGTTAGCCTGTGCATTAAAACTGTCTGAAATTATACTGCTCACAACAATATGGGATATTTTATCACTTCATATTCATTTTGAAATGTCCCTTAATTGTTGTGAGCAGTATATCTTCAACTTTTTTCAACTCCCTTCATGGAGGGGAGCAGAACTATGGAGGAGCCTCACATTCTATTTTATTATTTATTTCCTTATTGTTTGCATATTTTACAGTGGGAACGTGTTATTTTTGTAATCAATAAACATTTTTCAAGGAAAAACATGAGAAAGAAATGAAGCCATAAGCCCTGAGATAACATGGGACCTGAAGAGCAAGAGAAAGCAGGTCTCCGAAGTATGTATTAGTAGCCTCATTAACCCGAGACACTGTTTGGTTTACAGGTGCCTCCTTATTTAGAGACTGGGGTTTCTAATTAGTCTACTCAGCATAACTCTTCTTCTGATTGTTCAGATCTGCTCTTGTTTCCTAGGACCTCAGATCATGACTTCCAACCAGAGTAATTTTCCTCAACTGAGCTTCTCATAACAATGAATTTTTTTTATTTTAAGTATCTTGAGAATGCACTGTTATTAGGCAAATCAAGATTATAGTCCAAAGGCAAGATCTTAAATATCACCCAAAACTCCTTAGGTATATGCTGTAATCAAGATTTGGGAACTTTGCAAAGAAACTGTACTTCTTTAAGGAAGGTTGGCCTTGGGTGTTGAAGGGGCTATGTGGACCCTTGAGGGATATTGAGTGTTTATATATCCATCTGGAGTTGTTAGCAAGGTCTGCTTCTCATTAGATTCAAGTGTGGGAATTCAGGGGTTTTATAATGTATCCATTTGTTCATTTTTAGCCAGGAAATATGTAGAGGTTGCAGAACATTACTAGGGTTAGCATAAAGTTGTAATTTGTCCAGTTATAGTAATAAGGGAAAGGAGATCAGTATTGTGTGAGTACCTTTGGACTGTTTGCCAGGCTACCTAATCTTGTGGAGTAGCTTCAGGATAGCTGAGTTAAGGATAGCCCATCTGCTTTTCTGAAACACAAGGAAAAGATGCAGCGATGTGGATGCCACTGTGGAAATGCCCAATTGCTGTCTCTACTTATTTACTGTCATATACGATATTTTTATAAACTAAATTTTAAATTGACAGATTGTCACCACATATCATATAATGAGCTGCTCTTAGAAAAGTTCTGTTGTATGGCAGGGTGGCCCAAAGAGGAGACAGCAGTTATTGTTCTGAATCCTGCCTGTCACTGGCTGTGTGATTTGGGGCAGGTGAATTTACCCCGTGAGTCTTATTTTCTTCATTTGAAACATAGCCATATTAATACATGGGTTCTGTAAGCAGTAAATCAGACACGCTTTTAAGAATGTTTCTATTGCATTATTTGAACCTTGATATGTGCCTAGTGAATAGCTTTTCCCTTTTCCATAATGTATAAGAACACAGGATATTTTGGGTAGTGTTTGCATGGATTAAAGTATAGATGAAAGAATTTTCCCCAAGTGAGGATAAACTGATACATACTTATGCAATATTGAAAAATGCATGATGAAATTGGGATTATTGTCAGCAAATTATAATGTAACAGAGTGAATTGCTTGCCCCCTCTGACTCTATGCCTCCTTTGTTTCCATGCCTTTCAGGGTAATAACTTCTGCTTAGTCTTGGATATAGACATGATAATTATAAAGAAATTCTGCTACAGCTTGAGATTTATAGAACAGCTCCTTATCAGAAAGTGCCTCTCTATAGCAGATAAGGAAAATATGTACAAAAATAATAATTGTTTATGAAAAATTTGCAGGAACCTTGGGACTGGACTCACATCAACTAAGGTCAACAGATTAAATACAGAAGTTTCATAATCTTCCTTAGACCCCTGCTGGTACCCAGATGTGTGTGTGGTTGTCAATGACCTCTTGGCCTTCCCATCTCTCCCTTCCCTTATATAAAAGAAGCCTGAATTCTATACTTTCTCAAGATGTTTCTTTAGGAACATCTTAGCCATCTTCTTGGCTTGCTGGCTTTTCAAATAAAGTCACTTTTCTTTGCCTTAACACTTTGTCACTGAGCTTTTATGACTGTCAGGTAGCTAGCAGTACAAGCTTGGTCTAGGTTTCAATAATATTTTCCATATTTGGAAAGGGAGTGAAGTTTCAAATTTACCAATGCACGCATTTATCAAACATTCTTAGAATTTTTATTATGTTTATATAACTAAACTGAACTGTGAACTAGGTGGTGAGGATAATGAAGGTAATATGAGAAGATGATTAGGGTAATATAACATGGTCTAAGAGAAATACACAAAAGAAATAAAAATGGAGGTTTTAAGAAAGAAAAAAATGAACAGAACTAGATAGACTTTATGGATGAAGAAATGTTTCTAAGCTGGTATTTAAAGCACAAATTGAGTTTCAAAGGTCAGAAATTAGGGATAAGGCTTCCTGAGGAGGACCTGAGAAAGCTGGCAGAATGCCAGTCATGTATAGGGCTGGTTTGATTGGAGGCCAGGCCAGGGTCCGTGGATGTGTGGCTTGTGCAGTTAAATTCTAACAACTTCTGAACAAGAAAACCTACTTTTTATTTTGTACTGGACCTCTAATAATATGAAGACTATTTTGACTTTAGAAAATAATTAAAATAAATATCCTGAAATACTGAAGAATCTTAAATACCAGGATAAGGAACCTAATTTTATTGTGTCAGAGAATGAGGGGACTTTGAGCAAGAGTGTGAAATGATGAGGCTTATGTATTAACCATGCAAACTGTATGCATGTTGGGCAGGAAAAGAGATGCCAAAGGCAGGGAAGAAAGTGGTTTTTGCTGGGATCCCCATGCCTTCCTGTATGCTTAGGGCTGCCCTAACTTAATGCAGCTAGCCCAGTATAATTATTAATAGTGACCTCTTTCATTCTTAAAAATATCCTAGCCTGGATGATAAATTATATGATCACCCAAGTTATTTTGACAGTCAAGGCAAATTAAGCCTGGAATTTGAATGGGAGCAAGAGGTGATGCAAATAGATTACAGAGAATTAAGAAGAAGCATATATGGCAAGAATTAAACTCTGAGTCTGAATTTCTTTTTTAATATCAGAAAGTCTGAAAATATCTGTGTGCTAGTAGTGGAATTTTTGGTATCTGTTGCTCAAAAGAAAAATCAATGATGTCATAGAATTACTTTGACTTCAGTGTACTCTTAGATAAAGGGATATTGTGTTAACCACTAGACATTTGAAGATTTGTATTACAAATTGGAAAGCAATATTATTCATTCTGTCTAAAGTCACTGCTTGCTGTGTTTCTATATTGGCAGACCTCTCTCAAAATTCCAGTTTCACTCCATAACAAAAGATCCATAGCCCAGAAGGACAGAATCACTGATTTGTAAGTAAAGCCCAAATTCTTTATCATGACATTCAAGTCTTTTACCAATTTGGAGGAATTTACCAGAAGATATTGTAGATGAGTGTCCACCATAAAAACGTAAAAATTTGTGTGTGTGTGTGTGTGTGTGTGTGTGTGTGTGTAATAAAGTGAATATGGATTTGTATTTCCAGATAACTTTGTTTTGATAAAATAAAAATCTACTTATATCTAATTTATCTATTGGGCCTCTACATGATATTTCCTTTGAGATATTTTTGAAATCCATGAATGTGGTAGAAAAAACATTGTATCATAAAATTTCAGGTTTAGATCCTGCCTCTCCAATTTAATAGTTCGTGGAAGTCCTTTGGGGTTTTCTAAGCCTCCCTCTCTTCATTTATAAAATGGATTTAATGATGCCACTCTGTAGGTTGTCATGAAGAGCAAAGTAGATGTAGTCTCTGAAATGCTTTAAAAGCTCTGAGTCAGTAGTTATCAAAATTCAGCACACATTGGAATCACTTAGAAGGCTGTTAAAGCACAAATTATTGGGTTCTATATGTAGTGTTCCTGATTTGGTATAATTTGCACTTTAGCAAGACTGCGTGTGTTATGGCCTAAATGTTTGTGTCTCCCAACCTCCCCTGTCCAAATTCATATGCTGAAAACCTTTAAACTTCAATGTGGTGATGTTAGGAAGTGGGGTCTATGGGAGGTATTAGGTCATGAGGGTAGAGCCCTCATTGGAGGGATTAGTGCCCATAAGAAAGAACCCCAGAGCTCTCTTGCCCTTTCTATGCAGTTTGAGGATAAAATGAGGAGTTAGTAGTCTTCAACCTAAAATAGGGCTCTCATCAGAACTTGACTATTCTTTTTTTTTTTTTTTTTAAATAAATTTTTATTAATGGTAATGGGATGACATTAATAAATCAGGGTACATATATTCAAAGAAAACATGTCTAGGTTACCTTGTCATTAAATTATGTTGCATACCCCTCGCCCAAAGTCAGATTGTCCTTCGCCACCCTCTATCTAGTTCTCTGTGCCCCTCCCCCTCCCCCTAACTCTCCCCCTGTCCTCCCTCCCCCCACCCCTGGTAACCACCACACACTTGTCCATGTCTCTTAGTCTCATTTTTATGTTCCACCAATGTATGGAATCATGTAGTTCTTGTTTTTTTCTGATTTACTTATTTCACTCCTTATAATGTTATCAAGATCCAACCATTTTGCTATAAATGATCTGATGTCATCATTTCTTATGGCTGAGTAGTATTCCATAGTGTATATGTGCCACATCTTCTTTATCCAGTCTTCTATTGAAGGGCTTTTTGGTTGTTTCCATGTCTCGGCCACTGTGAACAGTGCTGCAATGAACATGGGGCTACATGTGTCTTCACGTATCAATGTTTCTGAGGTTTTGGGGTATATACCCAGTAGAGGGATTGCTGGGTCATAAGGTAAGAACTTGACTATTCTAATGCTCTGATCTCAGACTTCTGGCCTCCAAAATTGTGTGAGATAAATTTCTGTTGTTTATATGCCACCCAGTCTATCGGCATTTTGTTTTAATGGTCTAAACTGACTAAAATTTCATGTAGTTTTAATGCTGTAACTCTGGGGACCACATTGTTAGAACCACTGCTCTTAGCAAATTTTAATCTCAGCAAAGTTAAAAAGAATTACTCCCATCTGCCTAGAGGATAGTTTTTTGGGGGAGGTTGCAGGTTAAAAAACAAAGGAGACATGGAAAAGAACATCTTTTTTTACTTTACTAGTGAAAGAAAATCCTGGCTATGTGAAGAAAATAGAGATTGCAATGAATCATCTATTGGTTTCATGCAAACTAAAACCAAAGATTATACTTTCAGCTTAATTTTAACTTTATAATGATTTCCTTTAATTACTGTGTAGGACCAAACATGAAGATGCAATAGTGTGAAATTAATACTGACAACACTGGGCTTGCCTGAGCTCTGCAGATTAACCAGCATTTTACTGCATCAATAAAGGAATAAGGAAATAAAATTAAAAACTGATAGTGAATGGAATTACTTATTTGAAGCTAGTGATTATGTCAAGCTGTCACTCGCACAGATGGATTAAGCACAAAAAGACAACCAGATAAATTATAAACCACTCTATGAAGCCCATATCCACCTAGCTCAAAGCTTGGTAACAATGAAAATCTGAAATCGACTTGGTCATGGCAGATTTGGGTTGCGTGTTTAGCATTTCATAGAGTCCTAGCATCTTGACAAGTAAAGATCAAAAAGACCTCAGGGGTCATGTGAGATTAGATTTCACTTTTTGAGACACTATACTGAATTATTTAGTCAAAATGGGAAAAAATATTTAAAGGTTTTCTTTCATTTTTATTAGTCACTGAAATACAATTTAATTTAAGAAAAAGAGGTATTGCTAAGTAGTATAACTAAATCATGTGAATTATAGAAATTACCTTAAAATATAGCAATGTTAGTTTTTTGTACTCTTTGACTATGCTGTGTTAATTCAAGTCAAAAATTTTATTTTAAAGTTGTTTTTGGGGGGGCTTTAATTCTTTTTTTTCCTCCTCAGCCCCTGTTTCTCTCTTTTTTTATAATAAAACACAGATCACCCAAAAGTTCCTTAAAATTGACTGTAGCACTGATGTCTTATTTACCAACCGACTTCTTTATCAAATTGTGGCAGGATGTGGTTCTCTCTTGTCTATGCTTCTTGTATTCTCACTGTTGCAATAGGTAGAGTTATTATTATTTTTTAATAATATTGAAGCATTAAGATTTTTCTGGAAGAGGCACTCAATAAAAGCAATGAGATTTTGCTTGTTTTATAGCTGATTCTTTCTGAAGGATCTAGCATTCCTGTTGGGATAGAACTTTGATTGTAAAGTATTGAAGCAGAATAAAATCTGGGCCTTGAAGAAAAAGGAGTTTATGGGATTCCAGCCATCCAATTGAAGACTGGCTCTCTGTAGCCAGAGAAGTAACCTGTGTTGTCATGTTGAGGATCAAGGTCATGTTGATTTCTTTCAGATAACAGACAGAATCTGATCAACCTTCCTGTCACTGAGAGCATAAGGGCTAGATTTTATCAAATATGATAAAACTCAAAATCTTTCTAGGTACATTTCTAAACCTTTTGTCACAGAGCCAACTTTCTCTTTTTGACTAAGACTCCCAGTGAGAAAAGAAACATAACAACTGGAGTTCTTCTTAAGAATTTACTATAAAATAATTGCCCCTATGTACCAGTTTATCCTAGCAGTTCTCTGGCTTCCCCCTCCAACAATCTCAAAACTTGGGAAAAAATCATCATACTCCTGTTAGAAAGGTTTCGTGGTCATCCAGAAAACAGCTGACTTGGGATTTCTCTCTGCATTATCTGTGATAAAGGTACACTCAAGTCTCCATTGAAGCCGTTTGATGATAAAGCTCTGATTGTGTTCCATGTTTTTGTACGGTTTTATTGCTAAAACATTGTTTCAAGTAAAAAAAACCCTCCTTCTATCCCTAAGAAATAAAATTCATCCAGGTTCCTAGGATTAAATGACTTTTCGGAATGCTTTATATACTTATCCTATATTGCAGCTAATATTCCTCAGAACTTAATGTTCAAGAACTTCACACTAAACCTTCACAGTAATGCTAGGTACTATTATTATACCCACTTTATTGATGAGGAAACCCAGTATACTTTATTGCCCAAAGTCACTTGGGGTTTAAATAGAGGATCTGGTATTTACAATCAAGTAATCTCACTTCCAGAGCCCATGGTCTTAACCAATAGCAAAGGACTTTTGATCTATTGATGAAGAATGCTTTTCTGTGTATTCTCCACCCTAAATATTTCTATTTTTCTAAGAGCAAAGTGCTGCTGGCTCCTCCAATTAGACCCAGGACCCTTGATACATACAAACAGGTGATCTTAATATTTAGGCATCTTACTAAATGTCATTCAACAAATTAGTTTCAATACAACTAAATACATTTCCTAATGGGGTAAATGATAAATGAAAGTCAATGGTGGCTACACTTGGTAGAATAGGCAGCTTTAAAACTTACAGGTGATTTATTACTAGGTGTTTATTCAATATAGTATAATTATAAGAAATTGATCTCAGATGCTAGAAAATGGAACTTCTTATGGAAATCTCAGACTTGTCCATACCAAGCACATATTTTTCACAGTTCTTTCCAGCTCCCTTCCCACTTACTGTCAGAGAAATAAGAAAACATGCAAATGAGAAGAAATATAGCAAGCTCTTAAAAAGCATCCACACTCAACTGAGGAAAACAGATTTTAAGAAAACTTTGAACTTGCAGTTTCTGGAGGATCTAATGATAAATTAAAAAGACCCAAAACTGCAAAAAACCCACTTTCTGTGAAAAATTCTCTCTCTCTCTCTCTCTCTCTCTCTCTCAGTCTGGTATAAAACTCACTAATATAATTTATGCTGTTTTGAAAATTCTTAAAATTACTTTAAAAAAGCAATTAGTACAGGTATTAAAAATACAATCAAAATAAGAACAGAAGCAGCAATCAGATGAAACAAACCAGGTGGTAAATACTTAAATACTAACAACAATTTGTTAGTATTAAAAAAAGCTAGGGGAATCACAATGATAAAAGTAATATCAGAATACCTGAAGGTATTTCTTCAAGCCTATCAGTTATGAATATTTATAGTAAATATATATATAGTAAGTATATATATTAAAGTCAAGAGTTTGTTAATAAACTAAACAATAAACAGGTTTTTTTATTAGCTATTCATTAGAATTCCACTGGCTAAGAGGTAAACATATAGAATATGTTGTGTATGCATGGAATTTCCCTTGTAAAGAGTATAAATTTAGGTAGTACAAACACCTAAATTGGGGTTACTGCTGGACCTGGTGAATATATTTAAAATTATGTTACATTTTCTGTTTAGTGATGATATAGCTCTAAGACAAAAAATATCTAAGAAAAAATCTCTAAGACTCTAAGACAAAATAATACCTTTAAATGTATAACCAGAATATAGATTGTTCCAAATGTTAAAAACAAAAGTATACCTTAGAGTTTAATTGTGCATCATATATTTATAATAACCTTAACCATAAAGTCTAGTGGGGATCAGGTATACTGAGTCGCTGCTGTGTTTGGCTCATGATTAATTAACTATTCATTTGAAGTTAGAGATTGATAAGTAATGTCACCACTTGATGTAAACATATCAGATACATTAATACTATATTATTGTATAAGATATTTTCCAGAGAGAAGGGAAAAAATGAGATCCCACAACATGAAATTAAGAAGACATCTGTCACAGTGGCCAAACCTCCAGTAGGTTGGATAATAATTATGAATCTATTACTATTGATACATTACATAAAGCAGTGGGAATAGAAAGCTTTTCAAATTACAGAGAGTAATCAACAGCCACAACAATAGCTCCACGCTCTCACACCTGCTGGATGCCTCCCATGGGAATATGTACATCCCAAGCCTGGAATTATTGACAAGGCAGAGGCGTTTTCTTTCACCTTTAGTTTGGCTTTCAAATGATAAAATAACCACTGGCTAATCAATCCCACAATAGGGTGATAGAAACCATGCTGTTAACGCAGTTAATAGAGGCATCCTCTGCCTCCTTTCCTCAACATCTCGAGTCCAATTACTAAAGCTTGCTCTTTTGTGATCTCTTTCTGTCTACATAAATCATGTTTTAAAGAAATTCAAAGGAATTCTAAAATTTCGCAATATACTGCAAGGAAATGAAGAGGAAGAGGCAGAGTGAGAGGAAAGGAAGAAGAGAAAGAGAGAGAGAATGAAAGAAATGTGGAATGTTTCTTTAGAATTTTAAATAAAATTCTAAGATGGAACTTCTTTTATTATGAGAATAGATATTTAGCTCTTGTGGATCAGGTTGTAGTTTTAGAATCTATTTAACCTTAATCATAAGTTACCGAGTGCTGGTTACTGAAGTTAGATGGATAGATAACTTGGTGGTCTGCACTGATTGTCAATAAAAGATGAAATGTCTAACTTCATGTTGACAAATATATTGTCATATATTGTCCATTCATGAAAAAGTGTAGTTGTTAACATTGAACAGAGGTTAAGGTTCCTGGTTTATAACTGTTAATCTCATTTGCTTCCTATCTATACAAAAATGGTAGCTGGTACCATTTTAGCCTATAGAGCAATTTTATGTGAATTTGAAAAAAGCACCCCTTCCTCAATATACGTCCTTATTATCTGCCATAAATTTGTAACAAAGATATAAATGTATTCCAACTAACATGTGAAATACCCTTTAGACCTGTGCAGTACTCCACTCATACAAACCATATGCAACTATTTTGATAAGTTATATATGATTGCTTTCCTATAATTTCAGTTGATTGGTTCTTGACCATCTCACACTCTGTTGTGTTCACCTAGCTGCATCTTGATTTTGTATTTTTATCCACATTGGCAACCTCTGACATACTGGTTTGCACATGAGATGACAACCTATATACCAGTAGTATTGAAGGCAGACATCCTGGGCTATAGTCTCTTATACTTGCACACTGGTTCTCATCTCATCCACTTCCTGACTTTTTGACTACATCTTTTATTTAAATCATTGTTTACAGCATGTTCTTGATAGCAATCAAGCTATGTTTCATTTTACACACACAAACACACAAATTAATATACACATACAAAAAAGGCACTTTGACGTAAAATTAGAATTAAAAAGATAAGAAAATTTCTGTGAAAAATTATATATGTCAAGAGGTGTTCTCAGATATTTGATTGAGAAGCCTAGGAAATACTCCAATAGGATCACAATAATATCCTTAAGTCTGAAATGTAACTAAAACAATTGCTACTAGGAGAAAGCAGACTGTATACAAAAAGAACAAGAATTTTCAGTGTTTATCCTATACTAATTAATGGAAATGACTTGTCAAAGTGGTCTGCCCTACCTTAGATAAAAATGTCCCTTCTGTGGAGAAAAGACAATTCACCTACCAACAATTATCTAATGTGATTGTGCCAGTTTTTATCAAGAAGCTGATCTATAACTTGGTATCTTCAAAGGTCTTACACCCAAGATTAGTCATGAGTTTTAATTTAGGTCTATTTTGCTCTGTATTAAATTGGGGCTGTTTTGTTGTTGTTGTTGCTGTTTTAGCTGCCTTCTATGTGTTAGTTTTAGGTTAATTCTCGAGAACCTGAAATACTGTTTAGAAACAATCTTATTATGTTTGTTCAATTTGAAATTTTAATTGATAAAATGCTTTCTCCTGAGTTATTTCTTTTCTGTATTAATTATCCTTTGACTTCAGGTGGAAAAAGCTCATAAAAAGATGTTCTTTGAAGATAATTCTCTAGTATATAGCTAGATGTCAATATTTGTTTAATAAGTAAAAGGAATACGAAGATGAATATATTTTAAGCATTATTATAACTCAGGTGATTGAATTATTAAGAGGGTTGACAGAATCATCATAGAGACGATTATATATGCCTTCATCCTGATTGTTCTCTAAAATGATGGGTGTTAGATGCCCATTGGACATTTACTGCAATTGGACCACTGAATATTTGAAATTTATGAAAAAGTCTCATTTTGGAGCAAGACTTCAGTCATATAGCCCAGATGGGATAACAAGGATTTCTGGACTGATTTTTTTAGGTTGCTTTAACTTTAGAAAGTTCTGTTTGGAAATGGAAAAGTCATGAATAAGTCTCACGAAGAGTTAAAGTAGACATGAAGTCACCACCACCAAAACACAACAAAAACCTGGCATAGACAAATAACAGTGAAAAACATTTTCCTGAATAGTTGGAAATAATACTCCTAGAAACTATTGAAAATATTTCTGAAATCAACATTTGCCTTCCTGGTTCACTATGAGATCTGAGAAGGTCAAGCTATTAAATCTAACCTGGGTACTACAACATGATATTGGTAGATTTTACTCCTTATAAGTTGTCGTTATAGACCTTTTTTGGACATTTTCTAGTTTAGAAGCTTCTAAGATTTAACCTTATGTTTTTCTACCCTAATGTTTTCTTCATTTCTCACCATATATATCTCAGCTCTACTAGATAAAATATATCTTATAACAAATATTTTATAATATACTCCTAACTTTTCTTTTTTTTTTTTTTTTTTTTTGTATTTTTCTGAAGCTGGAAATGGGGAGACAGTCAGACAGACTCCCGCATGCGCCCGACCGGGATCCACCAGGCACGCCCACCAGGGGGCGACGCTCTGCCCACCAGGGGGCGATGCTCTGCCCATCCGGGGAGTCGCTCTGTTGCGACCAGAGCCACTCTAGAGCCTGAGGCAGAGGCCATAGAGCCATCCCCAGTGTCGGGGCCATCTTTGCTCCAATGGAGCCTTGGCTGTGGGAGGGGAAGAGAGAGACAGAGAGGAAGGAGAGGGGGAGGGGTGGAGAAGCAGATGGGCGCTTCTCCTGTGTGCCCTGTCCGGGAATCGAACCCGGGACTTCTGCATGCCAGGCCGACGCTCTACCACTGAGCCAACCGGCAAGGGTCTAACTTTTCTAAAATAAAATTAATAGATAACAAAACTACCAACTATGTAATTTTAATTTAAATTTTTTTTTATTTATTCATTTTAGAGAGGAGAAGGAGAGATAGAGAGAGAGAGAGAGGAGAGATAGAGAGAGAGAAGCATCAACTCCCATATGTGCCTTGACCAGGCAAGCCCAGGGTTTCGAACCGGCGACCTCAGCATTTCCAGGTCGACACTTTATCGACTGTGCCACCACAGGTCAGGCCCCAACCATGTAATTTTAAAAATCAGTGTAATATTTTAGCTTTAATAATTTTAAGAAAGAAAAGAAAATATTATTGAAATAATACATACAACTAGAGTAGAAAATAAATAATTCCATCTAGTGTTTGAACTTGAATGAATGTCTGTGAAGGTATTTAAAAGTTGAATACCACAACTCTGTGCATTTGCAGAACATCATTCCCATTCACCAATGCCTTAGCACACTCATCATTGCTACAACCAAAAAATGCCCTCCATAACATTCTAAACATCCCCCTAGTAGCCAGAACTACACTCATTGATAACCATTATCTTTACCATTTCTAAAAGGAAATTAAACCATAGTTCCAAATGACAGTATGCTTATAATAAAACAATTTTGTAAAAAAAACCCCAAAAAACCAATTTTGTTATCAATATTTGTTATATATCTTGTTTACTAATATTATATCAGTGTCCTTTAAAATTCTATTAATAATTCCTAGCTCTTCAAAATATAGAGACAATGATTTCTAAAAAGTTGTATGTTCTTTTTGATTTGAGTAATTGACAGTGATTTCAGGCACAGGAACAAAGTAATATAAGCAGTGTTTAAAAAAAATTTTTTAAAGATTTTATTTATTGATTTTTAGAGAGAGGAGAGAGAAAGGGGGGTGAAATGAGAAGGAAGTGCTTCTCTTATGTGCCTTGACCAGACAAGCCCAGGGCCTCAAACCAGCAACCTCAGTGTTCCAGGTCGATGCTTTATCTACTATGCCACCACAGACCAGAACTGTAAATACTGGGTTTTTTTGTTTTGTTTTTAGGAAATGCTAAATTCTATTATAAGAGTTTGGGAAATTATGCCATTCTTAATGTACAGTTTTAAGTCATGAAGATTTTTAAAGGGCAAACACTATTACACAGAAACATTGGTTTCCACTGAGAATTTTTACGCAATGTACTATCTTTGTTTCCAGATAACCCGTTGTTAAGAACATCAGTGCAGTTCACACACACACACACACACACACACACACACAAAGGTCCTGATGGAACAGGGTCAGCAGATTAGTAAAAGGACACTTGTTTCATATGTCCAAGTAGGTACTTTGTATTATAATCTAAAATAATGAAACAAAGTGAGCATTTTAAACTATAAAGTTGAGAGATGTGCACTTAAGGAAAGATTATTTTCAGTTTTTAATTTGGTTATAATTGCAAAAATATAATTTCCCATTTTGTAGTTTAGATGGTTGACCTAATGTCTGTGTTTCTATCACTATCTCTACCTGTATTTATAACAACCTGTTTATATTCCTTTCTAGGGGCAGCACATAGGATATTTTGGTGCCCCAAATAAACAAAAATGACCCAACTGTCAGAAGAGATATAACAACTGTCTTCAATCATGATGCCTCCATATCTTTTCAATAATACAATTTTTAAATGAAAGTTTAGTCAAAATTAAGTACATTTTAAACAGGACTGGGTAACTCCTATTAGTTAGTTAATGAGATAACTCAATATAAACAGCAAGGATATTGTAGAGAGGCAATTGCACTACTGATTAATCATTAATTATGGACCTACATTGCCTATGCTTTAGATGTGCTAAAAGGAGTAAATTATATATCTAGTTAGAGTTTCAGGTTTTGTTTTTTTTTGTAAAATGGTGCAATAATAATATCTTCCTCATAAATGACATAGAACTATAAAGAGATTCACATGTAAAGTACCTAACACAAAATGAACACTCAGAAGATATTAATTCATAATATTAGTTGGTTCTTAAGTTGCATCAATTTTCATTTTTAGATAAAATCCTGAGAGCAATCAATGAAGAATTGATGCTTCTCATCTCTTTCCCTTCCTGTCTGTCTGTCCCTATTTGTCCTTCTCTCTGTCTCTGTCACACACACACACACACACACACACACACACACACACACACACACACAAATAAAAATAAAAGAAAGAAAGAAAAGAAAAATAATCCTGGGAGAAAAAAGAGATAAGATCTGAAATGGAGTACCCTTCAGGCCAATCTGTGACCACTCTAGTTGGGGTACCTACCGTATGATTCTATAACCTGTGTCTATTTAAGATTTTGCATCTACATGGCATGTGAATGTAAAACAGGGTAAAGTGGATAAGAAGGGTGATCTATCTCTCTTGGTAAATGTCTTTTCAGAACCATTCAGCAGTCCCTTTTCTGATTTGTGATAGGACTGAAGATACTATTATTAAATTATTCTTGAGAAAAAAGCAGAGACCAAATCTCTGGTCCAATAGATAATACCGATTTTTGACATCATGTGGTAAAAATAGGGTAGCTTTCCTAGCCAAGATTTTTTCACCCTTAAGTTTGGTTTTCTAACTCCTAATTCTATGTTCCATGTAGCTACATAGAAAATATTGCCACCTGAAAACTTTGTGCTGCAAATGACTTATTTTAATACAAGGCAGTGATCTATAGAACAGTTCACATAGGTTCACATGATAAAAGATACCTTTGGTTTCAGTCAAATTAAAGCATGTATGTAGTTTTTTTTGTTGTTGTTGTTGTTGTTGTTTTTAATTTTTCTGAAGTTGGAAATGGGGAGGCAGTCAGACAGACTCCTGCATGCGCCCGACCGAGATCCACCCGGCATGCCCACCAGGGGGCGATGCTCTGCCCATCTGGGGCATTACTCTGTTGCAACCAGAGCCATCCTAGCACCTGGGGCAGAGGCCATGGAGCCATCCTCAGTGCCCGGCCTAACTTTGCTCCAATGGAGCCTCGGCTGCGGGAGGGGAAGAGAGAGACAGAGAGGAAGGAGAGGGGGAGGGGTGGAGAAGCAGATGGGCGCTTCTCCTGTGTGCCCTGGCTGGAAATCGAACCCAGGACTCCTGCACACCAGGTCGACGCTCTACCACTGAGCCAACCGGCCAGGGCCAAAGCATGTATGTAGTTCTTTATCTCAGCATACTTTAATGTGGTTACTTTTATGGATGGATTTTATTTGGAAAAAATACTTATTTATTGGTGGTCATATAATTACTTGAATCTGATAAGAAAATAAATAGCAACAATATATTACTTTTAAACTTCAACCAAATGAGTTTAATTTGTATGCAAGCAAAGTACTGAAGATTGTGTGTTGAATGCAGCAGCTTTGCCTGACATCAAAGACAATCTAGAGATCAAAACAAAATCAAGTTCTGAGGAAGCAATTCTATTTTTCTCTTTGTTAATATGCATATTTTTGTTTTCTCTGTCTGTGTGGGTCAATTCAAGGCACTATCAAACAGTTCAAGGCGGACCGACAGTGGAATGACTTCATCTTAACCTCAGAGGTAAAACCTTTCCACATGAAAATGTGGAAAGGCTGCTGTCTGAGCAAGTCTGCAATTGGAATCCGAAAACCCGAAGCTGTGCTGAGAATGAAGGACCTCCATGCTATTTCAGGCTCCCTCTTGGAGACTAATGCAATTGCTGTCACAAGATTGGATTTATGTTGCGACATTTCCCCTTCTCTTCCTTTTTTTTTTTTTTTTTTTTTGTATGAGATCAACATGGAGATAATTGATTGTTCTTGTTAAGCCTGCCTGAGCCAAAGAACAATGACTTTTTCCATGGTCTGTCATCCGTTGAGGGGGTTTGTCTCTGTTTTCTTGCTTTGTTTTTCTCAGGAAAGAAAAATTCAGAACCGATCAAACTGTTGGATCCCAACTGGGTTATAATCAGGCCAGGGTCGCTTAAGCAGTGCTAACACTTTTACAGATCATTTTTGTGACAAAGATTGAAAGGAGTATAAAAAATAGCACAATGGGATTGATTCACATGGCAAAAGGAAATTGTACAAAATTTAATCCATTCCCATTACAGTCTCAAGATTGTAATCTCCTTGGATGCTGAGTTTAGGAAAGATTTTTTTCCCTACAGTATGCATCATCAAGTTGCTTTAGAAAGTAGTGCTGTGGGCTGGAGGGAGGCGTCACAAGTTATATAACATGCAATTTAAGATAATGGCCTTTGAAAAGAAGAAATTAATATAAACAGAAGAGGCCAACAAAGCTTCAGTCATCTAGAAGGTAGTTTCAATCACCACTGACATTAAACAATATTACCCCCACTGAGTCTACACTATGTTTATTATCATTTAATTACTCACCCAAATCAGCTTTTTCTTATCATAATGTCTCAGAGATTGCCAGCTCTGTTATGACTACAAGTGGTAAGAAAAAATGCATTTATCTAAACGAGTTAAAAGATACAGAAATTAAGCTCTCTATCTTAACCTTTGTGGCTTTAAATATTCTACTAAAAACATTAGCAAAAATGGAAGCTCTAGCGTTTCTATAATTATTACAGCACCGTCTTTGTTCTTATAATGATAGAATCCATACTTTCAATTTGAAGTGCTTAATAATAGCAGTGTCTTGTCTGCTCAACTGTGGGGTTTTAGGGTTTCCATAATTATTCATTTTCACTCACTTGATAGTGGGTGTTTCCTTGAAATATTTCAGGCCGCATCAGATGACAGAATTGTAAAATCCTTTTCAGTGTTCTGCTATACACAACAATATTGAATTCTGCATTAATAAACCAAATTTAATTGACCTGGAGGTGCCTAAACCCTAATTAACACTATGCCTCAATACCAAGAACTGATTGCCACAAGTCATCCCTGGCTCACACACAAATGCTGGCCTAATGATTGTTTTGTTTTGTTTTTTTCATTTTTTTTCTGAAGCTGGAAACAGGGAGAGACAGTCAGACAGACTCCCGCATGCGCCCGACCGGGATCCACCCGGCACGCCCACCATGGGGCGACGCTCTGCCCACCAGGGGGCAATGCTCTGCCCATCCTGAGCTTCGCCATGTTGCGACCAGAGCCACTCTAGCACCTGAGGCAGAGGCCACAGAGCCATCCCCAGCGCCCGGGCTATCTTTGCTACATTGGAGCCTTGGCTGCGGGAGGGGAAGAGAGAGACAGAGAGGAAAGTGCGGCGGAGGGGTGGAGAAGCAAATGGGCGCTTCTCCTGTGTGCCCTGGCCGGGAATCGAACCCCAGGTCCTCCGCACGCTAGGCCGACGCTCTACCGCTGAGCCAACCGGCCAGGGCTGCTGGCCTAATGATTGGATTAGTAATGTATGAAGAAGGTCTGCTGTCTCTCGCACCCTAAAACCACACACTTTGCTTTTTCTTTCTCTTACTCCTGCTCTGCTTTTCCTTCTCCTCACCTCTTATTTTTTAAAAACAATCTGTTTTGGAAAACTTTTATACTTGCACAAGAGTTGCATGAATAATACAGAGATTCTGCCTTTTACTTGGACCTCCTCTTATTTTTTAGTAAAACTTATTAATGGGTAGCTGAAAATTAGAAGGAAAACACAGAAACGTCTCCATGGAAAATGCAAATGGCCTAACCTGTGGTGGTGAAGTGGATAAAGTGTCCACCTGGAACGCTGGGGTCTCTGGTTTGAAACCCTGGGGTTGTCTGGTCAAGGCACATATGGGAGTTGATGTTTCCTGCTCCTCCCCCCTTCCTTCTCTCTTTCTCGCTCTCTCCTCTCTAAAATGAAAAAATAGTCTTTAAAAAATTAAACAAGAAAATGCAAATAGTACTCCATCTTTCTCATATGCATCAAGCTAATTACAGTAATAAATAAAATATGAATACTGGGAATAAACCAGATAAATAATTTTCCATTATTAAGTCTGAATGAATGGGCTGTTTCAAAGTGAGAGATTTTAACGTATGTGCAAAAATGCACTGCTCACCTAGCTGTGTGCTTTTTTATGATGGGTGAAAATTATGTCTCTGAGTGTGTTTACATGTGCCGAGAGAGTGGTTCGAAAGATGAGAAAGGTGGTTTTATGGGCAAGGCTGCCGAGGTGCTGGAGAGAATAATTGAGAGAGGGAGGTTTAATGATATATCAGACTGCCGACAGAGGCTGTGTGTGTGTGTATGTGAGTGGATGGGTAAGCAGTTACAGGGTGTGTGTGTGTGTGTGTGTGTGTAAACAGTTACAGGATGCTCTCAGAACATTTAGGAGTTCTTAAATTCTTTAACTCTTTATATAAAAGAACATGTTTCAGGAATAATTCAAAGGTAGGGCTGAATTATGCACATTATTATTGTGCATGATTTACTAAGTTTAGTCTAAAAAATCATTCTATTTTTTATTTATTTATTTATTTATTTTTTTTTTTTAAATAAATTTTTATTAATGGTAATGGGATGACATTAATAAATCAGGGTACATATATTCAAAGAAAACATGTCTAGGTTACCTTGTCATTAAATTATGTTGCATACCCCTCGCCCAAAGTCAGATTGTCCTTCGCCACCCTCTATCTAGTTCTCTGTGCCCCTCCCCCTCCCCCTAACTCTCCCCCTGTCCTCCCTCCCCCCACCCCTGGTAACCACCACACACTTGTCCATGTCTCTTAGTCTCATTTTTATGTTCCACCAATGTATGGAATCATGTAGTTCTTGTTTTTTTCTGATTTACTTATTTCACTCCTTATAATGTTATCAAGATCCCACCATTTTGCTGTAAATGATCTGATGTCATTTTTTAAAAAACACAAAATATTATATATTTTGTACAATTAATTTTGTATAAAAATAATCCTAATTTATTGTAAAATATTTGTTATAATTACATACCATAAATATAATGATACAAGTATATATAAATTATAATTATAAAAAAGCACAATTTGATTTTATAATTAAAAATGATTAAAATAAAATTTATTAAGTTTTATAACTTCTTGCCTTTATAGAACATTTAAAAAATTTATAATAGCAGTGAGAAACAATGACCTATCTTAGACAGCCACTGAGAATAATTTTATACATTTTATTTTTAATTTATTTTGTTCAATTTTTTCTAAATTGTACTATATAATTGTTCTAAATTCTGTTTTGTAGTTGTTTATTTTTCTTTTAATTCAATTTGATTTTCACATCAAATTAGGGCTCCAGATAGCCTACAAACAATACCATATATTTTTCTAAGCCATATAAAAATATTCTAGAAAATACCTCTCACTATGCAGAGACATGCATAGATATAACCACTACAAATCATTAATGAAGCAGTTCCCAGGACAGAAGGTTCCTACCGACTCCCAAATACATGCTCTGTCTTGTACCTCACTAAAGAACAGGAACTGTTTTATAACTGCAATGGAAGAACTCTTGATGCCAAATTTAAGTCTTTTCTCCTCCCTGCTATTTTCACGTATAGGTATAACGCTTCTTTTCTCACAATGTCTATGTCCCTACTTCTTAGAGATTATTAACTTTATTTCTATGGATGCAACACATTGCAACACATTTAGATAAAATATTTTTTGACTAAATACATTATTTTATCTTTTGAAGAGAGGGTATTAGTCAATGTACTCCAGAGAAACAGAACCATTGAGAGGTAGATAGATTAGATAGATAAACAGGTGATAGATAGATAGATAGAAAGATAAGTAGATAGATAAATGATAGATAGATAGATAGATAGATAGATAGATAGATAGATAGATAGATAGATAGAAAAAAAAGGACATCATGAGAGATTTGCTTACCTAGTTATAGAAGCAGAAAAATCTCATGCTTTTTCCTCTGCAAGATGTAAGCCCAAGACAGGCAGTAGTGTAATTCCAGTTCAAGTCCAAAGAATTGTGAATTAGGAAAGTCAATGGCATGAGTCCCAGTTCCAGTCTGAAGACCCAAGAACCAGAAGGGCCATAGGACCTGGGAAGATGGCTTTCCCAGTTCAAGTAGAGAGAGCAAATTCACCCTTCTTACACCTATATATTGTCTTCATGCCCTTAACAAAGTGAATGAAACCCACCCACCTTGATCAGGGAAATCTTGACTTAGTTTACCAATTTAAATGCTAATTTATTCTGTAAACATCCCCACAGTCAAAACCAGAAATAATGTTTAACCAACATTCTAGGTATGCCTTAGCCCAGGCAAAAAGACACATAAAATTAACCAAAAAAGGATTTCAGTATTAAACACTGTCCAGAGAAATCAAAACACTGTGATGCCAGAGTTACCAAACTATCCAAAAACAAGCACTGGTTAGGACATAAGCCATAATCTTACTCTATAGCCATGCCATTAAAACACTTAAGAAACATCAGTTAATCTGGTTATGCTATATGCTTCTTGCATCTATGTCTTTAGAGAGGCATCTAGGATATAACAAAACCTACTTTTCTGGATTTTAGAAACCAGCCTGAAGTCTTCTAGATGCCTGGAATGAAGCATACAGTGGACATCTCAGTAGTTTGATAGTAGCTATACTGCACCACATATCAGTGTATATTTATGTACATGTAAATGTGAAATAAACACTATGTGGCATTTTTAGGGAGAGAAGAGCATATCATGAAATCACACCAACTAGAACAGGGTGTTGCAACTCCCAGAATTTGGAAACCTCTGAAATAGCTTGTAAAGTATGCTATGACTTCAAGATATGAACAGAATTGTATAAAATAAGTTAAAGTCTGACAAAAAGATAAAAATAACTAAAATATAGTAAAATGAAATAATGTAATTTATATGCTCCAATGTAACTCTCTAGGGTTAAAAAAACACAATAATTTACTGAGAATCTGTGACTCTCTTAGTCTAAAAGCCTCAGAAACATTTCTCGAAACCAGTGGTTCATGATATTTATTTAAATTGAATAAATATTCATTTAGTACTTAAGATGTGCCAAGAACCACATGAAATGTTGGAGTTAAAATATCAAGTAAGACAGCAGGTCTATGAAGCTTATCATCTCACAGGGAAGCAAGACTCTTAAACATACTATTACAGGTATGTGATTGTAGCTATGATGGAAATAGTAGATTAAATGAAGATATATCACAAGTGTGCATAATTGGGATATTAGTAAAAACTTTCCAAGCAAAGTGATAGCTAAGCTGTGACTTAGACTATCTGTGAGGTTTAGCTTATTAAAACTGGGACAGCAGTATGGGAGAGAGAAGAAAAAAAACATAGGTATAAAAAAAAAAGAGCATGAGGCCTGACCTATGGTGGCAGAGTGGATAAAGCCTCCAGGCACATATGAGAGTTGATGCTTCCTCTTCCTCCCCCTTCTCTCTCTCTCTCTCTCTCTCTCTCTCTCTCTCTCTCTCTCTCTCTCTCTCTCACACACACACACACACACACACACACACACACACACTCACACACACGTTCTCTCTCTCCTCACTCAAAGAAATAAATTTAAAAAAAAATTTTCTTTTTTTTTCTCTCCTCCAATATTTTATTCTAAAAATTTCAAGCTTACAGAAGGTCTCAATGAATATCCATTTACCGTTCACTTAGATTGGTCAATTGTTGATATTTTGCCATATTTGTATCATCTGTATATGTGTGTATGTGTGTGTGATACATATACACACTCATTTCTGACAGAACCTTTGAGAAGTTAGGAAGTTATTTGCAGACTTTGTAGCCTTTCACTCCAAATACTTCATTATATATCACTGTCTTCCATAACCACAGTACAATTATCATACTCATAAAATTTCACAATTGATATAACACTATTATCTAAGATACAGTCAATATTCAAGTTTCTCCATTTATCCCAATAACATTCTTTGTAGTTGAGTTTTTTTTGTATTTATTTATTTATTTATTTTAAAAAATTTTAACAGAGTGACATTGATTAATTAGGGTACATAGATTCAGAGAAAACACCCCCAGGTCATTTTTGTGTCCCATCTATGTACAAAATCATACAGTTCTTAGTTTTTTCTGATTTGCTTATTTCTCTCAGTATAATGTTATCAAGGTCCATCCATGTTGTTGTAAATGATCCGATGTCATCATTTCTTATGGCTGAGTAGTATTCCATAGTATATATGTACCACATCTTCTTTATCCAATCATCCATTGAAGGGCTTTTTGGTTGTTTCCATGTCTTGGCCACTGTGAAAATGCTGCAATGAACATGGGGTTGCATGTGTCTTTACATACCAATGTTTTTAAATTTTGGGGGTATATACCCAGTAGAGGGATTGCTGGGTCATATAGTAGTTCTATTTTTAATTTTTTGAGGAACCATCATCCTTTCTTCCATAATGGTTGTACTACTTTACATTCCCACCAACAGTGAATGAGGGTTCCTTTTTCTCTACAACCTCTCCAACACTTGTTATTACCTGTCTTGTTAATAATAGCTAATCTAACAGGTGTGAGGTGGTATCTCATTGTAGTTTTGATTTGCATTTCTCTGATAGCTAATGAAGATGAGCATCTTTCCGTATATCTGTTGGCCATTTGTGTTTCTTCCTGGGAGAAATGTCTGTTCTTGTCCTCTTCCCATTTTTTATTGGATTGTTTGCTTGTTTGTTGTTGAATTTTATGAGTTCTTTGTATATTTTGGATATTAGGCCCTAATCTGTGCTGTTGTTTGAAAATATTATTTCCCATTTAGTTGGCTGTCTGTTTATTTTGTTGTCAGTTTCTCTTGCTGTGGAAAAGCTTCTTAGTCTGATGTAGTCCCATTCATTCATCTTTGCCTTCACTTCCCTTGCCTTTGGAGTCAAATTCATAAAGTGCTCTTTATGGCCAAAGTCCATGAGTTTAGTACCTATGTTTTCTTCTATGTAATTTATTGTTACAGGTGTTATATTTAGGTCTTTGCTCCATTTTGAATTAATTTTAGTACAAGGGGACAAACTGTAGTCGAGTTTCATTTTTTTGCATGTGTTTTTTCAGTTTTCCCAGCACCATTTATTGAAGAGGCATTCTTTTCTTCATTATGTGTTGTTGGCCCCTTTATCAAAGATTATTTGACCATATATATGTGGTTTTATTTCTGGACTTTCTATTCTGTTCCATTGGTCTGAGTGTCTATTTTTCTGCCAATACAATGCTGTTTTGATTTTGTGGCTCTATAATATAATTTGAAGTCAGGTATTGTAATGCCCCCAGCTTTGTTCTTTTCTTTTAGGATTACTTTGGCTATTTGGGTTTTTTTATTGTTCTATGTAAACCTGATAATTTTTTGTTCCATTTCTTTAAAAAATGATATTGGAATTTTGATGGGAATTGCATTAAATCTGTATATCGCTTTGGGTAATATGGTCATTTTGACTATATTTATTCTTTCTACAAAGCATTGTTAAGGGAAATTGAAAAAGATACAATGAAATGGAAAAATATTTCTTGTTCTTGAATAGGAAGAATAAATACAATTTTTTTTTAAAAAGAATAACATGTGTAAAAATTTGTGGAGATTGAGAGATATGTGCCTTTGACCTATATTTTCAGATACATAATGGTTAGAGATAAAGCTGAAGGGCTAATTGAGCCTGATTTCCCATGTCTGCTGTGAGAAGTTAATTAATGATATAAAAAATGTAGGTCACTGAACAGGATTCAAAAGAATTACTATGTTAATATGTACTATAAATATCCAATGTTTAGAGCTCTTGAAATAAATTATTGTCTTACTGTTGTTGTACTTTATTAGCTATCTCTAGGAGTTTGTGGCTGTCACCATTTATTTCTCTTTGAGGAGAAAAAAATGTTGTAAGGGAAAGAGACCAAATGGAATTTAGGTAGCAGTGTATGATTTCTTGGTATCTGTCCACTGAATTGTACCTATAGAGTAACTCATTTACTGTGGAATCCTGGCTAATTCCAAAACCTTAATTTTTTTTCAGTAACTTATTAGAATGCATGTTCACCTTCATGCGAAGTTCATAGTATACAGGAAATATCTACTTTCCATAATGATTTTTACCTCATTCCTAAAGGAGTGTTTTCCTACACTGAGTGCACATTTAAAGGCCTTGCTGTTTTATACTACTCCAGCAGTTTATTTGGCAGCCAGAGCTACCCCTCTACAAAAAGAACAAATGAGCAAATAAATATATAAATAAATAAGATCACAGAAAGCATACTCCAAGAGCTGTATATCTTCTTGACAAAAAGTCAATTTATAGTAGGTCTGAAAATTTCTGTTTACCTTCCAGATAATTCCAGTTTCTATTGTCATCAGGATAGTTAAAAGAGAGCTATCCTCCTTTTCCATCTCATAAAATCAATATGGATTATGACAAGCTATTTTCAATTACGTTCATTCAAATTCTAATTCTGCCCAAATACAGTTGATAGTCTGTAGACAGTTAACTGATGGGAATGATACAAATAAATGCTATGTATAATAATTATTTATTGATCTGCAAAATACATTCTATTAGGATTATTCTGAAAGTTCATAATAATCATATTAAGAACAACATGGACAAGGACATCTCCTTAGAATGTGTCAGAGTTTAAATATTATTGCTAGAAAAATAAGACTTTCCTTTGTTTTAATTTCTTTTAATACATTGGTGTTTAAAAGTTAGTAGTTTCTGTTTTTATACCCAAATACAGATACAAGAAACTCCTTTAAAATTATTCATTTTCTGCCTGACCAAGTGGTGGTGCAGTGGGTAGAGCATTGACCTGGGATTCTGAGGACCCAGGTTCTAAATGCCAGGTCACCAGCTTAAACACAGGCTCATCCTTCTTAAACATGGAGTCCCTAGTTTGAGGTAGGATCATATATATGACCTCATAGTCACTGGGTTGAGCCTAAGGTCACTGGCTTGAGCAAGGGGTCACTGGCTTAGCTGGAGCCCTCGGTCAAAGTATGAATGAGAAGCAATCAGTGAACAACTAAAGTGCCACGACAATGAGTTGATTCTTCTCATCTCTCTCCTTTCCTGTCTGATTATCTCTTTCTCTGTCTCTATCTTGCATATATATATATTATCATATATACATATTAAATATATGCATATATATATTACATTTTATTTAAAAAGTACGTAGAGAGGAGATCTAAGATGGTGGCAAAATAGGTGAATGTTACACTCACCTCTTTTCAGAACCAAACTGAAATTACAACAAAAATATAGAGCAAGCAATCTAAATAACAACTGAAGACTAGCTGAAGAGAAGTCTTATAACCAATGATTTACAAAAGAAACCACATTGAAATTAGTAGGTAGAGCAGAGATTCAAATAGGACTGAACTAGCTCCCATGGACTGTGGCTCAGATCCCTGAGAGATATATCAGTTGCAGAGGCTTCCCCATAAGAAATGTAGTGTTTTAACCCCAAGCCAAGCTCCGCAACCCAGAGTGTCAAAGCCAGGAAGAGGAACTCATACAATATCTAGTGGGAATACTGCTCACCAGGGAAAGATGAGAGTCTGTTAAAGATACAAGCACTCTTTTAAGGGCCAATGCACAAAATCTCACTCACAGCCACTCACCCTGGAATCCAGAGAGGGAAGGCAGAGTGGATTAGAGTCTCATGAGGAGAGACTGGAGTTTGTGGTTCTAGGAAGAGAGCTGAAGGGACAGTCACCAGGATCCCTGTGATAAGTCACTCGCCTACAAAGCAGACACTATCTTTCTTGGGTGGAGCATTCCCCAATATATGGCATCAACCTCGGGAAAATAAACAGCTCCATACTCTGAAAACTCTTGCTTTCCCCACTCTGCAGACTACGGTGCAGGGGTATAGAAGTCTCAGCAGACTCACAATGTCAGTGACTGAGTGGTGTGGCTTTGGAACAGGAGCCATTTCCCCCACTATCTTGTGAATCTGATTGTTGACTTCCCCTCTTGGTAGATCAGCAGGCCTAATTCTCTGGTTTCTTGGTAGTCTCACCCTCCTGACTCCTGGTGGTTCCACTTTGCCAAGGTTTGGATAGAATGCAGGACAGACTGATTTCTGCAGCTTTGGGACATGGGCCATGCCTCCTACCTTCTACCAAACCTGAAAGACATCAACCCCTTTCATGAGATCTACTAGCCTCACCCTCCCGACTCCCAGCAACCTTATGCTATTGAGATCAGGCTCCTGGCTGAGTTTGGGACAAGACTGAGTTATGTGACTCTGCGATGGGAGCCCTTTTCCCCTTAAGTGCCCAACTGGTACAGAGTCTTTCCTTCACACAGCCAAATCTTGGTTTGTTTGAGCCTAATAAACTCTGCTGACCTCACCCTGAAAACTCCCTGATATCCCTGCCTTATCACAAGTGTTTGCAAGCATCCAGTGGGTAGCATCTACACTTGGTATACCTTGAGACTTTTGCTGAGTGGCTTTAGACCCAACAACGCCAATGAGGTTGAACCTGCATCAATCTGGTGCACACCACTTGCTCCTATCTTCCATTTCACTGAGAATCTACCCATGCAATTCAAGTACCGTCAGACACTCTTTCAGTGACTGAGCCTAAAAGTCAGCTGGCAAGCAGAGACAGGCAGAGGTAGATCTTGGGAGGCCTTGACACTCAGCTGATCTGCTTCCAGGCTGGGTGCTGGTGAAAGCCAGGCTAGGTTCACAACTAGTCCTTTTTGTGTATACCCAAGTTCATTAGAGGCAGCCACAAAATAGAGCTTGTTTTGTACTTTCAAACAGGTTGTTCAGGGTCAGTCACAAACAATGTCTAATACTGACCTACACCAGAGTTCCCCCCAAGAAGCCCTAGAACTAACACACTCAGTGGCCAGCTTCAAACAACACCAGGGCAAGATCCAATTAGCTTAACAAGTGGAATATCTAAAGGGAGATCTAGGTAGACACAAGATCCTTCTCAGGCACACTCTGCTTTGCGTGCTTAGCACGTTCACAACAACTCAGAAACTGTGGTTAGGATTTATCCACATAGAAAGCGAGTCTGAGAGTAGACAGTACACATAAATGGGCCAAAGGCAATCAAGACACAATTACAGAAGGAGGTCTCACGTAATTTACACAAAAGACATTCCTGGAGCACCCAGACCAGGTGATCAAGGGGACTGTGCCACAGTTTCCCACAGGAAACCATCTACATAAAGTTACCTCTCCAAGACTGGGTATCATAACAGATCTACCTAATACATAAAAAAACACAAAGAGAGTCAAAATGGGGAGACAAAGAAATGTACCCCAGATGAAAGAGCAGTAAAAATCTTCAGAAATAGGAGCTAAATGAAACGAAGGTAAGAAATTTGTCAACTATAGAGTTAAAAAAAATGGTCATAAGGATGCTTGAGGAACTTGGTGAGAACTACGACATATGAGAAAGAACATACAAACCATAAAAAAAAAAGTCAGAAATAAAGAATACAGTATCTGAATAAAAATACACTAGAAGGAATAAAGAGTAGGTTGGATCAAACAGAAGATGAAATCAGCAATTTGGAAGACAAGATAATAAAAAACACACAATCAGTGCAGCAAAAAGAATAATTTAAAAAAATGAAGATAGTTTAAGAAATGTTTGGGAAAATATGAAACATAATAGCATTCATATCAGAGGGATATTAAAAGAAAAAGAAACAGGGTAAGGAATTGAGAACCTATTTAAAGAAATAATGAGGAGCAAAGAGGGACAAATATACAGTAATGAAAAATTATTTTACTTGGGTGATGGGCACACAACATAATCAACAGTTCAAATATTATAGAGATCTTTATCTGAAACTTATGTATTCTTATTGATTAATGTCACCCTATTAAATTTAATTTTCTAAATAAAATAAAAAAAGAAATGATAGAAAACTTTCATAACCTGGTGAAGGAAATACACATACATATTCAAAAAACATAGCAGGTCCCAAACAAGATGAACCCAAAGAAGCCTACACCAAGACACATCATAATTAAAATGATAAAGATTAAACACAAAGGAAGACTCTTTAAAGCTTCAAGAAAAAGCAGTTAGTTACCTACAAGACTGTTGGTTGGCGTGAGTAGGCAGTGGCACAGTGGATAGACCCAGAGGACTGAGACGTTCAAAACCCCAAGGTTGCCGGCTTGAGCGCAGGCTCATTTGGTTTGAGCACAGCTCACCAGCTTGAACCCAAGGTCTCTGGCTTGAGCAAGGGGTTACTTGCTCTGCTGTAGTGCTCTGGTCAAGGCATATATGAGAAAGCAATCAATAAACAACTAAGGTACCACAACAAAAAATTGATGCTTCTCATATCTCTCCCTTACTGTCTGTCTGTCCCTATTTTTCCTCTCTCTGTTTCTGTCACACACACACACACACACACACACACAAAAGACTGTTGGTTGATTTCTAAACAGAAACATTTTAGGCCAGAAGGGATTGGCATGGACATTCAAAGTAATGAAAAGCAAGGACCTACAACCATAACTACTTTACCCATCAAGACTATCATTTAAATTTGAAGGAGAAATAAAGAGCTTCTTAAACAAGAAAAAGCTAAAGGAGTTTGTTATCACCAAAGCTGTATTACAAGAAATGTTAATGGACCTGCTAGAAGAAGAAGAAAAAGGAAGAGGAGAAGAAGAAGAAGGAGAGGGAAAAGGGAGAGGAGGAGAAACAAAGAAACATTGTTAAATGAATAATATGGCAATAAATACTGTACATAACTATCAATTATTACTTTAAAAGTAAATGGCTTAAATGTTCCAATCCAAAGATATAGGGTAACAGAATGGATAGGAAAACAAAACCCATATATGTACTGTCTACAAGAGACCTATGTTAGAACAAAAGAGTCACATAGACTAAAAGTAAAGAGATAAAAAAAATATATTTTATGCAAATGGAAATAAGAAAAACTGGAGTAGCAATACTTATATCTGGCAAAAATAGACTTTAAAACAAAGGTATAGTGAGAGAAAAATAAGGACACTACATAAAGATAAAGAGAACAACCCAAAAATGGATATAGCCCTTGTAAATATTTAGGCACCCAATATAGGAGCACCGAAATATAATTATATATACACAAATCTTGATGGACAAAAAGGTAGAGGTTGAGAATAATATAGTCATAATAGGAGATTTGAACACCTAATTGACATCAATAGATAACTTTCCAGACAGAAAATCAGCAAGGTAATAGCAGCCTTAAATGGCACGTAGATGAACTAAATTGGTATCTTCAGTGCATTTTACCTCAAAGCAGCAGAATACAAATTCTTTTCAAATGCACATAAAACATTTTTTAAGATAGATCCTGTATTAGGACAAAAAACAAGTCTCAATATTTATGAGAATATTGAAATCACATCAATCATCTTCTCTGACTATAATGGTATGAAACTAGAAATCAACAAGAAAAAAACAAACAAACAAACTGAAAAAAACACAAACTCATGGAACCTAAATAATATGTTCCTAAATAATGACTGGGTTAATAATGAGGTCAAGGAACAAATCAAAAGATATCTTGAAACATATGAAAATGAGAACCAAACAACACAAAATCTATGGGACACAGAAAAAACAGTCTTAAGAGAGAAATTCATAGCATTACAGGCCTATCTAAAGTAACAAGAAAAATCTCAAATACACAATATAACTTTACACTTAACTAAACTAGAAAAAGAACAATAAACAAAGCCCAAAGTGAGTAAAAGGAAGTAAATAATAAATATCAGAACAGAAATAAATGAAGTAGAGTCTAAAATAAAAATACAAAAGATCAATGAAACCAAAAATAGGCTTTTAAAAATATAAACAAGATTGACAAACTTTTAACTAAACTCATCAAGAAAAAAACAGAGAGGACTCAAATAAATACTATCATAAATGAAAGAACAAAAGTAACAACTGACACCACAGAAATACAAAAGATAGTTAAGAAAATGCTATGAACAATTATATGCCAACAGATTGGACAACTTGGGTGAAGTGGGTAAATTCCTAGAAACATACAATCTTCCAAAACTGAATCAAGAAGGATTAAAAAAAAACCTGAATAGACTGATTACAACTAATGAAATTAAAGTGGTAATCAAAAACCTCCCAGCAAACAAAAGTCTGGATCAGATGGCTTCATGGGTAAATTTTACCCGTCAAAAAAGAACTAGCACCTATCCTTTCAAACTATCCCAAAAAATTCAAGAGGAAGAAAGACTTCCAAAGTCTTTTTACAAAGCCAGCTTTATTCTAACTCCAAAACCAGATAGAGATACTACAAAAAAATAAAATTATAGGCTAATACCTCCTCTGAACATAGACGTTAAAGTCCTCAACAATATATTAGAAACCAGATTCAGCAGATTCAGGAATACATTAAAGAAATTATACAAATGATTCACGGGGATCTATTCTAGGATGCAAGGTTGGTACTGTATCCACAAATCAATGAACATGATACATCACATAAACAAAATGAAGAATAAAAATCTCATGATCATATCAATTTTTTTTTAAAAAAAAAAATGTTTATTTTATTAATCTTAGAGAGAGAGGAGAAAGAAGGGAGAGAGAGACAGGAACATCAATCTGTTCCTATATGTGCCCTGACTGGGGATTGAATCAGCAATTTCTGTGCTTTGGGATGATGGTCTTTGACCCAGATAAAATTTGGTAAAAAACTTCAACAAAGTGGGAATAGAGGGAACATACCTCAATGTAATGAAGGGCGTATATAAAAAACCCACAGCCAAAATTATACTTAATGGGCAAAACCTACAAGTGTTTCCCTTAAGATTGCAAACAAGACAGGATGTCTCCTTTCACCACTCTTATTCAACATAGTACTGGAAGTCCCAGCCACAGCAATCAGAAAAGAAGAAACAAAAGGCATTCAAATTGGAAAGGAAGAAGTAAAACTGTCATTACTTGCAAATGACATGATACTGTATATAAAGTACACTAAAGATTCCACCAGAAAAATTCTAGAATTGACAAATCAATTCAGTAAAGTAGCAGGATACAAAATAAATATCTAGAAATATGTTGCATTTATATATACCAATAATAAACTTTCACAAAGAAAAACTAAGAAAAAATCTCATTTGGATTGCATCAAAAAATCCCTAAGAATAAATTTAACCAAGGATGTGAAAGACCTGTACTCAGAAAATTATAAGACATGGGAGAAGGAAACTGAAGACAGAAATAAATAAAAACATATGCTATATTCATGGATAGGAGAATTAATATCATTAAAATAGCCATGCTACTCAAAACAGTCTATAGGTTCAATACAATTCCTATTAAGATACCAATGATTTATTTCATAGAACTAGACAAAATGTTTCAAATATTTATATGGACCTACAAAAGATCTCAAATAGCCACAGCAATCTTGAGAAAGAACATATTTGGAGGAATCATGCTACCTGGTATCAAATTATACTACAAGGCCATAGTAATCAAAAACCATACTAAAGAAATAAAACAGACATTGATCTTAAAAATATGTCTGGTGAAACCCAAAACACTAATTTGAAAGAATATAGTTGTCCTTATGTTATTTGCAGCATTATTTACAATATACAAATTTGGAAGCAGCCCAAGTACCCCTCAGTAGATAAGTGGGTAAGAAAATCTTACCCTTTGTGGTAAGATGGATAGGTGGATCTGAAAAGTATTGTGTTAAGTATAACAAGCCAGACAGAGAAAGATAAATATCAGATGATATCACTTATAAGTAGAATCTAAAGAACAAAATAAACTGACAAAGTAGAAACAAACTCAGATACAGAGAACATAATGTCATAAAGAGAGAGATGGCTGTCAAAAGAGAAGAGGGTGGGGGCTGATGAAAATGGTGACTGGAGTGTGATAGTGATTAAACAAACAAACAAAAAAACCTCATAGACAGAGTCAATGATATGGTGTTTACCAGAGTGGAGGTTGAAGGGAGATAGAAGAGAGTAAAGGGGAATAAATAGTGATGAACAGATACTTGACTTGGGGTGGTGAACACAATACAATATACAGATAATTTATTATAGAACTGTATACCTGAAACTATATAATTTTATTAACCATTGTCATCCCAATAAATTCAATAAAAATTAAAAAAAATAAAATTAAACAAAAATAACTAAGATCTACAAGTGCTTTTGTTACTATACTATATGGGGTATATAATAATTAGTTACATACTCAGCTTAAACATAAACACAATATGTTCTCTCCTCAGAGTTTTAAATAAATGATAAAAAAATATTTAAGTACTACAAAAGAAACATATGTTCTTAAAATTCAAACAAAACAAAGGGGAAAAACTGAATATTTTACTTCTTCCTTTTCAAATCCCAAATATTAAAATATTGTATCTTCATTTGTATTCTTCCAACTTTTTGATATATTTATGCAAATATACACCTACAAGAAAGCACTAGCACTTATATTTTTATTTGTATGTTATAAATACATATAGGTCACATCAAGTAAAATGAAAATAGAGGAGGGCAGTATCTCTTACTTACTGTCCCTAGTACCAAACATCATCTAGAACAGCATAGGTGTTAATTGATCACCAGATGAACAAAGACTCTTAAGTTAACAATACATTTCAGACAGTTTTCCATGTGAGCTTTACTATTTTTAATGGCAGTAGAGCTTTCCATAATGCAAATGTGCTGTAATATTTCAAATTGTTTTTTATTGATGGATATTAAATTCTTTCTATTACACATGATTGAAAAATAAACATTATTATACATCAAATTTGTTCACTAAGGTGAACATCTATGTAGGATAAATTCTTGGAAATGGAGTGTTTAGATCATAGTCATGAATGTTCTAAATTTTGATAGCCACAAGTGAAATGGTTATTCAGCTTTTGGGGAGAAATCACAGAACCAATTAACAGTTTGATGAAAGTCAATGTACCTGCTCCTTGTAAAGTATACAAGTGCCCTAATAATTTCAAAAATGTCTAGGCATAACTCCTATGTTAAGAACCCCTGCCTTCAAGTGTTACTTTAACTTCTGAGGTCGATTTTTATCATAAATAATCTAGACTTTAGTTGCAACATGATCTGCCAGCTCTCCTTCAGAAAACAGATGGTCTCTGAAAGGAGAATTACATCTAATTTACATATAAATCACACAAACTTTAAGCTCAGTTTACCCAATTTCAAAGGGAAATCATCAGGGTCAGTACAGTAGTATGACTGTAAGTAAGAAATCCCACACTCTTTCACGTTAAAATCCCAAGTTAAGCCATAATTTTCTTATTTCCCTAAATTTTCCTAACTGCTCCAATCAGTGATATTACCAAAAAATTTAAGAAGAGAGGAACATAGTCTGTTTCCAGTTAGATTGCATCAATATGGATTAAGTAAGAACTTAAATTTTGTCCAGCCCGAACATGAGTGTTTCACCAAGTCATAAATGAGGACTCCAAGTGAAGACAGTTACTAATAGCTAGGAGAATGCTTGCTCAGCAGACATGCAGAACCTGGTCCCCCAGCGACCAATGGGGAGCTCAGACCAGCCCACCAAGGGCAGTTGGGTCAAAGCAATTACTCTTTTATAATTCCGAGTCAAAGCAAGAAACTGAGGTGCCGGGACATCGATGTCAGTCACTCCTTCTACACACACACACCCCGATTCTTCTGTTCTCTAAGCTAGCTCCTTTTTCTTAAAGGGACAAAGAAAAACTATTTTAATTAGTCCTTCCCCAATTTCAGAGAAAACAAGACTGAGTTAGAATAAGAGATGTAAGTTTCAGCTGCTTTCAGGAGGAAAGGTGCTTTTTATCAAAGGACTGTGAGCGATAGATATAAGTGCTCTTGTTTTGCTTGGTTACAAACGACAGAAGCTTCTCCTCATTCACTTGTGAAAGAGGATCATTTGGATATTGCAGAGAACTGACTGACATCTTTACAGAGTGGAATCTGTTGGCTGGGTTCATTTTCTGGCTCCTGTGTTTTCATAGCACAGAATTTCAAAGACAGTGTGAAGCCAACACATTTAAAATTCTTGGTCTCTATCAAAACAAATCTGCCATTTCCTGCTTGCCTTTCAGTGAGGATTATTACAGCCCCAAATTTGAACCTCATTAGAGAATAAAATATACACCTGTCTTTAGATCATTCTTGAAGACTAATGCTCTCCTATTTTATAGTAAATGCTATTGTATAGAAGCTTAAAATATATAATTTATATTACTGAGTAAAAGTGTTATCAGATTTAATTTTTATACTAAAAAGAAAACGTGTGTAAATTCTCGCTTCACTGCCCTTTAAATATCAAACTGAAGTTCAATTCAGGAGGAAACAGGCCAATACTAATTAAATTTTTAACCTAGGCCCTGGTTATGCAAAAGATGTTTTTGCAAAAATAGCATCAGCATCACATGAGAGCTGATTAGAAGTGTGGAATCTAGAGCCCTATCTGAGATCTACCTTTTCTTGATGGACATTTTTAGAAGATTCCCAGGTAATTTGCAGATATATTAAAGTTGAAGATATGCCAATCTAAACCACCATTGGAAAGCTATCTAGCAACACAAAATGTTTCATCTCTTAAAATATACTCTTGTGTGACTAAGTTAGTTAACACTAGTTTTTACAATCCTCAGGATTACAGCATTCCAAGTTAATTCTTTGAACAGGACAGTTATGGAAGAAATATTCTTCAGGAAATTAAATCAAAATGTCAAATACATAACCAAGTAATTCATAACTGTGTTAAGATACATATGCAAAAAACTTAACTACCTAATGATCAAATGAGGACAAGACGACTGGTGGGATTCAAATAATTTAACAACCAATTCTCTGCCCTAATGACCATTTTAAGTATAAAAAAATGATATACCACTGACCAGGTGGCGCAGTGGATAGAACGTCAGACTGGGATGCGGAAGGACCCAGGTTCGAGACCCCGAGGTCGCCAGCTTGAGCGCGGGCTCATCTCGTTTGAGCAAAAGCTCACCAGCTTGGACTCAAGGTCACTGGCTCAAGCAGGGGATTACTTAGTCTGCTGTAGCCCCACGGTCAAGGCACATGTGAGAAAGCAATCAATGAACAACTAAGGTGTGGCAATGAAAAACTGATGATTGATGCTTCTCATCTCTCTCCATTCCTGTCTGTCTCTATCTATCCCTCTCCCTGACTCTCTCTCTGTCTCTGTAAAAAAAAGAAAAAAATGATATACCAAAAGGTAGTTTATTATTTCATACATTTAATATTAAATAAGAACAATAAAAGAGGTACACAAAACTAGATTGTTATAAGAAATAGTTTTAAGATATTAATGAAAAAATATTAAATAATACCTGACAAAAAAACAACAAAACTGTTATTTAAGGTACCTATTTCCATATTGCTTCTTGATTGCATTCTCACTTAAAATTTTTTCCACCTATGGATGGAATGAACGTTATTATGGGTGCTTAGAATATGTTGTTGTGCAGATGAATATTAAAAAGTAAAGAATGTAAATTAGTGATTTTCACATTGAGTATCTACCCAGGCACCCACCTTCGAGAGAACCCTGATTACAAGTGCCATTTTAACAATCAGTTCGCCAAACTCAACAAAAAATTAGGTATCCGTTCTGCTGAACCAGTGCGCACTGGCTGAATCCCACCACTGGACTAGAGTATGATTCAACTAAAACTGATTCAACTAAAACCAAAAGTTTTAGTTGAAAAAGAAAAGAATTAAAGACTCAAAAATAAATAAAACTGGCTCACTTTGTTTTCACTTAATAAATTTTTATTGATAATTTATTTTTAATGAAAATTAATCTTTAATAACATAAATTTATTTCTAAAATAACATACTCATTTTGTTGTTGTTTTTTCTTTCTAAATAGATGTTCTAAAATGCAATACTAAAACTTTATTTGTATATTCAATAAATATTATTCAATGTCAGTTAACTGCTGTAAGTATTTGAGATATAATCAGTGTAAAAAACAAGTCTATCTTTTTGGAGATTATGTTCTTGTGCGCAAACATAGGCAGTAACTATAAAACCTGATCTCCCAGTGACCAATAGAAAAAGAAAGTAAATTGTGTAGTATGTTGGGAGCAGTGAATGCTGTAAGGAGCGGGAGAGGGTTGCAATTTTAAATAGGACTATCAATTATAAAGATACCATTTGAGCAATGCGAGAAGGAAGTCAGAAAAGCAGGAGAAAATAAAGAGAGGCTCAATTCTTTTGGCCAGTGGATGATAAATATCAACTGTTTCACAGTATTTACTATTTTTTTTTACACTTAGGAAAGAGCAGGGGAGGAAAGTGTTCTTTTCCTCACTTGTAATATGATCAATGATCCTCTGCTTTAGTAATAGTAGAGAACCTCACTTTATAATTTTATATATCATTCTTTCTGGTGAGCCATATATATTCAGTGGGGAATAAACTCGGGTTTTCAATTTAAAGTTGCATTTAATGCACAAAAGTGAGATCCTACTTTAAACATAATTACATCTAGAAATTAAAAACATGACAATAACTTTATTATATGCTTACACAGTACAACACATTTCTAATCTAGGGAGGAGATAAGATAATACAGGGTATGGTGAGTCAAGCCCCGAGGTTAGAGAACTGTGCTAGGGATTCAAGCAAGAATTAAAGCCAAAGTCATGGTCCTGGCTGGTTGGCTCAGTGGTAGAGTGTCGGCCTGGTGTGTGGAAGTTCTGGGTTCAATTCCTGCCAGGGCACACAGGAGAAGTGACTTCTCTGCCTCCCCCCACCTGTTCTCCTCTTACAGCTATGGCCCAAATGAGCAAGTTGGCCCTGGGCACTGAGGATGTTTTCATGGCCTCGCCTCAAGCATTAAAATAGCCAGGTTTAAGGAACTACTTAAGGTATTCAGTGCAGGGAAGTTAAGAAATAGTCCATCAAAAACATGGTACATTTAAGAGGTGGATAAGGAGTAATATCTGGACTATGAAAGCTGGGAAGCCAGGACTATAGCAATACTGCCTCTAGAAAAGAGGGTTCAGAAACCAAGTACATTGCATGTTAATACAGACCTGCCTTTTCTGCCTGCCAAGCCCCCAGCAAAGGACCTGGACTGGGTGATATATCTATTTAAATCCATCTTTGCTGGGAGGTGGGGGAAACAACTTCCTCTCTCAGATTTGGAAATGAATCTTAATGCCCCTGGTCATTGTAAGCAGCTGGCAAAATGAGAAGGAAATGGAGAACTAAAATATCAGACAGCACTGTGAGTAGCTCTAAGTACAATAAGCTATTGATAACAGAGAACCTGAGTCATCAAGAATACATTTAAGGAACCAGAGATACTTGTGGCATATAAGAAAGCTTTTTATTTAAAATAGTTAAACTAAAAGTCTGGGACTTGATCTGGCAAGTTTTCTGAGCCCTCTTGGAGAATGCATTTTATGTGGAATTCTCATTTCCGACAACCCAAATAAATCAGGCAAAGCTGTGATAATATTCATCTCTGTGCTTTATAATGAAGCTGCCATGGTAACTCAAAAAGTCACTTTAAAAATGCACAATATTAAAAGTTCATTTCTTACAAAAAGATTAGCACAGCTGTAACATTCATGATCATCTAATAGAGTTGAAAAGAACACTCGGCTCAAGAAATATATATATATGGACTGTTCAGATCTCACAATAGCACAGTCCTTCTGAGAATGATGTGATCTACCCATGACTTTCCTAATCAATGAAAAAAGGGGAACATTAGGTCGGAAACTGAATTAAATGTTGATGTGTATAACCCAGCAGCAGAACTCATTCAGCTTCTACTTAGCTCAGGATGCTTGCTAAGTAAATCACAGAAACACTTGCATAGAAAATTTTATGTACTTGTCATTTTCATAATTTAAAAAGCTAGGTATAATAAATGTTCCCAGCATTACTTATTTAGGAAAGGTTGACTGTACCTTTTACAACTGGTCACAGAAATTCAGATCGAAAGAAAAACAAATGTGACACATGGGAGTTGGGTATATTTCCAAAGTAAAGCCCTCCATCCCTGGCTCCACCCACCACAGCTTTTTGAGAGGAAAACGGCATAAATCAATGCCCAGGGTGTCTGTACCTTATTATGAAAAACATTTTTCTTTTTTTCCTAAAGGAGATTGTAATTTTTTAAAGTTAATTGTTTTTTGGATAATAAATCATGTGTGACTGATATAGAGAGATGTCAGGCTTAAGAAGCGCCTGCTCTCTCTGGGACCCCATGAGCACCAGAAACAGGCACTCCTAGAGGAGTGAGCTGATGAATTCTTGAAGGGGCATGTGGAATTGGAATGTCTTTTTCTCCATTTTTCTTTTTCTGCTTACAATTTAGGATTGAGGCTCTGGCTACAAATTCAAATAAGTCAAATTTAATAAATCTTTATTTAAAAAGTCTTTTATGGCCATCTGCATCCACATTGCTCAGAAACTGTCCTACAAAGTTTAGGTAGTTATTAAACTCACAATTGCCTTTTAAAGAAACTAAGCTACGTGGTCCAGGAGTCAGAGAATTCGACTTCCTTACTTAGCCTTGCTTGCCAAAATACCCAACAGTGATTTGATGATCAGTTTTACCAATGTAGATAAAGAACAATGAAGCTCTTACATGATATCACCTCTCCCCCAGCACACACACAACACAATTCCTTCTATCGTAAGTTTAACCAGTTGTTTGACGTTGTGTGGAAAAACCAATAGAAATATTTTAAGTCATCTGTTTGACTTCAGGTCAAACCAGCCTTGCCATCAAAACATTATTTTGGTTCTCTCAATAATTTTAAAACATGCTGGTGGCAGTGGAAACAGATAGTGGTGGATTGGTGGATAAGTTTCTTTGAAGCTGATTATGTTGCACATAGTAGAAAATAAGTTGAAAACCAAATTAGGCCAGCCAGCATGTTTGATAGACTTTCAGACATATTTGGTTATCAAGGGACCAGGAAATGCTAGCTCGGGCTTCTGCCCTGACAATAGGGGCAGAGTCATTCTACCTCATACACGTAGAAGTTGAAACTTTTATGGGCATCATGCTAGTTTCTTGGGGTTCTTCATTACTCCCATAACTTGAACACTGAGTGATTGGAAAGTTTTACTTAAAAGGGGGAAGCAAGAACCAGTAAACTCAGTGTTACTGCCATTTCTACGTCCCGTATAATCCACGGTTTGGTAACGGCTGGAAAAACTCCACCTCAAGAATTTATAATTAATCACAATTACCCGGTCCTAGATTGTGTTTTAAGTAGTGGGATGCAGGAATGAAAGAGACAGACTCTTACTTTGTGGGAGCTTACCTGTAGGTGAACAGATGATCACTGTTACAGTGGTAGAAATGGACCCTCTTTCCACTCAGCTATTCATACTCATCCATCCCCAGGCACCTTGCTTTCCACCATTTTCCAAATGTTATACTTATTTGCCTTCAAGCAAACCATTGCCTCCTCAATTTTACCAAGAGATCTTACCAACTATTTTATCCGCTGGAAAAAAAAATAAGCCTGCAAAATCACGGATTTCCCTACTTTATGTCTCCTCTACTTCAAAATGTATATCTTAGCCTAACTTCACTCAGTTCCTTTCCTTTGATGCTATCCTTCTCCTTTGCAAGACTGTTAGTCATACTCGTGCTTATGTTCCATATTGTGACCCATGGACACATTCAACTGTTTCCTACCCCAGTACCGCTTTGAACTCTCCCGCTCAGCCTAGAACAGTCTTTCTCACATTTACCCTACAGGAGCATTATTAGTCAAATTTTACAACCCATATTCTGCTCTTCACCCTGTTCCCCCAGTTCTGATTCATACTGAAGTTTAGTGTGTTTTGTTTTTATTTTTGTTTTTTTTACAGAGAGAGAGTCAGAGAGAGGGATAGATAGGGACAGACAGACAGGAACGGAGAGAGATGAGAAGCATCAGTTTTTCATTGTGACACCTTAGTTGTTCATTGATTGCTTTCTCACATGTGCCTTGACTGTGGGCTTTCAGTAGACTGAGTAACCCCTTGCTCAAGCCAGCGACCTTGGGTCCAAGCTGGTGAGCTTTGCTCAAACCAGATGAGCCCACGTTCAAGCTGGTGACCTCAGGGTCTTGAACCTGGGTCCTTCGCATCCCAGTCCAACGCTCTATCCACTGCGCCACCACCTGGTCAGGCCATATTGAAGTTTTTAATACTACTGACCTTAGCTTATTGTAACTCTTCTTAACTCCACTGACACTGTTCTTTTTTTTTTTTTTTTTTTTTTTGTATTTTTCTGAAGCTGGAAACAGGGAGAGACAGTCAGACAGACTCCCACATGCGCCCGACCGGGATCCACCCGGCACGCCCATCAGGGGCGAAGCTCTGCCCACCAGGGGGTGATGCTCTGCCCCTCCGGGGCGTCGCTCTGCCGCGACCAGAGCCACTCTAGCGTCTGGGGCAGAGGCCAAGAAGCCATCCCCAGCGCCCGGGCCATCTTTGCTCCAATGGAGCCTTGGCTGCGGGAGGGGAAGAGAGAGACAGAGAGGAAGGAGGGGTGGTGGTGGAGAAGCAAATGGGCACTTCTCCCATGTGCCCTGGCCGGGAATCGAACCCAGGTCCCCCGCATGCCAGGCCGACGCTCTACCGCTGAGCCAACCGGCCAGGGAAGACACTCTTCTCTTACCGTTCATTTCCACGTCTTAGTCTCCTAAGAGAGGTGTGCTTTCTGCTGGGAAACTGCTGAACACTGTCAATTCATCTCCTGGATGCTTGAGGCATATTTCCTATGCCCTGTGCTTCTTTTTCCCTTCCATTTATCACCTGCCCTTCACACTTAAGACTATCAAAACTGATCTTATTTTCTTAAAAAAATTATTCCATTCTTCATCCAATCGAAGTGAATGGCATTACCACCTACCCAGCCATCTAAATTATTTGAAAACTTTTTATTTTCATTGAGAATATCCTTACACAAACTACTTTACTTTGTGTAAAACATCACATCCTCCCAACCTCAGAACACATGTCTCAAATATGTTCTTATTCACGTAATTTCTATTTCAGCCACTGGTATTGAAAACTATCTGACTTCCCCAGCCAGAAATATTAGTGTTGTCCTCAATTCCTAACACCGCTTCTTCTTCCACTTCAGCCAACCATGACTTCCTGCCACTGCGACTTCCTTCCTGCCTACCTCTGTCTCCTCTGCCCTTCTTCACTTCAGGTTCTCACACTCCCTGCCTGTTATTGCAGTGGTCTCTGGAAGTAGGTTGAATACCATTTTACAAAAATGCATATCTACTTGGAACCTCAGGATTTGCCTTTATTTGAAAATAGTGACTTTGCAAATGTACTAAAGTAAGAATTGAGACAAGGTCATAGTACCAGATTAGGGTGACCATGTCCAATAAAAGACAAAAAAAAAAAAACAAAAAAAAAACACACGCAGAGACACAAACAGAAAAAAGTCCATGTGAAAATGGAGGCTATGATGGGAGTGATACTGCCACAAGCAAAGAAATGCCAGGGGCCTGAAGCTGGAAGCGGCAAGGAAGGACCCTGACCTAGAGCCTTCGGAGGGAGTGCTGTTCTATTGACAGCTTGTTTAACTTTCTTAAACCATAAAGTTTATGTTAATTTGTTATGGCAGTCTAGGAAAGTAATAGAACTCCCAAGTGGCTTTCTCCATAAATTTATCCTCTGTGCTTCTGCCAGAACTATCAGGCCATGCTATGCTATGTCTCTGATTAATGTCTTTCAATAAAATACGAACAAGACTCTTCCCGACCTGGCTTCTCTTCCTTTGCTTGTCCTCTTGACCACCTGTGACCCCTGCAGACAAGTTCTGTCTACATCTGAGTGCCTTTCTGAATTCTGCCTCTCTGCTTGGAGTTTCCTTACCAACCTCTCTTCCTCATGCTGTTAGTCATCTGTCAACACCTAGTCCAGGCATCACCTTCTCTGCATGGCCCTTCTTGACTCACCTCTGTCATGTTCATATCTTGTATTTTCTTCTATTATCACAATTATCATCCAATGTAACTCTTGGTTTATATCCTCTTATTCACCTTTAAGGTCTTTTTATTTTTTTGGCAGAGGACCAAACACATAGCAGGTACTCAATAGATGTTTGTTGAATAAAAAAATTCATTTCCCCTTATAAATGACACATAATTAAATATGTATCAATTTTAATTCAGAAAAATAATTTTTTCATTTTTCTCCCCAATTTGTTTCCAAATATTGTTGGGATTTTTGGTCCAAGAGGTTCACCATCTCTCCTGAATGGTTTTCCTACGTCCATTATCCTTTATTTAGTTGTTTCTCCTTTTGCCATTAATAAAATATTTCTGAAACTCATCAATGATCCTGTCATTCCTTCAGGTGAAAATTTCAACAACCTCTCATTAGTTTCAGGGTAGAGCCAAATATTATTGGGATTTATAAAGTCGCTTCAATCTCTCTCTATCATAAATACAGTTTCCAAATTTCACTAGATTTCTTACAAATCCTTAAACCCTTATCTATGTTTGTGTTTTTATATATTTTTTCTTCAGTTTTTTCTTCTCAGTGTAGTCTCTTCCTCCTCAGTGGGGCTCAAGCTTTGCCTCCTCTTTGAGATTCTTCTTAACCTCTGGGAATGGGCATGAGCTAGAACCTTACTTTTTCTCTTATCTTCCTGCAAAACTCTATTCCAACTACTTCATTAAACCTTAACACAATGTAGTGTAGCTGATTATATATATTTGTCTCTTTCTCCTTGACTTATCCTGACCCAAATTGTAAGAACCTTAAACCTTAGGATTTTATTCATAACACTTATGTCTAGCACAGTGTCTCACATTAGTGTTGCTTCACCATTAGCTATTTTTCTCTATTAAAGAGTTTTCTAATTTGTTTTCAACCATACGTATAAATATACAAACATATGTAAGATAGTTGTGATGGCTAATTTTATTTTTTTATTTTTTTTACAGAGACAGAGAGTCAGAGAGAGGGATAGATAGGGACAGACAGACAGGAACAGAGAGAGATGAGAATCATCAATCATCAGTTTTTCATTGCAACACCTTAGTTGTTCATTGATTGCTTTCTCATATGGGCCTTGACCATGGGGAACAGCAGACCGAGTAACCCCTTGCTCAAGTCAGCGACGTTGGGTCCAAGCTGGTGAGCTTTTGCTCAAATGAGATGAGCCCGCGCTCAAGCTGGCGACCTCGGAGTCTCAAACCTGGGTCCTCCATGTCCCAGTTTGATGCTCTATCCACTGCGCCACCGCCTGCTCAGGCATGATGGCTAATTTTATGTGTCAACCTGTCAAGGCTACAAATTATTCTAGATAGCTCTGTAAAGGTATTTCTTTTAAATGAGATTATAATTTAAATCAGTAGACTTTTAGTAAAGCACTTTATCCTTCATAATGTGGGTGGGCCTCATTCCATCAGTTAAAGATATATATAGGAAAAAAAAATTGACCACCTCGAGGAAGAGATAATTCTGCAAGAATACAGCCTTTGCACAGGAACTGCACCTCTGCTCTGAACCCCCAGTCTGCTGTTTTCCTCTGAGGTCATTGGATTTGTCAACTCTACAATATCATGAACCAGTTCCTTAAGTAAATCTTACTCTCTATATGCAATTCCTATTGGCTTCATTTCTCTGGATACCCTGACAAATAAAATAGTCAAGATATACTTATCACCTGAAAAATTTCATTAGTCCTCTCCACACAAAAGTTTCTAAAATAGAATAACACACACATACAAATATTTATAAATAAAACCCATGAGTTTAGATTTGGAAGTGTTTGTTTGTGAAGTGTATGTGTGGCCAAGCAGCCCTGGAGTCATCCCTAGTCTGAATTTGAATTATGGCTCTAACAGCTAGGTGACTATGGTCAAGTCACATAGCTTCTAGGATTTCTGTGATTTTATTTCAGAATCAGGTTAACCTTACCATGCTACGTGATTGCTTTTGTAAGAATGAAATCAATAAAAACATGCAATGTGCTTAAAACAGTGCCTGGCAGATAGTAAGTGCTCAAAGAATGTGAAGTGTCATGGTTAAGAAGCCTCTCTGTTCATCGAGTTGCTTCAGTTCACTTACTTCCCCTTCCTAATTTACCACTAAGAAAAAATAACCGTTATGGTTGTCTTCCACTTTTCCAGACTAAAAATTGACACACAATAATGAATTCACTTGTTTAAAATTCAAGTATTAAATTTTTTGGATGGTTTATGTTGCTTGATATAGTCATATTATTTATGTATTTCTAAGGGGATATTTTTGGTTACTTATTGTTTAAACAAAACTTTTTTCATTCTAAGATATAAGAAATGTGGGAAGGTCAAATATATTGGTAAAAATAAAGGATTTTTTTTTTACTAAAGCTATAATCAAGACAGCTGCATTGATTAAATTATTACTTAAGGAAATAAAAATGTTGTTTTTGAGTTTGCTAACTATTCTTCCCCGCCAAGAAGTTGTTAGAGTTCTGTGTTGAGGTACAACATATGCAAATACATATGCAATTAGAGCCAACTCTGCATTTTCTTACTTATGAAAGAAAACTGTAATTGGAAAAAAAATCTCAAATTATGTTTATTCTGGAATTGTACCACATGTTTTAGGAAAGAATTAGTAGATTTATTTGTGAGTATGTATGTATGTATGTTTTAATGCTTCATCAAAAACATGGCTATGCCTGACCTGTGGTGGTGCAGTGAATGCAGCATCGACCTGGAACACTGAAGTCCAGGTTTGAAACCCTGGGCTTGCCCTATCAAGGCACATACAAAAACAACTATGAGTTGATGCTTCCTGCTCCTTCCCTCTGCCTTTCTGTCTATAGTCAATAAATAAAATCTTAAAAAAAACAAGGCTAAATTTAATCTTTATTTTTTTAGCACATGCTTGCTATTGTGTAAGAAGTATTTTAGAATTGTCTTAAGAAGACAATGTCAATCAGGAAAGAAAAATGTGTGTGTGTGTGTGTGTTTCACACACAAATCCCATAAGACATTGCTTTTGCCTCATTACTTCCTGTTTTCCATGGAGGATATTGAATTCCTCTTGCCCTTTCTTGATAAAGTATCAAGTCCCTAAGGCATATACTGGTGTTGAAAGAAAATATCCTCCCTGCCCCTTCTTTTAAGTATGTGAAAGATTGATGATAGAGACAAGTTCCATCTTCTTTCATGTAGTTCTTTCTTTAAATCATTACTAGTAATTTGGCAATCAAATGCACTTGAAAGATGTAGATGAAACAATCTTCATTCTTTTTATCAGAGGCGAAGGAATTTCTGATTTTCAAGTGGATCAAGAAACATATGTACACTTGATTTAAATGTATTAATAACTATGCAAAGGATATATAAGTATAAATGAAAAATGAACATAAAGCAATATAAACTAGAAGGGATCATATTCCTGAAGACATTTAAGTCATCTTCTGTCTTCCAATTAAGCTTCATTAAGTCAGTACAGATTGATGAATGTTTATCTCATCTTTGCAAATTTCCAGGAAGGAAGATGTGTCATTTAAGGAGTAATCATTGCTGATATAGGGGTAGTCATTACAGATATATGTACATATATACATATATATGTCTTATATATATATCATATATTATTTAAAAAAAATAAATTTAGTGACTGGTCAATCCAATTTTTTTTAATTTAAATCATTGTTTTACAAAACTATTATGAATAAATAAAAAGCCTCATATAGCATAATTTTTTCTCTTTCATACCTTACCTTTTACATCATAAAACTTACTTAATTCTTTTTAAAAAAGCTGTTTATAATCACATTCCACTGATGCAACATGTTAGGTCTTCATTGTTCATTAATTAATGCAACAATTAATTTAGGTCTTCATTGTCAGCATTTCAGTATGTAAAAATAAGGTTGGTTTGAAATCTTTGCTCTTGACATTTATTAGGCTTGCTAACTAGTGTACATTCATCTGGTGAATTTCCACAGCTTCCAAAAGACTTGAGAAACAAACCCACAAACCCTTTGAAAACCAAGCTCACTCAATCCTAAATTAGTTGTCTGATGTCCATGGTCAGCTGAGTTTGGCTGCTCTCCAAAGGCTGGGATGAGAAACATTCCCTGATAGTTCAATCAACTCCTTCCTTCATGTCTTCCCTTAATTGGGTTCTTCTTAGCCTTCACTTCCCAGCTTTTTCTCTCCGCCTTGACCCCACCCCAACTTTTCTGTTTTTTCTTCTGACCTAATACTAATATCTTGGGTTCTGGTTTGGCATACGCTCATGAAACCCATTTCCCTTTGACTGATAAGCAGAACCCTACATTGCCTTTTTATTTTTCTACTTTGCCTCTCAATGCACACTTTTTCAACTAGGTCTTTCTTCTAATCACTGTTAAGCTCCATTTTCTCCTTCAGCACAAAAGGAGTTTCCCTTAATGTGTTCAACAGAAGCTCCTTCCCAATGCCATCTTTTCAGAGTCCTGAAAAGTGCTCTATTGTGGAGCCTAGCGTACATGCCTGAATATACAAACACAGCAATACCTCTTTTCTTTATTGACTTGCACTGAAATCTGTGCCTATCTTAAATAAAACACTTCGCCATCCCAGTTTTAGACTGCCCATGTGCTGAGACATTTGTCTCCTCTAAATGCATCAGAACTTCCCAAGTTTGTCTCCAACAGTATTCTAACAGATAACATGCTGCCAAAACCTGATCAAACACTTTCCAAATCTACTCGACAGCATTACTGATGACAGATGGTTAGCCTCCATATTTCACCAAACCATAGGGCAGTATTAGAAATAACATCGCCTCTGTATGATTATGTAGGAGGATAGCATATGTAATTCTTGTTCAACTCTTGACCCAGGCAAGAACATAAACATTTAGAAGAGTTCCAAAATACCAGAAGAGCTATAATTGCACATGGATTTATGTGAACTGTTTACTTACTGGTCCCTTAGCCTTAGCCAAAGGAGAATTATTTATTTATTTTTCTTTTCATAGGAATCATAAGTGTCAGTCTACTATATTTATAATGTTCATTCTCCGAGGTTGCCAAGGAAGGCAGTTAATTTTCCATGAGTGAAAATGCTCTGAAAATAGATGTACTCAGGGCTTGAAAAAGCTATTTCTCAGAAGTCTGTTGTTGTTTCCAGTTAGAAATTTTTTAACCAGAGATAAAATAATATGTCATGTTTCCTAATTTCTGTTTAGTCCTCTGTGAAAGTTAATCCTTCATCTGTAAGCATGGAAAAGGTAAAATAACAGTTCATAAAACGTGTTTGTATTGTAGCTACTAGCTGCTTATGTAAAGAATTTAAAATTTGTATGAAAGTTATAAATTGGAATAAGTCTCTTGGGCAACAACATATACTATCATGATAAATAGCTTAAGCTATCATGATACTTGAAATGATTGTCTTTTTTGTAGCATACTAAGTACCTCCGAATATTATCTTCCTGGATTATAAACACCCTGAAGGCAAAGATTATATTTGTTTTGTTTACTTTTGTGTTCCCATTGAGAAGCATAGAATCTGTAACCATAATAAGTTTCAGTAAATGTATGATGACTCTGGATGAATAAATAGGTTGATAAATGATTAGATGGATTTATCTTATGTTAAAGCATATTCCCATGTTCAGCTTTTCTTAAAGAATAACATAATGAAAGTTAGTACACATTATGAGTAAAAGTCTGGCTTTAACTCTGCTTATAGTTATTAGCTTTAAAAAAATGAAAGGTTTTTAAAATCTAGTGCCTCAAATTTCTCATCTTTAAAATGGGAGTCATGGCCTTGGCAAGGTAGCTCAGTTGGTTAGAATGTCATCCTCCGATACACACCAAAACCACATACTCATTTCTGGCCATGGTACATACAAGAATCAACTAGTGAATACATAAATAAATGGAACAACAAATCAATGTTATAAAGTCAATAAAAAATATAAAATAAAATGGGAGTAGTACTACTTTTTACAACACAAGCATATAGAGGTCGTATTGCAATGGCCATATTGCACTTTTAGTCTGAGAAACATGAATTCTATATTTGAATTCATGTTTTATATGTAATAGCTATGTTACCTTGCTCAAAGTTTTTGTGAGAATTTCGTCAGTTTAATCAGCACTTCGGGCTTAGTAAGCGCTCAAAATAATGCTATTTTCATTGTATAATACTATTTTTTTCTTTCTTGGATCAAATGAGTTTTTTAAATTCTTTCTCACTGTAATTAGATTTTAAAAATCACTAGTGTTCATTTAATAACTGTAAATATGAATTTATCAGTCAAGTTGCAAATGTAAAATAAAAGGGTTTTTGGGCTAGGAGTGGTGATTGTAAAATAGCTCTTCCATGTCATAGGACTTTACAGGAAAAGGTTAATTTATTTTCTCTGTCCATCTACTCATCTACTTCACTCATGCATTTATTTATTTAACTATGTGCTGAGCCCTGGCTCGACCGCAGACACTATTTTAGGTGCAACAACTATAGGCAGCAGTTAACAAATAAACATAGTCACAGACTCAATGATGCTTAGAACCACGGATGTTTTGTATATTGTGTGTGTGTGTGTACAGAAAACAGCATGAGCAAAATAAGTACATATATAGTTGATTAAATTCATTTAGTAATTTATGTTAAGGAGAAAGCACCTCAGAGAGGAAATTTGGAGTTTTGTGGTACAATGGAATGATTTTGCTGTCACTTGTAAATCTGAAGGTTTTTAGCAGGGAAATAAAATAATTAAAATTTGGGCAAGATTATTTTAGTTACTGTTTTGAGAATATACAATAAGGAGAGCAAAGGTGGTCACAGTCAGAAGACTTTTGTAGTCATCCAAGAGAGACGATCCGCTCACGGACTAAAATGTTACAGTGAAGATTGTCAAACGTGGACAAATCCTGAAGCTATTATGAAACTAAAATCAAGAAGATTTATTGAGAAAGGAAGCAAGACTTCTCTGAATGTATACTATGTTATGTTTTTATTTTGAAGACATTTAATGTTTTACAAAATTTAAAAAAATAAAAATTTAAAAATTACTAAATATTAAATAAAAAATTAGACAGATGATTTTAACTTTATATACTATGAAAGATAACCACACAGAAAATAAAATCATATTTTCATGAGTTAAAATGCAGTGTTTTACTGTATAACTCTAGTAAAGTGTATTCTAAAGATAAATACATATTTTTAAAATATTTGACTGAATTCAGTAGACTTCTCTTTAGTTCTATTACTGTTAATTTGAACATAGTGTTAGTTTTTTAGGAATCAATATTTTTGTACATAAAACAATTATAAAGTCAAAAAATTTAATTTAAAACCTGTAATTTGAAATGTGATCTGGCAAACCTATAAAATCATCATTAATCCTCATTTTTCTATATTTATGTATATTTGTTTAGCTCTATCAACCAAAAGTTCCTGGAAACAATGACAACTATTATGGACATCCCAAAACCAGACTGTAGTCTCTAACTACTACATTTAAAAAATATTTTATTGAAGAGATTAACACCTGCCTATGATACAAATTATAATTTTTTTCATTGTATTTATTGTAATCTTTGCACTGATATTTTGTTATGAGACTTTGTTATTCTTACATATTTAAATTTATTTTTCAATTAAGATTTCTGGACTTTTATTCACAATTAAATAGGATTTTTTTCTCTAAAGTCATGAAAAAATTTATTTATTTATGTTTTAATCTAGTACTTCTAGGATTTAACTTCTTGATTTTTTATTTTTACACATTTAGAGACTATCCCAGTATATGATTAGAGCTATGCATCTGATTTTGTCTTTTTTTCCAGCTGGCTGCCCAGTTGCCTCAACAACATGTATTTTTAGTCCCTCTATTTGAAAATGCCATCTTGCCTGACCTGTGGTGGCGCAGTGGATAAAGCGTCAACTTGGAAATGCTGAGGTCGCTGGTTTGAAACCCTGGGCTTGCCTGGTCAAGGCACATATGGGAGTTGATGCTTCCAGCTCCTCTCCCCTGTCTCTCTCTCTCTCTCTCTCTCTCTCTCTCTCTCTGTCTCTCTGTCTCTCTCTCTCTCCTCTCTAAAAAATGAATAAATAAAATAAAAATTAAAAAAAAAAAGTTATGAAAATGCCATCTTTATAACAAGCTAAATTTCTAGTTCTGGACTAGATATTTGGATTTAGTTCCGGAATTTATATTTTGTTCGTATTGGTCTACTAGTGAATCTATTTTTTATTATAAAAGCTTTAAAATATAATTTAATATTCACTCAAATTAATACTAATAATTTCTATCATTTTTTTATAGTTTTCTAACATATTTTTACTTTTAAAAAGTTTTAATATGTATTTTTAGACTCACCTTTCTTAGTTCTAAAACAAATAAATCAACAGCTACAAAACATAAACAACCCCTCACATACAAACAGCCTAAAACACACACACACATAAAAAGGCCTGTTGTTCCCTTTGTCAGGTGTATTTTTGTGTCTATCAGAAATGTTCTAAAATTTTCCCACAAAAAGGTTGAGTATTTCTTAAGTATTTCTAACAGTTATTAATGCTGCAGAAACCCCCAAGCTTTGCAGTGTAAAACTACCACTTTGTTATGCTCATAGCTTTTGTGAGTCAGGAATTTAGAAAGAAAAGGGTGGCATGGTTCTCTGTCTTTTCCATGATGTCAGTGAAAAGAATGTGAAGGCTGGAGGTGAATCAAAAGGTAGGACGTCTCAATGGCTGGAGGCAGGAATCACCTGTAAGTAATCTTCATTCACATGTCTAGTAGTTGGTACTGACTATTGCCAAGAATCCCAGCTGGAACTATCACCCAGAAACCATATATGGCCTTTCTATGTCACCTGGGCTGCCTCACTGGATAGTGGCCTTGAACATCATATCTGGTACTCAGGACACAAAAGGCAAGTGTCCCAAGAGAACTAGATAAAACTGTGTAAACTTTGACAACATAGCTTAGTACGTTACTGTATTTCCCCATGAATAAGATGCACCAATTTTCGAAAAATTGGGGGTTTAAAAAACTGGTTGTGTCTTATACAGTGGTTGTAGATTTTTTTTTACTTGCATTTCCTGCTTTTTCATGCAGCTGAGAAATTGTATGAATTTTATGATGAATAAATTCTGAGTTCAATAACTTTATGTAATACATTTTTTTTCTTCAAATGTTGGGTCCCAAAATTAAGGTGTGTCTTATACATGGGAGCATCTTATACATGGGGAAATACAGTACCTAGCATCACTTCCACCATAGTCACAGCCATCTGATTTCAAGAGAGGAAGCATGGATCCCATCTCTTGATAGGAGGTATGTCCAAGTAACATTTATCAAAGATAATGCTGAAGTCATTTTTAGAAAATACAATGTGTCAAAATATCTTTTTTTGACTTATTTTGTTGCCTTTATAAATTGGTCTCTTATTTATGTCCCAAATACTTGTTTATTATTTAATACATCTTTCTGATTTTTGCATATTACTTCTATACCCTACAAATGAAACAGTCTGGGCATATCTTCAGTTATTTTTATGAACTCCTACCTACCTACCTAAGTTTAAAGCTGCTCTTCAGCGATTCCCCAAAGAGCTTTACTCTGCTCATGAGCTGGTCATACCAGCTCACTGCAGTGAACCTAAAAAGTAAGAATGGTACCCTGCACTTTCATGGAGAACCAGAGCCTTGTATAAACCAGACCCTGGCAGCGGTTCTGGGAGCGCTCTTCATTAGTGTGCGCCCTCTTAATGCTTCAGCTCTCTCCCTTTCTTCTTTTCCTCCACTTTGTTTTCAGTACCCCCCTTCTTTTGTATCAGTTGCTGCTCCTCACTTGATTTCTATCTTGAGAGTGGGAGTGGGGTGGAAGAACCTCTTGGCTGGTGACACAGCTCTATTGAATTCTATCACTTTATTTTTTGTGTGCGTTTGATTCTCTTGGGTTAGCAATTACACAATCAGATAATCAGCAAAAAAGAGTTTTATCTCTTTCAATTCATTTTTGGGGATTTTTTTTTTACTCTAACTTCCACAATTGTGTTGCACAATTGTGTTTCACAATTGTGATGGCTATAAACCTTAGTGTAATGTTAAATGTAATAGTTACTGTGGATAGCCTTGCCTTTGTCTGGACTGTAGAGGAAATGCCTGTGTTTCATTAGTTAAAATGGTGCAATTATAAAGAAAATATATTCTCTGTGGTCTCCCATTTTCAAAGTTGTAGTATGTTATATAATATATAATCATTTCTATTATATTTTCATTGCTAATTGAAATCTTAAGTATTATAAAATGCCTTCCCTTTTCCTTCCATCCTTTGTTCCTTCGTTCCTTCGTTCCTGTTTTCCTTCCTTCCTTCCTTCCTTGCTTCCTTCCTTCCTTCCTTCCTTCTTTTTCTTATCTTTCTGTCCTTTTTTTCTTTCTGTCTTTCTTAATACTTTTTGATCTAATTACTTCTTAATCTGATATTAAGATTATCAAACTTGCTTTTCTATTATGGTTTATACTTTCTTCCCTTAAATATCATGTAGGCATTTCTCCACTGTCTCCTAGCATTAAAAGACAATGTAGGAAAAGTGCTCTAACCTGTTTGGGCTGCTATAACAAAATACCAGAGACTGGGTAGCTTATGAGTAACAGAATTTTATTGCTCACAGTTCTGGAGATTGGATCTAAGCTCAGGGTACCAGCATGATTCGGTAAGGCCCCTCTTGTGCATTACTTATTGTATGCTTACATGGGGAAAGGACTAGGGATTTTTCTGGAGCCACATTTATTAGGGCTCCACTCTCATAATCTAATCATTTCCCAAAGTTTCTGCCTTTTAATATCACCATGTTGAATGTAGAATTTAACGTATCAATTGGGGGAGGCAACACAAACATTGAGCCCATAGAAGATATTGTTTATACATATATTTTTTCCATAAGAGTATTGATGTTTTTGTTTGCCCTGTGAATTTTTTCTTTACCTTTAAAGCTCAATAATTTTATTAGGATGGCCTGGCTGGTTAGTTCAGTCAGTGAGAAAGTCATCCTAAAATGCTGAAGTTGCAGGTTCGATCCTCAGTGACAGCATATAGGTGAAACAGCCAGTGAATGCACAAGTGAAACAACAAATAAATGTTTCTCTCTCCCTCTCTCTCCCTTCTCTAAAATCTCTCTCTCTCTCTCTCTAACATCAAGCAATAATAGTATATTAGGATATGTGTTAGGGCCAATTTGTTTTGGTACACAGATTTAATGTATTAATTTCTATCTTCTTGTAGTTCAAATAATTTTTGAATAACATTTTAAAATATGAACTCTTTTCTATTGTTTTTCTTGGAACCCTCAATTATGCTTGTAATAAATTTCCTTTAGCTGTATTTCATATTTATCATTTAATATTTTCATTTTTTTCTTCTTGTTTCTTTTTTTTTACTATATTTTCATGTCATCCTTCTCTTTTATTTTTCAAATAATTTTGTTCATTTGTTCTTTGAGTGTTGCTAATTACTTTTTAATTTTTTCCCAGTTTTCTGGTCATCATTTTTTTTTTGACAGAGACAGAGAGAGTCAGAGAAAGGAACAGATAGGGACAGACAGACAAGAAGGGAGAGAGATGAGTGTTAAGCCTAATCCAGAGAGACTTGAAACAAACAAAATTGAAGACACAAACAAAATCCGTCGATTCCACACCAGACCTATATTGTCTAGCTTGGCCAAGCGGTGGCAACTCCCACAGAGGTCTGAGGGAGAGCGCGCCGGCCCTTTGTTCTACCTAGTTTTTATAGTTTTGCAAGTGGGAAGTACAGAAGCAAAAATTGCAATTAGATGCCTTTTTACCACTATTGGTTATAGTCATATGTCCTTTAACATGATAGGACCATGTTCAATTTGCAAGCCATACATCATTTTGGAGAAAACAAAATTTATAAGTCAACACAATGGTAGAAAGATGTCTCTTTACATATTAAAAGGCATTCCTATATTCTCTAATGTTTATCTGCCATCTATCTCTCTGTCCAAAGTCACATACATTAATCACATGCATTCTCATAGGAGAGGTAGTTTCTGTGGGGACAAATGCCCACAAATGGCTCATTGCTATAAGAAAAGGTTTATTTTGGCTTTTCTCTTCCTGCACCTGGCTAGCCATTCACCCCTTTCCCCACAGGTGTGGTGGAATGTCTGGGAATCCATGTTTTCCTTCCCTTTGCATTTACAATACAATGCCAAAGGCCATCCTGGTTTTAGGCCAATCACACAGTACAGAGATTATTCTCAAAATTTCTCTGCACACCTTAACCCAAATTAATAAAATGTTCTTTAAGCCTCTTAAAATATTAATATTAATTTTGCAGCTTTTGGTACTTGACAACACCTGAGGCTGAAGTAGCGCAGTGGCTCCTCAATGAGAACCATCAATTTTTTGTTGCGGCATCTTAGTTGTTCACTGATTGTTTGTTCATTGATTGCTTTCTCATATGTGCCTTGACCAGGGGGCTACAACAGAGTGAGTGACTCCTTGCCCAAGCCGGTGACCATGCGGTCATGTCTATGATCCCACACTCAAGTCAGCAACCCTGCACTCCAGCTGGTGAGCCCAGGCTCAAGCCAGATAATCCCGTCCTCAAGCCGGCAACCTCAAGGTTTTGAACCTGGGTCTTTCTCTTCCAAGTTCAACGCTCTATCCACTGTGCTACTGCCTGGTCAGGCTGGTCATCACTTCTTGCTGTCTGATTATGTTATCCAGATCTCTTGTATTTCTGTGTTGTGATCTTCCTTTTTTATTGTTTCAATATTTTATTGTTTTGATATTATTGGTTTTAGGTGTTCAGAATAGTGGTTACAGAATCATATACTTTACACAGTGATTCCTCTAAACTGATCTTTAAAAATTCTTATTGGCATATTAGATTATAGTTTTTATCTGCTACATGGTAAGATAATCTTAGTGAGTGTTTCTTCCTTGTTGAAAAATTTTTTATGATTTTTCACATTTGTTATTACACTATTTTTATTTTTTTGTCTTTACCTTTTCCTTTCTTGGTTCTCATTTACAAATGAGAGTAAATGTTCCTGGAAGTGAGTATGAGGTGAAGAAGGATGAGCAGGAATAGCTTTTCTCACTCACAACTCAAGCTCTTATAGTATGGGTACAAGTATAGGTGCTAACCCATTTAGAACAGGTATCTCAGTCAACCACTAAAGATCTTGAGAAAAAAATAAAAATATTCAGAAATGAGTTTCTGTTGCAAATCAACCCTAGGTTCAAACATCTTCTATGTAGGCATTCTTCCTTTGCCTCTGGAAATCTAACTTGGCTTTTCAGGGCTCTCTATCCCAGCTGTAAACCTCCTTAGCTTATCTCTTCTGTTGGCTGCTGTTATCCAGGGACACAGGTTTGCTTTCCAAAGTGATTCACTTCCTTTTAATAAGTAGAGTTTTACTGACATTTAAAAAAACAATTCTCCTCTGCTCTTATCTAGGTAATTTTGGAGTCTTCTGACCTTTTGCTCATACTCAGTTGTCTTTCAATGCTGTTCAGAGCAGCTGGCACAGAGTTTTGGTTAGACAACTCTTATTGGAGAGTAAGTATTTATCTTGCTCTTGGTTTCTAGGATTGACCTCTCTAAAGCCAGTAGTCCCCAGTTTTCTCTATCACTGCATCATGGCTGCTTGAGCTTTTCTGCCTCGCTTTGCTGGTCTTCATTGGTTTTGGCAGCATAAACACATACTAATTGGAAGTTTGTGGGTTTTCTTTGTTTCCTATTTCAAATGCAAATGGAGCTTGTGATTCTTTTTCCTTTTCATTATCTTGTGGCTCTATTTCTAGAAGAAACAAGGAGATTCAGAATTAAGCTGCCACTAGGTTCTTCCAGAATGATAATTAATATAATTGTTTTTGTCATTGTGAAAATAGGAAAGATATTCTCATTTAAGTCAAGTAAATAAACAATGGATTTTTCATGCAAAAATATGAGACTTTCAAAAATGGATCCCTGAGCAAAATGTATTTCCCACCCGTGAGTTTTCAAGATGTGCTCTTGAAAAGAACATAATTGCGAGAGGGCAGGTCAATAAACTTATTAGATAAGCAAATCTATGCAGGGAGTCTGTCACTCTCTGAGAAATGAAACTGGGTAAAGGAAAAAGAATCAGATTTACATGTTACAAAAATGCTGTTCTTTATTTTAATCCACAGAATTGGATTAGGCTCTGGCATCAGCATGCATTTCCCATTGTTTTCTTTTTATATTAACTACAGGAGACTCATTAGAATTTCATGGATGTAATTGTTTCTGGGTTACATCCTCAATTAATGACTATAATTGAAAGAGATTGGATAGGACTGGGATGACGTGACTATAATTTAAGTGTAAGATGTCTGGGCCTCTATTTACATCACATTTGTTATTTTTTCTTCTACTGTGGAGGGGTATTTACGAGAGGCAGCAAGAAATGCATTTCAAATAACAATGTCTCAATCAAAAGAATATGCATACTGTGTTTTGGGTATTGTTTTTCTGGACTATTTTGTGACTCTGCAGCCCTCTCAGCTGGCTATGTGTGCATAAAAGAGCTTGCACTCAGATCTTCTGGAAGGACCTACGGAAGGAGAGTATGCTTCCACAAAGGTGAAGAGAAGGCTGTCTCTGTACTTTAAGTTTTGTGTTATAACAGCTATTCAAAATCCAGCATCCCAGCCTGCACTTGCCAAGGAGTCCCTAAATAATTTTAGATTATGTTATGGGGAAAGAAAAGAGAACTCCACTCCAATCTCTTAATGAGGGCTTTTCTCTGCTTTCTTTTCCTTATATTTCCCCCCAAAAGTAGATAGTAACTGTATTAGCTTTTTGAGCAGTGCATGGTTGATTATCTATACACTGGCCTTGAAAGCAGCTGTTAGAGCAGCTGAACAATTTTCTGGGTTTGTAAGATTTGCTCCAGATTCTGGAGACATAGAAGTCTCTAGAATGGAACTCTTGTTTTCAGGGATGTTCGCCATTTCTCCACCCAATGTCAGATGCGAACTGTGTAACTAGTTTTGTGCCTTTTTCAATAGTGGGTTGTACGGCCAGTAGTTGAGGCCATCACGGCCGCCTGGCCTGTGCAGGTTTACATTTGATTCGGATCGACGGTAATGAAACAACTGAGCCAAGAACTGGTGGGCCACCCTTTATTCTAGCTTGCAATAGGCTGATGAGAAAATACACACAAGCATCAAAACCCATTCACATGTCTTCCCATTCCACAACCAGAAGAATCTTTCTGGTCTTCCCTAGAATCAAAGGCCCCACCTCTGTTCCCCTTCAGCTCCCACCATCTTGCTCCCTGCCTCTCCTCTGCAACCATATGGCCTTTCTGCCCTGCAGCAACATGGTCTCCTCTCAAAATGACCTCCTGGCTCCTCCTTTTAAAACTTTTCAGTGCAAAAGTCCTCCTCCAGCACACATTAGCATAACCAAGCCCCTTCCCAAGCAGAAAGGTAATTAACCCTATCACCTGGGCGAAGGCCATTCATGTGGGTAGTGCCATTTTTTTTTTTTAAAGATTTTATTTATTCATTATAGAGAGGGGGGAGAGAGAGAGAGAAGGGGGGAGGAGCAGGAAGCATCAACTCCCATATGTGCCTTGACCAGGCAAGCCCAGGGTTTTGAACCAGCAACCTCAGCGTTTCCAGGTTGTCGCTTTATCCACTGCGCCACCACAGGTCAGGCGGGTAGTGCCATTTTTAACAATAAAAGTGAACAAAACCAGAAAACACAGATTTTACAAACTTACCTGCCCAACATAGGTCTATTAATCTGGAAGGATTGGCAAAGATAACCACATGGTTGAAGGTGTGATAGATGAGCTGGAGAAGCCAAGGAATGTGGCTGACCAAACCACCAAGGTAAGGAAAAAGAAAGTGGGACAAAGCACAAGTCAAAATACAGAGGTAGGAGACAGAGAAGAGAAGGGGAGGGCCACTGATTCAGAGATGACTCAACACTAATAACTTTTATAGCTCTCATGCTGATACAATGAGCTGAGGAGAATTTGCCAATATGCCACTTCTACTTCACAACACAAGGGTGTTTGCTAGAATGCAGATCATCCAAGCTCACCACAGATCTACAGAAATCAAAGTTTCTGATCATGAGCCCAGGAAACTGTATTTTCCCAAGATGCCAGGTGATTCTGTCACACAGAGTTTGAGAACAACTGGGAAAGAAGCAGTGGAAAGTGGAAGGTGCAATGGTAGTGACAGGTCAAAGAAGGTGGCTGGGAGACAGTGGGCTGATTCATCAGACAGACAGTCAGTACTCACAGATCAGGGGCTAAGAACTAGAGGAGCTCAGTCTCTTTCCATAAGCTATGCATCTAATAAGTCGTAGAGCTATGGTTTATATTTCTAAGTCCAAAGCTCTTTTATTTTTGCCATGCTTAAGTCAAAAATGAAAAGTGCTACAATTTGGATGGCAGATTACAGTTAAAAGACAACATGGTTTGGGATCCAGAATTTGAATTAGTTACATGCTGAGATAAGAATACCTTTCAAGAAAATTGTGTGGAAGAAAAATATGTTTTATTTTTTAACCTCATATTTTGCATTCATCTTCTATTTGACTCCTCATGGATATTTTTGTATATAGTTGCATATTAACTGTAAAATTATACACTCAACTATTTTTTGTTAAATTGATACATTTAAAAAATTTATCATGGTTATACCTTATATTACAAAACCATCATCTTAATATATTAAGGCTTTCTAGCACAAAGTAGCAAATGCTTAACTAATATTTCTTAAGAAAACTACCTGGATGCTAACTTAGAATTATTCAGCCAATGGTACTACACATACTGAACTTTGGATATGTGCTTTAACAGTTTTGCCTTCTGCTCCAAATGGATGCCTCTTTTCACTGCAACCCGGCATTGTCTAGGACCCACCTGCCCAATCTCAAGCCTCCATGTTCACTGGACTGGCTCTTTCAGCATTGCATTCCTAATGACACTGACGTGGTCTCCCTCTCTCCTCCGTATTCTACTTGTCCGTCTCTCCATTTTTCTATTGAGCTTCTCCTTATTTCTGGCTGCATTGTACCCAGGAAATTTGGAGCTCTCTGCCTTAGTGGTCCTAACAAGCGCCCTTCCCTCTTCACCTACTGAATGTGAGAACCTTATGAATAGTCTTCAGTGATAATGCCCCTTGATGACATGGTGTCAGTGAAATATTTGATTGATAATAAATTAATAAACTATTTCAGACAACCGAGTAATATATTTTAGGTGGCTTTTTTTTTCTGTATTTTTGTATTTTTCTGAAGTTAGAAGCAGTGAAACAGACAGACTCCTGCATGCTCCTGACCGAGATCCACTCAGCATGCCCACCAGGGGGTGATGCTCTGCCTATCTGGGGCATTGCTCCATTGTGGCTAGAGCCATTCTATCACCTGAGGCAGAAGCCATGGAGCCATCCTCAGCACCTGGGCCAACTTTGCTCCAATGGAGCCTTGGCTACGGGAGGGGAAGAGAGAGATAAAGAGAAAGGAGAGGGGAAAGGGTGGAGAAGTAGATGGGTGTTTCTCCTGTATGCCCTGACTGGGAATTGAACCCGGGACTTCCACATGCTGGGCCAATGCTCTAACGATGAACCAACCAGCGAGAGCCTTTTAGGTGGCTTTTTAAGTAATCAGATACCAAGCATTAAAAATAAAGAAATAAATATAATACTGATACTTTCTATGAAGAAAATAAAACAAAATAAAGTATTTGAGAGAGAGAAAGAGAGCCCAAAGGTTTTTGCTCTTTATATAGAATGGATGGAGAAGACCTCTTGGAGAGAAAAGGCTTGAATAATGACAGGGAACCACTACGATGGTGATGGAAGAGTGTATGGTGGAAGGGTGTACAAAGACCAGAGATGGGCATGAGTGTGAAGCCCTGGGGGAAACAGAAAACACATTTCCAGAGAGGAAAGTGGTAAGAGGGAAGATGAAAGAGCTAAGCAAGCAAAGTGTCTAACTGTTCTTACAGACCCCAGCAAGGAGGATGAAGTATGCAATAAGGGCAAGGGAAGCCACTGGAGAGTGTACCAAAGCAAGAGCCTTGATCTCTCCTCCCCATCCAGGTTCAGGGGACCCTGGACCCTGAAACTCGCTGAAGGTCCCCTTACTTCAGGTGCCTCAGTTACCTTTGGGTGTGACATTCTTCTGCTTGGTTTTCTCTCCTTAACTCCCTAGTTTTTCTAGTTCATCTTGTTTCTTTTTGACTATAGACTCCTACTCTAAAGAAGCATGATTAATTTTGTTTAGTTTCATATTTATCAAACTTATGTGACCACAGACTTTTTACCTGAAATGTGTATTACTTACTATAGGAAAGCATTCTAGACATTTAAGCCATCCTAGTCCTTCTATAATATGTATAGTTATAAAACGGATAACTAATTCTTCTCTGTTGCTTACCTTTTGTGTCTGTGTGTGTGTTTGTCTGTGTGTGTGTAGAGATTTGATTCACAAGTCCTAACTCTACAGGCTGGAGACCCATAAAGTAGCTAACGTTGCAGTTAAAGTCCAAAGGCCTTTTGTTGCAGAATTCTGTCTTGTTCCGGTGAGGTCAGTTCCTTCTATTCAGGCCTTCAGCTGACTGTATGAGATCCACCCACATTAGGGAGGGCAATCGGTTTTACTTAAAGTCCACTGTTCTAAATGTTATTGCATTCAAAACATCTTCACAGATATATCCAGAATAACATTTGACTACATATCTAAGCACCGTGACCCAGACAGGTTGACACATAAAATGAACCACAACAGTTTCCCTATAAGACATGACAAAAGAAGAAAACATATTTTTATTTTATTTTAAGAACTAGTTTTGTATTTCATCACAGGTAAATTTTGAGATATATACTCTTAGTGCCGCCAGTAAATCAACAACAATGAAATCAATGATATCCTTCCAATAAGAGTTGTATTTATTAAATGCCTTCTCAAAATAAATGTTCAGAGTATAGTTATCAGACTGGAAGACTGAAGTGAACAAGAATAGACCAAGGGTAGAAACATAGACTAGGTCAGTATAAAATAAAAATTAAAAAATTGAAATTTATTGATGAGATTCCTTAGTAAAAGGGACTATAGCCAACTAGTTGTAATCTAAGTTTTGATGATGTAGAATGAGATAATATTTTTTTATTTGCTTGTTGTTGTTGTTTAGAGAAGCTTTAATTAATTAGCACTTTACATAAATGGGTAATGTAGGTGAATCTGATCAGCATGCTGAAAGCTCACAATTATTCAAATGATACAAATGTGTGGAAATCAAAACAACAGAGAGCCAATAATTCCTATTCTGTTCCCCAGAATTGTAGAGTTTTACCCACACTTGTGATAGAAATGCATTTCAACTTTGAAATTAAATGGAGAACACGGCGTGGTAATTTGGTCACCCATTCACCATTTAATTGTTTTAAAGGTGATTTAGGCAAATGTACAACATTGAAGTATGAATATTTTCAGTCTGCAGTCCATATTTATTTATGTCTTGCATGATGGATTCAGAATTTTAGATCATTCTAGTTAATAGAAAATGTATTAAATCAGTTTAATAGTGGTGTTTTGAAAAATTAAAAAAAAATGTTTAATCCAAGCATCACTTTTCCATTCTGAAAAGCTCGAGTGCTTGCAAAGTGAATACATTGGACATGGACTATCTCCTGAACTATATATTTGTATTTCCTGAATTTGAATCCATCTTTCAATCTGCAGAAGACCTTTTCCTTTTCTTTCTCCCAGCCTTCCCCTGCATCAGCATACACCAGTGACATCAATAGCTTAAGGCAGTGGCGCCAGCCAGAGTCCTGGAGCATCACTGAGGAGACTGGCCCTGGAGAATGTTGGTTCTTCACTGAACTGGAGGAGCAATTTGCATCAGAAGGGCCATCTGCTACTTCCCTTTGAGCTGAGTCCCAATTACAATGTGGTCACTGAGACCCCCTTTTATGTGTCCCAATAAAGTTTCATTTAAAGATGTCAGGAAAATGGCCTAATGGTAAATTCTGTCACATAAGAAATAGTAGGGTAAGAGAATATGATGACCTGGAAAATCTACTGCCACTAGTAAGCTGTACAATCAAGGACAAGTTATCAATCTTTCTGTGTTTATATTCTTTCATCTGTAAAATGGATACAACTATCATTTTTGAGGGTGTATTATGTGCTATATAATTTTCATACTGTGCCTCTCCTGATCTTCACAGTAATATTATGAAGTAGGCATAATTATCCATCCATTTTGTAGAGAAGAGATAACTGAAGCTGAGAGATTTCACATATTGCTTGGATCTCATAAGTGGGGAGGCACAATTTGAAAGCAAGCCCTTCATAAGGCTTGACCTTCATTTTTGCACCAACCCTCATATTCTAATTAACAGCTACCTCATAGATAACTTTTTTATTTACCCTCTTCTAACATTCTTCTCATCTTCCTTCAGTGTAATGAATTCAGTCAGCATTACCTAATGGGTGTTTGTCCATGTAGTCAAAACCTTTCATTGTTTCCATTTATTTCATGAATGGACATGTTTTCTCTACTGTTTTAGTTGTTTTATGCAAGGAAAGTCAAGAAGCAACAGGTTCTTGGGTAGAAGAAGCTCAGAATAGATTTTTAGCTCTTCCCCTGGACTTTGAGGGAAACACCTTAGAAGTTCAGTTTTGTCATTTCTGAAAAGAGAATAATGAAGAAGACTTTGAGACAGAGATTTAAATATAAGAATCTATTTGGTAATACTCTTCAGTATGACACCCACAGGGATGAACTAAGAAGTAGGTTTGAGCAGAGGGAAAAGGTGGCTTTAATCAGTTTTAGGAAAGGGCTGAGATGACTCTGTGGGGCACTATAAAGTGGGATGATTCTTCACAGTTGTTTCAATTCAGGAAGAAGGGACTGAGTCTTGCTAACCCTACAACAGCCACCTTGGATGCAGGCTGCCCCCGGAAGAAGGCATGGTTTTAGGTGAGTTGGCTTTCTTTAGACAAGAATAAGTTCCTCAATTGACTGACAGAGTATTCATAGCTACTAGGGAATTATGCCCCTTAAAGGAGCCTGTGATGCTTTCCTATTATGGGAAGCATAGTACAGTATCCACTAGAAATAGTGATGGTCCTGCTTTATCAGATCTATTTATGAATCTCATCTACATCTTCCTCACAAATGATTATGCAGACTCAGGAAGTCATTACCTCATGACTACCTGTTTACAGATATAACTTCATTATATTATGTTGAACCATGTATTAAACTGAAATCTAGCTCCAAATTCCTCAATCCTTACAAGGAGAAGATTCTAAAGAAACTGAGTGAAGAGCTCAATCTGGCATTGAAACAAAATGAGAAGTATAATACTTGGAAGTTATAAATGCTTTATGGAGGAATAAATTGTTGAGTGAAATGCAAAATTTATGTAGCTCATGGTTATAGCACCAGTCCTTACTTACAGTCCAAGTCTTCAGTCCCTGAGTAAAAATATTTATTGAATATTCACTACATACTGGTCACTATGTTAAGCACATTATATTAAGTATTTTGATATTACAGTAATTCTTTAAAATGGGCTTTGTAACCACATTATAAAACACATTTCATAAATGAGAAAGCAGGCTAACAGAGGGTAAAATTTATCCATATATTCACATGATTAGTAAATACTAAAAACTATAACAGTCTCTTACATTTTGTAATGGAAATGATAGTAAAGAAAATTGGCACCTTACATTTTAATTTTGCTCATCTTCCTAATCTTTTTTGTTTCTCTTTGCCATGTGTATTAGTTTCCTGGTGTTACCTTAACAAAGTATCATAAATTGGACAGCTTAAAACAACATAAATTTATGCCCTCACTGTTCTGGGGTACAGAAGTCTGAAATCAAGATGTTAGCAAAGTTGGATCTTTCTGTAAAGCTCTTAGGGAAAGTCTGTTCCATGTCTTTCTCTTAACTTATGGTGTTACCAGCAATCCTTGTCTTGCAGACACATCATTCAATCTAGGCTTTAATTGTTGTGATGGTGTTTTCCCTATGTTTATTTTTTCTGTATTTTCTCTTCTTGTAAGGACACTGGTCAGGATCAAGGGCCACCTTAACAGAGAATGGCCTTATTTAAACTTGATTGTATCTGCAAAAACCTTATTTCCAAATAAGGTCACATTCATAGGTAACAAGGTTAGGAATTCAACATATCCTGTTGGGAAATGCATTTTAATCCATATCACCACATAATGTTCAAGATCAATCTCAGGGGAAACATTAATTTTATTAATATATATTTCTTATGTATCTAAAATGTGTCTAGCATTGTGCTAGCCACTAGAAGTAGAGTGGTTAACAAAACAAACTCTCTACCAGTCAGTCAAAATATGTATTAAGCATCTAGTTTTTATCAGGCACAGGCCCAAGAATTAGAATATAATAATGAGCAGAATAAAGTCTCATTCTCAAGGAGTTTAAGTGTGATAACGTGGACAATAAACACATAACAAATAGGATTATTTCTGATACAAAAAGGTACTATGAAAAATAAAGTAGGAAAATAAGAAGAAGAGTGACTGACTGTGGCAAAGTCGGGCAAGATCTCCCTGAAGGGTGACATTTGAGTTGAGACTTAAGTAACTAGATAGAAGGAGGCAGTCATGCAAAGAACTTGGAGCAGAGAATTTAAGCAGAAGGGCAGCCAAGGGTGCACACCCTGATTGGGAATATGCGTAGAATGTTTAGGAAAGAGAATCCTAAACACTCTATCCTAAAGTGTATGAACTAAGAGAAAATGAATAGGAACATGCTAGCGAAGTAAGTGGGAAAGGGGTTTGGCTTTTACTATTCTTTCTTTCTTTATTATTATTTTTGTGTGTGTGTGTATTTTTGTATTTTTCTGAAGCTAGAAACGGGGAGACACAGTCAGACAGACTACTGCATGCGCCCGACCCGGATCCACCCGGCACGCCCACCAGGGGCGACGCTCTGCCCACCAGGGGGCGATGCTCTGCCCCTCCGGGGCGTTGCTCTGCCGCGACCAGAGCCACTCTAGCGCCTGGGGCAGAGGCCAAGGAGCCACCCCCAGCGCCCGGGCCATCTTTGCTCCAATGAAGCCTTGGCTGAGGGAGGGGAAGAGAGAGACAGAGAGGAAGGAGGGGTGGGGTGGAGAAGCAAATGGGCGCTTCTCCTATGTGCCCTGGCCGGGAATCGAGCCCTGGTCCCACGCACGCCAGGCCGACGCTCTACCGCTGAGCCAACCAGCCAGGGCCTTTTACTATTCTTTCTATTGAAAGTTACTTATGGGGTTAAAGCCAATGATTTGAATATAAGTTTTAGAAACATTCTTCTGGCTGCTTGATAGGGCAGATTATAGAGGGATAAGACAAAGACAAGAAGGCCACATAGGCAGCTACTGTATGAATTCAAACAAAAAATGATGAGAAATTGGGGCAGAGTTGTAGGGGTGAAGTTGGTGAAAAAGAGTTGGAACAGAGATATACTGCTCACAGAAATTAGCGGATCAGGGAACGTGCAGACACTCCAGTACTTTCAGCCTTTTGTATAGTGCATTTTCACCAATGAAATAAAAGTTGGTTTTGCATCACATTTGCATAACCAAACAATTTTCTTTGACTTGTCTTTTGCTTTTTTGATGTTCTTGTTTAATTTTTAAAAAATCAACTGTTTCTCTTTTTTTATTGCTTCATATTCATTTTGAAATGTCCCCTAAGTTTTGTGAGCCACAGAAACTTTCTCATGAATGAAAAAAAAAAAATCAACTATGAGCCTTCTCCATCAAAGAGCCCACAGTATAAAAGGAGAGTCACAGAAAGAGGAAGTTTGAATTTATTTTAAGATGTACTACAATAAGAATAAGTCCAGATGAATTTCCCCAAACTATTTGGGAAACCCTGAAAGGAGGCTAGAGTTCTCTCAAGAGTAGTGGGCGTATACCTTTCATAGCTGGTATTTTGTCCTACTCTCATTTCAAAGGCTGCTATGCCTATGAGAAATAGGTTATACATCAAAACACCATATCTTTTGATACAGACTCCTGTTTCACATTTCCAGAAATATGATGTGTAGTATTGTAGTATTTGAAAACCAATTGATGAGTGGACAATGGGTTAGAATCAGAACATGAGATTGACCCTGATTGTCTCTCTCTGATTCTAGAAGAATAAGACTTGAGGCAGTAGGGTGCTGGTCTTGAAAGAAACCTCATGTGAGAACATAATAGACAGACACAGTTCATCTAGGGCCAGCTTCTCAAGATACTGTGTACTAAAGAACCCTCGGTCTCTATAGTGTGTCAACAAAGGCACTGTCAAAATGTGTGATATTTTGAAGAGGACAAAAATGTTGCCTAACTTCATAAACCCCTAAGTTACATTTCTCTAGACAGAATCATCTGTATCAGTATACAACAAACTATTGATAGCATTGTCATTATCATTATAATTGCTCTGTATTAATCATTCTAAAGGGAGAAACACTATTGCCAAATCAGGCACAAAAATTTCTATAATACTTAAACAGATTGTGTGTGTGTGTGTGTGTGTGTGTGTATGTGTGTGTGTGTGTGTGTGTGTATGCTGCCTCGTGTTTAGCTCATTTTATCTTTCCAACACCAAAGATTTAGTTTTACCTTGGCCCAGGATATTAGCTTATTCTGATGCTCCTTTGGGCTTTTGACCACTCAGTCGTGGGTTGCTTCCCTTGAGGATATTTCCCTTTCACGACATCTTTCCTAGCACTGGCCGTCCCACTGATGTGTTGTTGTTAGAATCAGAGACCGAGGGTTCTTTAGTACACAGTATCTTGAGAAGCTGGCCCTAGATGAACTGTGTCTGTCTATTATGTTCTCACATGAGGCTTCTTTCAAGACCAGCACCCTACTGCCTCAAGTCTTATTCTTCTAGAATCAGAGAGAGACAATCAGGGTCAATCTCATGTTCTGATTCTAACAACACTGGGGCTATATTTATCTTGCTGCATCTGTAAGCTAGTCCAACATGCTTCTTGTCTATCTGTGATTAAGGGGGCAATTTCTATGATATATATGTATAAAAATATATTAAGTCTTTCAAACAAACCATGACCTCTTGGAACTCTGCCTAAAATACAAATTGTTATTATCATTTGGGATAATGTGGTACCTTTACTATTCATCTGTCTTGTCACAGATTAGAAAGCGAAGCATCAATCGATATTTTTATCATCAAAGGTGCTTTTCTATAAAAGAAAATTTCTAAATAAAATAATCAGTATAAATATCAAAGAAAGCAAGCTCTAAAGAGAAGGTCTAGAAAAAAAGGTAAAATGGAGCAAGATTTAAGCAATTATGATTGGGTAGACACAGATGAATGCATTTATTCTACTCTTAACCATATAAATATATATATACACATATATATAATGCATATAATATATGTATATATAAGATGAAGCAAAAGTAGGTTTATTGTTCTTTGTATGAAAATAATGCAATAATTATTAAATAATGATACAAGAATAAACTGTTTTGCATATTCATGACTATAAATGCACTTTTGCAACACTCTGTATATATCTATATGTCTACATATTTATATATGATCATATATGTATATGTAAGTATATACAATCAAACTTCTGATATTATCTCAGAATTCATTTCTATATTGTGACTTCTACTCTTGAAGTTCATAAATCTTTCAGTTTTGTGCTCAGAATCTAGTAGTATTGGAAAGCTTAATGTATATCTACTTTTATATAGGTACTCAATCTTTAATTAAGTAAAAAGTATTTAGCATTTTTATAATTTCAGTTCTCCCATTAAGCCTTCAAGTACCTACCTATGGCCACCGTGTTTTCATTGATAAGGGAAACAAAAATAAATCTCGGTGTAGTTTTCTCTTAAGGTGTATGGAGAACAGATAATTAATGTGTGTCAATTATTTTTTTTCTAGGACTGATTAAAGAAAACTTTGTGAATTCCAGGTATTTGTCCACTTTCTTAATTTTTGCTTTTACTTTCTACTTCTGAAAAATGATCATTAGTTTTCCTTTAACAACTTAAGCCAAAGCTTAAACCCCTGCCACTTAATTTTAAAGACAATAAACTCTGCCATCATGAAAGTTTTAACACATCCTAAGAAAATCATACAGCAATTATTTTAAGTGAAACCATAGAATGCTTTACCCTAAAACAGTAACTAGTTTTCCCAATGGAGATAATTATGTCTTTCAGTACAGTTAGGAATAAAAATTAGGACCAGCAGTTTAGAGCAGTGTTTTTCAACCACCGGCCCGCAGACTTTTCTGCCAGAAATTTCATGCTAGTCCGTGAAAGAGCTAACTACCCAGGACATTATTTGCTGATTACGGACCCAATAATCTTAGTCAAATTTGTTTATGCTCAGGGTGATTTCTGACTTAGAAATTCCTTAAATAATTTTATTTTCACTGGTCCCCAAGTGTAAAAATGTTGAAAACCATGAGGATAAATAGCAATATATTGTAGGTTGTCTAAGTTTTGGTGAGTACAAGCAGGATCACATTCAAAATCAAGTAGAAATTATAAGTAATATATATTTTATAATGTGACCTGAAAGCCTACTCTAAGACCTTACAATTTCTAAAAGGGAAATAAATTTCACAGCAGCATGTATAGGAATTTTAAAAAAATCTGAATACTTAAGATTTACTTCAGGGAAACAACTACTGACTTATAGAATCTTGGACGTTACTGCAGCCAATCAGAAAAACCAGATTTTCCTAGAATATCAGATTAGAACATAATGCATAATTAAATTCAAAGGCAGGCATCAGCCTTCCTGCCACACACCTCTCCTGAAAAGCAAAAGATGAGCTGGAAGGATGATGACATGGTAGCATGGAGAGGTCATCTAAAGGAATCGTAACTAATTAAGCAACCACCATTAAAAATGTATTATTCTTGTGTTGTCACTGTGCACATTCCTATTAAATGATCTCTTAGATATTCAATCATGTCTAATCTTTTCCTGCAGGTGTTGGTGCTTGATGCTTTTTGATAGTAAATGAGAAAAAAATAAAGAGAAAATGACATTGTGCATTAAGTCATCTAATAAATCCTTCAAGAAGAACACTATTTGAGAAATGTTTATTTCCCACATCCTTGTGCCCTTTTGTACACTGCTCTGTATTAACTGTCAAGTACTGTGTTATTATGATTTATAAGAAAAATATTTATTTGGTCACTTAGATAACCTAAATACATTTCTCAAATATATTTGGTTTTAGTCCAAGGTTACTGGCTGGCTCATAGCTCACAAATCCTCTGAAATTTCTAAGTGTTCAGAGTAATAAAGGTATCTTTCCTTTTTATGTTAATAAAGTGATTTTTGGATCCCACCTAGGGATAAGGGCTGGTTGCCAGTAGAACCACCATGTGATTAAACAGTGGGACTTTCCTTCCTCTTGCCCCATTCCTGCCAAGGGAGAAGAGAGGGGCTGGAGGTTGAATCAATTTTCCAGTTGCCAAAGATTTAGACAATCATGCCTATACAATGAAGCCTCCATAGAAACCTGAATGGAATGGATTCAGTGAACTTCCATGTAGGTGGACATGTGGAGATTCAAGTAAAGTAGTGTTTCTTCTTTTTCTTATTCTTATTCTTATTCTTACTCCTTTTCTTTTTCTTTTTCTTACTCTTATTCTTTATTAGGTTTTATTTCCTCATTTTTAGAGAGATGGGAGAGAGAAAGAGAAGAGGGAAGGAGCATGAAGTATCTACTCCCATATATGCCTTGACCAGGCAAGCCCTGGTTTCCAACCAGTGACCTCAGTGTTCCAAGTCGATGCTTTATCCACTGCGCCACCACAGTTCAGGTGGAGTGGTGCTTCTGAAGAGAGCACAGGAGCTCCATGCCCCTTCCTAAATACCTTGTTCTATGCATTTTTTTTTCCACCCGGTTGTTCCTGAGTTTATTCATTTCTAATAAACTAATAACATAGTGAGTAAATTGGCTTCCTGAGTTCTGTAAGCTGATCTAGCAAGTAATTCTAACTGATAGATATGTGAATTCCAAGCTGCCCTCTTGATGTTCTGTTTATCTGTCAGACCTTACCTTTACTGGACTATCGCCCCTGAGACAAAGAAATTCCAAAAAGCTGACAAGCCGCCCCAAGGAGGGGCTCCGGACATACCAGGACTTTTGATTCAACACCCACATGCTCGAAATTCTTCTTGACCCCATATAATTTGTCCCCCTAGCTTGTACTGGTGCACTTCTCCCAGAGGAGTGCCCCGGCAGGTCTTTCTCCTCTAATAAAGCCTGCACACCTGGTGATCGAGTGCAGTCTCATTCTTACACTAACCTGAGGAGAGGGTTTGGGGAACCTCCCTTAGAAGTACAAGGAATGTTATGAATTTGCAATTGGCAACCTGAGTCAAAGGAGTTGTTGGGACCTCCAGTTTGTACCCAGTTGATCAGAAGCACATTTACCAGCCTGCGCTTGTGACTGATCTCTGAAGTGAAGAGTGGTCTTGGGAATTGAGCCCTTTATATGTAGAATCTGATGTTATCTCCAGGTAGATCTGTCAATATTAAGCTGAATTTTTGGACTCTGTTGATGTTTGAGAATTGCGTATTGGTGTGGGGACACCTCCACACACAAGTTAAAATCAGGTCCTAGGATATGAGAAAGCAATCAATGAACAACTAAGGAGACTAAGGAGCTGCAACGAAAAACTGATGCTTCTCATCTCTCCCCTTCCTGCCTGTCTGTCCCTATCTGTCCCTCTCTCTGTCTCTGTCTCTGTCTCTGACACACACACACACACACACACACACACACACACACACAGAAATAAGGTCCTAGGAATCCGTTTTAAATACATAAACTAAAATATCAATATTCTAAATGTAAGTTTCATATTCATGGCAACTAATAAAAATTAATATAGATTTTTGTATGTTGTTTTAGAAAGTAAGTCTATATTTATATATCATTAGTATATAATGCCATCATTCAGAAATTTGAGAAAAATGAAGCAAATTTCTATTAATTAAAATATCTTTCTGAAAAAATCCACTGCCAAGTAGTTCAATGTTCCTAAGTACGGGGTGGCATTATCTTCTCAATAATAATTAAATAAAAATTCAATCATTCTAATTTTATCATGGAAAAATTTGTTGTAGATTGCATATAGAATCAATTCCTCTGTTGCAAATTTTATCTTCCCTTTGAAATTACTCTGAACTTAACCATTAAAATAATTTTAAGGGACATAATTAAAGTTGTGTTTTCTTCTGATGTTTGGGAACATTAAATATCACTGTTTAGTTCTTTTGATGTTTTTTCAAATTTGCATTTATTTCAATGCTTAGGGTGCTTAGTTTATTTACATGACTAGGTGACAGTGTACTTCTTTCTATATGTCATAAAACACTGATAGAAAAGGTGAGAGGTATATAATTCATTATGATGATACTTGCATATGAAGAAGTGTTAAACTGTAGAATAGTTGAAGAAAAGAATTATGTGTTCTGCCAATAGTATTAATTTTAAAAATAGCTTTACTTTTTAAAATTATAAAAGAGACTTTTCCATGGGTATTGTTTTCTCTATATTTATCTGTATAATACATCAGTTTATGTGTGCTTTTTATTGAAATATATGTGGGATTTATTTTGAAAATCAAGTAAATAGAAGCAGTTTTGTTGGAGTAAAGAGGGAAATGAACAGAGGAAAATAGTATAGCTTTTTTATTCCTTCAAAATTTTTGTTTTTATTATTGTTTTGGTTACTTAGTATTAGAGAAGCTATTTTGATGAAAGACTTTGGAAATTTGTGTGTGCACATTTTGTTTGGTGCCTAGGTACCAAAAATTAGCAAAAAATTAAAAAAGCAGTTTTCACTGTTGATGCTGAAAAACCAACAATGTTGTGGTTTTGATAACATTAAAAGGCATCCCTCTTGGTGCTGATGTGGTTATCAGGGGTAGCAGTAAGAAACAGGCTCTTTAAGTAACTTACTGGGCATCATTCTTTAAAAGGGAGATCCAGAGCAGAAGCTAAATGTGATGGATACCACATGTGTTTTATGGCTGATAGTTTGGGTTGCAAACACACTTGTATTCATTGTGGTATATCATAAAGAATCTAGGAGTTCAGCATACATTATAAAAGCAATTATGAGAGTATTGTTTTATTAATTTTGTTTTGGGTTTATTTGTAGCCAACAGATAATATGGCTTGATTTTAGGAGTTGTACATTTTAGCCTTAGTTTTCATTTGAAAGCTCTGGACATAGTCATAATAAATCCTTGATCTCAAAATATTGTGTTAGGATACTTGCTATTAGCTGTCTCAATGACATGACATGAAAAGGTTGGTTTCTCACTCGGTGAAGTGTAATGTAGGTCAGATATCTTCCATTCTGTGTTATGCAATGCAAAGCCATGCCTTTTCTGTTTATTGCAGCAGACAGAGAAAATGATAAAGGAGGCACCCCATAACCCTATCAAAATCGGTATCAATAGGGATCTTCAAAAAACAGAATCAAGAGAATCAATATGATATAGATAGATCAGATTATCTATCTATCAGCCATCTATCTATATCTATCTATCTATCTATCTATCTATCTATCTATCTATCTATCTATCTATCTATCTATCTATATCTATCATCTAGCTATCATCTAGCTATCATCTATCTAACTGTTTAAAATAGATTTATTATAAGGAATTGGCTTATATAATTTTGGAGGTGAGAAAGTCCTCAAATCTGCAAATAGAATCAGCACCTGGAGACCAGGAAAGCCAATGGTTTCATTCCAACCCAAAAGAAAAAAAAATATCCCAGTTTGAAGAGAATTAGGCAGGAAGAATTCTTCTTTGCTCAGGGGAGGGTCAGACATTTTGTTCTGATTAAGCCTTCACTTGATTGGATGAGGCCCACCCACATTAGGTACAGCAACCTGCCTTACTCAGTCTACTTACCGATTTAAATGTTAATCTTATCTAAAACACCCTTCCAGAAACACCTAGAATAACGTTTGACCAAATATCTGGACACCTAATGGCCCAGTCAAGTAGACCCATAAAGTTTATTATCACAAGTTTACCCCTTGTCATTTAGGCACCTGCACACATCTTCTTAACCCATTTTTAATTGTCAAATATAGAAAACACAAAGATCATCATTTGATGTATCTTGATGCAACTGTCTTTCATAGAAATGTACTAACTACTTCCCCAGAAGAAGAGTTAAGATTCTTGACTAATGTTTACTCTTCTTGTTATCCTATAACTTATATACTATGATGTAAAGTTAACAATACTTAAGTAATATTTTATAAAATCAATTAATGCCAGTTGTTACATAATAAGGAACTAAGAGAGGAAAAAATGTATTCTTAACACACACACACAGACATATTTATAACAAAATAAGGAGAAAATACTCATGACAATTATTGTCCTTGTTTCTATAACTGGTCATGTGGTTTTAACCAGTATTTATAACTACCTTCTTTCACTACTCATTCTGTATTTCTTTTGGCTTCAGCAAGTATCTCAGCTGGTCATGATTTTTTATAAAGTGGGATGATTCAAAACCTCTTTTCTGAAGGAGTGGGAAGGGATGCTGCACAAGGGGGAAGAGCACGCTGCCTATTTGGTAATCCTGAAACATCTACACTATGGTAGCTGAACTTCAAAAAGTGAAAAACAGATATGAAAATTATTTGTACGAAATCTAGAAAACCAAACAGACACTTGTACTTTTGGACCATATGGAGCAATTTTTATTTGAGGATTAATTTTATGTTCCTTGCCTAAGTAAAAATACAAACAACAAACAAACAAACAAACAAACAGAACTGGTTTTTTATGCCTTAGTTCTAGACAACTCTCTTATTAATTTTTGCCCCCCACTCTGATGACCTATACGCATTGGCTATTTTCTTAGGGATTCTCAGGCATATATACAATAGAGTCTGTACTAACTGTGAAGTGTTCCAGGCTATTTGTTAAACAAGCCAAAAGTCCACAGTAGACTCAAACTTCATGTGGTCATTTTTGAGCCTCTTACCAAACATTTCTCTTCTACTAAAAGCACATTTATTATACAGAAATAAAATTGTAAAAAATAAGTGTATTTTTATCCTTAAGGACTTTCTTCCATGAGTCTTATGTTATATCCAAGACTAAGCCATACACACTAGGTATGCTTAAAGATTTTTTGTATATGTTTCTCCATAATGATAATCCTACCAATAGTAAGTTTACTGAAAAGTCACAGCTGAGAGGGAATGAGTGGAAACCTCAGAAGAAAGAAAGAAACAAGTACAATTAGAAAGTATGCTGACAAATGAGCTGGTGCTAAGGTAACAAAAATTAAGGAAAGTATTTTACTATCAAACACTCATGTGGTTTTCCTTTACTTTTCTATTCCCCAGTAGTTTGACTATAGCAGTTAAACTTCCCGATCAGCCCTGTTTACATGATATTAAAAAATTAATAACTTTACTAATGAGAAAATTAAATTTATATTTGTCTTCATGTGGCTAAAACAGCAGGCATTTTCTGGCTTAACATTATTTTACTAAGTTTTCTTGGAATCAAGGGTACATAGCTTGACCCAATTAACATGCAGAATGAGCTTCTCTCCTTCAACCCTTATTCCAATAGAATATGTCCATTGGGCAGTATTAAGTAAGCTGCCTGGTTCTTGTCCATTTCATAGTTTTAGATAAGCAAACCCAGAGTTACACACTTGTTATAAATATTTTCTTGGCATTTTGGAGGGTGTAGAGGGTATGTGTATGTGTGGATATGTTGGTATGTATGCTTGTGTGTATGGAGTCTGATACAAAACAAGATTTAAATTTAGTTTGAGATTAGACACAATCAAATCTCTAATTCCTTTTTCTTTCCTGCTCAGTATGTTTTTTCTTGAGCTATAGCCTTATCTTTAAGCTTTGTTCTGAAAGAATGTGGTTGATATCACTATTTTGTGACAATACAAATTGTCAGTCAACATGTTTGGGGTATGAACATTTTTTATAATACTATATTTTTCTTCTTTGATGTCTCTGACTCCATCCTTAGATAGGATTTCTTGTGTTATTTTCTTCTTCCAGATCAGAGAAATGTCACAACATATAGGGACTTTATATCTTAGTGTACAGAAAACTCAAGGGCACGAAGTTCAGGAAAATTTAAAAAAACATCTAAGTAATTCAACTTTAAATAGCTAAGTATTTCTTACAGGTTTATGCTATCACACAGGGATGAAGTAAAATCAGATGTGGAAATCACAATATATTTCCCTGGTATAAAATACACTTTAAAGAGAACATTTATGCAGGGTATAGCAAAAACAGGTTTATGGTTGTAAGTACACAAAACACAGAGTTTTTTCTTGTATTATTAGTAATGAATTATTGTATTATTTTTCATACAAACAACTGTAAACCTACTTTTGCCCCACACTGTATTATCAGCTTATGTTATAGTTATAGCAACTCTGAAGGATAGTAATGCAGATATTATTATTCTAATTTTATCAATCATAAAATCAGGATCCAAAGAGTTTAAATAACTAGTTTTTTATCAGTTTACCTATGATTAGACATTTTCTAATCCAGTGTATTTTAAACATTGCTGGTCCAACATTATACACCTGGTCATGGGTAGTTCTTGAGTAAAAACTGAGATACAACAATTGGAGAAACCAGAGATACAGATGAGCTCCGATGGCCTAGAATGAGATCATGCCTGAACAATGAAACCAGTGGTCAGAGTGCTCTAGTAATAAGATGAAAGTGGTTCAGATAAGCAAAAGAATACCGGGTCAGTATGGATCATGTTGGTGTAAAGGTACCAAGTCAGAACAGACAATAGAGAGAAATAATTTCTCTAGATATAATTTCTTGACTGTGAAAGGAAAACTTGGTCATCAGATACACTGATTAAATTAACATTTGACCTAGAACTGACTCCCCAAACTCTGAAAGATAAAAATTAGAAAAAGAGTAATAACAGTGGTGACTCAGGGGAAGAATCTGGATCAAGTCACGGTCACTGTTGGATCATATACACGATTTAATACCAAGATGACATTAGGCACTGGATGAGCACTGGATCACTGGTCACGCAGGTATGGCCTTGGGGAGTTGACATACATAAGAGGATAGTTAGCTCAATAGAGATCGTTGGACTAGGGAGGACAGTAATAAAATACTTAGAGCTGTAAAGTCCCTTTTACAAAGGATATCGCACATGGTTACCCAGTGTGTAAAAGTGGTAGATGTGGGCTTGATTTGGAAACGCTTATTGGGGACCCAGACTCCTGCCTTCTCCCACTCACCCTCCAAGTGGTCCCTGAGGCACATTTCAGAAGCCCACATGCTCCATAGACTATTATTTAACAACCCATAGATTAGATGATTTCTAATCATACTTCCACTATTAAAAACACTTGGAGACTGTGGTTCTAGAACAGGTTTTTCCATTTGCTTATTAGGATAGAAGAGCTATGTCACTGCTCTGGTGTAAGATGTGTTTCTATGGCTTCTTATAGACCTCTTTTACAGAAAAGAAGATCCCAGCCCTCATCTGGCTTTTACTGGGAAGCTCTTAATTTAGAGGATATAAAAAAGAAATGAGGGTTAAACAGGCAAAAAGTATGTCAATGCTACAATTCTCTCCTCTCAGGGTCGGGGGATTCTTTGTCTTCCAGGGAGGCCCAATCCTGGCCTCCAGACAGCCAGAGGAATGGGACATGAGCAGCAAAAACAGCATCTGCTGTCACATCAAGTATGATTTTCTGCTGCATCTCATTCCCAAGTCAGCTATTTCCTGACTGTGGGATCTTGGTTGTATTATTTGACTCAGCAGTTAGCATGGCATTTAGCATGCCACCTGAAGAGTCAGGGACCTAGATCTGTAGCCCCAGTTTGCTAATTCTTAGGTCTTTGACCTTGGGCATCTTAGGATGGTTGGAGGAGAAAATGAGATGAGTGGCAGCGCTAATCATACTGCCAAGCGATGTAAATGGTATCTAGAAATGATAGGTACTGTACCATCCACAACCATAGTACTAATACAATTTTTTCTCTGCAACTAGTCTTTTCAGCAGCAAAATTATGATGACAAAATGCTTAATAAATCCTTTTCTGAAGGGTGAAGCATCTTTTATTTCTATCCAAAAAACTTTGGTATCTCTCTAGAGGTAGAGGTTAATTCTAAGGGAATGTAGAAGTAGAGTTTCATGGATCCTGTTAAACTCAATTTCAAAAGGTTCTTTGAGAGTAACTTTGTCACCTACTTTCATGTTGGTGGAGTAGAAGGAACAAAGGTAGGGTTAGTTGCTATACACTTTAGAGGCAGGCATGGGACCACGCTCTAACATTCTTGAAGACAAAAACACTCTTACCTGAGATTATATCAGAAAAGTATAGTGGTCTTTTCTTGGTTGTTGATATAATAAACAGGTAACATCAAGCCACAAAGGACACACGGGTTCATGGTGCACAAATATTCCCTTGATTGTTCTGTGACTGAGAGGAAATATATAATTGGCCTTTCTTCATTCACAAAGCCTTATCATTTGCATGATTTCAGATTTTATTAATATGATATTTGAGAGAGGAAAACTAAACTTTGAGGGAACCACATAAAGAGTCATCCATAGTGTGGACTCTTAGAGTATTTTCTGGCAAAATCTGAGAGAGTCCTTTCAAATAAATTCAAACTGGGAAGAATCAATATTAAATAATATTAAATGTTGCAGTGGAGTTTGGGAGACTGAAGTTGATTGGGCTTTTTTTTTTTTTTTTTTTTTTTTTATGTTCCACCGGGCTATTTTGTTGAGAGTTTACCATTAAGTGGTCTAATTGTGTCAGCGGATGGAGCCTTTTTGATTTGCATAATTTCCTCAAGGGACTGCAGCTGCTAATTTGGTGATTAATTATCCATATTACACATTGTTTATTTGACCATGCCTAGATTAATTTCTTTTCCCAGCAAATCACATTTAGATATGAATTTGCATATCTTGATTATATTTTAATATCTTGGCTATCATTGTCTCTTCCCAGGACACCTCATCCGATTACAGAAAAGTACTCAAGCAGAGAAAGATGGAATGTCTTAAATGACATTGCACATCAGTGGACAGATAATGCACATGACTTATTTTTAATGAAGAATGTGTGCCTTCATAATCAAGTGAGTTATGAGATTTACTGTACAATATATTTTTTGTTGTTACCATTTCTATCTTACAATCAGTAACAACAAATTTCAACCTTTGAAATGTTGCTCTCTCTCTCTATATATATATATATATAAATATAAATATTTTATTTCTTTTTATGTGTAATCTTGTATTTTGTTGTCAAATACTTTTAAGCTGTGTTATTATTTGAGATCTCTAATTAGTTAATTTTCTATCCAATTTTTTTCCAGCCTTGAAAACCACTAGTACTGGTATTATAGTGTAGGTTCCTTATAGTCAGGGAATGAGTCATAATTTATCTTTTATTTAAATTATGCAATAGAGTGGCTTTAATGTTGTTACTACTTATGCAAAAAGTATGTGATAATTAATATTCATAACTTTACCTTATTGAGCATTAGATACATTCCAGGTAGTGTTAAGAATTTACTTGTACCATCTCCTTTAGTTGTTAAACCATCTTGAGAGAAACTATCATTTTCCTTAATTTTACAGAAAGACAATGAGTTTTAGAGACAAGGGAGAAAGAAATTTGTTCAAGGTAAGATAAGTAGGAAATAGTGTAGACAAAATTAGAAACTCTCTATTAATAAAACCTGTGCTTTTAACCGATTGTGTGGGTACAGAATACTAAGTGATAAATACTCTTGACCAAAAATAAATAAATACTTTTAATCAATAATGAATGAATGGTTTTAATCAGTTGAAGGGGCAGATAACATGAGTATACTAATGTTTTTATCAGCAATAAATGAGTACTCTTCCCCAACTGGATGGACATAGGACATTGAGTGTGTGGGCACCTTAATAATGAGACCAGGATGTGAGCTTTGGTTCTCATGAGAAATTGCAAGCAGAACCAGCTCCCCTGACTCTCTGGGCTGTGTGCCCTAGTACCAGCTCCCACACATATTCGGGCTAGCTGACTTAGCCTTAGTTCCCAGGCATTTCTAAGTCAGCCACCCAGAAGACTACTTCTTTAGGTATAGGCTAGCTTGCTCAGCAATTTGACATCACCAAACTGATGTAATGGTTGATGTGATATTGGCTCCATGCCACTATTGTCCTTAAGCTCTATATTTACCTGTGCCAGCACTGTTAGGTGGAAGATGGAAGACATCAGAATTCAGGAGATGGGAGACATCAGGATTCAGGAGACAGGACACATCAGGATTCAGAAGACTGAGAAGACTTCAGGACTGAGAATTGAGGAGACTTGAGACTTGTGACTGAGGAGCATGGGTGTATGGGGGGGGAGGAATCAGAAGCAGAAGTAACAGCAGCAGCAACAGGAGCATCAGCAGCAGCAGAGATGAAGCAAGAATAAAGCATTGAGAAATGTACTACCTTTCCCCGGCTCCTCATGTTTTACTTCACCTTGGAGAATCTCACCGCCTAAGTCATCCCTTGTGGAGCAGGTGAAAGTGAATTTGACAAAGTGAATGAATGAATGGATAAAGAAATGAATGATAGAATACTGTTTTCTTGAATCAGAGACATGACTGTATAAAGACAGTCAACTTCAATTCTTCCTCCAAATATCAAGATAGGAACAAATAGGGTCAGGTCCAAGACCTCACAGGAATAAAGCTGGCAGGCTTGAAGTAATGAGCAGGCTGTGGTCAGCCAGCTTGAGTATAGCTCCCCTCTCTCTCAGTGCTGCATTTCCCAGATCCCAGCCCTGGATGGAACACAGAAACTTGGGACTCAAGAAATCTCCATAAAGTACAGCCCCTGACCAGTGTTTTTGTTTTAAAACCTACAAGTAAATAATAGGAACTATTACTAAAGAACTCTGCTGGTTTATATGGGGAGGAACTTTTTGATACACTGCATTACTCCTCTCTTGTTTGCAGAAGAGGTTATGCTTCAGCGACTTGAAGGCTATTTCCTACCTTCTGGTGCCTGACAGGACAGTATGAGGCCTGTATGAGTTAACCTCAGAGCCTGTACACTTAACCTCTTCACTGGGACAGTTTGCACCTTGTCCTAGCTATGCTGCAGTGTTACAGAAAACTATTTAACTTCTCTGTACTTTAGTTTCTTTATATATGAAATAAGAATAATAATATCAAGAATATATTTGTATTATATTTAACATGTTAATTATATATGTTATGTGTATGTAAACATTTAATGTTATATCTACGGCTCCCTCCAGCTTAGTACAGCATTCTTCTAAGAACTATGATGTTTCTATTCATATCTGCAGGCCTCAATTGATTCATCAAAGTATGCAGGATATCTTTGAAAGCACACTGTAAATGTCTTCTGGGAAGAGTTCCACTTTAATAACTATTAGGACAACAGGAACACTGTGTCTTTTATTAAATTTGTTTGCTGGAGCTGATAGTATCTTCTGAATATAAATTGCACAATATAGTATAATAAAGCACAGTTTAGAATTGTTTTCATAATGGTGCATGCCATAGTACTCAGCCATAAAATAATAGAAAAGTACATCTTGTTCTGTAAACTCATAATTTTCAGCTGTCTAAAAACTAGTGTAAAAAGGAAATTAATAAGAAAAACACATTTCACAGTATGAATGTGCAGCTTAAAAAAAAGGTTATGTTCTTTGTAGAAAGAAAAGCAGGAATGTCATTCTTCTGGAATTTAGTAAACTAGAAAAATATTTGTATTTAAAAATTTTTTATTTGTGTTATTATCACTCACATTTATTTATTCATTCACTTATATTTGAATTATTTTACAAAGCATTTGTTTAGCAGTTAGTAAATACTCATTTTTACTTTAGGATCAGCTGAAATATATAGTCACTTAGATATTAAAAGAAAACATGGAGGTCCTGGCCAGGTAGTTCAATGAATAAAGCATTGTCTTAGCACTCTGAAACAGAACATTTGATTCCTGGTCAGGGCACATATGAGAAGCAGCCAGTGAATGCACAACTAAGTGATACAATGAGTTGTTACTTCTCTCTCTCTTCCCCTTCCTTCTCTCTCTCCCTCTCTCTTTTTAAAATTACTGGAAATAAAATTTAGAAAGAAGAGAAAAACCAGGAAAGAAAAGAAAAAGTGGTGTTGGAAGCTTGGATGACACTGTGGATGATTGAATATCTAGCTAAAGTTGGATGCCTTTAATGTGAGTTTTACCTTCTGTAGGATTAGTTTAAAAGTTATTTTTTCTGGCAATGGTGTTCAGTTACCTTTGAGAGATCATTGCTTATCAAAGCCATATGGTAGATAAAAGGTCCAAACTGGATACAAAATGCTTGTTATGACAATGTAGTTCTGTTCATCACTTTCTTGTCATTGAGACTAAAATTATAGGTTTGATTTTTCATGAATCTATTGTAGATAATATAATAACGGGTTAATAATATCATCATTTATTATATACTTGACATATACCCTGGGCTTCATTCTTTCATTCTATAACCATCATTGTACCATATTCTTGTGAGAAAAAGGGACAAATGAAAAAGTCATTATCTTCAAAATGTTAATGTAGAGGCTCACAGTGACAAAGAAGTATGATAAAAGCTGAGAAGGATGCTATGGAACAACATACTAATGGTAACCAGTTTAGCCTTTGAAAGGGTAATTGGACAAATTTATACATTTTACATTTTGACTGCTTAAAATCTTTTAAAGTGGACATAACTATCCACATTATACAGATAAAGAAATTGAGGCCAGACATAAGTGACTAGACCAGGGTCACACAGCTGGAATTTTTTAACCTCTAGTTCTAAAGTTCTTGCAGTATTGATTATAACAGAATTATAATCCCTATTTCTTCTACAACTGCTTGCTTGCTGATAATCATGGGGAAATGATTGAGAAAATGGTAGTAGATTAGTAAAAAAGCAGAGATACAATGACAACTATACATGATTATGCTCACTTACATGCACACACATAATACATATGGACACAAATATTTATTTACACATAAATATTCACACATTGCATTTCTAATACATGTAAACTGAAACTGACCACTACCCCCTTTAGGGGTTCTAGCTCCACATCTATAGAATGACATTACTAACAACAGTTACTATCTCCACACAATGAATATTACACATTTATTAATCTAATTGTAAGTCAATGTAAACATTAAATATTCTACAAATATTAGTTCATATTAAAGATGGTGAATTGTGTGAAATTGTCAGAGGTCAATGTTAATCTACCAGCCTCTACGTTTAGAGCCCAATCTAAGAGAATTTGAGGCAGCAGGAGATATAATAAAAAATTAACCTGGACTTGTTGTCTTTGAATATATGTATCCTGATTTATTGATGTCACCCCATTAAAAAAATAAAATTATTAAAAAAAATTAAGCGAATAATTACATTCTTCTTGCTACAGTATTTTTGAGATCCATTTTTATACTAAGATGCAGTATAATATAAATAACTTTTGTGTTTTTAATGCAAAAGACAAGTTCTGTATTGCTAGATTAGAATGATTATGTCTCAGGTTTCACCTTACTATCCAGAGCTTTTACACAGTGATGACTCTGCCAGGAAACATATTTGCCTTATTTTCCTGCCTTTATAGACACTTCTTCTGAACTCTCTCTTAGTGATTTCTTATCATCTGCTGGTGCTCTAAAAGCAATAGTGTTCCTGGAATAAGGCCCTGGACCTCTTCTCTTCCCAATCTACATCTGCCTCCTTGGTGATCTCATCCATTCGGATGACTTTTCCATTGAGACCTTGAATAGTTATTTCGCCAGCACAGACTTTACTTCTCAGCTTGAAACATATATCTAATGGCTGATTTGGCATCTCCTCCTGGATGTCAAAAAGGCATCTCAAATTTAACATGACTCAAACTGACCTAATGCTATTACTACTGTTCACTTCTATTTGTCTTTCAATTTTTCCTCATTTATATTAATGGAAAAGCATTTCTTTGGTTGTCAGGCCAATAACATTTATGTAATCCTCGACCCATTTCTTTCCCTCAAATGTGATATATTAGCCATCCCCATATTTGTTTGACTCTATTTTCATAATTTTGCCAGTTCTTAATTCCAGTGCTGCCATCAAAACTATCGTCACCTTATATCTTGATTACACAAGAACTTATCTGTTGCCCTCACTTCTGCCCCTGTCCTATTCTCAACACAGCTGCCTCAGCAATTCTTTTACAATGTAAGTTGGAAAATAATTTGTTTGGAGAAAATTTTCCTTTCCACTTAAAATAAAAGTCAAAGTTCCAACAACAATCTACATGACTGTCATCATTTGTAGTATCCATTTCTCATCTTTCTGACATCCTTTTTTTATTTTTTAATCTCAGTTTTCTCTATTTCTCCTTAATTCCTAATGCTCCTTGAAGTCCCAGGCACACTCCTTTGGGGCCTTTAAGCTAACTGTTTCCTCTGCCCAGAATGATTTCCCCGTGATGCAAGGGAGACATGATGGTAGCTCACACCGTATGTAGTGGTATATTCTCAGGAATACAATTGCTAAATTTCAAAGTAGACGCATTGAAGGTGTTGAGTTTCTTTTCAGAAAGCTATTTATCTATTTAGTTTTTACTAGCAGTTTCTTAGAGTGGCGCTTTGTTTCTTTCTTCATACCCTAGGTAATCTTGGCTATCACAATTCTTTCTGATATTTTGTTAAATTTTTATTATAGTGCAAAAAATTGCCAGACACTGCTACATTTTTTTCCCTAGAAAACGTCATTGTTGTTATTTTACTCAATCCAAAGTAACTGATACTTTTCTATAATTGACTTTTTATGCTAAAAGGAAAAGTAGATGTTTTAAAAATCTTGGAAAATTGATGTTGGGATGGCATTGATTTTGTTCTGCCTGAGCTATTTGATTTGACATAAAAAAATATAGCTCATCAGCCACACTGGATAAAGAGATTTGGTTATACAAACACAGACTTTTTTTTGGATGATATTTTGAAGTTTGTGAGATCTGACAGAGATACTAAAATGTTTTACTATAATTTTCAAGGCCTTTTGATCCATCACTAGGCCATTTCCCTTGGTAGGAAGAAAATCAATTTTATTAGAATATTTTCCAACCATAAGCTGTATTTCTAGTGTATGTGTTTTATATCAAGCTACTTCAAAGCTTGTATTAATAGAATCATCAAGGCCTTTAAGCCCAAGCATACTGGTAAATTGCTAGTGTGTCCTTTTATTTTTCCAGATCTTCTGATGTGGAGAATGGATAAAAGTTTGGAACCATTTTTAAAGACATTTAAAATTTCATCCATGAAGATGCAGATTTCATTTTTATTTCTTTCACTCAGAAGCATTTTTTATTAGATTTATCTCTCATTTTAATGTATCCTGAACATTCATATTTTAATTCTGTTTACCATTTTTGATGCCCAGTAAACATGTAGCCTCAAATAACTAGAGCTAACTCTCGGTCCAACAGAGTGAGGTAGAAAAGTGGAGGCCAGTTGTTCCTACTTTCTTCTAGAAACCTACTCTGGGTACCTCAAAAGAGGAGGAAATCTTCTCTTTCCTCCTATTCTCAAACTCCCCTTTTCTCTTTTTCATTTAACTATAAATAAAATGAAAAGAGCAGGATGCCTGACAATTTCCAAGAGCATTGTTCACTCTGCTAACACAGTTTAAATAATAGCTAACACTTAGGAAAGGGTACTATTTGCCAGAAAGAACACTAAATATATTTCATGTATTGACTTCTCTTAACCCTATGCATCTTAGTTTGCAGATGAGAAAACTGAGGCATAGATGGAATTATGTTTTTAAAAGTTTGAAATTGAGCACACTTGAAGAGAATACCTTGGTCTATCTCCCTCTCTCTTTTTATGTAAGATCTTTCTTTCTTTCTTTCTTTCTTTCTTTCTTTCTTTCTTTCTTTCTTTCTTCATTTTTATTAGAGAAATAGAGAGAGAGAGAGAGAGAGAGAGGAAGGGGGAGGACCAGGAAGCATCAACTCCCATATGTGCCTTGACCAGGCAAGCCTGAGCTTCGAACCAGCGACCTCAGCATTCCAGATTGACACTTTATCCACTGTGCCACCACAGGTCAGGCCTTGGTCTATCTTTTTTAACCATTATGTTATAATGCAAAGAGAAGGACATTAAGAAACATAGGATCCACATTTGACTATGTTTTCAGGAGACAACTATAATTCAGTGACCAGTTTGTATTTTTTTTGCCTTTTTTTCACCACACCACTCTTATGCCACTCTTGAGACTCAGTTCTGCTTGTAATGGTTTCAGTAAAATAAGGAGAGATAATGCATTGATTGATAGGCTCTACAACTGGGTTCAGTTATGGTTTGGTAGCAAAATTCACTTTGCAAAAATTGGCTATAGTCAACTAATTTTAAATAATAAAAAAAGATTTTTTTAGATTAATAAAGAGAGGAAAAAGAAAGGAGAAAAAAGAATACTCAAGAATTCCACTAGAGTATATCAGATTCTAGCATAAGAATAAAACTTAACAAGTAGTTAAGATACACTGAACGGAAATAAATTTCTTTTAGTAAAGTTTTTCTAACAAGTTCCTCATTCATTTTATATAAAATCATTCTAGTTAAGTTTAATAGCAATTTTAGTAATGGTAATTTACTAGTAGAGTAGCACCTAAAGCAGTAGTATAAGCATAGAATTTAGATCAGACAGACCTGATTCTAAAAAATTATCTTTCCTTCACAAGTTTTATGATCTTAAAAATGTTAATGTCTTCCAGTTAATTTAATTCTAAAATGAGCATACAAAATTATCTCACGAGATAATTAGGAATAAGTGAGATATTTAATAGAATCATCTAGAATGTACTTGACACATAGTAGGTCTTTAATATTAATTATAAATGTTAGTTTCCCTCTCTTCTTCCTTTTCTTCTTATTCTCCTCTCTACATCCCTCCATATTTCTTTTTTCATTGTCACTCAATTTCTTCAATTAGAATTGAAAGAACTGGGTGTCTTACAGTTTTCAAAAATATGGTTCCACCTTCAATACTGGTGTGTTGTTGCCTGTCTCCCATACCACCTACTCCCAGCACTTAAAAAATAATTGCCCAACTGCTTTTTGTAGCCTTGGTATAATTTTTCTAGGCTTACCTAAGAATCTCCTTATAACAAATGTATTCAGTTTGCCATTTCCTATAAATATATATCATCATGGAAACGAACATTTACAGATTGAGTAAAGTAGAATGTATTAATCCCTCTAAGTCTAAGACTTTCATTCTTATAAGTTTTTTTTAGAGCATTCCCTTAAGACATTTATTTGTTTGTCTCTTGAGCCTCACACACAAGGGCAGTGTTGTTTTCCTTTGGATATTAAGTTACAAGGTGAGAACTAGAGCTCGGTATGTCCAGTGATCACAGTAGTTTTTGCCAACAAATAAAAGTTTTCATCAGCTCTTAGGTTGTAAATACTTTTTTACAAAAGATAAAGCAATGAAACACTAGGACAAATGAGGGCCAGCTCAATTCTTATTAGAAACAGTGACACACAGAAATCGAAAGCTGCAACTTGCTTCAGGCATAAAAATAGACAAAAACTTATGTTAGCTAATGCTTGCACACAAAAAAAGTATATCAGTCAGTTGGATGAAGAGAAGAACAATGAGAAGCATAATTAGAAGGGAGATGAGAAGACTAGAGCATCAAACTCCTAAAAAGATTAGACTCCAGGAATTTCTGTGGGTCTAGATAATAACTACTCAGAATAAACATTCCCCAACTGATCATTTTTTTCTGCCCTTAGGCTTCTCAAGATTTAAAGTTTGAAAGAGAGAATCTGATTAAACTTGTGGGGTTACGGGGTAAGGAGTGGAGATATTGAATAACAGTACCACTGTGCATCATGGAGGCAAGATAATCCCTGGCCGGTTATCTCAGTTGATTAAGAGAGTCGTCCTGAAATGACAAGTTTGCAGGTTTGATTCCCAGTCAGGGCACACGTGGGAAGCAACCAATGAATGCAAGACCAAGTGAACAACAAATGAATACCTCCTTTTCCCTCCACTCTCTCTCTCTTCCTTTCTCTGTCTCTCTAAAAATCAGTCAATTAAAACAACAACAACAACAAAACAGGTTCGATTCCCTGGTCAGGGCATGTACATGAGCAGTTTGATGTTCTGTCTCTCTCTCCCTGACTCTCTTCTCTCTCTCAAAAAAAAATAATAATAATTTCTTAAAATATTAAAAGGGAGTGGGTGCTAAGCAAGCTCAAATCAGAAAAAACAATTTTTTTATGGAAGATAATGAGTCCTTTCTGGCAATGATCAATTATTTGAAAACATATTTTAATAAAGTGTTTTAAACAAATTTTTTAACAATCTTTCAAAAGTTATATTTAATGTAGAATGATGTATAATAAAACTTACTGAATAAGCAGTGATTTTTAGCCATTTTTAGCTATGGAAGGAATAAAAATTTATTTCACAGTTCTGGCTCTGCCACCAACCAGCTGTGTAAATTTTTTTCTGAATATCCAATTTCTTACCTACTTAAAATGAAAAAGTTGGATGAAGATCTCTCTCAGTATCAATAATGGCATAAGAACTATCCTTGAACTACACTGTTTTTTAACTTGAACCAAAACTGATAAGGTGAGAAGTTTATGGTCATGCTTTTAAGCTTTGGCCATTGTGAGCTGTATTGGCTCTTCTTGATTAACTCATCTTGTTCCAATTAAAAAAAAATCCATAATTTTTCTTGGCAAGCATCCAAAAATATGCCTCACTATCCAGTTCCAATTAATAATGTGTGACTTGTTAAAAACAGATTTTGTTCATTTATAGGTTTTAATAGCACCTAGTTTCAACTTAGTTCTCTTGGGAAAATATTTAGCATGCATATAACTAGTTTGACACATACAACTAATTAATTTGTCTAAAGCAAATTATTATATGAATCATAAACAAAAAGTGGAAATTGAAATAGGGCCAAAATTAAAGCTTGAGGTACTTTATACTTAATTAGCCATGATGTGCTTTTTTTCCCATCCCTATTTCTATTAAACAAGGTACATAGATTAATGTGTGCCATTTTCAGATGGGAAAAGTAAAGATGGGTGCTATTTATATATTTTCAGAATTTGGAATAGCTTTCAGAAATATGATATAAAAATATATCTAAATGACACAGATCAAATAATGATGAACAGGAGGACAAACTAACATGAATTGCTCTGCCTCACTCTCTAGCCCAAACCTAGAGATGCAGAAAAGCAAAAGGGAGGTTGAAGACTCTAAGTAGAATATTTGCATAACAGACTTATTAAATACTTAATATTTTTTCATTTCTTGGTAAGAATATTAATTTATTATAAAAAGTCCTTCAGACCCTAGCCATTTGGCTCAGTGGTAGAGCATTGGCGTGTGTATGTCCCAAGTTTGATTCCTGGTCAGGGCACACAGGAGAAGCAACCATCTGCTTCTTTACCCCTCCACCTCCCTATTTTCTCTCTCTCTATTTATCTTTCTCTCTCTCTCCCACCTGCAGCCATGGCTTGACTGGTTGAAGTGTAATGGCCTCAGGTGCTGAGGATGGCTCCCTGGAGCCTCTGCCTCAGGCACTAATAATAGGTTGGTTGCGAGCATGGCCCCAGATGTGGGTTGCTGGGTGGATCCTGGTCAGAGTGCATGCAGGAGTTTGTCTCTCTATCTCTCCTCCTCCCACTTGGAAAAGAAGAAGAAAAAACAATCAGAACAGAAGCCGGTTATATCCCAGTGCAAAGTTGCTAATAGTCCCCAAAGTGGAAGAGGACCAGAAATAATGAGAAGCAGAGAAATACAAATACAAACTTTTACTTGTGATTTTACCCCACTCCCTGCCTGCCCCACTCCCTGTAGACTTTAGATTGAAGATTGAAGGGATATGATAATAGCATCTAGCTGAGGTGAGGTTTAGATAGCAAGAAGTATAAGTAGACTAGCTAGCCCTTGTCAACTTCTCTCATCTCTTTTTCTAACCCTGAAGGTAAGACTGCTAAATCCCAGTAAGATATTATTGGTGGAAGTGTAAGAAGTTTTCTGATGTGGAAAAGTTTGTAAAGACTCTCTACCTTGAGTTAATTTTATTCCCAAGTTCTTAAATTATAGAAGGCTGCTAAGTAGGTTCTCAGCTGCATTAGCTACTTCTCCCCATACTCATCATCAGCCCACTGGCTGATATGTCCAAGATAAAACTGACCACAGGAAAGCATGCAACTTATCTGAGAAGAGAGTCATTCCAGACAGAAAACAACACATTAAACAATTTGCATGAGAAGGAGAATTTCTTAACCTGATGGAAAAGAATAAAAAAAAATTATCTTCAAAGAGATAAGGAAATCCATTGGTTTAGGAGAAATAAGAAGTTATAAAAAAGAACTAAATTAACATACTGGGTATAAGATATATAATAATTTGAACAAACAATTCAATAAATAGATCATACAGCAGAAAGAAAACAACCAAAAAATAAATTAATGAATTGAAAGATGAGATTTAGAAACTCTTAAAAGGAATTGATAAAAGATAAAGAAATGGAAAATAAAAATGAAGAGTTAAGACATATGGAGACTAGAAGTCTCAGCAGATGTATAACAGATTTTCCATAAGAAGTAGAAAAATAAACAGTGAATAAAAGGGAGGAAATAGTTGAAGAAATAATTGATATTATTTTTTCAGATTAAAAAGAAAGGAAATAAATTATTTTGAGAGAATTAGAGTGTCAAACAAAAAAGAATAAATAGAAAAATGTAAAATTAACAAAAATCTTTAAAAACATTAAGCTGAATTTTAAGAATATAATTTTTTTGAAGGGGTAAGGGGAAGCTCTAAAAACAGAGAAAAAATAAATTATTTTTATAAGTTTAAAATTTAAATTAATATTAGACTTCTTAAAAATTTTAAATAGGAATATAATTAAATAATATTTTCAAGAGAAGAAACTTTCATATAGAATCTTTTTATTTATCTAACTTCATACAAATATGAGAGTACATATACTTATTCTCAGGCATAAAATACCTGTGAAGATTTAAAAACAAATTTTAAAAGAAATCTCAGAGTATTTCATTAAAAAGAAAAGTAAGTATTCTAAGAGAATGGGACAATATATACTGCTTACAAAAATTAGGAGATATTTCAAAATGAATATGAAATGATAAAATATCCCTTAATTTTTGTGAGCAGTATATATGGAAAGTAAGGATGAGTAAATAATTTAGTGCAATTTAATATTTTCTTTAAAACTGTGCCCTAAAATGTGTAAATATGAGCATCTAGAACTAAAATTTTATGGTACAAATAAGAGGAATAAGTAGGACACATTACTAGGTACTTATCTTTTCCATGAGGAAGATATAAATCATAATACAATACATTTAGAAAATTGATATAAAATATGAAATATAAGTAAATCTTAAAGCCCAATTCTAAAAAAGTACTTATATGTGTGTAACTTTTAAATGACCACAAAGTTTTTTTTTAAAAAAAGAAGAAAAAATATAGAGAATAATGCTGAATAAGTAACATAAAATAAGATTGTTAAAGACAGGCATGATTGCAATAGGTATAAATACGTTAAATTTACTGATCAAAGAGTTTCTCAGATTAAATAAAAATTATCTGTCAATCTCACAATTTCAGAGCCCCAGGAAATAGGCTTAAGCAGTGATTATTATTCAGGTGTTTTATTGGGGTGAGCTCTCAAGACCAATATAATTATAGGGAAGGAGGGAAGAAGCATTGAGCAAAGGAAGAAGTTGAACTGTGATACAATTTAAATAAAATTCTCCTCTGATTTTACAGGGATTTATGATGTTGGGATGGCCTTTCAGATATGGCCAAAATTGAGGAGGTAATGGGGTTGGGAATTTGTACAAACATACTGATTAGATAGATATTGGGCATGGATTAACATAAGGAGCTGGCATAACCTTGAATGAAGCAGTTCTCTTTGGCCAAGTGTAGTTCCTGGAGAAGGATTAAACTTTGAGTCACAGACAAGTAACATAGCCATAGTAATGACTGAAAGAGTGAGTTTCTCAGTCCTGAAGAGGAGAGAGTGGTGTGCCATTCAGTTTACAATGCAGTCCCCCTTGTGTTAATCAATTTTACTTGTTTTATAAAATACATTCACTGATCTGGGAACAGCTTCTCCAGAACTCTAGTTGATCTTTTTTTTTCTGAGTAAACTTTAATAGAATGGTTGGTCAGACAAATTATAGTCCTTTCTATAGTTAATCTTGACACTACAACTGATACGCATCATCTTCCTGTACTAATACCCATTTTAGACATCCCTTAAGTTAATTTAGCATCTCTACTAGTCTTAGTGACATGAATATTTGAATGGGCTCTGAGCTCATAGTTCAGGATATGGTGTTACATTTTTTCATTTATTGTTACTACTGTTAAGGGCAGAACCAAGAGAAGCCGCCATAGATCACTGGGGGTCAAATATATACTCTGCCTCCAGCTGTAACAGCAGCCCTGTCTCCTCTTCATGATCAGAATCAAATTCCCCCACCAGGGTTGTGTCTCCTTTCTTGGACTGCTGCTTTTTTGACATGAGGATCCTGACGTAAGTAGAAGGCAGTCATGGCTTAAAATTTCATAGCAGTATTGTGGTATCCTCTGGTGAAGTATTTCTTCCTGGGAACCAGAACTCTAGTCCACAGAGCTTGGAGTTTCTGGAATTAAAATAATACATTCTCCAAACATGAGGATAATCTCCTATTTTTATCTCTTGGTTCTTGGAATCATATATTGTATTCTATTTGTTGGGGTCACCATACAATTGTTGTTGATTTAGGATATGTATCATGACCTGGAAGATGAGATCCTATCTCTTCTGGGTATCACCCTGAAGCTGATGTCTCACTTAGTGAGAGGTGCAGTGTGTGGTAAACCAGTAGATTCCATGATAAGGTGTCACTGTTGTACCTCCTTTGCTATAAAGAACATTCCTTGTACAGAATTGATATTGTGTGGGATACCTTGGTGGTAGAACAAACTTTGAAAACTTTCAGATAGTGATGTGAAATGACGTCCTATGGACAGCAGAGTCAAACCCATACCAAAAATATGTGTCAGTAATCAAGATGATTTGTTCCCCTTCCAGAGTAGAAGGGGTCTGATGTAAATCAATCTACTTGCCACCAAGTGCTGGTTTGTTTTTTGAGGTATGGTACCATATTAGAAGCTCAGTTGCTGGCAAAGTAGGTATTCTGAAGTTGTGGTACTTGGATCAGATTTGGTGAGGAGGAGCCTATACTTTTGCCATGGATAGCATTCATCATTGGAACCTTTGGGCCAACAATGGGGTGGTTGATGCAGGAACTGATTGAAATCAACTGGCCAGATTACTTAGCTATTTATTGCCTCTTCCATGATGAAAAATCTTTGGTAGTCATAATGTATCAGACTAAAGTCCTTATGCTTTGTGACAGCTGCTATGTGTCTATTTATATGACTCTTCTCAAGGCCTCCTTATCCTCTCACTATGCCTGTATACATGTATATTTTTTTATTTCAGTTCCCTGCTGAAGCTTTCAGGCCATCTGTCAGTTCACATGGCCCAAGAGGCCCAGGTATTTGTACAGGAGCTTGCATTTGCTGCAAAGCCCATTACTACTCTGGGCCTTAGTGATGGGAGATATAAGATGTAACAAATTGACCTTTAATTTAAAAGAGATATTTAAATATTCCCCAAACCAGAATGTCCCTAAAGTATTCACTGATGTGGTAGGTTCCTGCTTCCTTCATAGAGCATGTGTCTTATCAAGACTTTATTGTATATGCCATTTATTGCTCACCCAGTCTGATAAAGATGGTGTCATTGATAGAATGCACTATTATAAAATTTTTCAAGAAAGTTCACATGGTCCAAATTCCTTCAGCCTCTCTTATGACAAAAAAATGGGAGTTAGCAAAATGTTTCCCAACCCATATGAAGGCAATCTGCTTTTGATTCTGCTTCTTGTTCTGGTTCCCAAAAACAATGAAAAAATGCCTTTGCCAAATAAATAGCTACATAAATATACTAAGAGAGCTTTAATCTGTTTTGGTAACCTTCACTGCATCTTTAACAGCAGTTATGATTCGGTAGAGTTTGAAGTACTCTACTGTAATCCACTAACATCAGTCTATTGTCTTTTTGTTAAGGACCACACTGTTTTTGGAAATATTATTAGAACCATCACATCTGTATCATTTAGGTCTTTACGTGGGGTACTAATCTCTGCCAGTAATTTCTGCCAGTATCCAGGATATAATATTATTTGCATTCAGTATTTTAAGCAGGTTATGAGGGAAGTTTTCAGTCTTCCTCTTAGCTTTCTTGGCTCTGATAGCTCTTATCTCACAGACCAAGGGACCAATGCATTAGTTCTGCCAACTAGCAAGTATGTCCATTCTAATTATTCATTTGATGGCTGGGGAAACGACCACTGGGTAGATCCATGATGTTAACGGAGCTACTGGTGAGCTGAACCTAGACAAGAATTCTATTACACATCCTCATTCTAACAGAGGCATAATTATGCTTCCAAGTTCCCAAATATCAGTATTAACTCAGATTCTGTATTCAATTTTTTCAAATGTCTGAGTAATCTGAGCTGAGTGTTCTTCTTTTCCCATTGCAGTTATTTGCATCAATGGCCACGGTTTTCTTTGAAGAAAGACCAAGGAAATAATTATAATGTACACTTCTAATGGTTTTACAGAGTTCTCCTGAGCATCTGGCCTCTCTTTTAGTCATGGGTTCTGGGTTTAAAATCTAGTAGCAAGGGGTCATACTTTTTACTGGAGTGTATGTCTTCAGCTTTGATCATCTATCTTTGAATTATTCTGATTGAATAGATTGAACAAGAACCTTGAAAAAAAAAAAAAAAAAAGAACCTTGTAGGTTGTCCATCCATCTTGCTTCTAGGGCAATGTGTTCTATATAACTATCCCCATATCTCTCTGTAGGCCAGCACCACTGAAATTTTCTGGCTGCCATTCAGACTTTGTTGCTTATTTCTATAATTGTAGCCACCTGCCTTCTCACAGTTAAACACCACCAGCTGGTCTCTATTATTTTGAGATCTTACTCCCCATTGATACCAGTTTTGTAACAGCCCCTTCCACCACCAGATGGCAAGCATCTCAGTGATGTTGGTGTCCCTCTCAACGGGGCCTTTCTTCGAGCTTTAGAAAACAAAGTATCTTTGTGTTTTCCCATGGAACATTGTTGGATGGTAAATTTTCTAGCTGTTCTTGTTATCAGGAAAAGCTGTAAGCTGAAGGGAATTTTTCATGAATATAGGTTGAGAAAGAGCTGTGGATTTTCAGTGAGTGCAAAGAACACCAGTAAAAGAAATGATGTAAACAAAATCAGTTGGAGAACAACAGACATTATTCTGCTCACTAAATTGGCCCTATACCTTTCTTTCCCTTATTTAATATATGCACAACTGACTTTAGCCAAATGATGGTAATAGAAAAGTAAAAAAAAAAAAAAAAATACTTATTTATCAACTTTAGAGCAGAATCTGTATTAATGCTAAACCTAAATATTTCTGATGAAATAAGAATTAATCTGTTCATTTAGTCTATTAGGAACTTATTGACCCCTTTGTAAACTTCTCACTATAAAGTAAGAACCTTAGTTGTTGGGATGTTTTCCCTCTTGTTCACTTACCCCAAGATCACAAAGACTTTTCTGTAATTTTATCTAGAGGTTTTATAGTTTTTGATTTCACATTTAGGTCTATGATCCACATTGAGTTAATTTTTGTGTATGGTATAATGTATGGATTAAAATTTATAATGACTAAAATTTATTGATTATTACTATTGCATACAGAGATCTAAGTACTCAAATATCACCCCTTGAAAAGGCAATCATTTTTCACTGATTATTCTTTTCTCCTTTGTTGAAAATTAAATGACCATGTACGTGAAGGTCTATTTCTAGACTCCATTTTTTTTTTCAGTTTGAGTTATTTATCTATCCTCATGTAAATATCATACTGTTTTAAAGCTTCTTTTTCCTTGTGTGTTTTTATTTTTATTTCCTTACCTATCACTCTAGCTAAAACCTCCAGTGTAGTGTTGAATAGAAGTGATAAGAATGGATATATTTTTCTTGTTCCTGGTATTAGAAAGTAAGATCAGTTTTTCAGATTCAAGAATGATGCTGTCATTGTCTATCTAGAGCACTGTCCATGTAGAGTACAAACATGATGCAAGCCATGTATGTGATTTTGTATTACCTAATATCCACATTAAACAAAAGGCAGAAATATTTTAATGGCTTTACTGAAGTGTAATTGTATCAAACACTGCATATCTCTAATGTATAGAGTTCACCTGTCAAGATAATAAGCATCACCTTCCAAAAAATTATGTTATGTTTAAGTTTATTATAGACTCCCTTTATTAAATTAAAAGTTTCTAATAATAGTTTGCTGAGAGTTTTATTGTTTTAATTAAAGAATAGATGTTGAATTTCATCAAATGATTTTTCTTTATCTAGTGAGATGATCATATATTTTTGTCTTATTTAGTATGCTGATATAGTGATTACATTGATTTGTTTTCAAGTGTTAAAGTAACCTTGCACTTTTGATATAAACCCTTGATGTATTATCTTTCTAATATATTGTTCAATTCAATTCTAACGTTTTATTAGACATTCTTGTACTTTTGCTTGCTAGAGGTATTGGTCTAATAGGCAGATTTCTTATAATATTTTTGCCTGATTTTAATATTAAAATAATACTTGCCTTATGAAGGTGTTGGAAAGTTTTCTTCCTGTGCCATTTTCTGAAACAGTTTGCATGGAATTTGTATTATTTCTTTCTTACATGTTTGGTAGACTTAATCAGTGAAGCTATTTGAAGTATTCTTTTGGAAACATTTCAACTTGAATTCAATTTGTTCAATAAATATAGTACTATGAATATTTGCTGAGAAGATTCAAATTACTCTGTAATACTACTCACCAGGCAGTCTTGCTTCTGAAGAAAATAGGACAAAAAAGAAAATTCTCCAGCATTAGAGACTTGTAAGGAATAGAGGAAAAGAGAAAGAAGAATAGAATAGCTAATTCCAACGAGTTTTTAAAATTTACTATGAATTATGGCAGTGGAAAAAAAGTATTTCAAGGTGTTTTATAATCTAAATACATCAGAGTTTATAAATTGAATCTTAATTAGACTTTATTAATTTGTTATATAAAGTCTATAGAGATGGATAATCATGATTAGTAATAAAAACATTTCATATTGGCAGTTATATAATCAAGATAATATGTCAAGAAATAAAATTTATTTATTAATGCATTTATTCACAGTTACATATTTATTGATTCAGTTTCTTAATGCATTCATGAACTTATTCATTCCTAAATATCTTTTATTTAAAGTCTTTTATGTAGTAGGCACTCTTTGAAGGCCCGGAAATTTAGCTGTAAACAATAAAGATCAACATAAGTTAACAAGAAAAATTTAGATGATCATATGAATATTATGATAAAAATAATGTCAGATTACATGAAAAAAATTGACCTCAGAGCTGCTTTTGACTAAAAGATGAGGCCTTGGCTAATTGGGTCAGCTTAGAGCATCCACCTGTTGTGTGAATGTCCTGGGTACAATTACCAGTCAGGGCACATAGGAGAAGTATCCATCTGCTTCTCTACCCTTCCCCCTCTCACTTCTCTCTCTCTCTCTCTCTTTCTCTCCTCCTGCCCCTATAGCTTGATTGGAGTAAATTGGCTCCCTGGTGCCCAGGATCACTCCATGGACTCCAACTTAGGTGATAAAAAGAGCTCGATTGTTGAACAATGGAACACCACCACAGATGGGCAGATAATCGCTCCTTAGTGGGCTTGCCAGGTGGGTTCCAATTGGGGTGCATGTAAGAGTCTGTCCCTGCCTTCCCTTCTCTCACTGAATAAAAAACAGTAGAATGAAAGATCAGAATGTTATTAATAAGGTGATGAAATATAAGCTGACTCTTCAATGACAAAAAAGAACTTGTCAAGGTGGGACATAAAAGTGAGACTAAGAGACATTGATAAGAGTGTGGTGGTTACAGGGGGAGGGGGGAGAGGAAGAGGGAAAGGGGGAGGGAGAGGGGCACAAAGAAAACTAGATAGAAGGTGACAGAGGACAATCTGACTTTAGGTGATGGGTATGCAACATAATTGAACGACAAGATAACCTGGACATGTTATCTTTGAATATATGTATCCTGATTTATTGATGTCGCTCCATTAAAAAAATAAAATTATTAAAAAGAAAAAAAAAGAACACATTTAGAGGGCGAATAATTTATGAAAGAGAAACAACTCATGACAGCCGGGTTGACTGAGGATCTCTGAGGTCAGTGGATTTGGAACAGACTGAGAGAAATGCAGTCAGATGAAAAGGAAGTAAGAGAAGTAGAGAAGATCTCCGTCTAAGGAATTTACACCAAGGTAAAAGTGTAGAACAGCGGTTCTCAACCGGAAATATTTCCGATGGCTTTGGGCGACCCCTGGGTTTTGGTCGTTCGACCCCCGCCGGGGTCGCCACCCACAGGTTGAGAACCGCTGGTGTAGAAGATAAATTTCATTTTCTTGCATGCAGAAAAGTGACATGTGATTTATATTTTTAAAGATCACCCACAGGCTAAGTGGAGAACAGACTAGGACAAGAGTGGTATAATGATGAAATGAAAATGGTGACAAATGATGGCAGCTTGGACGAGGGTGATGATAACAGAAATGGAGATATGTGAATGGGTATGTGTTAATCTTTGGATATATACAGGGCATGCCTGGGGGTAGATTAAGGTGCTGGGGAAAATGTTCCTATAGTTGATTTGCATGGTTTTGATCTAAGCAATTGTGTGTGATATTGTTTTGTCTTGAGATAGGAAGTCCTGAGAAAAAAAGATTTGAAGAAATAGAAATTAAGGTGTCTCTTGAATATGTTAAGTTTGAAGTATCTAATTAATATTTCAATGTAAATGTCAAATAGTCATTTGTGTATATAAATTCAGAATTCAGAGGGATGGCATTTATTAACTCATCTACTCGTTCTACAAAAACTTATTAAGAGATTATAATATTTTAGATAACTGTACTAATGGTAGTGAAGTTAATATAAGTAACTTTAAAAAGTTCACCTATCATGTGAGACAGACACATAAACACATCATTATTATACAGTGTGAGAAGCACTACAAGAAAGGATCAACAGAGTACTTGGAATATCAGATGATGGAGTAATCATTTTTGCTTGAGAGGATTGGTGAAGGAGTCACTAAAATTTTGAAGTAGATAGTATTTTCTTTTTAATACAAAAATTATGCCAAATTACTGGAGTAAAATTTCTAAAAATACTCTTGTAAATATACATGAGGTCTTTGAAAGCTAAACTTAATATCTTAATATCTTCAGGAGACACCATGAGGAGTTACTCCAGAATACACACAGAGACAAATGCGTCACATGCACTGAAAGAATATTTCACACTTGTTGCATTTTGTCCAATTTATTTGATCACTTTTTGGGATAATATACTATCTGAGGAGTAATTCAATAAATATTCATTTTCTTTCCATCTCCTTTAATATTGCATAGGTAAGTGAGAATTTTTCAAGGCATATTTCAAAAAATAGCAATAAGTGCCTACATCCTCCAGGCAGTTTCCTGGCAACACATGTATACCCAATATTATTTTCAAATGCTTGCCGATGTTATAACTTACTCTACTTAATTAAGAACTTCGTTTCTTCTTGTCCTACCTCTGCTTGTTTATGCTTCACATATAGCTTTGAAAGCAGCAGGGAAGCTCCTAGAAACTGAAAATTTAATTGCTTCTTGCATCCTTCTGCCAATTGTGAGTATAAAGGGAACAGGGCAATTAGGTAAATAAATTTTTCTCAGTTGGGTGGGATATATATTCCCAGCACTGAGTTAAGAAATAAGGAAGCTAAATGGAGGAAGCAGGAGTGGTACATTTGCCAGTATTCTGATCCCTTTTCAGGTGTTGGTCTAAGACCTAAAATTAAGGCCCAATATTGTTTGCTGTCTTGACATCTGCTAAAGTGAGGAGAACCTCAAATGGCATAGTCTCAAGTTCCCCTCCCCATTCTCTTTCCATTGTTTATCTCCTCCTGCAACAACCCTCCTTATCAAGGGGAGCGAATCAAGTTCCTGCTTATGCCTGAGTAGTGGGTTTCAGTTCCCTGTCCCTCAGTGGTACTATTCAAACAGCCAATCTTCTCCTTCTGCAGTGCCGAGGGTCATCCCCCCTGGATACTACAAACCTCCCAGAAACCCTGGTTGTTCACCTTGATCCTGAGTGCAACCCCATGTATTCCCACATCGCATGTGGTATTCTCCTGACCTGGACTGAGAGTAATGTGACTGATGAACTGCAGTCAGTCGCACCTGTGTACTGTCAGGTGTGGTATGTTTAGCCACAACCCTATGGCAAGAATCTCTCCCTCATGAATTGGGTTAATGGAAGGTGATTAAAACAAGTTGGTACTATGACACACACAACTCTTTGCTCTGGACAGGAACAGAGCACTTTAAGAACAAGAAGGGTATGCCTTTACTCCAAGAAGTGTGGGTTGATAGCAGCTCATTTTCAATGTAACCACAAGAAATAATTTGCCTTCTTTACGGTCCTAATCTTCCCTAAGTGTTTTTGGAACTTGATGTTACAAATCCACAGCACAAGCTTTCTTCCCGTCTCCTTGCTTTTTATCATCCTTCATGGCACATTTTGGTTTGATCCTCCACCTGTATCAGTGTCTTAAATCTCGGTTGTGCATGAAGTAGTCCCTTTTCTAAGTATACTTTCCTTTCTGAGAGCCTTTCCAATATACACATCAGGCCTCCTTACCCTGTGTTGTGCTGGGTGTTCCAAAGCAGGGCTTCTGCAACAGATCCTTTTCTTCCTCACTTGGCCTTTGGCTTCTACAACTATGATCCTTCAAGTTTTGATTGAAGTCTATTCTTTGGTTGTCAACTCCTGTCAACTCCAGTAGTTAAGAGGCTTGCATGTGGTCTCACTATTTTGTTTGAAGTAGTATCCATTTTTAGATGACCAGGCAACTTTCCCTCTAAAAATATAAAAACATCGCTATAAATTCAAGCAGAAGTGATAGATATTAGATTTTTTTCCCTGCACCTTGGATTAGCACAGAGCGAATTAAAAGTTGACTAACATCCATTATTTACATGGGTATATCTGTGAACATTTCCACAATAGGCCCATTTGCAGTCACCATCAGTCTTCAAGCACGTAGTTTTTCAGGACTAAATGTTGATGGCATCAGCCTGGTAGCTATTTTCATACATACGGGTAGCCACTCTGTAGTCACACACATGCACACATATATGCACTCTTGCTTACTCCATTTTCACAACACAATAGATTGTTTGTTCCACCTTCTTTTTCCCCTTCTGAAAAAATATTTCATTTCTATTTGACTCTAATGGAAAATGTTCTCCTGAGTGAAAGAGAGCTCTTGATTATCCAACGAACTGAAGCTGCAGTGATAACGCAGAGCTGTCAAAGAGGAGGAGATTGATTTCTGCAAATGGAATCAAATGGCAACCAAAAGTGATAGCTTCAAAACTATCTTCTCCTTCAGTTTGACATCGATCTTGCCTCCATGTGCCAGCTCATTATCTGGTGGGCAGAGGGGAATTGCAACTTGACATAATCCGTGGCAGTTTTACAGGGGAGAGTGGAAGGATACTGTCTGGTACAATACTCTGATTGACAGAGGTTTGTAGCCCATAAATGATGGCATGATATACTACTCACAGGAGAAGAAAAGTATTTAATCATGGACTAAAGTTACATTAACTAGCTAGAGATCATGTTATAAATAGTAAGAAAACCCACAATATGCAGTTCTAGTCCAGGCTAGTATTTAAAAGAATAGATTATATAATGCATTAACATGGCATTGCCCTGCTCATATTTTGGTCTACTCTGTAGCTTGGAGACAATTTAATTTAAGTTTGAGTCTTTGTAGTGCTTTGGTGCATTTCCTAGGGCAGATTAAAGACAATTCATGGACTGTGGACTGCATCAGAGCTACCCAAGTTAGGACTTGGTAATTGGTACAAAAAGATAAATGCATTTACTCTAGGAGGGTTCTGAGATCAAACAAGTCTAGTAAAATTGTTTTAAATAGATCCTTCACCTCATTTAAAAAAGAATGTCTGTAATCCCGTTAATTTACTTTGAAAGTTTCTTTTGACCTTCTGGAAAGATCAGTGCGCACATTTATTTTTGGTAATATTGAGTAGATGCTGCCCTCTATTATGTGCATGTCTGTCAAAGTGTGCTGTCAGTGTCTGGGAATTTTGCTCCTCAGATTTTTTTGCATTCATACTGGAGATAATTTAGCTTTAATGGAACAGGAATTCTAAGGTACATGGAACAAAGATCTCCCTGCTTCTGGGAAGAGTGTACTAAATAGTTCGTTCAAGTACCCTGCAGCATAGGCACTCTGAGGACACAGATTCTGTTTTTAAGACATAAGTAATTCCCCTGTCATCTTGATGTACCAGTAAATCTTACATTTTAAAGCATAGGTCACATCTTCCTTTCAGTTTTCAACCACTCTTGACTTCTATGCCCCATCTCTGTGACCCTTACTCTCATCAGATAAACACATCCCTATAGATGAAAAAGAGAAAGGCCATAACAAGCCCAAATCTTCACAAATTCTCTCATCTCGCACACTCTTAACATATACTTCTTCTAGAGGGAATCACACTACATTCTACTCACTTGTCTTCTACTTATTTGTTCTCTGCCCAGCTTCCAGTCACACTCTTCCGCTAAAAAGGCCCCCATTAACATCAGCGAGACTTTCTAACTGGCAGATTAAACCACAGTTCCCCTGTGTTGTTCCATTACATCTCTGTGGCATTTGGCATTACAGTTCATTCTTCCTTAATCCAAAATACTGTTTTCTCTTAGTTTAACATTTTTTCTCCTATAGATTGTTTCATTTTTGTTTGCTCTAGGGACTCCTTGCTTGGGATAGAGATGAGGGGAGGTTTATATGTGGCTGCGAGTAACCTTGGAGTCCCATGGCTCACGGAGCTGGAGGATTCCCCCTCACACCCAACTGCTGGCTCCTCTGACATGTCTTCTGTCATGCCTGCTGTATCCCCTCTGTTACTATTTTACTTCCAATTTTCTCGACAGGATTGAGGATAAAGATGCTCATTATCTGGTTTATATTAACAGCTTAATTTAGATCTGCTAATTATGGATGGATTTAAATGATCTAATATAAATATTTTAACATTTTCTATAATTTGCATTTTCCATTAATTCTCAATAATGCTTCCTCATCTTTAAAACAATTTAATTTATATCTAAATCTAAACTATCCATGGGTTATTCTATTTTACTTCTTTTTTCCCTTCTGTAGTAAATCATATCTGTATATTAAATCATGACTTGGGCCAATAGCTTTTTATGTATTTCATCAGTTTCAGTAAAGCCATTTGATAATTTCCTGTATAAAAATAAATATAATCAAAGATCAAAAATCACATAAAAATTTTGTGGTGAAGTTAACGGTATTTCTGAAATGAGATAAAATTAGAAGTCACATATGAGCTTTGATTGGACAGTTAGTGGGCAAAAAAAGTTGTAATCAAGAGTAAAAATAACCATGACAAAGCATTTGTAGCTTTTTTTTTTTGTCATCTCAGAGATATGATCTACTACCAAAGCTTGTGAAAGGTTGTTAAGGAGACCAAACAATGGTTAAAGAGATGACTGGATATGAAAAAGTAAAACAAACAAACAAATGCAGAGAAAAACAAGGCAGTGAGGTTTAGTAGAAAAATATAGAAGACTTAGATTCAAGTTATACCTTTAGGATTCAGAACTCCCTTATAACCCAAACCCTTTATATTGGACCTTGTAAGTTGGGAAGAATTCCACGTAGCTATTTCTTGGTGGTGGAAAGTTCTTTGTGAATAGTACTGTTATACACACGTAAAGGACTGTTTAGACCAGTGGTCCCCAACCTTTTTGGGCCATGGACCGGTTTAATATCAGAAAATATTTTCACGGACCAGCCTTTAGGGTGGGACAGATAAATGTATCACATATCCGAGACAAGCGTCAAGAGTGAGTCTTAGATGGATGTAACAGAGGGAATCTGGTCATTTTTTAAAAATAAAACATCGTTCAGACTTAAATATAAATAAAATGAAAATAATGTAAGTTATTTGTTCTTTCTCTGAGGACCGGTACCAAATGGCCCACGGACTGGTACTGGTCTGTGGCCCAGGGGTTGGGGACCACTGGTTTAGACTACCTTGCATACAATGAACAAATTATCTGTTGACTAAACTGAGTCATCTTTTGCCTAAAAGACAATACCCTCATAGACCAGCGAGCTAAATCCCATACTGCTCAAGGTAATTTATTCTTATACTGTTAACTGTTACTTTACCTCCCCAACTTTTACTGTGTTTATATATATATTATGAACATGAATGGTACCTCCCTCCTGGGAGAGTTGTAAGGGCGAATTGAAGTAATGCATGTACCTGGTTGGCACAGAGTAAGTATACTGAACATCTCTGCCTACCTTTCTGGTCTCCAGTAACTCTTTCTTATGTACCCTGAGAACCTTTCAAACTGGCCAGTGTTTACATTCAGAAATGCCACCCTCTCTCATGCCTCCATGCTTTGACACATATTCTTTCCTTTCCCAGGAACATGGTTCCTTTTATACTCCCTTCTACCCACATTTTTCTTGGGGGAAAAAAAGTCTATATCTTCAATGACAACTCATTTCTCCTTTAGGTACTTGTTACTTTCAGCCACCAGCCAACTAAGAACTAGATTTTCCTGAGTCTGTTTCCAGAATAATATTTATCATTCCAAGCAGCACCTAACTGTGTAAACAATATTTTCACCAGGCTTTTAAAAATGGTAGGCAAGGTAGGAAATCATACAACATATGCCAATACTCATTTTTTTCTTTCTTATTCTTATGAAAGTCTTTTTTATAGTGCTAATATTTGAAAAATACATAATATTTTAAAGCCTTTATTAGACATACAGCACTATAAAAATTCTAGAAAGGGAAAGATACAGAATGATGAAAAAATTGGTTTAATGTGAAGCATTCAACTTTAAATGATTTTATTTTACCATCTTAAGCATTTTAAAATGAACAGTTTAGAAGTTAAATACATTCATATTGTTGTTCAAATAATCTCCAGAACTTATTTCTCCTTAAAAAACTAAGATTCTATATTATGAAATAATAACTGCCTACTCCTCTCTCCTGCCCCCAGCCTCTGGCAAGCACCATTCTATCTGCTGCCTCTATGAATTTGATTACTCCAGGTATTTCATATATAAATAAAATCACACAGCATTTGTCTTTTTGTGGCTAGTTTATTTTATTTAGCATAATGTTCTTAAGAGTCATCCATGTTGCATATATCAGAATTCCCTCCCTTTTTAAAGCTGAATCATATTCCATGTAAATGCATATGTTTATAAACATTTTATTTATTTTTTTTTATTCATTCATCTGTTAATAGACAATTGAATTGAGTCCATAGGTTGCTTCCATCTTCTGGCTGTTGTGAATATGCGGCTTTAGACATGGCTATGAAAATACGTTTTTGAGACTCTGCTTTCAATTCTTTTGAGTATATTACCCAAAGTGGAATTACTATATCACATAGTATTTTATTTTTAATTTTTTGAGGAACTGCCATATGGTTTTATACAGCAGCTGTGCCCTTTTGCATTTTGGCCAACAATAAACAAGGGTGCCAATTTCTCTAAAGCCTTAGCAGCAATTGTTATTTTCTGCCTTTTTTTTTTTTCTTCCTGATAGTAGCCATGTTAGTGGGTGTGCTACATTACTCTCATCAGGGTCTGTCACTGATTCTCTTCGTAGAATTTTTCTTCGTCAACTCCTGGCTCCCTAGCACAAAGACCCAATCCAGAAACCCAGAGGGAGCTTCTTGTGCTGATGTAAACCTCAAAAAAACAACAACCAAGATTAGCAGATGTCTGTGACTTTTTGGCTACTGAACTCAAATATCCAGCCATATGCTTCACTTCCTCAGGATTTTTGTCCTGTCTCTATTTGGGTTTACACTAAGTTAATTCTTTAGACTCAAGACTGCTCAATTTTTCTGCTTTTTATAAAACATCAATTACTTTCTTGGGCAAATTAATACATCTCTTTTAATTTTTTGCCAAGGTATTCTGTATATTACTTGAGTTAATACATGACAGTATAGTTGTTTGCTTATGTATTAGCCTCTGAAACAGACCTAACAGATCCAATTACTATTGTCCTCTTTGTTGCCACTAAAAGAAATAGGATTCTGTTTTGAATAGCCTGGATCCAGCTAAAAACCTGCATTGCCCAGAGCTTCTGTCAGCTAGGGTTACTCACGTGACACACTTCTGATCAATGAGAATAGCATAGAACATTGGTGATTTCTGAATGAGTTTTGGTTTCCTAATATGGACATATTAGGAATATAAATAAGAGGTGAGACACAGAGCAGCCATTTTGGACTGTTTGCTATAGTCATGTAGCAATCATGAAAGTAAAAGCTCTTGCAGGCGTCCCCAAACTACGGGCCCGCGGGCCACATGCGGCGGCCCCCTGAGGCCATTTATCCAGCCCCCTGCCGCACTTCCGAAAGGGGCACCTCTTTCATTGGTGGTCAGTGAGAGGAGCACTGTATGTGGTGGCCCTCCAACGGTCTGAGGGACAGTGAACTGGCCCCCTGTGTAAAAAGTTTGGGGACGCCTGAATGGAAGGATGATGAACAAAAAGATAAAAGGGAGCTATATTGACATTATAAAACTACCGTACCATGCCACCTGTGTATAGTGGCATTTTGGAATATGACACAGTATCAAACTGTTTGGTAAAACCAGTGTCATCTAATTTTTTACATCCCAAAATATAATAAATTGGTAATATTTGATACTTTCAAGGGTAAGCAAACACATAGACAAAGCTGAATACTCAAAATGCTCTCTCTGCTCTCAAGGAGAAGAATGGGGGGCTGAGGTGGGGGAGCTCACTATCTTGTCACACATGTAACCAGTTGGCAAAATGGGAATGTGCTTTCTAGCACACCTGTTCAGAATCTCTGACTAAGCCATGACAGTCATATTGCTTTTTCAGAAAGCTGAACAAAATTTCTTACCAATAGAGTTTCTCTAGCTGGACAAAATAGTTTTTGAGAGCAAGATTATATGTGATTTGATTCTCACATAGTATACTGCTAGAAACATAGTAGTTAATAAATATTTATTAAATAAATGAAAAGCACCCCTGTTCCAGACTGACTGATTTCCTCATGGTTCTGGGTCATCCTTATTTCTGACTCAGAGCCTCTACTCAAGACTGCTTGACCCTTCTCTACACTTCCAAATCCTACCCATTCTTCAAAGTCCTTTTCAATTCTCACCTATCATTTTGGCTCACATCACACTATTTTATCCCCTTCTGTTTACTCCTATAAACCTTACTGAAAAAAGGTATACTGTAGCCTTAGTCATATGGATATATTCCAAGTAATGACCTGGGTTTTCCACGTGGTCATTTTAATGACCTGGGTTTTCCATGTGGTCCTATGCTAAATTTATGTTCTGCTTACAGAATGTTGTACTTTATTTAGGTGGTCTTTTACTGAAGACATGTTTTTTTTATGTTGAAAATATAAACGATTGATTATAAAACACATAAGAAAATTAATCAAATAAAACTGAAAATATAAATGAGCGGTGGCCATTGGCCATGTGCTAGGCCTTAGCTGCTGTATTGTAGCAGCAATTACCGAAGGTGAAGACCGTATCCTGGAGCATGTAAAGGGATCAGCCCTTATGAAATTGACTGTGATTACTAAACAGAAAAGTGACACAATGATTGAGATTGAAAGATTGCTAGTTTTGTGGCTGGAAGATCAGCATCAGTAGCATATACCAGTTAGTCTAATGTTGATTCCGGACAGGGCTAAAAGATTGTTTGGGGCAATAAAAAGTGCAAAGGGGGAAGGGAGTGAAGAGTTTGTGGCTAGTAGGGGTTGGTTTATGTGTTTCAAAGCTCGTGCCAACTTGCATAACCTTAAGGTGCAGGTTGAAGCTGCTGGTGGGGATGGGAAAGTAGCAAGCAAATTTCCTAACAGGTTGACTGAATTAATTAAAGAGGGGCGCTACTGTACTGAACAAGTGTTTAATGTTGACAAGACAGGACTTTTTTGGAAGCATATGCTTAACAGGACCTACATCGCCAAGTAGAAGACAGCGCCAGGCCATAAGGCTGGCAAGGAGAGACTGGCTTTGCTTCTTGGGGGGAATGCTGTAGGTGACTTCAAACTCAAGCCTCTGCTGGTGTACCTGGCAGAGAATCCAGTGGCACTAAGGGGCAGGTGGAAGGGTCAACTGCTTGTCATTTGGACCTCTAACAAGAAGGCATGCGTGGCTCTTCAGATTTTTGAGGAGTGGTTTTCCAGCCACTTTGTGCCAGCAGTGAAGGAAGGACTACTGTGTTCACAAGAGGCTACCTTTTAAGGTGTTGCTAGTGCTGGACAATGTCCCTGGACACCCTGCCCACTTGAGTGACTTTAACCATAATGTCAAAGTGGTTTACCTTCCACCTAATACCACTGCCTTTTTACAGCCCATGGACCAAGGTGTCATTACCTCTTTCAAGGCTTAATACCTCCAGAGGACATTTGCTATGACCCTTAATGCAACTGAGAAGGACAAGAACCTGACACTCAAAGATTTTTGGAGGTCTGATATCATTTACAATGCTATACAAACAAAACATTGTCTTTTCCTGGGATAAAGTGAGGTGAACAAACTTAAATGGTGTGTATAAAAAACTGTGTCACCAGTTTGTGTATGACTTCCATAGCTCTGAGGAGTCAGTGGAGGCTGTGACAAAGAAGGCTGTTGCCATGGGTAAACAGCTCCATTTGGAGGTGGAGGCTAAGGATGTCACAGAGCTACTGGCATCACATGGAGAGGAGCTGTGTGCTGAGAACCTCATTCAGCTGGAGAAGCAGTGGTTTGAAGAGAAGAGATAGAAACCCCAGAACCCAAGAGATTTACTACCAAGGACTAAGCCGAAGGTTTTTCTATGGTAGAGGATGGGTTGGCAAAATTTCAGGCTGAGGACCCCAGCAATGACAGATTCAGTAAGGTCTACAGAGCATCTGTTTGCAATGCTATAGACAGATTTTGGAAGAGAAGAAGTCATCAACCTTCTAAACGAGCCTGGAGTAATTCTTTAAGAAAGTAGAGAGGACTAAAACAGACCCCATATCCATCTTTATCAGCTGCTTCATCAGCTGTAGTACAGGTAGAATCATCTCCAGCATCTCCTACATGTTCCTTAGGAATCCTGATTCACCTGACCCGGTATCTCCAGCACCTTCTGCAGGTTCTCCTGCCTCTCCAGCTTCCTCCTCCCAATAGGCCACTCTCTCCCACCTTGCAATGCCTCTTCCAGTGTGCAAGCCAACCATAGGAATAAAGATCAGAAATGGTTTTTTTTACACTCATTTTTTTCGGCTACTACAGTACAGTGTGCAGTATAGTATATTTATGTCCTTTTCCTTTTTCTGGGGCTTAGTTGTGTTTCTATATTCCAGATTATGATTTTGCAACTGTGTTATGATAGGTAATTACTTAGGCTAGGGTGTGTTTTGACTTACACCAAAAATCGGGTTAAGTCACTATGGTAGGAACAGAATTGTGTCATATCCCGAGGACCCCCTGTATTACCTGAATAGTGTTTTTCTTTTAGCTGGCTTTGGATAATTACTCAGGCATCAGTTTGATTGTATCAGGAGACATATTACCACATAACAGAATCTTTTTAATTTTTATTTATTGATTTTTTTTTTAGAGAGAGGAGAGAGAGAGAGAAAGGGGGGATTGAAGGAAAAACAACTTGTTTACCTTATGTTCTTTTTCTTCAGTGGGAATTTCCCCAGCCCTGTTTACCCCGTTTCATGAAGTTAATCCTATCCCCACCTCTCCCTTCCCCTTTTGCGAGGCCATTTAAACTAACCAATCGAGAAAGTGTAAGATTGTACTGTCACTACCCCAGCCAGTGTGGTAAGACCCACTCTAGGGCCCACTCTAGGCACAAAAACAGAACCCAACCCACTGCCCACACGCTTGCTGGCTGGCTTGCACTAGAGGCAGTACGCCCTTCTACAGAAGTTATTAAAGTTGCCTTGCTGAAGTATTTTGTCTCCATGAATGTTGCTTAATTGCAACTCTAATGGGGTGGGAAAAGGACTAGAAAACATCAACTTGTAGTGGTTGAGCATAGTACCCTTTTATATGCAAAAGGATCCTACAGTGTTTTAAAGTTTGATATATGCAATGCTTCTAGAATTTGCTACTTATTAAGGCTTTTGTTCATCAATGAAATATTCAGTAATCCCTTTAAAATCTCCACCAGTAAATATAGCGGGAGTGGCAGAGATACCAAAGAAAAGGCAAAGATTGAGATTTAGAACCAAGAGTCTTTACTCTGTCTCTTAAAATATTTGTGACTTTAAGCAGTAACTAAGTCACTCTGAGACTTTGTTTTCTTTTTTTTTTTTTTTTTTGACAGAGACAGAGAGTTAGACAGAGAGACAGATAGGGACAGATAGGAAGAGAGAGAGATGAGAAGCATCAGTTCTTTGTTGCAGCACCTTAATTGTTCATTGATTGCTTTCTCATATGTGCCATGACTGGGGGGCTACAGCAGAGCATGTTACCCCTTGTTCAAGCCAGTGAACTTTGGGCTCAAGCCAGAGACCATGGGATCATGTCTATGATCCCACGCTCAAGCTGGCAAGCGCACGCGTAAGCAGGGGATCTTGTGGTTTCAAACCTGGGTCCTCAGCATCCCAGTCCTATGCTCTATCCACTGTGCTACCTCCTGGTTAGGCTGAGCCTTTGTATTTTTATTTATAGAATGAAGATATTCCAAACTTACCTATCTCACAGTTTTAAAAAGTCATAACATATTCAACTCGCTTTGTAAACTGAAAGCATTGTTTTTTAAAAAATTAGTTTTATTATTATTATTATTATTATTATTATTATTATTTATTCATTTTAGAGAGGAGAGAGAGAGACAGAGAGAGAGAGAGAGGAGAGACAGAGAGAGAGAGAGAAGGCGGGAGAAGCTGGAAGCATCAACTCCCATATGTGACTTGACCAGGCAAGCCCAGGGTTTCGAACTGGTGATCTCAGCATTTCCACGTCGATGCTTTATCCACTGTGCCACCACAGGTCAGGCTGAAAGAATTGTTTTTAAAAATACATCTACATTTATTAGTAATCCAGGATTCACACATTGACCCTCATTTTTCTATGAAAGGGAATAATATTTTTATATAATAGAAGTAATTCATTATTTTGATTGTTCTACTATTTTTATTTTATTTATTTATTCTTTAGTTATTTTGGTGTTGATTTGGTTCCAGTTTTCTACCAAATTGAAATATGTCCTATTCTCTCTAGTCAATGGGTAAAAGAAAGGCCTGTCTTGCTAAAAGTGGTTTATAGTGAAATATTGGCCTTTATTATAAGGATACATTCACGTTTACCTTCAAGTTTTTGAATTCTATGATTAACCGAGTGGGCTAATAGATGTTCTAAATTTGTTGCACATTCTAACACTTATTGCTTATAAGTAGAATTAATTTAGAGTGTACCGTTTGCTAATCCTTTGGGTGATCATATCAGATAGCTTTCAATCTTGAAGAAACAGTGATATTAAAATATCTTCAAAACCAAAGTCACATCACTGGTTAGAAAATAGTCTATTATCCCAATAATTTGCTTCTGGCTGATATAAGATACTTTATTTTGAAAGGTTAGTTCTACCATGTAAGGCCATTAAAAGGAAGCACATGGGGCTTATCAACCAGGTAACACTGCCACAGGCATTCTATTTACAGTTGTTTTTGAATTCAAAGCCATAAGACACTCTGTAGGTATGGCTTTTAAGTGCTTAAACAGATGGGACATTGTTATTAGCATGGATAATATATTTTCATTGTATTAGGGGTGAAAGTGATTTTCCAGATAATGGTTTAGACAAATGTTTGCAAAATCTGTCTAGTTAATCCACCAAAAATGCAGCCTGGCTTTCAGGAGCAATTCTACTTTTATTGAATGTTTTTTATTAAATATTTAACTCCTGTGAATTGCTTACCACATTGTTGAAGAACCTCTGTTAGCTTATTTTCTTTTTGGAGTCATTATTATTGCATTATTTAACTTAAAAGTGGCTTCTGGCTAATCCAGAAATCTATTTTAAACTAAATAGCTACATGTTTTATTATATTTTTGTTGACTGATTTTAAAAGTAATCTCAGCAAAGGTCTTTTAATATTTCCACAAGTATTTAGGAGTGCAGGTCAAAGACTTGTTTGATATATATTAGATGATATAATATACCAGGGACCCAAAACCACATGAATTGTTCTTTTCTCAACCCAAGAATTATCTAGAGAATAGTAATATTTATTCCACCAAAAATTAAGTATGTCCTATGTAGCAGTCACTACTCTAGGTGCTAGGGACAAAAAAAAAATAAATAAATAATAAATCAGTGATCATTCATGAAGACAAGAAAATGACTGTTATTTAAAAATATAATCCGCTTGACCAGGCAGTGGCACAGTGGATAGAGTGTCGGACTGGAATGCGGAGGACCCATGTTCAAGACCCCGAGGTTGCCAGCTTGAGCGCAGTCTCATCTGGTTTGAGCAAAACTCACCAGCTTGGACCCAAGGTTGCTGGCTTGAGCAAGGGGTTTTTCAGTCTGCTGAAGGCCCACGGTCAAGGCACATATGAGAAAGCAATCAATGAACAACTAAGGTGTTGCAATGAAAAACTGATAATTGATGCTTCTCATCTCTCTCTGTTCCTGGCTGTCTGTCCCTATCTGTCCCTCTCTCTGACTCTCTCCCTCTGTCTCTGTAAAAAAAAAAAAAAAAAAAAAAAAAATATATATATATATATATATATATATATATATATATATATATATATACAACTCAAATTGCTATAATTAAGGAGTATAATACTTAAGAGCTGTGTGACCCAGATAAGTAATTTATCCTGTCTCAGACCCCACTTTCCTATTAAGATGGGGGATATTAACCATACATATACCTAGAATTGTTGGAAAAGTTAAAACAGGATATGGCTACTGGGTACAAACAGAAGTTCTATATCATAAAAAAAAAATAAAAGTTTTGGATAACTTGAAATTACAATATTTAGACACCATTTATATCCTTCTCCAAATTTCTTAGCTGGTAAATATCTCAGTATCTACTTAAGTATTATTTTATTACTTCTCAGGTTCTTTGAGCCTTTGACATTTCCAGTTCCTCTTTTACTGTTATAAACGCATATGAGAAATAGGGAAGCCATGATAGCCAGTCTCTGGTAAACTACTTCTACCCTGACATTTTCTTTGTCTTTGATTTCTTTACTCAGTTATAGAACCTGTACCATCAGTACCAACACCCTTTCACCAACAATAATAAATAATCCATAAAAATATCTGTTTAGTTTTGTATTGCTGCTTCAACAAGTTACCACCAACTTAGTGGCTTAAAGCACACCATTTCACTTATAGTTCTAGGGTTGGAAGTCTAAAATGGGTCAGCAGAGATGCGTTCCTTCTAAAGTTTATAGGGGAGAGTTCATTTCCTTGCCTTTTCTAGCTTTCAGTCTTCCCATATCCCTTGGTTCCTGGCTCCATGTTATTCCAAGCACTGTTTCTACTGTTATATTGCCTTCTCTCATTGACTCTTCTGCCTCCCTATTATAAGACTCCTTGTGGTTACAATGAACTCTCTGAGATAACCCAAGATATTCTCACATCTCAAGATTCTTCATCGCATCTTCAAAGCTCTTTTTTTTTAATGTAAATTAATATATTCATAGGTTCCAGGAATCAGACCTTGGGCATTTTATTTTACTTACCACAATAGCATAGGCAGATGAAAAGAAATCTAAAATACGCTTCATTTTTCAGGAATTAGCTATGACAGCAGGAAATAGACCAAGCTCAGGTGATGGAGAAACATGACACTGTCTTTCTTTTTTCTTTCTTTCTTTCTTTCTTTCTTTTTCTTTTTTTTTTACAGAGACAGAGAGAGAGTCAGAGAGAGGGACAGATAGGGACAGATAGACAGGAACAGAGAGAGATGAAAAGCATCAATTATCAGTTTTTCGTTGTAACACCTTAGTTGTTCATTGATTGTTTTCTCATATGTGCCTTGACTGTGGGCCTTCAGCAGACCAAGTAACCCCTTACTCGAGCCAGCAACCTTGAGTCCAAGCTGATGAGCTTTGCTCAAACCAGATGAGCTCATGCTCAAACTGGTGGCCTCAGGGTCTCGAACCTGGGTCCTCCGCATCCTAGTCCGATGCTCTATCCAATGCGCCACCGCCTGGTCAGGCGACACTGTCTTTCAACAGAAATAAATTCTGTTAGGATTCACAGAGGGAAAAGACAAACAGTAGTGTGAATTATAGACTTTTTTTGTAAAAGTAGTACATTGGCATTGATTACTGAAAAATAACTAGAACTAAGCTAACTGAAAATGATCCTAGTAGACATTGTTGTTAAGTTTGCTTCAGGGAACAGATATGAATTGTTTGAAATTAGCATATGGATTTATCATGAAATAATAATAGTTCATTATTCTTAGTGCTAATATAGTGATCACAGAAGTGTTCCTTGGATATTATTATTATTTTTTTAATACTCTGAGCATGTGTAATGTAGATGGGGGATGCATTTGGAACACGTATAACTGAGAAAGCACTGAGGCTCAGAGGTAATAACTAGCTCAGGGTTACAGGCAGGCATGCAGCTGAAGGTCTGTCTGGCAAAGGTCAAATCTGTGAACTCTAATTCCTGACTCTACCCAAAATCCATTTGATCCCCAAAGTACCTGAATAATTCCCTTTCAGGTCTTGTTTACAAGATGACATTCTGAACAATCATACTTTAAGGCTATAGAAGAGTCTTTAAATTAACAAATTACTCCCTTTTTTTCCGATTTCTGATATCATTGTTAATATAATTTATCACATTACAGAGGTGAATAGTACACGTTTTATCTCACCTCTGTCACAACCACCCGCAAAACTGTTATCCTTTAATTTCTGGACCACTTCTAAGAAAGGACCAAGCATTGTTTTTTTATCACTGTTGAAGATGACCTACCTGCAAATGCTCTCAGGAATTATTAACCCCTGTTAAATAACAAACTACTTTTCATGTGAGAAGCAGCCATCCTGCAAATTATACCTGAAGATAAAGTACCTGCCCTTGCCATACTTGATGTGGGGCTCACAGCAGATATGCCCTATCTCCCAGTAGGGTCCCCTGCAGAACTCCCATCTCCAGAGCCCCTGGAGGATGGATGCCATCTTCTCACTCTGTCCAGTGCATTTTGTGTTCACCAGAAAACCACGCTTTTAAGTCAGTCTAATACAAGCATACTCTTAAAATTAGGTGCAAAATCTATCTTCAATTTTAGCTGGTCTGGAAGATTACAACTTATCTTTTTGAACTACCTCCAAAGGATCCCAACGTGAAATTCCATCATTCCAAATTTATTTCCTAAACATAGGCAGTTACCATCCAGTTGTTTTCCTGAGGTGAAACAAAATATGGATTTTACATAAAGATAAGAGGTACTGTTTATTTAAAGATATGTAGTGAATGACAGAAATGTACCAATGACTCCCTGGGCTCACAAGTTTTATGGAGCCTGTGATTATAATCTGTACATCAGCAAAATAAGTCACAGTGTGTTATAGGTCATCAGTTTTGTTCTTACATTTTCCCAGCATCTCCCAAATTGATTTACTCTGCTAACGTCATATGTACCCATTAGCTGGACCACAAATAACTTGCAGGTGAATTGAATAATATGGAGAAAACTTTTTAGCCTCTGTGTGAATTACCACAGGCTCTTCTCGTGCAACTAATGGCCAACCAGGGATGCTCCTTATACACCCAACTTCAGTACATAGCTCACCCTCCCTTTGTTCCACAGGCTCTGAGCTTTCATCCTCTCAAACACAGCACAGACTGTATTCTCAAACACAGCACAGTTCCATCTATTTGAAATATTATTTTTTCCTTATAAATTCTTTGATGTATGTTATTGTCCAATGAGGCCTACAGACTAGGAAAAATATAGTCGACAGAAATAAACAGCAGGTGCTCGATCATTTTGAAAGCTTCCAATTGCATAAGACTTTATGACAAAGGCTTTTATGTTGTATCAAGAGCTTGTCACGTGGGGCCCAGTTCATAGTATGGGTCATTATTTTCCAAATTGAATTTGCTTATCTGCTCTTCCTTTATGCATAATACCACCTAGGAAAAAAAGTTCACACTGCTTTTTAAGAGTGTACATCTAAATTCTATTTCTCTTCTTTTTGAGCACTTTACACTGGAATTAACATAATTTATGTGTGGTAAAACAACTCACTTTACAGGTTCTTGTGTCTCTGTGTGGTAACTCAGGCTTAAAGGAAATACTTTGACTTTTGACTATTCTTTTATTTCACTTTGTAAACTCTCATTTTATTGCCTTCCACCCAAAAGCAATTTTAAAAATAAAAAAAGAAGCACTGCTATTTGGTTTTTTGATAATTTAAAAATCTGTGGTCTAAAATCCTAAAATCTGGAGTCTAAGAGCCCCAGATCAAAAGCCAGTGACCTTGTTTCAAGCTGCATGTTGTTCTTTGCCTTAATGCTCAAATCCCAAGCATCTTGTATGCTCTTATTACTATTGTCTGCTCTTATTGGTGTTGACAGAGCCATCCCCAGGATAAAGTCAACCAAAGCAATTGCTCTGTGCCTAAAGCACTAGATACCTTCACACATTTGTCACCAGGCTGCCAGTCAGGAAGTTGGTTGGGGTTGGGCAGGCAAGGTAAGAAGAAAGTTTTGATAGTACTACAAACACCAGAGCTCACATTGTTCAACAATTTCTAAACCTCCCTTTCTGCTCCAGTTCCCTCCCCTTCTTCTTCCCACCCCCCACCAAAGCAACAACAACAACCAAACACTTGACAGTATTATTCTATCCATGTGTTTATACCTCCTGTGTGTCAGTTTTGGTTTCAAGCAACAGTCATAGATTCTGTTTCATAGATATCAGCTGAAGTAATATTTTCCGAGTTGTTATGGAGCTTTACAATATTATTGAGAGTCAAGTGTAAAAAAAGGACAAGACACAAGAGTACCTGAGGGCTGGGCAGTAGGAACCCCATCAAAGGTGATGTGGCAGAATCTGTCCATCTATGTGCTGATACAACTGAGATGCATGTGAGGGAAGCTTTAGATGTAAAACCTTAAGGTGGGAGTGAGATCTGAATGAACACAACTAGTCCAAACTGAGTCTTTGTATGACTAAAACATGACATCTCATCCGGGGAGAGGCAGTCCTTTAGGTACCAGGTTTGGCAAGCAGAACCTAGCTGATTTTCAGGTCCCATTGACCTCCTTGGCCTGTGGCCTATATGAGTAGGGCACAACCTGCATAATCCTTTCCATGACTCTGCAATTGGGCTATACTTGATTAAAGGAGGAAAGGGAGGGGAGGAGGACCTGATTCATCATATATATATTCATAGTGGGAAGTGGGCACCACTTACAGTGGGGATTTCCCCAAAAGGGAAAATAGAGAAGGTAATTGAAAAGAGGTTTCAATATTGGAAAAATATATAGAAAGATTCATTGTATGTCCAGAGATCTAAATATACTGCTCACAAAAATTAAGGGATATTTTATACTTCATATTCATTTTTGAAATGTCCCATAATTTTTGTGAGCAGTATATGTTCTTTGTTACATCTTTGCATTTCTATTTTTCTCTTGGAAAAAAAAATACTTTATAGGCTCTGATTAGAACCAAAGATGAGAAAGATCTCCCAGTTTATTATTGATATGGGCTCCAACATCCATAGGTTCAGCTTCTATATACTTTCATAAGAACTCATGCAAGTGATATTGTAAAAAAAAGATCAATTGTCAGTGTTAGACAATGAGGAAGCCATTTTGCCTTTATTTATTATAGCCTTTTTAGGGAATTATACAGTTTAGAAATTGAAGTATTTGATAACACATATGCTTAGGCCAAAATTTGATTTAGTTTAAATTATCTGCATACAAGTCTAGATTAGTAATCATATGTTCTTGGTAGATCTGGAATAAAGTAGTATAATACCTCTAAATTTTTGTTTTGTATGTTTGTAATAATCCAGTAACTTTCCGATTCAACACATAACTTTAATTTCTCTTCTCTCCCAAAACCTCATTAAAGTGAAAGTAATAGAAAATAGGGATACACAATTGAAAAAGACTACAAGAAAAGACAATAAAAGGCTCAAATGGTAATGATTTGCAGTAAATGGAAAGTGAATGGAGGCATTAGCAGAGCTGAGAAAACTGGGTGAAAGTGCTGGTTGAAGGGAAATGCAATTAAAGCTGCTTTTAGTTCTCTCTCCAGAACCCAGGACAATATCACATGAGGAAGAAAAGTGTGGAGGGGAAAGGTGGTGGGATGCTTTAGTAGAGATAGCTAAGTAAGATCTCCTTCCCCAGTTTGTGTAGTCAACAGACTTCCCAATGCTGAGCCTGAAGCAGAACAAGCAGCTCTGGCTCAGGGACACTGGGTAGAGCAGAAGGAAGATGAGAAGAGGCAAACTAAAAACAGGGTTAAGTAAAAGTCGACACATTGAACTGTGCAGTCATAGCCCCTGCTGTTGCTTAGCATATGTTGCCAGCAGGAATTGAATGGTTAATTTTTGAGGAAAATGGAAAATCTTGGGGTGGGGTTCCCAACATAAAATAAAAGGATTCCCAATAAGTCTCTATTAAGGAGAAACACCTCAACTGGAAGGCTCTATCTCCTCACACAGCACTTCGATACAGGCTTCTAATGCCTTAAACATAGTAAATGAACAGACAACAAAAATTCCTAACTATTGAAGGATGTTCCAACTCAAAATAAAGACTCCTTCAAAAAAAAAGAAGAACTCAGAAAATGGATTACAGAGACAACCCCCCCCCCTGTAATTAAAACTATCATTTCTGTGCTCAGATAAATGAGAAGTCATTGCATTTAATAGAATACTATAAACGTGCAACTGTCAGCTACCTAGAAAGGGCTCCAATAACTATCAATAGAAATACGAAGAGCTAGATGATAAAAGCAAGGTATCCTCACAGAAAGTAGAACAAAATAAAATGGAAATGACAATAGATATAAAAACATAAGAATATTTGTAGATTAGTCCAGGATGTCCAAAGACTGAACAAAAAGAGTTACAATAATTGGTAACAGAGGGAGGCAATTAATAAACAAAAACTTTTTTCTTACAGAAAAAGTTCCAAACTGAAAGCATCTGAGTTTCCAAATTAAAGGAGGCTACTGACCTGTGGTGGCGCAGTGGATAAAGCATCGACCTGAAACGCTGAGGTCGCCGGTTCGAAACCCTGGGCTTGCCCAGTCAAGGCACATATGGGAGTTGATGCTTCCTGCTCCTCCCCCTCCCCCCCAAAAGTTGTTTAGCACGATTGCTTTATTTAAAAAAAAAAGTAATCACACTAAGGCCCATCACTGTGAAACTGCAAAATACTGGCAATAATGAGTAGTTGTAAACTTTTCCCAAAAACCAAATTATAAAGTTAACATATGCAAGAAAGTAATTTAGAATCAAATTGGACCTCTCAGGATAAATACTCAAGGAAAGAAAGATATGTGGACAAAATTTTAGTCTCTTCAAAACAAAACAAAAAAAAAATATGGAAAGCAAAAGTAGAAATAATAGGCACAAATACCTCTTATGAACGGAGATGTAAAAATCCTAAACAAAATATTAGCAAATCAAATCCAACAATATATACAAATAATTGTACAACATAACCAAGTGGAACTTTTCCCAGATATCAAAGGTCAGTTTAACATTTGGAAATCAATTAATGCAAACCATCACATCAGCAAACTAAAGAAGAAAAATTATATGATCATATCAATAGATACAGAAAATGAATTTCACAAATATCTAACACTATTTTTGAAAAAGTCTTTTTTAAGGAGAAATAAAACACTTTTAGCAATCTAGGTATAGAGGGGAACTTCTTCAACTTGATATAGAATATTTAAAAACATCAAAAGTTAATATGTTACTTAATGGTGAAAAACTAGATGTTTTCCCTTTAATACTGAGGACAAGGCAGGAATATTTCTCTCACCACATTTTTTTTGACATTATAGTAGAAGTTCTATCTAGTGCAGTGGTAGTCAACCTGGTCTCTACCACCCACTAGTGGGCATTCCAGCTTTCATGGTGGGCGGTAGCAGAGCAACCAAAGTATAAATAAAAAGATAGATTTAACTATAGTAAGTTGTTTTATAAAGATTTATTCTGCCAAATTTAGCAAAAATCCGACATAAAGTACTTGGTAAGTAATTATTATTATATGCTTTAACTTGCTGTAACTCTGCTTTATAAATTTTATGTAATAAAGTTACTTCCCTACTTTATAAATCACCACTACTGTGTAACCGATGGGCGGTTAAAAAAATTTTACTACTAACAGAGATACAAAAGTGGGTGGTAGGTATAAAAAGGTTGACTACCCCTGATCTAGTGCAATAAGACAAGGAAAGGAAACAAAATATGTACAGATTAGATTGGTAAGGAAAAAAATAAAACTGTCTTTATTCACAGATGACATGATTATCTATGTAAAACATCCCAAAGAGTTGTTAACAACAATACTGACAATACCAGATGCTGATGAGGGTGTAGAGCATTAAGAACACTTATTTATTACCAGTAGGAATGCAAAATGATACCGCCTCCTTGGAAGATAGTTGGAAAATTTCTTACAAAGTCAAATTTGGTCTCACCATATCATCCAGGAATTGTGCTGCTAGGTATTTACCCAAATAAGTTGAAAACTTTTGTCCTTACAAAACCTGTACATGAATGTTTATGAGAATTACATTTATAATTGCCAAAGTACTAGAAGCAACCAAGATGTCCTTCAAAAAAAAATGGAAAAAAATTGGTACATCCATACAACAGAATGTTATTCACCAATAAAAAGAAATCAGTTATCAAGGTACAAAAAGATATGGAAGAAACTTAAGTGCATATTACTTAGTGGAAGAAGTCAGTATGAAAATGCTACATACTGTATGATTCTAACCAGATCACATTCTGGAAAAGGAAAATATATAGATACAGTTTTACAATCAGTGGTTGCTAGGAATTTGAGGAAGTGGGGAAAGATGAATTTTTAAAAGTTCTAGACCCCAATCATTGACAGTTCTCTCATGTACAGAATGATTTACCCTTTCTAAGGTCCCCAAAAGTCTTCTCTCATTACAAAGTTAGGTTTAGGCTCAAATCCAGAATATTTCATTATCTAAATTAGTTTGAAATAAGATGGAGTAGAAAGAAGCTTCTCAGGGAAAGGTCACAGATTTTTATGTTAGATTTCTCTTGATTTGAAGGTTTTGATCTAAGAGACAAGTTATTAGATCCACCTCCAAATTGACCCCTTTACATATGTGTTCTGTGATTGGGTAATTATAATTTTAAAACTTGATAGTTACCAATCAGTAGCAACTATAAAATCCAACTGGGTACTTGTTTCTAGATTTTGATTTGGGCTTAATTCTGCTTTCCACAAGTGGCTTTTCCTATATCTTGGTAAGTCATCTTTTATTTCACATATGGTTTGTGTTGGTAGTAATTTTCTCAGTGTGCTTTCTGTTCATAGAAGGTTGAGGACCCAGCGACCTCTTTTCAATGTAAATAATTTCTGTTGTATTCAGTCAAAGCTGGAGATGCTTCCACAATTTTAATTCTCTTTAAAATCTTTTTAGTTTTTTCATAAATCTTATTCTAGTTGATCCCATTAGTCAAAGCCATGCTCACAAGTCTCCTTAAGACAATCTTTACTCAATTTTGGTTTGAGTATAAGAATCTTTGAATAAGGTCTTTCAGATTCTTAAAACCTTTTGTGTAGCTGACTGGGTATCTGAGACCAGTGGTGGGATTCAGCCAGTTCACAGCAGTTTGGCAGAATTGATACCTAATATTTTGCTAAGTTCTGAAAACCAGTTGTTAAATGGGGCTTGTGACTTGTGGGATGGCGTCACAGTAATGACAGTGTGAGAGAGACTCCTCACCTCTCTCCCTGAAATTTCAACAAATTGAACAACTATAACACAGGATCCCCAGCTAGGCTCATAGGTATGCCTAAAGGATCCATGCACCAAATGGACTATAGGGTTCTTAATAATACCACTCTCAAATGCCATCAAGGAAAAAGAAATTGGATACTATGGCTGCACAAGCGAGAGACATAGTTCAGAATTAAAATGAAAAATCTCAATCACATGGAAACCTTGTAGTTAAATAATAGAGAATTCAAAATTGAAGTTCTGAAAATACTCAACAAGATGCAAGAAAACACAATGACAGGCAACATAATGAGCTCAGAAAGGAAATTGATAATTTAAAAACAGAGATGAAGAACTCAATGCATAAATCAAAGACTGAGGAAGCAAGTTTAGCTAATAGAACAAACCAGATAGAGGATAAAACTAGTGGCATCAAAGATGGGCAACAAGAGAAGCTATAGAGAGAAGAGAAAATGGACTCATAAATTAAAAAGAAAAAACTGAGAGAGCTCTACAAGAATTGTCTGACTTCATCAGAAAGAGCAATATAAGAATAATGGATGTATCAGAAGAAGAAGAGAGGGAGAAAGGAATGGAGAGCCTATCCTAAAAGATAATTGAGGAGAATTTCCCAAGCCTATGGAAAGAGTTAGAGCCTCAAATCCAAGGAAACAGATCACTGAGTTACCTCAACCCATTTTTTAAAATTTTTGAGTCTCTTTCTTCTTCTCTCTGTTGTGTCTCAAGTTGCTTGTCTTCTATTTCACTAACCCTACCTTCTATCTGGCCTGTTCTATTAGCTAATCTTGTTACCTTGTTTTTCAGTTCATGAGTTGAGTTTTTCATCTCTGTTTGATTTGTTTTTATAGTTTCAATTTCCTTGGTAATATATTCTTTGTGTTTGTTGAGTTGTTTTCTGAGCTCCCTAACTTGCCTTTCTGTGTTTTCTTGTATATCTCTGAGTATTTTTAGGATTTCTATTTTAAATTCTCTGTCATTTAGCTCCAAGATTTCCAATATATTAAATTTTTTAAATATATTTTTCTTCATAGATATTTCTTCATCTATCTGTGCTACATCTCTGTCTTTTGTATCCATGATATTCAATTCCCTTTTCCTTAATGGCATCTGAGGATGTCTTGTTGATAGCACTAATGAGAATTAATAAAGAATAAAAAGTAAAAAAAAATTATTATTTCCCTTTTTTTTTCTCCTCTCCTCTCCCCTCCTTCTTGAGAAAAAATTGTGATGAACTGTGAATTATATTGTGCTAAATAGAACAAAAACTACCTATAACGGAGGGTCTGAGTTGGAGAGAAGTGATAAAGGGCAAAAAAGGAGGTATGGACACACAAAATGAAAAAAAGGAAAAAAATTGGTTCAAGAATAAAATGATTTTCTGTAAGTGATGGTTAACCAAGAGATATAATGAGAGGGATAAGAGGGAAACAGGAAAAGGGAAAAAATTAAAAAATTACTATTGTATTAAGTGGAGCAAAAACTAAATAAAATGGAGAGCCAGGGTTGGGAGCACTGTTAATGAGTTAAAAAGTGAAGTAAAAAGCACCCAAAGTGCCACAAAGAAAAATTTGAGTCCCAAATAAAATAATTTGTTCGTGATTGAGGATTGAATGAGAGGAAAAATAAAGGAGAAAAGAAGAAACTATATAGAGGGAGAAAAAAGAAAGAGGAAAAAATGAAAAGAAGAAAAAAGAAAGAAGAAGAAAGAGAGAGAGAGAGAGAGTTAAGGGTTTTGTAGTGCAACCTCATAGAGAGAAAGGAAGAAGAAAAGAAAGAAAATGGGAAATGTAACACTTATGGGTAGTGTAGTTCAAGAAGAGAAAAGAATAAGACAGGCAGAGAATAAAACCACCAAAGTGGAAGAATAAGAAAATAATCAAGACAAGAAGATAAAAGAAACAAACAAAAAAATGGAAAAGGTTATAAAGTCTGTGGATTTTTCTTGATTTTGAGATACTATCTTCTTCCCTTTTCTTTTCTCTCCCTCTTCCTGGTCGGTGACTCTGTACCCCAGGCTCTGCCCCTGTGGCACACTTAGGTAGAGGTTTGCAGTTGATAAGTCTCTATGGCGATGTCATATATTAGGCTTCGGTCTCGTTGACATTTGAGGCTTGTTAGTATTTGCAGGCTCCGACAATGAGAGAGTCCATTTTCCCAGAGCCTCTCTCCTAGTCTTTCCTTCCTGAATTAGCAGCCTGATGGTCCAGCTATGGGGTTGCTGCTGCCTCTGCCTGGAGAGAAAGAGGCTCAAAGAGCTGGCAAATCCCCACTCAGCACAGGGCTCTGGGTAAGGCTCTGTCAGTCAGAGCTGCCAGCGTAATCAGGTGGGGCTGGGAGCCAATTGCTTTCAAGGTGCCTTTCTATGCACCTCCAGGCATGTCTAGTATGCCCCAGCACTCTGTGGGACCACTCTCCTCAGGATTTTTGCACTGTGTAACCTGTTTTGGGTAGAAGATGCCCTAGTCGCTGTTTGCAAAACAGGAGTTCTTACAAGCTGCCAAATCCCTCTTTTTAATGTATAGCCTTGAATATGAAAGCTCTGCCAATCAGAAGTTGCCCCACCCCTACATGCATAGCAAGAGGCACTAAAAAATATCACATATCTTGTCTTAGATCGCTGAACTGAGAGAGATCATGTCAGTTAGAGTCACATAAATCAGTTGGGAGGTGAGCAAACTTTGGGTTAAGCTATTCCTCCCAGGTCTGTTAGCTTGTATGGCTGGGTGAGGCACCCCGCCCGCCCGGAGAAGTTTGGGCGTAGGAAAATTTGCTTTCACACAGTCCATGCATGCTGCTGTTCAGGGTGCAGGAACCACACCAAGACTCTGGTCACAGCCCACACAAAGGCCTCTGACTCTGCCCCTCTGTCCGGGAACATGGGCACCCACTCCCAGAGCGCTAGGAGGAACCTCTCGCACACTATCCATGCTCGCCAACCAGGGTATCAGGGCTAATGGCTGCTGCCACTCGCCCGTCTTTGTCATGGTCTGATGCAGGCATTAGCTTGCATTGGCTGGGTCGCCATAGGCACAGTCTTTCCTTGGCTTGGACATCTGTGCCACAGCCTGGCTTGGACGTCTGTGCTGTAGCCTGGCTCTCTCCACCCCCTTTGCCCACCTTAGCTCCTATTCTCTCAGTTCCAAGTGAAAACAGCCCTTGCTTAGGTTAGTGAGAAAGGCAAAGTGTTCCTTTCTTCATCTTATTTCCTTTGGGTTGATTATATATTTAGTCAATTTTTTGCTTGATCATACCTTCGTGTTCAGTGTGTGGGACTTCTAGACACTCCAAGGATAGATTTTTCTGTCTCTGGTTGAAGAACTTGTTGACATTTTGGGGAGATTTATTGGTATTGCTCCTCATGGTGCCATTTCTCTGACATCACTGAGTTACCTCAACCCAAACAGACCAAGGCACATTGTAATAAAATTTTCAAAAATCAGTGACAAAGAAAGAATCTTCAAGGCAGCTAGGGAAAAGAAGAACACAAACTATAAAGGAAAGCCTATTAAGTTATTGTCAGACTTCTCAGCAGAAATTCTACAAGCCAGAAGAGAGTAAATCTATACTTACAAAATACTGAAAGTAAGAAATTACCAGTTAAGAATAGTATATCCATCAAAGTTATCCTTCACTATGAAGGAGGAATAAAAACTTTGCAGACATACGGAAGCTGAAGGAATTTATCACCAGAAAACCCCCACTGCAGAAAATACTCAAGGGAGTTATTAAACCAGACACAAAAAATAAAACAAATCAGAACTATAAGTAAAAGTTCAAACAAGGTCACAATAAAAACAAGGATAATCTGTGATAACAATAACATAAAAGAGGAGAGGATAAAGATCTGCAGTAACAAAGGAAGATGGAATGCAGAAGTACTCATATGACAAAGGACTCTTGTACATATGAACATTTTTTTCTTAATAACCTAATGGTAATCATCCACAAAAAAGCCACTACTAAAACACACATCTTAAAAGAAGAAGAAACAGGGGAAATAAGTATGAAATACCCCCACACAAAAATAACTAACAAAAATACAAAAGAGAAGAACCAAACAAGACACAGAGCTACCAGAAAACAAAACATAAAATAGCTATAGGAAATTCTCAAGTGTCAATAATTACCCTAAATGCAAATGGCCTGAACTCACCAATGAAGTGGCACAGAGTGGCAGATTGGATAAAAAGCAAAACCCAACCAGATGCTGCCTTCAAGAGACACATCTGGCCCTGGCTGGTTGGCTCAGTGGTAGAGCGTTGGCCTGGTGTGCAGGAGTACCGGGTTCAATTCCTGGCCAGGGCACACAGGAGAAGCGCCCATTACTTCTCCACCCCTCCCCCCTCTCCTTCCTCTTTGTCTCTCTCTTCCCCTCCCACAGCCACGGCTCCATTGGAGCAAAGTTGGCCCGGGCGCTGAGGATGGCTCTATGGCCTCTGCCTCAGGTGCTAGAATGGCCCTGGTTGCAATCGGGCACATGCGGGAGTCTGTCTGACAGCCTCCCCATTTCCAACTTCAAAAAAAAAAAAAAAAAAAAGAGACACATCTAAGCAGCAAGGACAAAAGTAGACTCAAAGCAAAAGGTTGGAAAATGATTCTCCAAGCAAATAATATCCAAAGAAAGGAAGGTGTAGCCATACTTACATCTGACAACACTGACTTCAAAACAACAATGGTAACCAGAGACAAAGATGAACAGTTCATAATGATAAAAGGAACATACTTTTTGTATCAAAAAGACATAACACTTAATATATATGCACCAAACTAGGGAGCACCAAAATATATAAGACATCTACTAACTGATCTAAAAATACAATGAAGCAGACAAAAACTCTCATTCACTGCTGGTGAGAAAGCAAATTAGTAAAACCATTATGGAAGAAACTATAATGGTTCCTGAAAAATTTAAGAATAGAATTACCACATGACCTAGCAATCTCTCCACTGGGTATCTACCCCTCAAAATTTAAAACTTTGGTATGTAAACACACATGCACCCCCGTATTCAACACAGCATTATTTACAGTGGCCAAGAACTGAAAACAATCAAAATGTCCCTCAATAGATTACTGGATAAAGGAGATGTGGTACATTTATACAATGGAATTCTACTCAGCCATAAGAAATGATGACATATTGCCATTTACAACAACACAGATGGAACTTGAAAACATTATACTGAGTAAAATAAATAAATCAGCAAAAGCTAAGAGCTGTATGACTTCACACATAGGTAGGATATAAAACTGAGACTCATGGACATAGATAAAAGTGAAGTTTTTGGTAACTGGGGGACAGGAGATTGTGGTAAGGGGGTAGGAGGAAGGGTATAAAGAAGGACAAATATAAAGTGACAGAAAATGATTTGACTTTGGATGATGGTTATGCAACATAATCAACAGTTTAAATGCTATAGAAATGTTTACCTGAAACCTATGTACTTTTATTGATCAATGTTACCCTGTTAAATTTAATTTTCTAAATAAAATTTTTTTAAAATGGCAGGTTTTTTGTGTGTGTGTTTTTTTTTGCATTTTTCTGAAGCTGGAAACAGGGAGAGACAGACAGACTCCCACATGCGCCCGACCGGGATCCACCCGGCACGCCCACCAGGGGGCGACGCTCTGCCCACCAGGGGGCGATGCTCTGCCCATCCTGGGCGTCACCATGTTGCGACCAGAGCCATTCTAGCGCCTGGGGCAGAGGCCACAGAGCCATCCCCAGCGCCCGGGCCATCTTTGCTCCAATGGAGCCTTGGCTGCGGGAGGGGAAGAGAGAGACAGAGAGGAAGGCGCGGCGGAGGGGTGGAGAAGCAAATGGGCGCTTCTCCTGTGTGCCCTGGCCGGGAATCGAACCCGGGTCCTCCGCACGCTAGGCCGACGCTCTACCGCTGAGCCAACCGGCCAGGGCAAAAAATGGCAGTTTTAATCAGGGTTCTCTCTAAGGTGGGTGCTTGGGCAGCTGCCCAATGTGGAAATCACAAATTTACATCCCTTCCTCTTTTTTTAACATTCATCTGCACAACAGCATATTCTAAGCACCCGTAGTAATGTTCGTTCTATCCATAGGTGAAAAAAAGCTGACGGAATTATGCTTTAATATTTTTTATTCATGCCATAAAACTCATTATACCTTTGATGAAATACTACATTTTAATTCCCTTGCATCTGTTACTTCAGTAAATAAGCATATAACATAAAGAAAAAATGTGCCAAACAACCAGGGGTGATAACTTGTATTGTTTTTGTCAAGTATTATTTAATATTTTTTATTAATATTTTAAAACTCTTTCTTATAACAATCTAGTTTTGTGTACCTCTTTTATTGTTCTTATTTAAGTATTAAATTCATGAAATAATAAACTACCTTTCAGTATATCTTTTTTTATACTTAAAATGGTTATTAGGGCAGAAAACCAGTTGTTAAATTATTTGAATCCCATCACTGCCTGAGACGTAATCTTAAATCTCTCTGAGGTCACAACCTCTTATACCCTCTTTTAAACAGAGCACTTAATCAAAAATGTTCTTTCCTCTTTTCTCTTCAAATAGTTAATCATAGAACTTAACATTTCTTGATATAGTCTAGTTTGTTTGTAAGATTTTAAATTTGATTTTGACCTGACTCTGCTCATTAAGATGTCAGCTCCATGAGGTTGTGAATGTTGCATTTCGTGTTGTGTGCCCAGGGCCAAATCCAGTGTGTGATACATAGTGGGCCATGAATATTTTTGAATGAACCATGAAGTGAGCATGACTACCCATAGTGGCATTAGTACTACTTTTACTATGGCTACTGAATTAATAATAAGAATTACAATTACAACAGAAACTCATTTAGAAATACAGCCACATGTTTCCATTAGTCTCCTGGCTTGATTATAACCCCCTTGTGACTGTACCAAAGTGGGGAGAGTGGGGACACATTTTAAAAGGTGCCATCATGCTCTCCCTTGGCTTACATCTGTATGTAATTTCCACATCAGTGGAATTAACTATCCTCATTCCCTTTTCTACTTATCTCACAGGGTCATTAGAAAAATCAAAAATAACTTTCTATAGAGCATTTAGAGGAAGTACTGAACGTAGTGTATGTTTTAGTATTGTTAAGAGAGAAAAAGAACCTCCACCCTGGAATGTCTCCATACATTTTATTCATCATTCTTAATGAAGAATTTGAGTATAAAAGGTATCTAGAATGTATTTTTTTATTAGTAGACATATAAACATGCTTCTATTTATTTAAATAAAGACTTTCATCATGAAATATTTAATTGTAAGAATAGTAACAAGAATTATAACGAATAAATAATTATTATCAATGGCAGCATTTTATGTCTCATTAAAACAAACACTGAGTTATCTAATGGAAATTTACAGGCCAGTTCCTGTTAGGTTAAACCAGGTTGACAAAATTGAGACAATTACATTTTTCTCTGAGTATCCTTAGACACACTCATGCATTCTTGTAAATTGAATGGAAATGCTGGTATGTTGGAATCATATCCCGGTTTTGTCTTCTTTTCTATCTTTGTGAAGTTTACAAACACAGCCACAGGCTCATTTTCAAGGACAACATGAGCCCAGGATTTTCTCACTCTAATTCCCTGTACTGAAAACCTTATGTAACATTCAATCCTCATGACAACACAGCAAGGTAGCTATTGGAGCAGGGTTACACAAACTGCTTCTGTAAAGGGCCATAGATTAAATATCTAAGACTTTGGTGGTCACACAGTTTCTATCATAACTTTCTACCGATATCATAGAAAGCAAACCATGTGTAAATAAGTGAGCTGGCTGTGTTCTAATAAAATGTCACTTATGGATCACAAAATGTAAATTTCATACAATGTTTGCATGTCACAAAACATTATTCGTTCTTTGATTTTTAACTTAAAAATATTTTTTAAATTAGCTTGCAAGTCAGCAAAATAGCTGGCAAGCTGGGTTTGGACATGGACCATTGTTTGCTGATCCCTGTAATATACAGATGAGGAAACAATTTCAGAGTGGTTACAAAATTTTCCCAAAACCATACTATCAGTTAGTGGGGGAGCCCACACTCAAAAGTGGGAATCTCTGATTCTTAACCCATGTGGTGTATTACCTCTTGGGCAGTAATATTAACTCTCATTTTGAATCTTAAAACTAGGTAAACAAAACTAGGAATGCAGACTACTTTTGTTTAGCCTGGAATCCTAAACACTACTTACAGCATTACTTATAGGGCAGAAGATATTCCCATTTCTAAATCACATAATTATTTTAGGATTATTTTTTGTTCTGGGGACTTCTATATATGCTTATAAAGCATATATGTACATTTATGCTTACATAGAAAACAATTGTTTTTTTCTTCTACAAGCAAGTAATAGTGTAAATATATAATATATGATGACTGATTTGCACCAATGTACAGATGTTAATCAGTGACCTTTGTGATCTATCTACAGGGCTACCAGTTGCACCACCCCACACCCATCCCCATTCCTAGTTGGGGACAGATAGAGGGTAGTTCCCCAGCCAGACAGGAGACCACAGATTTCTCCTGAGGGATGCAGGATGGTCATAATATTTGCACAGAGTCTGTTCTGCCCTTTGGTAGTATAACTATAACTACATAGTTGACTGAGCATCTGGGACAAAATGATTTTCCCCAACCCTAAAGAAAATCCAGTAATGTGTTTGTACAAATGCTGATGTCTATGCCTCCTTTCCCATATGTCTTCACCCCTAAAATCCTTTCTCTCTTTCAGAGATTTGGGACTAGTATGTAGGCTGAAAGCCTACTCATATTCATTATCTTGAACTTTAAAATTCAAACGTTTTGTATTTTAATTCAAAAGAGAACATTGTTCCAAATCATCCATTGTTTTCAATGTGGGTGAAATAATAAGGCTGTCAAGGCCCCCAAACACAGGTAATTTATTGCTCAGAAATGCTGGATTGAGTGTGTCTCTAGAAAAGCATTCTACAAAGCCAAATATCAGGCACCACTGTGTAGGAATTCGACTGTAAATGATTAAAACATGATGGATCACTGGTCAGTTGTTTGGTCTGTCTAGAATCATTATGTTTGGAAGAGAAGTTAGGAGCTAGGAAAGGAAACCCTTTGAGGTCTGCTCTCTATAAAGAAAGAGGATTAAAAAGAAAGCCACTCCTCCTCCCCCAACATCATAGACAATGTACATGTACGCACATAGACACACAGACAAACACACACAGCCATATATTGCTTAAATAGCCCAAGGCTAAGGGTTCAGCATTACAAGGGAAAATTTAAAAAATGCAAGTTTGGGCAATGCTTTAAAACAGAGAGAAAAAGAAGTCAAAGCAAATGAGCATTATTTAACCCTATAAACTTGCTATCCTATGGTATACATAAAGATGTAGGTAAGAGGCATTTGTTTGCCCACTGTTATGGCTACAAGCCTAGTAAAATAAATTTATTTCAGGCATGCCCGTCTGTCTGCCAAGACTTCCTTTTCACCTTTTATGGAAATCCTGAACAAAGAAGAGTATCTTTCCTTCTGTCAGGGAAGCAGTTTCAATCAGACTGATGAATAAAAAGCACATGACTCATGGCAGGGTAAAGTTTAGATGCCCAGCTGCCCATTATTCTATTAAAAATGTGTCATTAACGTTGGCCTAATAGAGCAGGGTTATTCAACAGACTAAATTGCTTCTCAATTTTAAAATACCAATTTTAGGGAGAATTATACAGGATAAAATACAGAACCTCAGTGTCACAAAACAGGATGTTCTGAGAGACTAAGGTTTGGTTTTGCAGCCAGCAAAGTAGGCTTATCCGTTTATGTATTTAGTAAGTCAATGGTTATGCAAGTTTCCTGAGAAGTATGATTGACAAGTTATTATTCTGGGATATTTACTGCTTTTATCTGAATTAAGCAAGGCTAAATTATTCCATTCAAAAGAAGCAGCATATATGTATGACACTTTTAATTTTTTAAACTAGTCCTGAGAACTTAGGGAGCTTCCAGAAGCTTAGACAGCATCTTCTTTACCCTCTCATTTTACAAATGAAAACCCTTAGATGAGAAGAATTAGAAATTCTCTGAAACCACATGTCTAGTAATGGCAGAGCAGTAGCCAGAACCTTAGATCGTAAACTTAATCTCATTTTTGCTCAAATTCTCAGTGTAGAAACATCATGTTTGTAGTTTCTGAATAATATATCCAGAAAAAGATACCTGATTTTTTATGATTACGTACAGCAAACAAACAAAACAATAGCAACAAAAATATCTCCAGGAGAAAAAAAAAAGCATACCCTCCGATTACTAATCTTTTCTGCTACCTGCATGTCCTATCAAACTTGTTCTTGGTGTATTCGATTGGCATCAACTCTATTCTCCTAGTTTCCTAGGCCTCCTTCAGTACATGAAAATCACTGTAATAGAAACAGCACAAACCTACTTTCTGGATAAACACAAACGTGGATCATTATAAGACAAAGAAGAAAAAGAAAGAAGGGAAAGAAAGAGTACACTATGTGCGTTTCTCACTAAACTACTCTCAGAATGTTACTTGTTTTTGTTCATTTTCAAACCATTGATTTTATGCCATGGTTTGCTAGATGAATATGTATTGTTTGTTGTTGTTTTTATTTTAAGATTGCTGCTTTAGTTATCTGTTGCCCCATAACTATATATTAGCCATAGTTGAATGACTGAAGACAATAAGCATTTATTATTTCTTTGGCTTGAGAATTCAGATGTAGCTCAGCTAGATGTTTGTGGCTCAGGGTCTCTGCTGAGGTTGCTGACAAGGTATTTGCAGGGGCTGCATCATCTGAACACTTGGCTGGGACTAGATGCTTGCTTCCAAAAAGGCTCACTCACATGGTGCTGGAAGAGGCTTCAGTTTTTCCCCATGTGGGGCTCTCTGTGGACTGTGTATCCCCAAAATATAGTGACTGACTTCCTCCGGGGTGATCATTTCAGGGTAGCAAGGCAAAAGCCACACTGTTTTTAATGACCTAGACTTGGAAATTACATACTATCATCTTCTCCCCCTTCTGTTGGTTTTTCTCCAAGGAGCCCTGGTTCTTTTTATTGGAGAATAGTTAGAAAGCAAGTCCTAAATGATGGTTATGCTCATTGGTCCTAAGAAGTCACTGTTTCTAGACCCTCTCTGCAGACAGAGCTAGAAATATAAGCAGGCATATTGAAACAGATAATAGCTTTTATTTTTGAGAGATATACTGAGCCATTTTATATCCCTTATCTCATCTTGTCCTTACAGCAACTCTCTGAGAGTCCAGTAAACTGAGATGTCGTCTAAGACTAAGCCTAGTACATAGTATCAGAGTCATGATCAAGTCTCAGGGAGATGACAGCTATGGCACAGCATGGCTACACTGCCTGGAAAAATAGTGATCTCATGGTAAGGGGATGTTTTCAAAATATCCACCAGCACTTGAAAATTTAGACTGTATCCTCCAACTTTTAATTTATTTATGTTTAAAAAGTGAGATTTTTTATCTCTCCCTTTACTGCAATTTAAAAGAAAACATAGGTAGTAAAATCTCAGACAATTCTGTGGCAATATATTGCCAATATATGATATCTTCTCAGGCAAGGGAAACAGTAAGAAAATAAACAAATGGGATTCCATCAAATTAAAAAGCTTTTGAACAGCAAAAATAACCATCAACAAAATGAAAAGAAAATCTTCTGAATGGGAGAACATATTTGCCAATGATACATCAGATATGGGTTAATTTCCGAAACATATGAAGAACTTACATAACTCAACAGCAAAAGGACAAACAATCCAGTTAAAAAACGGGCCAAGGACCTGAATAGACTCTTCTCCAAAAAGGACATACAGATGGCCAATAAACATATGAAAAAATGTTCAACCCCACTAATTATCAGAGAGATGCACATTAAAACCACAAATAGATATCACCTCACAACTGCCAGAATGCCTTTCATCAATAAATCAACAAACAACAAGTGCTGGTGAGGGTGTGGAGAAAAGGGAACCCTCTTGCACTGCTGGTGGGAATGCAGACTGGTGCAGCCACTGTGGAAAACAGTGTGGTGTTACCTCAAAAAATTAAAAATGAAACTGCATTTTGACCCAGCTATCCTCTTCTAGGTATATATCCTAAGAATCCCGAAACACTAATTCGAAAGAGTATATGCACCCATGTGTTTATTGCAGTGTTATTTACAATAGCTGAGATCTGGAAGTAGCCCAGGTGTCTATTATTAAGTGAGGGGATTAAAAAAGCTGTGGTACATTTACACAATGAAATACTATGCGGTCATAAAAATGAAGGAAATCTTACTTTTTACAATAGCATGGATGGATATAGAAATTATTATGCTAAAACAAATAAGCCAGTGAGAGAAAGCCAAATACCATATGATCTCACTTATATGTGGAATCTAATAAACAAAATAAACTGAAGAACAAAATAGAAACAGAAGCATAGACACAGGGAACAGACTGATAGTTGTCAGAGGGAAAGAGAGTAGGGGCACTGGATGAAAGAAGGTGAAAGGATTAGCCAAAAACACATATATACATAATACAGAGAAATAGACGACAGAGTGGTGATAGCCAGAGGGAAAGGGGAGTGGGAGCTAGGTAGAGGGAGGCAAAGAGGGAAAAACAGAGACAGAAAAAAGATGAATTTTCAGACCATAAAGTTTTAAATTTTATAGCCTTTTTTGCCCCTATGATCAGCCTTCAGTGAAAAGAATTTCCAAAAGAATTTTTTTTTTGTAGAAGTTCAAATAAATAGCCATTTGAAGGAGCAATTACAAAGCAAGACAGAACCTTATGTCCACACACTGACAATGATTGGAAAACGGAGACAGTCTTCATGATGAGAAGAAATGAGTGTGTCAGAGACTGCTTCTTTCTTCATAAAGAAAGGCCCAAGAATAGAATAGGGCCATTTATAGGATTGATTTGCCTGAGTATTTGAGAAAAGTTCATATATGTATTTTTTTAAGCTTTCTCTTTAATTTTTTTTTTTTTTTTGCTTTCTATTTTCAAAAAGCACAATATATTGAAGAGTCTCATACTACTTAACTCTCATGTGGTTTAAAAATCTAATGTAGACATATGTTCTTAATACTTTTATTTGCCAGGAGCCTAGAGGGTAGAACCAATTTTAAACTTAGGTTTTTAATTTTGGTTTCCTGAAAATGCCTTTTTCTCAACCAGAAGAATTTTGTAATGCCAAGAGTTATGAATCTTTCCAGATTCAAACCAATGACTTGGTGACAGAGAGTGAATAATTGGTTATAAGAAAAAGTATGGGGAACACAAAGGTATCCCTACTTATTGATACAAATTTTTATCTTTATCATGGTATTGAAAAGGCTGACTACATATAGAATGGTTAAAATAAATAAAAACAAATAGCTTGAAAATAATATAAAATAAATGTACAGTAAGTCTATTATGGTAAAGATGTCTTTCCTCTTATACACAGAAGAAACTTTTGAGGACAGTCAGCATGTCATCTCCAAGGGAAAAGTGGATTCATTGTTACAGTAGCTCAAAAAATACATTTAACCTGGAGATGTTTTCTCTGAACCTATGTACCCTGATTGATCTATGTCACCCCATTAAAATTAATAATAATAAAAAATTGAATCGTTCTGTTTCAACCTTTTAAAAATTTTTCATTAATTTCAGAGAGAGAGAGTAAAAGAAAGGAAGGGATAAAGAGAGAGAGAGAAGGGAGAGAGAAGGGGGGGAGAGAGAGAAATATTAGCTTGTTGTTTCACTTAGTTGCTCCATTTAGTTGTGCATTCACTGGTTGCTTCTGATACATGCCTTGACAGGGGATCCAACCCACAACCTTGGTGACAGAGATGACATTATATCCACAGAGCAACCTGGCCAGAGCTCACTCGTTGTTGTTATATTTTTTGTTAATTCGGCAATCTGAAAAAGATCAACTTTATTTCCCTCATTCGGGAAGTATTTTCAGATGGCTGTAAAAAGGCATTTTCTTTCTTCCTTTTTTTTTTCTTTCTTTTTCATTCAACTGCTGGAGAGTAACTAGAAAGAAATCTGTTGCTTGGAATAAACGTTCAGCCCATATGTTATCTTTCATGGTAACTGATGGTAGTGTGAAATCCTCCTTAGTAAATTCTGCTTGGAGTCTGTCTTGCTCTCCCTTTCCCCATCACCATATGTAACACATTTTGGGAGTGAGAGAATAGTTTCTTCATTATTTGACTTTGTCACTTGCATTTTTCATTGAGTAACATAAAATTTTAAAGAGAATCAGGGATACTGGTACAAAGAGTGAAGAGACCAACCAAGCTATTCTGAGAGGCACTTGTGAGAAATGATGATCAATGGAAAGGAAAAGGAAAAAGACAGATGCACATTAAGTATACTATCACATCTCTGTGCAGTGGGAGACAGAGAATCATCATAGACTTTGGGAATCAGAGATCTGGGTTTGGTCCTGGCACCACCCTCTACTTAGAGTAGATCTTGACATGTTTCTTAATCTTAATTTTCCCATCTGGCTAATGGCGGTACCTAATACCTCACAACGTTGCTGCAAGAATTTAAAGGGGCAATCCAAGAAAAGTGACTCAAATACTGTAAGAATTTTAAAAATATTAGTTTATTTCCTCCCACCCACCTATCACACTGCCATTCTTTTTTTTTTTTTTTTTTAATTTTTTTTTAATTTTTTTGTATTTTTCTGAAGCTGGAAACGGGGAGAGATAGACAGACTCCCACATGCGCCTGACCGGGATCCACCCAGCACGCCCACCAGGGGCGAAGCTCTGCCCACCAGGGGGTGATGCTCTGTCCCTCCTGGGTGTCGCTCTGTGGCGACCAGAGCCACTCTAGCGCCTGGGGCAGAGGCCAAGGAGCCATCCCCAGCGCCCGGGCCAACTTTGCTCCAATGGAGCCTTGGCTGCGGGAGGGGAAGAGAGAGACAGAGAGGAAGGAGGGTGGGGGGTGGAGAAGCAAATGGGCGCTTCTCCTATGTGCCCTGGCCGGGAATCGAACCCGGCCCCCCCCCCCACGCCAGGCTGACGCTCTACCGCTGAGCCAACCGGCCAGGGCCACACTGCCATTCTTGTAATCAATTATAATTTTTTTTATTGTGTTTCAATGAATTATGAGCATTTGACCAAGATCATAAGTGTGATCAAGTACATGTTTTACAAAGGGGATTTACCAGAGTCTTTCATCCACACCAGAAAGACTGTCTAAGTCTTTGTCTTGGCAAACTTCTGGTATAACTAGAAGACTTGGGATTTTGCATATAGTCCAATACTTTAGGTGAATTTAACCCCAGGCCAAATACTTTATGCTGAAAAAATAGTCTTTGATGTTTGAATGGGTCTGAGTATTGCTGGGAGCCAAATGTGTGGGGTAGGACCCCTTGTGAATTGAAATATCAAAAAAGATTTGCATTCATTCCCTACAAACCAAACATATACAGTTTCCTGCAGCTCTAATTGAAATGTAATAACTGTTTACAGATTTGACTGTGCTATCACCAGAGAGTATTTGCCTTTTTGCACCAAGCAAGTGGGAGATGAAGCAATGTGCCTAGAAGGGTTTGGAAGTTCAATAAAATATTTCTAAAAATACTGTTATGAATGGTGTCTTTCCTGTCTCAAAGCTCAGTCAGAGCTCATCCTCCCAGAGTCAAGTTGCTGCTGGCCTTGGATGTCAGAAGAAACCTTTATTTCTTGGTTCGTTAAAACAAGAAACTGCATTATCTCAAAAAGCTGCATGTAAAAAGTTATCATTGGTGTCTTATATGTTATGTATAGTATTGGCTCAAAAAACTCAAAAACATCTTGGTTTTTTTTTATGCACAATAAGTATGTTGGCATCTCCGCAGAGGGCAGAGAAAAAAAATGCAAAGAAAAGTGACAAACTATTATTTTTAATGAATCCCAGTGCAATCCATTCATTGTGAAAATGCTCAAGAATTATTTATAATGGAATAATAAACAACCTTGCTTAAAGCAACAAAAAAATGTAGTTTTAAAAAACAGTATTTGGGAAAAAATTTACTCAACAAGATGAGAGAAAAAATGGCTTTATTCCATCCCCAATCCTGAAAGCTTTACAATCTCTTTATAGGTGGCAAAATAATCAGGGAAAAGGGGAGATTTCTGCCTTTTGAGAATGTTAAAAAAATAATACTACATTCCAAAAGGAATCTAGCTTTTTTGAGAGCTTATATAACAAATCTCTTGAGGCCAGTATTATTTTTCCCATTTTAAAGATAAGGAATCTAAAGCTCTGGGAAGTTAATTATTTTCCACATAGTGAGTTGAAAAATACAAACTCAAATCCAATTCAAGCTTTCTGTAAATTCAGTGCTCTTTCCAGAAAAAGAAGTGGCCAATTTCAATATGGAAAAGGGACAGGTTAACTTTGTTGAGAATAATAAAAACTAGTCAGAATCTTAAGTATTAAAACACAAGGGAGGCCTAACCTGTGGTGGTGCAGTAAATAAACACATCGACCTGGAATGCTGAGGTCGCTGATTTGAAACCCTGGGCTTGCCTGGTCAAGGCACATATGGGAGTTGATGCTTCCTGCTCCTCCCCTCTTCTCTCTCTCTCTCTCTCTCTTTCCTCTCTAAAATGAATAAATAAAATCTTAAAAAAAAACACAAGTCCCTGGCCGGTTGGCTCGGTGGTAGAGCGTCGGCCTGGCGTGCGGAAGTCCCGGGTTCGATTCCCAGCCAGGGCACACAGGAGAGGCGCCCATCTGCTTCTCCACCCCTTCCCCTCTCCTTCCTCTTTGTATCTCTCTTCCCCTCCCGCAGCTGAGGCTCCATTGGAGCAAAAGATGGCCCGGGCGCTGGGGATGGCTCCTTGGCCTCTGCCCCAGGCGCTAGAGTGGCTCTGGTCAAGGCAGAGCATCGCCCCCTGGTGGGCATGCTGGGTGGATCCCAGTCAGGTGCATGCGGGAGTCTGTCTGAGTGCCTCCCCATTTCCAGCTTCAGAAAAAAACAAAAAAAACAAAAAAACAAACAAACAAACAAAAAAAACAAGTGATATTCAGTGACTCACTCAACATTAACATTCCCAAGGGCCAGAACCCCATATCTGTGGCTCTAGTCAGAAGCAAACATGTTCACTAGCTGGTTGATAAAAGATACTAATTTGTGCGTGTAAAACTCAACTTCTTTAAAGTTACTGATATATCACTGATGTTTAAATTTTGTTATTATATGATATTTAAATGTCTGGATTCAGTTTGTATATCTGAGTACTCTAGCTGCTGTACAATATTCCACAGACTTGACTTAAATAACAGAAATTGATTTGTCATAGTTCTGGAGGCTAAACATCTAAGATCAGACTGTCATAAGGGTTGGTTTCTGATGACCACTCTTTTCCTGGCTTTTTATGTGTCCTCACATGCCGTTTCCTCTGAGAGAGCAAGATGTCTGAGGTCTCTTGCTATGACACAAATTTTATTGGATAAGGGCCCCACCCTTACGACCTTATTTAATCTTAATTACTTCTTTAGAGGTTCTCGCTCAATGTACAATCACATTGAAGGTTAGAGCTCAACATGAATTGGGGGGTAGGATACAATTTTATCTATTATAGCCTGCTCAGGGAATGAACATAGAAAGATAAATAAAAGCAAGGAGCAACAGAAGAAAATTGTATTCTATTCCATTGTTCCCCTTTCTCTCTCTATTTCTTTTTGTGACTAATTAGAGTTGGGAATTTTATTTGAAAGCATGTTTTATATTTTGCATATTGTAGTTTATTAATTCTGAAGAAAAATCCTTTGCTTTACCTTTTTGTGCATGGTGCTATTTCCTATTAGCCTGAGAGTTAGACATGCAGAGAGAATTGCTCACATTTAAAAGTATGCAAAAATATATGTCATGTCTATACATTTTATTGTAGAATAGTGTCCATATTAAGAAGCATGTGTTTAAAGTTTTTTAAATATTTTTAAAGTCTAAAAATTATTCTGGTCATAATCAGTTAATTTTGAACAAAGAAGCATTCACCGCATAGTTTGACATTATTACCCTTTCCAAAACAACAAAAAAAATATTAACTGAATTCTTATTTTATTTTACTATAAAAAAAGTGATAGTCAGACTTTGAATGTGACTTTGGATAATCTTAAGGAATATTTTAAGTATACATATGTTACTGTCCAGTTTTCTCTGATTTACTAATTTGCTGAAAACATCACGTCAATATTTTTATTTCTAACTAGGTTACCAAAATTTCCACCTCTGTCTTCCTTCCTCTCCCTTGCCTTTCTCCCATTCATACTGTGTCAAAGGTCTGTGTTATCTGGATTTGAAAATATGCTAGAGGAACAACAATACAGTATACAGAGATGTGTTGAGAATTGGTCACCTGAAACTTGTATGATTGATTTAACCAGTGTCACCCCAATAAATTCAATTTTGAAAATACCCTAGAGAAAAATTTCTTTACTATAAATTATGGAAGAAAATGTCTATAATGTATCATTCATGATAACATTATGTGAAATCCTTCTTTCAAGCCTGTAGGTTATCTCTCCAGCCTAATTCTTAATGACCTTTCGTGGGTGATGGCAAACTCTGTAATGGGAAAAGTCCCTCTTGGACAATAATTTTACCATTGCCTCCCCACTCTTCACCCCTCCCCCCACCAACTCCACTCACTTCAGTTCATTTTCCAGTGAGACATCTTCTCAAAAAGTAATTCAGATAGATACCCCCTCTCCCATGCATACAACTCTTCAAAGGGTTTAGAATAAGATCTAAATGCCAGTCTTTGTGTGTTGCCTTTTTTTCATAACTTTTGACCTTGACACAATTCTCATCTCTTATGACAGTTGTTTCCTGACCACCATGGTGGAAGTACACTCCATTTCCCATTAAGCTGGTCTCTAGCTCCTACCCAGTTTTGCTTTCTTTGTAAAACTTGTCACCCTTGAATTTATATATACATACACTTTCATATGTAGGTTTACGGTTGTGAGTACACAAAACACAGTTTATTCTTATATTAATATTTATTATTGTATTATTATTAAATATTATTTTTCATACAAACAACTGTACACCACTTTTGCCCATACACGCACGTGTGCGCACGCGCACGCGCGCACACGCACACACACACACACACACAGTCATACCATTTATTATCAACTTTTACCCCATTAGAATATTAGGCCCATTAAGACAGAGATTTTTGTCTGTCATGTTCATTTTTGTTCCCCTATGCTAAAATTAAGCCTTCAGCTGGGTCATATTATTGTCTGGAGCTTGGGGTCCTTTTTTCAAATTTATATGGCCATTGGCAGAATTCTGTTTTGTGTAGTTGTAATACCCAGGCCTCTGTTCTTCCACTGGCTGTAGACCAGGGGCTTCTAAGAGGCCTTTGGTAGTTCCAGTTCCTTGACACATAACTCCCTCCATAGGCCCTCTCATGCATTGACTTCTCTGACTTCTTCTGTCTCTGGTCACCTGATTAGTTCAGGCCCACACATACTCAAGGGGAAGGGTGTGTGCCCCAGGGGCTGTGTATCTTTGGGGCCATTTAGAATTATGCTACTATATGCTCAATGAATTCCGAGTTTATAAAGTGGTGCTACTACATTCCTGCAACAAATTTCTAAAATCGCAAAAAATGAAGACAAAATAGTATGTAATTGTTTCATACTACAAAGTAATTTTTGTTGTTCCTTTGCTTTCATCTAATGCTGTATGTAGCTTCTGATACCTAGATTTTCAGAGGCTGATATTGTTATTCTCAGAAATGTGATTAACCAAAATTAGTCACCAGTTCATGGGCATGCCTCTTCATGCCTAACTAATCTTTAATTTAAAAATGTAATTTGGTTTCTCATTTTAAACTATTTTGTTAATCTAATGCTCATTTTATCTCTTTCTTCCAATGATTTAGGATTTTCTGATGAGAATTTAGAAGACATCACTAAAAGAACTGTCATTCTCTTAACATTTCATTTGATTAACTAATGTTTTTTTGTCTTCAAAATAGAAAAATATGCCCTTTATTCCCAGTATTAATTATGAATGTGTCTTTAGCATAATAGTCCATTAATAGGGAATTTTTACTCTATTCTTTATATGTATGATCTTGCAGAATATACACTTCCACTTCAGTTAGCCTGTCAATGAAATGTGGATAATGATATTTTACTCAAAGGACTGGTATAAAGAGTAAAGAAATAAATCATTTGTAAAAGGGGCACACAGTAGGCATTCACTGCAAGTGAGATTTCTTTCCTGTGGAAAAGATAAAAAGTGGATCCCTAAATACTTTTTCAAAAAGCAGATTCCCATGCTCTTCCTAGACTTACTAGTTCAGACACTCTAGAACAGAGACGTAGGAATCAACAGTTTAAAGAAATACCTTAAATTAGCACACTAATGACTGAAAACAAAAGATAGAGAATTAAGCAAAAAAATTCAGAAATAAGAAAGAGTTCATTTTTAATGTATTTAAATTATTGAAAAATATTTTTATGTATGTAAAGATACAATTATTAGGTCCTGGCTGGCTGGCTGGCTCAGTGGAAAAAGCATCACCCTGGCACACTGAGATCATGGGTTTCATCCCTGGTCAGGGCGCACAGGAGAAGCAATCAATGAGTGTACAACTAAACAAAACAACTAAGTGAAACAACAAGTTGATGCTTCTTTCTCTCTTTCTCCCTTCCCCTCTCTTTCTCTATCCCTTCCTCTCTTTCTTCCTTTCTCAAATCAACAGAAAAATAAAAAAATAAATAAAGATAAAATCATTATGTAAAATATCAAGCTTCTTGTTTTGTTAAATTCTGTGTGCTATATGTGTCAGCTCACATTGTATATATTAAAATAAGTATTGCATAATTTAAGAATTATATTGCTTTTGCTCACATTATGTTGCAAACTGATATTACTTTATTCCTCCAACCTTCCAAAGTCTGAGCTTTTTTTCTCTGTTTTCAAAAAACAATATTCAAAAAGGCAAAGAGTACTCACATTCTGGTTCTTCATTTTTACATTATAAAGAAAGGATTGTTTCTGTATATTTATGTTCAGTTTATCAATTAGAGGTAGACTGGTAATGTTCTCCAATCAAGTATGGGAATGGGCATACTTTTAGAAATATGTGTGTACTTGTTATGTGACCATAGTTTTGGAAAAACAACAAAATATCAAGATGTAACTAAAATAGATGAATATAACTGAAGAGAATATTTGACTATTTGAAACTAGCATATTCTAAAAAAGCAGCCATAATACTGAAGTTCATTAAGTGTCCATATACTTAATTGCCCTCCTGGATAAAGAGTAAAATAAAACTCTTAAATTTTTCTTTGTTACGTTTTCACATTTCACTGCTTTCAGTTAAATTCAAAAACCATCTCTCTTGTCTTCTGTAAATCCCTCCCCCACACCAACCTTGAACTATCTGTAGCTCTTATTTTTCATTAGAACCATATGCAATGATGGTTTTTACAGGGATGGGAACAGATCACTGCAGAGCACATAACTGAAACTTACAAAAAGTTTATTGCCAGGTCCTTTGAAACTGGTAGAGAATGTGGCCCATCTTCCCACTGTGTCTCATCAACCCAGCAAATTATATCTCTTCCCTTCATGAGGAACTGTATCACCCCCAGATGTGTTTCTAAAGCACAATTTGAAGATAATGAGACAAATGCTGGATTCAACATGCTTCTGACAGAAGCCACTGAGTCGAAGCTTGTGGAAGAGAATTAATTTGGCCAGAGGCAGCAGCTGTGGTTTAGCTCCCCACTTCTGCAACCTGGATCATCAGGCTTCTTGGATTTAGGAGATGCCAAAGCACAGATCAAAATTGTATTTCAATAAGAAAACAGTCATTTTAGAACTTCTAGTGGCTTGTGGCTTTGTTCATGGATGGCCAAAGAACTGAGAGAGGCTAGTTCTTACGTAGGTTACTTATGTAGGTTAAATTGTTCACATGAGTGTAAAAGGTTTAGATTTAAATTCACTTCTTCAATCCCCCCCCCAAAAGTACTACTTCTTTTTAGTTTTAAACAACTAAAGAACTTCAAATATTTTTTACGTGCTACAAGTTTATACTTAACACTTTGTTATGATATTAACTAATTCTTGCCCAATAACAAATATGACAAAAGCAATGTAAAGAGCTCATAAAAGAATAAAAAAGATTCAAATTAATAAATAAAAGATAGAAAGCATGCAAAATTAATTTAATACTTATTATATAGCAGAGTCTCTACTAAAAGCACAGACTTTGGAGACAGAACTAGGTTCAAATTCCAACTTTGGGAAATCACTGTTTATAGAACCTTAGAGAAGTTACATAAAGTCTCTGGGCCTCAGTTTGCTCACCTATATAATGAATATAAAACTAAATGTTTTGAATTGTGAAGAGTTAATACATGTATAGTGCTTAGAATATTTTCTAGTGTATCCTAAGTACTTAAAAGTAACTACAGTATTATTATCAGTGTTAACTATGAACTATTAATGTGTTACCTATTATCATAAATATTAACCATCCTTAGTATTAACTAGTATCATTAATAACTCAGCATTAATGATAAGTATTTTAGACTATTATTAGTGATAACTTTTACTATTAGTGGTAACACAATTGGTTATAACTATGATACATAGTGTAATACATAATTTTCATTACTGTTAGAGCATTATCTCTTCTAATTTCACAAAAATGTTCTGAACTCTGATTCTAGCTTTTCCTTTAGTCCGATTCCTGATCATATGAAGCCCAACCATAAAATAAATTGCCCAAGATCATATGACAAATTATTGGCATCACTGTCTGTCCAATTCCAAAGTGTAAAGCAATACATATTTCTGCCTCTGAATATAATCAAATAATTCAAAAAACAAATTAAAAAAAAAGACATTAGTATTTGTTGAGCTTCTTCTATGAACTAGAAGAGTCTCTTTCTTGTATTTGGACTGTTTTCCAATGATTAAATCTCCAATTGATTTCCTTAGTATCACTTAGTACATGCACGTAAAGGGTTGGGAGGGAAGGTTTCTCCCAAACTTCCACCACTCCTCCAGCAGCATTCTTTACAAGTGTTTATGAGCATCTCAGGACACTGAAAATTGTAAGCCAGAGAGGATACAAACAACATCCAAAGAAAAGAGTCATTCATTCATTTTTCCATCTATTTATTTAATCAGTATGAAATTGAGTGTTTACAATGTACCAGACATTGTTTCAGAAAGGAGGGGCCAGCCCTGAAAAACACACAAAAAAGTTTCTCTGATCTCATGGAGCTTGTGACTGACAGGAGAAGACAGACAAGAATCAAACAAAGAAATATACATATTTGTTCCTGTAAGGACTTGGATGTAGTATGGTATAGAATAACTGGGTGGCTACTTTAAATCTAGTGATCAAGAAAGTCCTCTCTAAACATTTGAGACCTTAATGACAAAAAAGATGTAGAAATGAAAATAAATGAAATAAGAGAGTATTCTCAGAAGAGAAGGGACTTAGAGAAAATTTACCTAACATGGGAAGAGCTTGGCATTTTCAAGGAACTGAAAACAGTTCAGTATGGCAGGGAGGTAGTAAATAAGGGGGACAGAGGTGGGAAGGAAGTTCAGACAGAGTAGATGGGGTCCAGATGAAAGAGAGCTTCCTAAGCCAGGGTAAGATAAATATTATTGTGAGTGATACATGAGGCCATTAGAAAGAGTGAAGTGATATGGTTATTTATTTACTTTTTCAGTCATCCTGGCTGCTATGTAAAACACACCCCTGGGATATTAGTTAGAAGGATATTATAGGATTCTAGGTGAGATGTAAGTGTGGACTGGACTAAAATAAGTATACTATAAGATGGAAAGAAGTGAACAAAAGTGAGGATGAGATTGGGTTGGAAGGTGGAATTAATACTTTTCCTGAAAAGTTATATGTACATGGTCAGGGAAAGAACAAAATCAGGGGTGGCCATGACACCTAATGGTCGATGGTCAAAATCTAGAGTTGAATCTAGCTGCCAATAGAAAGAATAGCCAAGGTGGGTCCTGAGCTCAGATATGTTTCGTTATCCACTGAGATTTTGGTTCTGTTTCCTCCATGGGGCTGCTATGTTTATGGGCCTGATGCTGCTTTCTCTATTTCTGGATGTTTATTTCACTGTAGTTCATGTGGTCCCACCAGCTCCTGCCGCCTCATCCAGGGCTCCACTGCCATCTCTATCCTCAGGCCCATTCTTTTCTGTATCTCAACCTTCCTGTGCAACCAAAGACATCTTTCCAGTTTTAAGAGAATTGATCTTTTATTCATCACATATTCTTCCAAATTTCTTGTCTACATACCCAAGTCTCCCATTTCCTAAGCTTAAATTTAGGCTTCTAAAACACAGAAGCTATAAACTTATTCTAGTTTTTTGGAATGTATTGAATGTGCTCTTCCCTTGTTGAATGTGTTGCTGACGAAATAAAGGGAAAAATCAGTGGGTAAAAGAAAATTCCAAAAAAGTACACACACACACACACACACACACACACACACACACACACTCCTAACTGACATATAAAAATCATTCTCCACACTTTGCTTATTTAGTCTCAAATATCACTAACTCATTTTAAGTTTATCCAATGGCTTCTTTTAGTTTAGTTTTTTACACATTAAATTAGAAAAAAATAATCATTAAATACCTTTTAGATTCCAAGTAGCTATAATTTCATTATTGATTCTGGACAGAAACTAATATTTGTTCAGTGCCTACCATCACCCAGGAGTTTTAGGAAAATACAGTGAGAATAAGTTAGTCTATATTGTATCTCTCACTTTGATTCAAAAATATTTAAGGCCCTGGCCAGATGGCTCAGCTGTAGAGCATTGGCCTGGCATATGGAAATCCCAGGTTTGATTCCCCATCAGGGCACACAGGAGAAGCGCTCATCTGCTTCTCCACCTTTCCCCTCTCCTTTCTCTCTCTCTATTTCTTTCCCTCCCACAACCAAGGCTCCATGGGAGCAAAGTTGGGCTGGGCACTGAGGATGGCTCCATGGCCTCTGCCTCAGGTAATAGAATGGCTCTGGTTGCAGCGGAGCAATGCCCCAGAAGTGCCGAGCATCGCCCCTGGTGGGCATGCTGGGTGGATCCTAGTCAGGTGCATGTGGGACTCTGTCTGCCACTGTCCCTCCCTCCCTTCTCACTTAGGAAAAATACAAAAAAAAAAGATTGATCAAGGCTGCTAAGATTGCATTTGAATTGACAGCATTAGGTATCTTTTAGAAGAGAAATCATCCCCCAAATCCAGACATATAACCTTAGTTTTGTGTGTTGGGAAGTATTCTGAAAATAATAGGGACCTGATGGGCAACAGAAGTGCCTAGTGGGAGCATTTTATCTTCTAGTACTAAAGACTTGTATTAGATGGAGACAAAAGAAAAGACGAGAAGAACAGAGGAGAGGAAAGGGGAGGAGGGGCGAGGGGAGGGCATGAAAGGTAAAGAAAATAGAAGATACACATTATAGACTTACAGTATTCATATTAGACATATGATATATTATAAGAAACACCAAAAAATAAGATATAATTTGACTAGGGATCATATAACTAACTGGGGAACACAGTTTACACTTTTAGCCTGTTTTTCCAGAAACTTATGTTTTAAAAGTTTAAGTAACTCTGCAAGATTTTATAAACTAAAAAAGTAGAAAGGCTATTACATTATCTATTCAAAATTGTTTATTGAACACTGACTATGTGTTAGACATCATTTTAGACATTAAGGATACAGTAGTAGCAGACTGCTGATCTCAAGAAGTGTACATAAAATTGCAATGAACAAATAAACATGTAAATATATGGTATGTCAGATGATAATTATAGGTACTACAGAGAAAACAGAGCAAGGTTAGAGGAATAGAGAATGGAGGTGGGCCGGCTGGGACAAGTCATGTTACAGTATTTTATATTGATAAATTTTACTATTAGAGGGACTAATAAAGTTATTGAATCAAAATCTGAATAAATTGTGGCTGGTGGACACTTGATCCTCCAATGCCTGAGCATATCATCTGTTTGTTACATATCTGTGATTCTAAAGACAATATAACCTTTGGACTGCAACACTGCCTCAAGTCATAGTTTATTTAACACAGCATGTAAAATAATTTAAGTTATGGATAAGATCAGAAAGAAAATTCCAAATGTTGAAATTTCTAAATCATGCAATTATTTTACCTGCTTGAATTCAATTACACGATTAAACATAATATTGTAAATAGGGACCATTCAATGAGAAAAAAAAAATTAAAGGCCCATAATATTAAAGGTTATTTAGAAATTTGGGATAGGTGATTGAAAGTGTGATTAGAAACAGCTTACATTTGCTCTTTAATCAGAGACATTCTGGTGCCAAAATACTGTTACTGACATTTCATTTTCCTTAACACTAAAGAAGTCTTTTCAAATGTTTCCTTTAAAATAGTTAAATCTGACTCTAGCTCTTACTGAATTGATTAAAGAGAATCATCTTGTTTAAATTTGCTTTAACCTTGCAAGTCAAAATATCAGTTTTTTTCCTCCCCTCCAAAAAAAGAAATGAAAGAAACTTTATTGCTAAAGAAAAATGCTCATATAATTGTCTCTTTGAAAATTTCTTAAGTTAGAAAACCAAGAAATTTGAGATTTTCATACACACACACACACACACACACACACACACACACACACACACAATGACCTGATGCTGGAATATTAGCAGAGTAACTGGCAGTTGCCAACCTCAAAAGTTGTGATGGGATATTGTCCATGTCCTTGCCACCCCATCTGCCATCTACCAATATCAACCTGCATCCTGGTTACCTAAAGTACAAAGTATGTAGGAGGCACATTTAACCATGCTAAAACTGAGACTCTAATTTCCTATAATAAAGAATCTAATTTCCACTATACTACTCTGCTGCTATAAAATCTTTATCTTATCTAAACACTGTTTTTTTCATATTTAAAAATGATGTTAATACACGTTTTAAAATTTCTTCAAGCTCTGGTTGTCTTAAGTCTTTTGAAAAAATCGCAAGAGGTTTTTAGGTTAAGAGTTGTTTAAATACTTTCTGAGTCAGACAACTGTTCATTTGGATCCTAATTCATCAAATTATTATACAGGTTATCTTGGGCTGATAACAAGACTCTCTTTGTCTCATTTTTTCTTTTAAAATGGATATTAAAATGTAGCAATTTTTTGCAGGATAAATGAGGCAATGCATGGGAAATACTTAGCTCAATATATAGCAGTTAAAAATTCAATTAATGTTTCCTAATATATCCATGTACCATGCTTCATATTTCCCAAGATTCCTGATAGAATTTGACCATCATTGCATTCACCACATTGTTCAGCACGGTATGGTTTCTGCAATTTTATTAGAAAAAAAAGGAAAGCAAATAGAGAAGGTGTTAGAAGGATGGGCTGTGTCTAAATGGTCAGTCAGTGTTTTCAAGTTTAAAATAAACTTTCTCTTTGTATGGGATTGCTAGTTCCACCAGTTCTGGCTGTTTGAAAATTTTCTACAATATTGTATTTTTTAGTTTTACTGAGTAACAGACTACTTTCAAAATGTTGTGGCATGAAACTGTATTACTTTATTTTGCCCACAATTCTGTGGGTTGGCTGGGCAGTTTTCCTGGTCTGAGTAGGTTGGGCTGACCTCTATTAAAAATCTCACTGTATATGCATCTAGCTAGAACCAGATGATGACACTACAACTGGCACATGGCAGGCTGTAGATCAGGGTGACAGAAATACTTGGAGTGACTAGTCCTTTTTGATCTTTAACCATCCTGCAGGCTTGTCGGGGTTTCCGTGTGTGTGTGTGTATGTGTGTGTGTGTGTGTGTGTGTGTATTTTTCCAAAGTGAAAAGCAAGGGAGAGGCAGACAGACAGATAGACAGATTCCCACATGCACCCAATGGGGATCCACTCAGCATGCCCACCAGGGGGCGATACTCTGCTCTTCTGGGGCACTGCTCTGCTGCAACCGGAGCCATTCTAGCACCTGAGGCAGAGGTCATAGAGCCATCCTCATCACCCGGGCCAACCCTGCTCCAATGGAGCCTTGGCTGTAGGAGAGGGAAAGAGAGATAGACAAAAAGGAGAGGGCAAAGGGTGGAGAAGCAGATGGACACTTCTCCTATGTGCCCTGGCCGGAATTGAATCTGGGACTTCCACATGCCAGGCCGATGCTCTACCACTGAGCCAACCGGCTAGGGCCTTACCTGAGTTTCTTGACACAGTGGTGACTGCAGTCTCCCTAAAGCAGCAAGAGAAAGCAATCCTCAATGCCCACACAAAAAATTAAATTCATTTTTTAAATATAAATACTGATAGTTTTTATCAAAGCTTTTATTTAACAAAGAACACCATGAAAATATTAAGCAATTCACAAAAAGAGGACAGGTGTTTCAAAAATAAAAATAACTTCTACAGGCCAATAAAATAGGAAAGGAACCTAACAGAAAAGCAAGTAAAAGGACCCAGCATTTGTTTTTAGGTAAGAGAAAGGGAGATAGTGAGGCAGGCTCCTGTAGCCCCTCAACCAAAATCCACCCAGCAACCGCATCTGGGGATGGTGCTCAAGTTCAGAGCTATTTTTAGTGCCTGAGGCTGATGCACTTGGATCAAGAGCCATCCTCAGTGCCTGAGGCCATGTTCCAACCAATTAAGCCACTGGCTGTGGGTGGAGAAGAGGGAGAGAAGGGGGAGAAGAAGGGGAAAAATACAGATGCTCACTTCTCCTGTGTGCCCTGACTGAGAATCAAACCCAGGATGTCCATATACCAGGTCTACGCTCCATCAACTGAGCCACTGGCCAGGGCCAGGACCCAGCATTTTACAGAAAGAAATATATACATGAGTAGACACATGAAAATGTGTTCTAACTTTATTAGTAATCAAGGAAATACAAATCAAAACCACAAATTTGCACTCATGAGATTATAAAAAATTTAAGCCTTGAGTTTTCTGTGTAGATAGTCATTATTTGCAGAGGACAGTTTTGTTTCTTCCCTTATAAGAAACATGATGGGCCTAGCGTGCGGAGGACCCGGGTTCGATTCCCGGCCAGGGCACACAGGAGAAGCGCCCATTTGCTTCTCCACCCCTCTGCCGTGCCTTCCTCTCTGTCTCTCTCTTCCCCTCCCACAGCCGAGGCTCCATTGGAGCAAAGATGGCCCGGGCGCTGGGGATGGCTCTGTGGCCTCTGCCTCAGGTGCTAGAGTGGCTCTGGTCGCAACATGGCGACGCCCAGGATGGGCAGAGCATCGCCCCCTGGTGGGCAGAGCGTCGCCCCATGGTGGGCGAGCCGGGTGGATCACGGTCGGGCGCATGCGGGAGTCTGTCTGATTGTCTCTCCCTGTTTCCAGCTTCAGAAAAATGCAAAAAAAAAAAAAAAAAAAAAAAGCAACATGATGAGAAACAACTAGAACTAGAGAGTGTAAATCCATTGGCACAATCACATTAGAAAAAAATAAGTTGGCATTCAGTGGAAATTGAAATTGCACATGCCTTTCAAACAATTCTAAGTCCTAGGGACATTTTCATAGTATTGGGTGCCAAGCTTTCTCCTCTGATAATATTGTTATGACACACATTTTCTCCAGTAAACTTGGCATAGTATCATCTATTTACTATTTAATTAATAGATGAGGCTGCTTGAAGTCAGAAGTGGCTATGCTGCAGGAAGTCTACTTATAATCTGAGAGATAAGGAGATTACATTTATAATTCACATATGAAACTTGCCCGTGTGCACTAGGATATTTATACAAGAATGTTGTAGCAGGTTCTATTGAAACTTTAGACAGTCCCAAAGTCCATCTATAGAATACATTATAATATTCTTTATAAAATCAAATACCACATAGCAATGAAAATTAGTGAACTACTACCCTTCCATTGATTGACATGGATGAATTCCACAAACAATGTTCAATGAAGGTTATATTCTGTAAAGGATCTTTAACAAAAATTAATTTTTTTGAAAAAAGTATTTCATAATAAAATGTAAAAAAAAGAATTTCCTATAAATTCTGTTGAATTTATGCTATTTGAGATTTTTTTTTTTTCATAGCTGAGTACTCAGTTATTTTAAGATCCACATCTGATCAAAAGTGCCTCTAGGCCCTGGCCGGTTGGCTCAGAGGTAGAGCGTCGGCCTAGCGTGAGGAGGACCCGGGTTCGATTCCCGGCCAGGGCACATAGGAGAAGCGCCCATTTGCTTCTCCACCCCTCCGCCGCGCTTTCCTCTCTGTCTCTCTCTTCCCCTCCCGCAGCCAAGGCTCCATTGGAGCAAAGATGGCCCGGGCGCTGGGCATGGCTCTGTGGCCTCTGCCTCAGGCGCTAGAGTGGCTCTGGTCGCAATATGGCGACGCCCAGGATGGGCAGAGCATCGCCCCCTGGGGGGCAGAGCACAGCCCCTGGTGGGCGTGCCGGGTGGATCCCGGTCGGGCGCATGCGGAAGTCTGTCTGACTGTCTCGCCCTGTTTCCAGCTTCAGAAAAAAGAAAAAAAAAAAAAAAAAAAAAGTGCCTCTAGGAGCCCTGGCCGGTTGGCTTAGCAGTAGAGCATTGGCCTGGCGTGTGGAAGTCCCAGGCTCAATTCCTGGTCAGGGCAAACAGGAGAAGCACCCATCTGCTTCTCCACCCTTCCCCCTCTTGTTCCTCTCTGTCTCTCTCTTCCACTTCAACAGCTAAGGTTCCACTGGAACAAAGTTGGCCCAGGTACTGAGGACAGCTCCGTGACCTTCGCCTCTGTCACTAGAATGGCTCCGGCCACAATGGAGCAATGCCCCAGATGGGCAGAGCATCACCTCCTAGTGGGCATGCCGGGTGGGTCCTGGTTCGGAGCATGCGGGAATCTGTCTGACTGCCTCCCCGCATCTAACTTTGGAAAAATACAAAAAAATAAAAATAAAAGTGCCTCTATTGTTCTCCAAAAATGTAGTGTTCAATTTTAAAGATGAAAAAAAGTTTAAAACCCTCTAATGTACTGTTGAGACATATGTAACTATTTAAAATGTATATCAAAACATTCAATTTTTAACTAATGTCGCATTTGCTGTTATCCCATTAGCCAAAGCTGGCCACATAGCTTAACCTAAGGTGTAATCTTCTTGATTGGCAATTACACATTTTAGCTCACAGATAAAATATATGCTATTACAGATAAAAATAATATTACTAAAAATAATTTTGTCAAATAAGGGAGGGTTTTAAACAAGTACTACAATTATCTGCTCCAGGTGTCAAATATGCTAAATATACCACCGAGTAAAAGCACAATCAACATATATTTCTGGGCTTGGGAATTTACAGCATAGTAAATCAAACAGACAAAGAATGAGTAATAGCAATGCTGATCAGATTGTACAATGGAGATATGTACACAGTATCCTGTTGGAACAGGAAAAGAGAAGGCAAAAACATAAATACTATTCCTTTAATATTGTTCCAGACCAATTGACTGTGACTCTGAAATTCTCCAAAAATTCTTTGGAAAGAGTTTGTGAAATAATAGACAATATATACTGGTCTCTGCCTCTGGTTCCTGGAACAGAGCTAAAACCCTAAAACCCTTCCAGGGGTCCCCAAACTTTTTACACAGGGGGCCAGTTCACTGTCCCTCAGATCATTGGAGGGCCGCCACATACAGTGCTCCTCTCACTGATCACCAATGAAAGAGGTGCCCCTTCTGGAAGTGCTGCGGGGGCCAGATAAATGGCCTCAGGGGGCTGCATGTGGCCTGCGGGCCATAGTTTGGGGATGCCTGTTAAGCAATAAAAACAGTGGGAGCATCCTTCATTCTAATATTTGATCTTTGACCCCAGGTCCTGACACAAAGCTCTCAAATTTCTTGAAACTTCCTGGGTGATAGAAGTGTTTTTTGTTCTAATGAGGTGACTCTTGGTGGTCTCCTAAATGGCTTCAGGATGGGGCTGGCCAGAGAAAGACCAAGGCATGGGTAAAAGCTTGGAAATTTTGGCTGCGGCCTTCATTTTCCAGAGAAGGGAGAGGGACTGGAAATGAACTTAGTAAGATATCATGATTACATAATAAAGCCTCTATAAAAATTTCAGTAGTAGGAGGTTTGGAGAACTTCCAGGTTGTTGGGTACTTGGAGGTGCCCGGAAGGTTACTGGGGGGGTGCATCCTTGGGGAGGGCAGGGAAGTACCATGCCCCATTTCCCATACCTTGCCTTATCTCTTCATTAAGATAGGTATTCCTTTTTTTCATATTCATATTCTTTTTAATAAATTGGTAAATAAAGTGTTTCCCTGAGTTCTGTGAACCATTCTAGCAAATAAGCTCAAGTTGAAGATTGTGGAAACTCTGCTTTAGAGCTGATTGGTCAGAAACACAGGAGATGACCTAGGACTTTAGACTGCCATCTGAAGTGTGTGTGTAAGGGGCGGGGGCTGGGAGCAGTTTTCTGGAACTGAGCCTTTAACCTGTGGGATCTGATCCTATCTTCAAGCGGACAGTGTGAGAATTGAATTAAATTGTAGGGCACCCAGCTGGTATCACAGAATTACTTGGTGTGTGTATGTGTGTGGGGGAACAAAAACACATGTCCGGTGTTATAAGTGTTGTGAGTGTAGTATTAGTGTGAGAGTAAAGGAGGAACATAGGAGAAATGTGGTTCTCTCATAGAGAGACCACCTTGGAAATTTTGCTCCTCTTGCTTTTATTTTTCAACATACTGTGCCCGAGAAGGAAGGTTTTCAGACAATAATTATGTATAGTATCTTAACAGTGTGATTGCATTTCCCTTTTTGTGCTACCTTTAGTACTCTTCCCAGTTTTATGTAATAAATATATAAAAGCATATAAAAACACTGGGGATAATTGTTGATACAGAAATATTTACTTCAAAGAAATCTGTGTGTGCCTGTAAGATGTATACATGTGCCCAAGTTTTTTGTTGTTGTTGTTGAAATAAACTTTTAAGGCTACATACCAATCATTATATGCCCACAGTGCCAAAAAGTGTACTCTATTAAGATAAATATATTTAAATAAATAGTTTATAATATAATCTTTGCACTCTAAATTAAAGTTTGCAAGATTCCTTAAGTAATTATATTCCTAACTTTTTTTTGCAATAAATAAATAAAATAAATGCTAGACTTTTATTGTTCTGTTCTAAATGGTGTTTTAAGCAATGTTACAGATTTTTAAAAAACACTCTATGTTATATCATACATATTAAATAGAAGAATAAAGAGGTCTTTGTGATATTGAAAAATCTATATAAACCAGACAGAATTAGATTCTTAAATATATGACATTCTTTCAAATAAGAATGTAATGGGATACAGAAATGAGTAATAGCTGGGACTGGTTTCTTGATTTTTCTTCTACTTCATAAAAACATAATTTCAATAGAATTACCAGAGAAAAATGAAATATACAAAACCAAAGCCAAGTGATCAATTGCTCTATCTCTCATCTATCCATCTGTCTCTCTCTATATATATATCTACCTACCTACCTACCTACCTACCTATGACATTGATCAATGTTAGGATCAATTCCCATAGACTAGAATTTACCCCTTAGACCTATAGCATAAAGGAGATAAAAGAAAGTGATAATAATTATGCAGTTTCATAACATTTAATACATCTATTTGCATTTCTTTGCAACTCAAGAATTTCAAAGAACAAACTTAAATCTATAGCACATAAAAAATATATTGGATCATTCAAAATTCTAGACACTAGGGAAGACCTGAATTTTTAAATATGTCCATAAAAATCTAAATATGCTGATCATGAGATCAGTTTGTTTCCTCTAATAAATAAAAAATAGACTTATAGTAATATCAGAATGATATATAAAATTGAATTCAATCTCAGTATAAAAATACAAAGCCAGTCACCTGTGTCACCTTGCATGATATTTTTAATATCTAAGTTTCAAATTTATTTATTTTGCCAACTATTTTTTCTTTTTACATACATTTAAAAATACATTAAGAATATCTGCATCTTGCTTTAAAAATAAAGGAAGGACATGGTTTCTTTAAATTTCTAGGGGCAAAGTTAATTTGTTTTATAGGAGTTCAAACATCAAAACTTAAAATAGCGGTAATGAAGGATCCCTTGAGAAGAGAACATGTATTTTAGTAGATGGGAATATATTGATATTGATTTCTTATTTCTTCTTCTACATATATGTGGCATGTCTAAATACTTCGAGAGCAAATTTATATAAAAATTGTATGAAAAAAATAAAGATAAAAATTATATGATATATTTTCTCTTCATTAATATTAAGAGAGAAAAGAACACTCAAGATAAAACATTTTTCATTGGGAAGAATGGTAATAAAAGCCTTAGTAAAAGCAAAATTTGCAAATAGCATTTTCTTCCTTTCATGTACCCTTTAAAGACATCTTTATCAGATTGTTCAGAATTTATGCTAAGACTTGATACTTTTGCTGAAGGAGTGCATTCTAATATTACGGTACCCATTTTATCTTATTATTAACGTATGTTCCCATCTATTTGACACTGCTTTCTTTCTTTGTTATACACGACATGTGTCCCTCCTCAGGCTTCCTGGTTCTGTTAGTTAGCATTGGTTGTTCTGTTTGTTTTTTAGTTATAAGGAATCTAGTTATAAGAATCTAAAATTTAGTATTGCTCAGACTAAATTTTTTCTAACATTACACACAAAGTATTGAAAAGTTTAATCAAAGATAGGTTATTCTTTAACATCAGCTCTTTCCTAATGGTCAAAACCATATGTGGCCACCCTGGTGAAGCTCCATGGACTGAAGATATTTTTCAGTTTTTCAGTGAGATTTTAGGGGCCATACCCTCTCAGGCAGGTTATTGTTACTCACTTTCTGAACTGATGATATTAAGCATTAAGTGAAAATTCCCCATAATGGAAATGAGACAAAGAAAACTTGAAAATTCTGGTGTACTGGCTTTTGATTTTATCTAAAGAACTTTGTTTTCTGACCCTGGCCGGTTGGCTCAGTGGTAGAGCATTGGCCTGACATGTGGATGTCCCGAGTTCGATTCTGACCAGGGCACACCAGAGAAGGGACCATCTGCTTCTCCACCCCCCCCCCTTCCCTCTTCTCTCTCTCTCATCCCCTTCTGCAGCCATGGCTTGATTTGTTGGAGTGCATCAGTGTGGGCACTGAGGATGGCTCCATGGAGCCTCTGCCTCAGGTGCTAAAGATAGCTCCATTGTGAGCATGGCCCCCAGATGGGCAGAGCATATGTCCCAGGTGGGGTTCACTGGGTGGATCCTTGTCAGGGCGCATGCAGGAGTCTGTCTCTCTAGCTCTCCTCCTCTCACTTAGAAAAGAAGAAAGGAAGAAAAAAGAACTTTGTTTTCTTTGTGAAATGTATATTATATGAAAAACTACCATCATTTTACATTAAATAAAGGATGGAGTGTGCAGCAAGCCCCTCCCCCTCCTACCTCTTCTGCCTAGAATCTAAAAGTAATTAAAAGATTAAGACAAATGAGCCTCTGCCTGATAATAGGAATTAGGTCTTCTCTCATGGCAACTGTAACTTCAAACTTCTGGCTCTATCATGATAATAAAAGCTACTATGGTTTGAATTTTTATTGTGTGCTAGCTTCTGTGCTGATTGCCATATTTTGTGTTTTATTAAATTCTCACAATAAATTATTTACATTTTTGTACAAGTAGACTAGGGTTTCAGTTTCAGTTATAGTTAAAAGGTAGTGTTTAAAATAAATGCATCTAATTCTAAAAGTCTTCACAACTGAAATAAAGTACTTCTGTGTTCTTTTTGGTTCCAATTCAACCCATTTGGGTGGTTAGAATTTATCTCCATCACTACGCTTAGGTTTTGTCTTCAGATTCTGATTTTGTATTTAGAACAGATGCTGATTAATAATTGTATTTGTTATGATGGACTATATTTTGCTAGTGTACCAAGCAACTCACAACCTTAATGGCTTAAAGAAATACAGATTTAATTCTTGTTCATGCAGCAAGTTCTTCTCTGGTCAATTGGAGATTTTGTTCCATAGAATTCATACTCTATATTAAGGTTACATTTCTAATTAATTAATATAGCAATATAGGTCATGTTTCATAGTATAATATATTTAAGTCATATGTCATGTATATATGCCATGTTTTAACAAATCCCTAATTATTGCAACTAAGATGGTTTCATCATTTTAGTTAGCTGAAATTCTTATTCCAATGAGAAGCAATATTCTGTAGTAGTTAAGGGCACAGCCCTCAGGAACCAGGCAATTTGGGTTCACAGGCCTGAGTGCCAATAGCTATGTGACCTTAGATAAGCTACATGAACTTCCTGTGTCTTATCTTTCTCCACTGTGAAATGTAATTGTATCTCTCTCATAGGGTTGTGATGTTCATTACTGAGATTTTAGATATCTATAAAATATGTAGACCATGGCCGACTTACAGTAAATATCATATACATATTAACTAATAATTTATGAATAAAAAATAAGAATTCTTAGGAATGGAATTTTTCAAGTGAATGGTTATATAAATATTAAGGCTTTAACTACTCAAAGCAAAATTGGAACATATTTTTAAAGTTCTGGACCTTAAAAATATAGTAAAAGATTTTCTAAGAAGAACTAATGCTACTCTATGGAGTAGATTATGCACAGTTTGCTAATCAAGTGTGGGGAATCAATGAAGCCTGAAGCTACATGTGGACAGTTAGAGAATTTTCAATAATATCTTCTTCCTAAATAGCAATCAATCTGCAATCTCCTTTTACTAACTTCCCACTTTATACTCTGGCTTATGTCCCACACTAAACTAATGGAATATTTGTTCTTTGTCAAAGGGCTTATTTTTGAACCTCAGGCTAACCCCAATAAAAAGCAGGTCCACACAATAGCCTTGCCCTTCAGACCTTTCTTTATTTTACCTTAAAAGGCTAAGCAAGTACAATTCAATGTAGCAGTCATTCTTGACACAGGCAGGTCCCATTCCCCTGGTTCCTGTATGGTAATTTTGTCTCCTCTCCTCTCTATGCTTCAGGGCTTTTACAAGCATATCTTTCCAGATGTGTGAAATCTCTCATTAACATTTACATTTTTTCCATAGATTAAGATGATGCCATCTAATTTTTAAAGGAGGTGAGGAAGTTTCCAAATATGAAAAGTACCATTGCAGTGCATCCTATATGCTGCTGATTATTATTGTATTTACTCTTTAACTTCTATTTCTTTCTGAATATTTAAAAACCTTGTGCTTTTTCCTGCAACTCAATGTACTTTACTGCATATTGCTTTTTTATTGAAAGAATATGTATGTTACAGAGGAATAAAGAGAAATTTTTTGCATCTAAATTCCCTAAACAAGTGGATGAGTTGACTATTATAATTTTACTAACAAAATAGGTGGCCACATGTCACTGTAATCTCAGCGACTGGCAATCCCCATATTAATGGATAGAAAGACTCAGCTATCAGTGACTTAAAAGCTCAGAGTCCACTGAAAACACAGAGCCCTAGCATTAGCTCTTTGTTCCCTGACACATCCAACTAGCATTTGGTTAATGTCAGTGTCTTGCTAATAGGTTTAGTGCAATCTCATCCTCAGCATGATTAATTGTAATAGGGCTGCTGCTGAAAAGGTGTGCTTAATGTATTGTAAAGGGTCACAGATGGGCAGTATTAAGTCCAAGATGCCCAGATAGCTAGACTTTGAAAGATATAATCCATATTTAATATCCTTTCCCATTAACGGTAACAGTCATATATAAGTGATTTCAGTTAAGAACTAATCTAAGGCAGTAACAAAGTTAGATGGCATCTCTAATTACACAAGGTAGGGCCCCATTAGGCCCACCCACCATTGAATGTTCACCAATGTTGGTAGAAATTAATGTGGGTTTTATGACAATAGTTAACTAAAGCAGATACTTGGTGTATGGTTATTTAATGAAAAAAAAAATAAGAGGGTCGATTTTATTTCATACCTTTAGATCATTTCTTTTGAAAAACAGGATTAAAACATTATCTAGTTTAACATGCACTCCTGTGATCCTGTATTTTTCTTCTATTTCTAAAATTGGTGGACATTCGTAAGGCAATTTATTCAGCAAAAATAAAACTTCTTTCAAAATATGGCTCTGTCTGGATCATCTGATTTTATTGAGTGGAATTAATTACATTTATTTTATTTACACCCAACAGACTCCTTTTTTGGATAGTGTGCTATAAAAATGACATAATACATTTACTAATTGCCACCAACCAGGCCTATGAACATGAATTCACAGTCTGCAGCCCAGAAAGATCAGATCACATCTTAAAGAAAACATAGACTGGGTAAGATATACTGAAACCGGTAAGGCACCCACAATAGCTATATAACCATGTTTGACTCTGTTTTGTCACTTTAGCTGGAGTAGAAATTTCCAGTAGGTGTTTGAGACTTTGCGCTCATGCCTCTAAATTCTCCATCCCTCCTCCATAGGATTGTTACCCCAGCACACACTTCTAACATATTCATTCAGTCAGTCAATATGTATTAATCACTTTATTGGTAAATGTACAAAAAGTAGAGTCAATTATAAGCAAAATAGTATAAATGTCTAATTAGGACTCTAGATTATAAAGTCAGCAGTGCCCTGATTTAATTGGGCGAACGGAAACAGTCTTGTAAAAGCAGCACACTGAATGTGGGGCATGAGGAATGAAGAAGTGCTAACTAATCAGGGAGAGTGCAGGAAATGTTCCCAATGTTCCCAGCACAGGGAGAGCATGTGCAAGTTCTGGGCTGGTGACAAGCTTGTCGCCATCAAGAATCTGAAAGATTCTGAGTGAAATTCTTTTTAATTGTCTTTGTCATGATTAATCTTGGGGCACAAATTATAAACAGGTGGTAGAGGATAAGTGAACACATTGTATCACAGAATTTAGCTTGTTCTGACTTAACATAGAGGTTTTATCTTACAGTTTTAGCTGAATTTATACTCAAGATAGGCTCGCCTCTCAGTCCTGGATTTTGAGAAGGAACCGTGTCTCATCTACTTACCACCAGCAACAGCCTCATATTGAGTTCTTTGTGGTTCCACTATGAATCTTTTGTCGAAGCTCCTTAGGCACATTCTCTCTGTCTCACATGTGTCCCACTGTGGGATTTCTAGTCTTAGTCCAAAAGAATGTATAGATCCCCGCGCTGTTTTGTTCATCAGCAGCTGAGGACATTCTCTGCTTGCTCCGCCCACCTCTTCACCTCAGGAGATAAACAATTGCTAAGTTTCCCAACTCATTATTTCTGACCTCCTGTCAGCCAAATATTTTACATCCCTAAAAGCAACTTCCAAAAGATCACTGTTAAGATAGGCAAGTTTTTGTTTTGTTTGTAAAGAACATCTGTCAGAGTCCATGTATCATGTAAGACAAATTATAATATAAAAGAGAATAAAGCAGAACAAAATGTACAGTCAAATAGTAAAGTATATTAAATATACATACACATATATACATATACACATATGTGCATATATATTTATAAAAATGTAAATGTAATTATAAATTTCAACATATATATAATGATCTAAATTTAATATAACAAATCATAAAGATGAGTAGTTGTTAACCTGTAAAAGAGTGGGAAAGATAATTATTATAGGAAAAGGGAAAAATATGTGCCCAGCCTTGAAATATAAAAGCACTATATGGACACAGCAGAAGTATGTCCTGAGAGAGAGACGGTGGTAATGAATATAACAAAAATATTGGGGTAAAGATATTAACAGATATAAATTTGTTTTTTCAGGCTTCCAGGAAGGAATCCTTGTTTCTTAGCTTCTAGTATTAATGGATTACATTTAAGAAATATATTAATGGAGTATTTTTTTAAAAGCTCTGAGACAAAATGAGAAATTAATAGGTGGCAACATCAAATATTCAACCGAAGAGTCTGCATAACATAGATATTGTGTAGGGCAACATGTGGCTAATGAACTTACTAATTTGCCATATTAAGGAATTTTTTCACTCGGTAACTCCTAATACAGTGTTTTTCACACTTATACTGTCTATGTGGTTGGTGTTTTCCTATTTTGTTTTGCTACTAAATATTAACCTGGCATTGGGCAAATTGTAAAGTCTGAACACACAGTTGTAACCGTGTAGAAACTTTATTTATATTTTAAATATAACTTCTTTTCCTTTCTGTCCTTTGATTCAAACTGACCTCATCCAGCACCCTAACTCACCTTCCTCTTGCTCTCTTGCAGGACCACTCTCTCAGCAGTAAGCCCTCAGGACAATGAGGTTCTAATCAGCATCAAATAATCTTAGAAACAAAGCCTCCTGTCTGCTGAGACCAGAGACAGAGTTTCCAGTCAAACTAGAGATAACACTTAGGCCTCAGTTGTGTTCCAGCTCCAGGCCCAGGAAGCAATGAAACCAGATGAAGCAACAGCATGGCTGGCATCAGGACCAGGTGCAATGACCATGACCCAAGTACCAACCAACCAGTAGAGACCACAATCCTGACCGTGACTTTCACTCCCTTAGTCACCATGATTAGTGACTTTTGTTCTATTATAACCCATCCCCTGGAGGCCATTGGGAGCCAGGTCTTTAAGCATTAGCTAATCTGCCCCAGGCACGAGCCACTTCCTAAAAATAAGCTCTTACTTTCTTTGCTGTGAACTCCTGTTCATGTCTTAATGGGCTTTGATGTGAATAGGCAAACAGACCCCTTTAGTCTAATAACAGTCCCTAAGACTGCTTTCACTTCTAGTAGCAACTGAAAGTTTGGCAGGACTCCTAAAACTCACCCTCAAATTGGATAATTTATTAGAAGAACTCACCAAAAAAGCTATTATATTCATGGTTACAGTTTATTGCAAGAAAAGATACAAAATTAAAACCAGCCAAAGGAAGATATACATAAGGCAGAGTCTAGGAGGGTTCCAAACATTGAGCTTCTGTTGTATACAGGACTCTACTCTCCTAGCATTTTTGTTTAACTATATACAAAGAGTAGTGCCAAACCAGTAAACTTGTTTACACTTTGGTATTCAGAATTTTTATTGAAGCTTTATTAGGCAGGCATAATTGACTGACTGCCCGTGTAATTAGACTTAGTCTCTAGCCCTCCCTTTCTCCAGAGGTCAGGCTGATATCACAAGGCCAGGGGGATATCAGCCCACCATAAATCACTTCGTTAACATAAACTATTAGATGTGGTCTAAGGGACCTATCCTAAATAACAAAGACACTTCTATTATTCAGGAAATTCTAAGAGTTTAAAGATTACTTCCAATGTCCCACCCCTCAGAAGGTGATATTTTAACTCAAGACCAGAAACATGAATAGAAAGACCAGAAACACAAACAGAAATTAACTACTAAAAGAAGAAAGGAGGTGGCAAGAGCAGCTGGTGACAGACCCTAAGGTTGTCTGAGGTCTCTAAGTCTGGAACTCAGAAAGCAAGAGGTTGTCAAGACATGAAACGAGGCTACCAAGGTTGGCATGACCAGAAAATGCAGATCCTGATAATTTGGGTGTTATTTTTATCATCAACATATGGAAAGACCTTGAAGAGTAAACAGATGTTCGGTGCTTTTAAAAGATCATTCTGTCTATAAAATAGATAATAGATTAGGCAGGATCACAATAATGTACAGGAAGACCAGTTAGGAATCTACATCAGTATATCATATAAAGCAATCATAGCACTTGGACTGGAGTTGCAGAGTGGATATAGAGAGGTAGACAGATTTGGGAAGTATTTTAGGAACAAACATTGACACAATTCAATGATTAACCATATAAATGATGAGAAAGAGAAGTGTCAAAAATGACTTCTATAATTTTTTTGTCTCCCATTTTGAAATTACTATTTTGAGAAAAAACAAGAATTGACTGTAAATTCTTGAAGACTCTTCAATCTCTGAAATTAAAATTTTCATCATCATTTTGATATTTGTGAAGATTCTCTTTAGTAGAATTATACATACTTATGGTAGATGGGATTCTTATCTTTGTAAGTGCTGCATTAGATTTTTTTCTTTAAAATGGGTCAAGGGGATAATCATGCTTTAGAGAAAAAAAAACTAAAAAAGCAATGGTTAGGCGGCAGTCACAACATGCGTTAACAGAACTTATACACTTGTCAGTGGGCAGTGACCTATATTATGGGACCATGTTAGCATTTTCTGACAGTTTCATTAGGCAAGTCAAGTTCAGGAAAGTTAAGTGCCCTTCTTCTCAGTCTAAGAACTTAGTCTGAGATTCTATTATGGTACACATGGAGAAAAGAACCTTAGCATGTTATCCTTAGAACAGTCTGCTTACAAGGTTCTCCCTTGGCCCATGTCTAGCTACTTACTCAACTGGCAAAGAGCTCCCTGCACTGATACAAAACTTTTCCCTAAGTGCTAAAAGCGGCTCACTGTGCCTAAACTGTTTATATAAACAACATGGTTTATGTTGAACACCTGCTTTCTTTTTGGGAGCCTGAAATTTTGATACATGTTACACAGAGGGTGCCCCTGGGACCAGCCCTCCAATAAAATCCCAGGCAGGGAGTGTCTAACAAACTTTCTTGATACATAACATTTCACAATTGTTGTTACAACTCACAGGAGGAAAGAATTAAGCATGTTCTGTGTGACTGCACTGGGAAACAACTCTTGGTCGCTTCTTTTGAACTGTGCCTCATGTTCCTTTTCCCTTTTCTAATTTTGCCTTGTATCCTTTCTCTGTAATGAGTATAACTATAAGCTGAATCCTATGAGACCTTATAGGAAATCATCAAACTTAGGGTGATTTTGAGAACCCCTAATGCAGTAAATTATTGGGGAACATTTTCTTGTTAGTATCTACATTATTTCTATGTAGAGGCATTGGGCATAGATTATTAATATAGTAATTAATGGAAGTAATGATCTTATCATGTAATTTGGGTGGAAATTATTTAGGGAAAATTCAAATATGAAAGAATCCCCTTAATATGTCTTGAATTTTCCAGAAGAAGATGGAAGTGGACATCTTCATTAATATCAAAATAAAATGATCACTATCATAAGTCTTTTGGTATTTGATTTCAACAAAATGTCTTTGTTACTTGTATCATATTTTTGGTGTCCTGTGCAGACCACAGAACTTTTCTATAAACAGCCTCTAGTATTTAAAATGTTTAAAATCTCTCATTGAAATGATGGTGAAATGAACAGATGACTAGAAGAAGGTTTATGATAAAAGCTTTTTGTGCTTCAAAAGATGGAACAGCATCAATAACATTCTCAACCATAAGTGACCTCTTGATTTGAATTGTGATTATGAAAATGACAATGTCCTTTCATTTAGGTAATTACAAAGCCTTGTAGAGCACCTCATGTGTGCAGGGTCGAAGGTTCTTATTAGTCTTGAAAGCCTTTATTATGCTGCCCAAATTTAGCACTCGTTCTCTGATGCTCTGTATTATCAAATTCTCATAAAAGATCAATAACAGCCTCTGAAGAACTTCCCACTTTTTCTTTTCTCTCTGGAGCCATCACAAAGTTCTTTCATCTCTAGTTATTATTTTTAGGTTAAAACACACCAGGTAACTCATTAAGTATGTTCCTCATCCACATCAACCTGCCCAGTGATTGGATTGACTGTGTGTGTGTGTGTCTATGTGTTTTGCTATTAAGAGTGTCCTTGGGTAAATATAAAGGTTAATTATAAATATTACTTCAAACTTTGTCTCATAAATTTTTAAAACTCATACTTGAACTCTCCTAAGATTTGAAAATGAAAGGTAAATACTAAGGACTTACTACTTCTCTGTTACTATTTTAAATCTATTAAACATACTAACTTATTTAAACCTCATAGTAGCTTATAAAATAGTAGTAGGTGCCATTATTATCTTCCTTATATAGATGGAGATACAAGACACAGATGTGTTAAGCCCCTTGCCCACGGTCACAACTCAGAGAAGAGCCAAGGAGGAGGGTGGTACAGGTTGTAGAAGGGTAGAGCAGAAACTGAAACAATTTAAGATGCTTTTGCTATGATATAAACTACCCAGGGATCTTAATAAATGATCGTGAAAATAGTGGGAAGTGGTGGAATTTGGCATATATTTTGGAGATAGAATGAACAAGATTCTCTGATATACTGAATATTGGGAAATTGTGCTGAAGATAGGAATCCTGGATGAGGTATCAGTTTGGAACTGGGAAACTATTTAGATGACTAGTGATGCAAAAACTTATGTGAAATCATGGGGAAGAAGTAGGTTGAGAAGGTGGTGAGAATAAAGGGAAATAAACTAGTAAAAAATTAAGTTTGGGAGGTATATTAAGTTTGAGAAACTTTTTAATCATCCAAGTGTAAATACCTATATGAATCTAGAGACCAGGGTAAGAAATGAGAGTTGGAGGTATAATAGTCATTGATATATATATATATATATATATATATATATATATATATATATATATACACACACACACACACACACACACACACACATATATATATATCATAAAATATATATATGATTGTAATATTTTCTAAGTATTTACCTTCTTACTACCCATCTATATAATTATTTGTTATTACACATTCAGTAAATGTCAGTGGGATCTAAATGACAAATTTTATGACATACAGATTCTACTATGTTTTTTACAAATAATCCTTCTGTTTTATGAAACCTGGCACTGACAATATAAGATACAATGTTATATTCATTAATATTTAATTTGGTGAAGACCATCATCACATATTACACAGCTCTTTTTCCCATTCAAATAATTCCAGCTAATATTATATTTTTCTTAATATTTCCCCAAAAATCAACAACTAAGAAATAGTTATAATCTGGACTTCATTTAAAAAAATAATTTCTCTGAAGAATGTGTAGGTTTGGTGGATTTCATCATTAACTTACTTTTTTTTTCTGTCAGGCTTTTTAAATGTATTTTTAGAACTCATATTTTGGAAAATGAACTTGGAAACCTGGTTAGGAAGCAGGAGATTAAAAATTCAAAATAGTTGTCATTTATAGAGGGAAAAGACTACCTTAAAAAAACCTAAGGGTTGCCATCAGGTTCACATTCTATCTATCTGTCTATCTATCATCTATCTATCTATCATCTATCTATCTATCTATCTATCTATATCTATCTATCTATCTATATCTATCTATCTATCTATCTATCTTTCTATCATCTATCTATCATCTATCTATCTATCATCTATCTATCTATCTATCTATCTATCTATCTATCTATCTATCTATCCAGAGACAATGAGAAAATTGTTGGCACTATATAGGAAACACTTTACAATTTGCATTAAAACACTGTTTTATTTCTGAGACAGAGAATGAGGCTGGAAAAGAACAAGTGTGAAACGACTGGGAAGTTACCAGAAGCCTGTAACTACAAAAAGAACAATAGGTTTCCATACTGATAAGCTGGAAAGATTTTATTTAAGATAACATATAGTTGATGGTGGAATTTTATTCATCTACAAAACATCAGGCTCCTTGGATTCAGAGAATATTATAATTGGTAATCATTTGAACCATAAGATAACATTTTAATGAGGATTATACGGCTTCACTGGAAGGGAAAATGTTCTAAATCCTTCTAGTAGAAACTGATGACTTGTATTTAAAACTGTCTGACACATCCTAAAGTCTGAATATAGACTCAACAGTAGGCAAGCGATGCCGGGTCCTGTTTTGTCAGAAAGTTGGTCTTCCAGAATTGTGACTTTTGATGTTAGAAATCTAGATTTTTGATGTAGTTCCCCTTCTTTATGCTAGGGCAAGAGAGTCTAAATCTTTGGAAGTAATGGAGTCAAAAAACCATTCATACTTTGTCCCCAGCCTCAGTGCCGTAGGGAAGAGCATTTCCCAGGCTCCCCATTAGACCGTGAAAAGCTTTGCAGTATGAAAGAACATAAGTTCTCAAACTTTTTGAAGTCAGGGCACATTTAAAATCCTACAAATAATTGTAGGCGCTCTATATAGAAATTTCTGAAAAATATGTTATAATAATTAAGTCAAATATTAAAGAAAAAAAAAGTCCAAGCGTTCTTTTATGGTAATTAAACAAAAAATACAAAATTAAATTTATTCTGACATTAAAAAAACATTTTTACGTTATATTTTTTGAGTTATGCTTTTTAGAATTCATAAAAAAAGAGGGATTAAAAAACAAAAATACGCCTGACCAGGCAGTGGCGCAGTGGATAGAGCGTCTGACTGGGATGCAGAGGACCCAGGTTCGAGACCCCGAGGTCGCCAGCTTGAGCGCGGGCTCATCTGGTTTGAGCAAAAAAAAAAAAAAAAAAAGCCCACCAGCTTGAACCCAAAGTCGTTGGCTCCAGCAAGGGGTTATTTGGTCTGCTGAAGGCCCGTGGTCAAGGCACATATGAGAAAGCAATCAATGAACAACTAAGGTGTTGCAACACGCAATGAAAAACTAATGATTGATGTTTCTCATCTCTCTTCGTTCCTGTCTGTCTGTCCCTATCTATCCCTCTCTCTGACTCACTCTCTGTCTCTGTAAAAAAAAAAAAAAAACAACAAAAAAATTATTTTTGTATATATAGTTACATTCTTAGTAAGATTTAGTAAATTTGGCAGGTCCCAGCATGAATGTGTTAAATTTTTTCATTCTTGTGTTTATGAGACACATGTGCCAGATATATCCTAGTGATTTCTTCAATGTTTGGGCATATATAGATACTTGAAAGGCAAACTCTCATTTCCTTATCAATACATTGAAGAATTCTTCTCTTTTTACTCTTAATTGTGTTGAGGGTAGAAAATCCTAATTCACATAAATAGGATGTTGAAAAATATAGTAAAATGTTCATAGCTTTTTTATATATTGCCATATATTCTTCTTTTATAGAAATCCAAAAGGCTTCAAGAGACAATTCCTTATGTTTAAACATCAATGCATGATCAGTGGATATAGCTGTCAGTTCTTCTTCTGTTAATGTTAAACCAAAATCACTTGAAGCTTCCATGAATGGGTTTCTAGTCCAATCGGATTGTTCAGTGTTAAGTGATGGAAAATGCTATAAATTAAATTCTGCTGTCAGCCTTCAAGTCCTATTTTATTTACACTTAACTTTTGCTCACTTCCAGAATCAGATTCTTCAATATCATTCTTGTTTTTGAGAAATCTATCCATTTTATTTGGGTGTGTTTATCTAAAAATAATATAATGATGTGTTAATAATAAATATAATAATGATGTGTTAACAAAAAGAGCAGTATTTCCATAATAAAATGGTATAATAGAGTAACTATATTTATTTTTATATCTGGGCACATGATATGAACCAGCGCAGCTAGTAGTTCCAAGTTTTGAGTGGGAATGATGCAGAATTAAGAAAATATGCAGAATTAAGAAAATATGGGGTTGGAAGGGCCCTGTAATTGCTGCTGGCAAGAACAAAGCCTGCCCAAAAACCGCATCTTGTTTTATTTATAGGGCATAGTGAGGCCATTCGCAAATCAATGATCTCTGATTATGTTTCCAAGGCAACCTAAGAATTTTACTAAGTGCAGAAAAACCCCACCATACATATCATCTTAACTTTACACCAAACAAAGGATAGAAGAAACTTGCCTCCAGTCTTTCCGGGGAACATGGGGGTAGTGTAAACAATCCAGAACCACAGCTTAACAGCCTTTTGCAACCTAATCAGGTAAGTGAGGTGGGGGGTTGGGAAGACTCTCAGCTTACAGTCAATTCCCCATACCTCTGTCCCCCAAAATCTAAACTGCAAAATCCCTGTTGGGGTTTTGGTCCCCAACAGACACATATTTCTCTGGAATACCATAGGGCACACCTGGAAATCTTCTAGGGCGCACCAGTGCACCCTGGCACACACTTTGAGAACCAGTAGCCTAAACCCAGGAATCTTGACACAATTTCTAGGTTCATTTTAATCAATGATGTTTCCTCTCATATTTCTCCAGTGAGTGAACAGCTGGATTGATATTCAAATTAGACAATATCATTTAATACAGCCCAACTCATCTCAGTAAGAAGTCAACTTTCTTTTTTTTTTTTTTTTTTTTTTTTTTTTTTAAGATTTTATTTATTCATTATAGAGAGGGGAGAGAGAGAGAAGGGGGAGGAGCAGGAAGCATCAACTCCCATATGTGCCTTGACCAGGCTAGCCCAGGGTTTTGAACCAGCAACCTCAGTGTTTCCAGGTTGACGCTTTATCCACTGTGCCACCACAGGTCAGGCAGAAGTCAACTTTCCACACGCTTTAAAGATCAAATTATATGAGGACAAATATTTGAAGAATTACTGCCAATGCAGAATAAGAACAACCCTAGAACTCTAAATTAACTGGACATAATTTCAGTTGTGCTGTTCTCCAGAGTCTTTCTCTAAATGAGAAAATAAATGAGGAGGAAATGTAAGTGAATAGAAGCAGGCTTCATCTGGGACATAGAGCATGTGTAATTGAAAGTACAACTATGTGCCAATCATCTTAAGAGACTTTCAGAACTTGAAGACCATAGCATCCAAGAAAGGAGTCATTACTACAAGAATAAGGAACTATATTAGGTAGAGGAAGGATGCTGCTGCAGCTTTTTAGATTTATACATGTCTACAGTTACTGATTTCAAAAATTTTTGCAAAACTTTATGTCAGAATCTGAATTTAAACCACAGAAAAGTATCATTTAATTTAATATTCTAATAAATATCTGTGGTCAAAATCTGGGCTTTAACCGGTTCATCCCTATGATTTTAAGAAAGTAAGAGTTCTTGATATTTTTTTGCAATAATTTTTACTGGGAAATATTACCCTGGTAAAGAAAGTAGAGACTTGACAAAAAAAAAAAAAAAAGGCGTGTCATTACCATAGACACAAAGATCCCAATTTACCAAAGAACCACACATAACAATTGTTTAAAAAATTTTGACCATTATTAATATTAATAACTTTATTCGGCACCAATTTTTGTATTGTTGAGTGTGCAAATAAGTCTATAATACAATCTGTCAGGAATATTTTAATCACTAACTGTGAACAATATATTTATACATATGACTAGCCTATCATTCAATGTTGCTTTCTAACAGCGCCGTGATTTCCACTGAGCAAATTCCCTGGTGAGATGACATATCCAGTGCCTTCTCTCCCGAAGAGCAAACTGTGACTTGTTATAGTTCAGGTTTGTTGTTCAGTTTTCTCCTTCATGTGTTAGGTCTCTGATGTTCTTTTTAGCTTAAGGCATCTATCTACCTAGAGTCAGTTTCTGTTTGTTAGTATTTAGAATACTAAATCACAGGATTTAAATATGCTTGTCTTATCCATGAAGACCAATTTTACTTTAAAAAATACACAAAGGTACAGAAAAATGAAAAGTTCTCTTAGGTATTTTATTCAGAAAAAAAATGCATTAAGCAAGATTGTTACCATCACTGAAGATATGTATTAAACACCTACTGTGTAAACTCTACTCTTCATTTTTGATTCTTGAAGTGGTCAAATGAATTCAAGAACTTCTAGAAACCTAAAAAATTCTGTAACAGAATCTGAGTCTTTGCATATTCATAAAAAATAATTGATAGAGTAAACAGCCCTGGATGCTTGAGGTACAGTGTTTCTTTATACATTCAACCTATGAAGCTCTGCCTTTCTCTATGGCCCTGAGGCCTCAGTGGGAAGCTTTCCATTCAGAGAGAGGTGACAGATCTCTCTGTTGTATTTGATCCACTACAAATATGAAGTTTGGGGGACATGTGGTGAAATCTCACCTTCCACAAGGCCCAGAAAGAAGAAAAGCCTTGTCAGGGGGTTGGCCAGATGACACTGTAATGAGGGAAAGACAAACCGGCAGGAACTTCTGTTTACATTGGCTGAGTCAGGGTCAGAAGTTAATGTATTTGGTATGATTAATGTATTTGGTATGATTAATGTATTTGGTATGATTAATGTATTTGGTATGACTGACCATGTGGAAAGCACTCCTTGTAGGCAACAATGTGGAGGAGCCACTATCAGAGCCCTTAAGGAAACACCAGACATCCATCCGTTTATAATAATTCAAAGACAGTTATTTATTATCTTGCCTTAAGGCAACTAGAATTCTTTTCACACTGGAAAGATCATAATTCTGTGACTCCAATCATGAGGACTGTGTGTAACTAAAGCCTCCCTTTGTTTCATTTAAGACTTGGCAGTCAGTCATGTTTGTCTACACTGAGGATCACTTTCCTGGACCTTCTCTAAGGCAGGAGATATTCTCTGTGTGTTTAATAAGTGGTGAGCCGAATGTGACCTTCTCTATGTGCAGCGTGGCTCAGACCCACCATATTCCTCATGAACTTCTCCTACTTGCTTCATTGCAGATCCCAATAAGCAGTCCTTTACTCCACAGCTCAGGCTCATGTCTTAGCACTTTAATTAACAAATAAAATTTGAGAATAAATACAGAATTAATATGTTTTCTTTTCTCTCAGTTACATTAAATGAACAAGTAGAGACTAATTAATCTGATACAATAGTAAGACACTTAATCCAATTTTAGAAATAAAACATTTGAGAAAAAAAATTAAAACCTTTTATCTATCTTCTTATTTGAGAAATGGCAAGATATAATCATATTTTTCTCTCTTACCCATAACTAATTTTTCTAAATTTTTCAGTTTTCCTGAGTCATTAGAGTTTAGGAGATTGAAGGAAAAAGCAAAATTCAGTCAAAATTGAATTTAATAGAAAGTAATTATGCCAGCTGCCTTGATATGAGAGTACCTACTATTGTGAATTACAGAGCCCTTTATAATCATAATCATAATTATACTTTACAATGATATACTGATTCAGAGTTCACCACGAGATCTTACACTCTTTAATCTAGCACTCCATTCACAAGAAGTCATGCAGTTCTGTTTTTGTTTTTATTTTTTCTCTGTCATAATTGATATGAAATGGTTAAAAATAGTGACATAGAGTAAAAATTATATCAACATATAGGAAATGGGTAGGTTTGTTTGTTTTGTTTCTTTAAATTACAGTTTACAAGCAGTTTAGATTCACCACACATACTCACATTTGTTAGCTGTTATTACAGTAGTTATTATGCTAATGGAGAAACAGATGGGAACATAACAAGGGCTTTCCAAAACCTGCTTTCTTTGGTCGTTCCTTCTGTGGTTCTAGCTGTGCTGAGTCTAAACAAAAAGAATATTAGAAAACTATTTACTTCACAGATATTGGAAAGAAGTAACTAATATTATTGAGTGCCTTTTTGTTTTTTTAATCAAACACTACCTTGAAAACTTCATTTGCCATCTGATTAGATCTCCCTAACAATGTTGAGAGGTTGGCATTATCTTGATGTTTTACATAAAGGAACTAACTGAGTCACAGAAATTCCCTAGCGTGATGAAGGCTACCCAGCTAATCTTAGTGGCGCCAGGCCCCAAATCTAAATATGTTTGACTTCATGCTCTTTCTACTGCTTGATAAACATTATTTTTTTAAAAAAAATAAAGTACCCCCAAAGACAGAGAAGAATGAATATATACCCCTAGGGAGTCTGGGGGTGTAGTTCAAAGGGAATCACAGTAAGTGTGAAATTTCTTTGAAGTTTCATCTTTTATCTTTAACATGCATACAGTTTGCTCTGTAATATATCTATATTTGTTTTAATATGAAATATGTTTGTTTTCCTAAATCTTCAAGTGAAACTCAAGCCCTAGAAATATGTATTGTGTTTATCCTGTGGCTTCTAGATTCCCCGTGGGTATTCTAGTGTAAGAAGCACAGCCGTTCACAATACAACTTCTAAAAAATAAAGCAGACAGTTCTAGCCCGATGGATTGCAATGTGAAATCTCAATTTCCCACAGTGGTTCTTCAGAGGAAGCTGTTTTTTAAAGCACTCCTTCTATGCTTTTGCAGCACACTGCACTTCCCTTTTATAGCATTCATCACATTTATATGATAATTAACTGTTTGATGTCTCTCTGTCCCATAAGTCTGCAAATTCCATAAAGTAGAGATTCTTTGTATTGGTTACTGCTGTTTTCCTAGTACCTACCCCAGTACCTAGGAAACAGTAACAACAAATACATTTTTGTTAATTATAATTGGTTCTTTTTATTTGCAATATCTTGTCTTACAGAATCAAAGAAAAGACAGGTGAGGTATACCTTGCTACATCATTATAGGACTCATACAGATTTGATATTAAGGTATAAGCTGGAGGTTCAGAAGCTGCCACTTCTAACTTTGCTCACAGAACTGATTTATTCAGTGGTCCTAGGTAGAAGAAATACTAAAAACAAAATAGTAACAAAATGTGTGATAAATTTTTATTTTTTTCAAATCCTCACCTGGAATATGTTTATGACCAAATGTCAAGGTTTCAAAAGCACTTGGTATGTGTGCTAGCTTATACTCGGACAGGCAGGTCCTGGTGCACCACAAGCCATGCTTCTAAGAGACAAGAACTGGTATATACCAAACAAGTTGTAAGTTCGGGCAGTAATAGTGAAATCATATTATTTTAATTTTGTTTTTCTGCAATGGCAGGCTGAATCCTTGGGTAGAAATTTTTAAACAGTTGATTATAAGCCTTACTAATAAGAAGTTTGTTGAGAGTTCAGCCCATGGTGACTTAATAGTATGGCACATCATCTGGTGACTTCTCTCTGGGAAATCTGTGTATTCTTCCCTGGCAAGTTAGGAGTTCCATTCTCTATGCTCCATTAGAAATTTGTACAAACTCCATGAATCTATTTAATTGTAATTACTTAAGACTTTATATGTTCCAACTTTTTTAGTGAGGATCCCCTTGAAAATAATTGCTTAATTGTAGTCAATTTTGTCTCCATAGCCTAAATACTGGCATATGGAAACAGTTTGATAAATGTTTTTTTATCTAACAATGAATAAAGTGTATCATCATCTTCTAGAACTTTCAGGTTCTCGTATAAATTTTGGGAGTGGATGTGAATTTTCAATTGTATTAAATAATTACACAAATGAATTAATAGATTATACAATAATATCTCAGGTGGCTACAACAACCAAAAAAGAGTTGATTCTCAAAATATTCAAGTTCATGAGTTTTGTGGGATTGGTAGTATCTTTTAATTTTATTAGACCTAGAAGATTTTATCTTCTACTATACACAAGTCATCTCCCTGCTGAAGCTCAGAGATGATGCAGGGACATACCTAAGATAGCATATAGAAAAAGAATGCAATAAGTGTGAAATAAAACAGGGACTCATGGATGGAGATAAAAGTGAAGTGGTTACCAGGAGGAAGGGTATGAGGGAGGGGTGAGGGGAAGGGTGTAAAGAGAGACAAATATAAGGTGATGGAAGATGATTTGATTTTGGGTGATTTGCATAAAACATAATCAACAGTTCAAATTTTATAGAAATGTATACCTGAAACCTATGTACTCTTATTGATCAATATCACCCTGTTAAAATCAATTTTCTAAATTAAAATAATAATAATAATGCAATAAAAATGGTAAGCTAGTGTGAGCTACTGGCACTCCCTAAAAGCTAGCTGTGTGAGTTGTGCGAGCTGGTGCTTTTTGAAGGTGTAGAAGGGGAGGTAGAATGGAGAGAGTGGAAGAGGAGAAGGCTGCTGAGGCTGCAGAGCGACCTTGGGTCAGAAGATCTGTTCTTGCTTCTTGGTGTCCAGCCCAGGGTGTGTAACAAAGTCACAGATTACCGCATAACTATAGATCCCCATGGACCATTCTACTCCATGTCATAGGGTAGTATATGGTTCAAGCAAATCCTTTCAAGGGCAAGTAATTAATAAAAAGCAATTGCAGGATAGGTGATGTTCCTGAGCATTCTCTCTTCCATTCCCTCCCCTTCGCCCTCACAAGGCTGATAGAGTATACAGTGTGTCCATAAAGTCATGGTGCACTTTTGACCGGTCACAGGAAAGCAATAAAAGATGATAGAAATGTGAAATCTGCACCAAATAAAAGAAAAACCCTCCCAGTTTCTGTAGGATGATGTGGCAGCATGTGCGCATGTGCAGATGATGATGTAACACCATGTATACAGCAAAGCAGCCCATGGCCATGCCAGTCGAGATGTGGACAGTACAGAGGAAAGTTCAGTGTGTTCTGTGGCTCGCTAAATTCGAATCTGTGACCAAAGTGCAACGTGAATATCAGCGCATTTATAACGAAGCGCCATCACATAGGAATAACATTACTCAGTGGAATAAGCAGTTGAAGGAAACCGGCAGTGTGGTGGAGAAACCCCGTTCTGGTAGGCCATCCATCAGTGATGAGTCTGTAGAGGCTATATGGGACAGCTACCTAAGGAGCCCTAAAAAATCTGTGTGTGAGCCCACATCGAACTGCACTGAATAGGTATGAAACTGGGAGAGTTTTCCTTTTATTTGGTGCAGATTTCACATTTCTATTGTCTTTTATTGCATTCCTGTGACCGGTTAAAAGTGCACCATGACTTTACGGACACAGTGTATAACTTAGAGCAGGGGTCCCCAAACTACAGCCCGCGGGCCACATGCGGCCCCCTGAGGCCATCTATCTGGCCCCTGCCGCACTTCAGAAGGGGCACCTCTTTCATTGGTGGTCAGTGAGAGGAGCCTAGTTCCTATTGAAATACTGGTCAGTTAGTTGATTTAAATTTACTTGGTCTTTATTTTAAATATTGTATTTGTTCCCTGTTTGTTTTGTTGTTGTTTTTTTTACTTTAAAATAAGATATGTGCAGTGTGCATAGGGATTTATTCATAGTTTTTTTTTTATAGTCCGGCCCTCCAACGGTCTGAGGGACAGTGAACTGGTCCCCTGTGTAAAAAGTTTGGGGACCCCTGACTTAGAGGGATTTTCTCTCCCTATACTGCTTTTCTTAAAGTGTTTCAATATTAAGTTGGGGTCAGACGATTTCCCTGGGGGAGTGGCCTGTGGTGCTAGGAGCTCTCTGTATTGAGCATCACCCTCCCTAATCTCTCTCAATTTACCACTATTGTCACAGACAAAAGCCTGTTTTAGGACCCCTTCCAGCACAGGATTTCAAAACCAGATGGCCCTGGCCAGGTAGCTCAGTCTGTTACAGTGTCATCCCAATATGCTGAGGTTATGGGTTCGATCCCAATCCCGTGTCAGGGCACATACAAGAACAAGAGAAAAAATAATGGAGAAGAAGAAGCTAAAGACATAAGTCATGAGACAAAATAAACTGTTTTGAAGAGTTTGTAAAAGAAAAACAAAAACTGAACAACATCTCCTTCTATACTATCTGAAGTAGAATTAGCATGCTTTTTGAAGCAGAATTATTGGAACATATGAACAAAAAATTAAAAATAACCATGACAAATATATTACAGAATATAAGGTATGATATTAGCAGCATTAAGCAAGCAAAAAAATTATAAAAAGAAGCATATGCAGATGTTAGGTATGAATATTATAATAATTAAAATAGAGAAATGAGTAAAGTGATACCTTGGTTTTTGTCGATAATCCTTCTAAAAACAATCAGCAAAATCCGAAATTGATGAAAACCATGGTAATTATTTCTATATGAATCAAGGTAAATCCAATTAATTCATTCTAGACCCTCCAAAATGCACACCAAATACACATTTTATAGAGAATAAATGAAGCGTTTAATACTAAAAACAATAAGAAATTAATATAAAAGACTAATGTAAAGAATAAATGAACATTTAACATGGCATTTACCTTTCTGAACACTCTTCTTGGCATATGGAAGATGACGAGGAGCAGAGAGAGAGGTGTGGATATTACTGTTTGGAAGGGGAATCCCCTCCATAAGGCCCTTAGGTATCAAGGCACTATCTGGGGTCACTTACTTTCTTGGTCTTTTAGCACTAGGACCAGCTTCAGAGTCAGCAGACCCATGTCGCACAAGAAAGCTGTCCAAAGAGATCTGTTTCTGCCAGACCTCTTTAAGGTCTCTTTAAGATTTGCCTAAAATGGGCAAGACATTATCATTAAACAAGTTGCAGACACAGCTTGCAACAGCTTTGTCTGGGTGATTTTTCTCCACAAACCCCTGTACTTTACTCCACATGGAGAAGATGTCCTTAATCTCTGAAGAAGGCACATTCTCCCCTGTCTCTTCCTCCTCCTCTGAAGCAACTTCTTCGTCTGCCATCTACTGCTCTTCTAGGTGAAGGTCTTGCAGCTCCTCAGTGGGGAGTTCTTTACTCTGGTCATCCACCAGTTCTTCCACGTCCTCACCACTCACCTCCAGACCCATGGACTTCCCCAGATCAACAACTGACAGCACCACATGTGTAAGGTCATCAGGGGAAGGCTCAAACCCCTTAAACTCTCTCTCAGGCACACATCCTGGCCATAATTTCTTGCAGGCAGAGTTCATCGTCCTGGATATCACTCCCTGCCAAGCCTTATCTGTGAGGCTAATGCAGTTGAGAGTGTTGAAATGTTTCTTCCAGAATTCTTTTAAGGATAATTCTTTATCTGATGTCACCTCAAAGCACCTTTGAAACATTGTTTTTGTGTACAGTTTCTTGAAATTTTAAAATGACATTCTGGTCCATGGGCTGGATGAGTGGTGTGGTATTAGGGGCAAGAACTTCACTGTGATAAAACTGAACGCCTCCAACAATGTGTCTTCCAAACCCGGAAGATGTGCAGGAGCACTGTCCATTACCAGGAGGCACTTAAAGAGCAACTGATTGTCCTGGAGATATTTTTTTCACTCTCTGGCCAAACACTACATTCATCCACTCATTGAAAATTATCCTTGTGACCCATGCTTTCTTGTTTGCCCTCCACATCACACACAATTTACTTTCAATCACATTGTTTCTGCAGAACACTCTAGGAGTTTCTGAATGGTACACCAGTAAGGGCTTCACTTTACAATCACCTAGCATTACTACACAACAAAAGAGCCTATTTTTCATAAGCTAATGTCCTGGCAGTGCCATTTCCTCCTGTGTAATGAACATCCTCTTTGGCATTTTCTTCCAAAAGAGGCCAGTTTCATCATAGTTGAAGACCTGTTGGGGGGTGAATCCTTCAGCCTCTATGTAATCTTTGAATTCAAACACAAGTTTTTTGGCCCCAGACTTGTCTGAACTCACACCTTCACCATGCTTAGTAACACTGTGTATGCTAGTGTGCCTCTTGAATTTTTTAAACCAGCCTCCACTGGCCTTAAAATCACTAAGTACACTAGCACTCGTCCCAGGCATTTTCTTAATGAGATCAGCATACAACAGTCTGGCCTTTGCACCTATGATGGCCTCCGAAACAGAATCGCCATCTAATTGTTTTTGATTGATTCAAATTAATAACTATTAGACATCTTTAATTGTTTGTGACCTCTGTTTCATTAGCACATTCACACCTTTCACTACATTAGATTCCTTTATTGCTTTCTTTTTCACCACAATGAAACTTATCGTGGATGGCGACTTCCCGTAATTGTGGCCGATTTCAGGATTCTTGAAGTCACTCTCATATTTTTCAATGATTTCCTTCTTCAGCTCAATCATGTTCCTGGCTTTCTTCTTCAAAGGGCTGCTGGCTCTGGAAACTCTTTTTGGTCCCGTGATGGAGCTAAAAGGAAAGGGTTAACTTATTAGCAAGGGAAACAATTAATAGGGACAATGAGATTTGAGCACATGTGATTTTATCTTCTGTACATTATGTACATTTTGAAACTGAAAAACGCAAAGTAAACACATTACACTGAATACTGTTTATGCAGTAATCACTTACATATAATTATATTATTAGCACTTGCAATAAATAAAAAAGCACAAAAACACTGGAAAGCAATGAAATTGTTAGGCTAGATGCACAGGGTGATGCTCACACAACAAGAAACAATGCCACACCGAGCATGAGAACATGTGCATCGCCCTTTGTTTTCACAAAATTAGCAGCAAGGTCACATGGGTATGCCGATAAAATCCAAGGCAACTGACAAAAACAAGACAAAATTTTCATGGAAAAAAATCGATGTAGGCCCTGGCTGGTTGGCTCAGTGGTAGAGCGTCGGCCTGGCGTGCGGGGGACCCGGGTTCAATTCCCGGCCAGGGCACATAGGAGAAGCGCCCATTTGCTTCTCCACCCCCCCACCCTCCTTCCTCTCTGTCTCTCTCTTCCCCTCCCGCAGCCAAGGCTCCATTGGAGCAAAGATGGCCCGGGCGCTAGGGATGGCTCCTTGGCCTCTGCCCCAGGCGCTAGAGTGGCTCTGGTCGCAGCAGAGCGACGCCCCGGAGGGGCAGAGCATCGCCCCCTGTTGGGCGTGCCGGGTGGATCCCGGTCGGGCGCATGCAGGAGTCTGTCTGACTGTCTCTCCCCGTTTCCAGCTTCAGAAAAATACAAAAAAAAAAAAAAAATCTATGTAAACCAAAACCAACAAAAACCAAAGTTAACGAAAACAGAGGTATTAATAAAGGTGAGTTATTGGGGGTTTTTTTTTTTGGTTTTTTTTTGGAGAGTGAGAGATGAGCAGAAAGAGAGAGTGAGAAGCATCAACTCACAGTTGCTTTCATTTAATTATAAATTGAACTTCCATCAGTCAGGCAGTAGATGAGGTTCTAAAAAGAAAGTGGATGCAATTTGAGAAGGAAATGGTGAGTTAGAAAACCAGAAGACAGCAGGAAAAGATAAATGAAAGCTAAAAGGTATAAATAAGATAGGTAAAAGTAGAAGTCCCAACATTGGAATAATAGCAATTTAAGAAGGGAAACAAAAAAATGAAAAGAAGAAAATATTTGAAGAAATGCTCAAGATAAGTTCAAAATTAATAATATTAAAGACATTATATTGTAAGAGTTCCTGGAGTGCTTAAGTAATAAGGACAAGGAAAAAACCAAACATCTACATACATGATAGTGACATTTAAGAATATCAAAGTCCAGGGCCCTGGCCGGTTGGCTCAGTGGTAGAGCGTCGGCCTGGCGTGTAGGAGTCCCAGGTTCGATTCCCGGCCAGGGCACACAGGAGAGGCGCCCATCTGCTTCTCCACCCCTCCCCCTCTCCTTCCTCTCTGTCTCTCTCTTCCCCTCCCACAGCCGAGGCACCATTGGAGCAAACATGGCCCGGGTGCTGAGGATGGTTCTGTGGCCTCTGCCTCAGGCACTAGAATGGCTCTGGATGCAGCAGAGCGATGCCCCAGAGGGGCAGAGCATCACCCCTTCGTGGGCATGCCGGGTGGATCCCGGTCGGGCGAAAGCTGGAGTCTGTCTGACTGCCTCCCCGTTTCCAGCTTCGGAAAAATGAAAAGAAAAAAAAAAAAAAAAAAAGAAAAAGAATATCATAGTCTAAATGACAATCTAACAGCTTTTAGAGGAAAAAACAAACAAACAGATTACCCATGGGAGAATAAGAACTAAATTTGATCACGCTTAGTAGAAGCAATAAAACCTAGACAGTCATGGAACAATTTTTAAGTTTTGAAGGAAAAGAATCTATGAACCAAATTCATAACCAATAAAATTCTCACTTCAAAGCAAATACACAATAAAAAATATTCTTAGTCACATCAGACCTCTTAGGCTTTGCCAAAGACACAAATCAAAATATTTTCAAGGGAAATTCTTTTTAAGAAAATAGTCCAGGAGATGCTGTAAAATCATAAGAGGTTGAGGTGGTACAACTATTTCTAATTAAATTCTAAATAATATCAATATAATAGCAGGAGACATTGATATGGCAGCATGCTAAATACTTGTCTTATTGGAAAAAATATAGATATTAGTAGGTTAAAGAAAACATGTCGTGGCCCTGGCCGGTTGGCTCAGCGGTAGAGCGTCGGCCTGGCGTGCGGGGGACCCGGGTTCGATTCCCAGCCAGGGCACATGGGAGAAGCGCCCATTTGCTTCTCCACCCCCACCCCCCTCCTTCCTCTCTGTCTCTCTCTTCCCCTCCCTCAGCCAAGGCTCCATTGGAGCAAAGATGGCCCGGGCGCTGGGGATGGCTCCTTGGCCTCTGCCCCAGGCGCTAGAGTGGCTCTGGTCGCGGCAGAGCGACGCCCCGGAGGGGCAGAGTATCGCCCCCTGGTGGGCAGAGCGTCGCCCCTGGTGGGCGTGCCGGGTGGATCCCGGTCGGGCGCATGCGGGAGTCTGTCTGACTGTCTCTCCCCGTTTCCAGCTTCAGAGAAATTAAAAAAAAAAAAAAAAATTAAAAAAAAAAGAAAACATGTCGTTAAATATAAGTACAGGTACAAAGAGCAATCATTAAAAGAACAAAAATAGTAGAGCCAGTCACCCTTTGCTCAAGTCAATGACTTTTAGGCTCAAGCCAGCTACCTTGGGATCATGTCAGTGACCCCACACTCAAGCCAATGACCCCACGCTTAAGCTGGCAAGCCTTTGCCCAAGCCTGAGACATTGGGATTTTGAACCAGGGAACTCTGTTTTTCTGGTCAATGCTGTATCCACTGTGCCAGCATTGGTCAGGCATCGAATGTGCAATTTTAAAGCATGCAGAAAGGTATTCAAGAAACCTAAACAATAAAACAAAAGAAACAAAAACAAAGTACCATAAATGAATAATATAAAATAAAATAATAAAAATAATTTCATATAAAAATAAATTTAAATATTTTAAAACTACAGACAGACTCAGATTGGGTCTAGAAAACAATCAAGGATGTATATGTAATGACATATACTCCTAATAAAAAACACATTAAGCTCTGTGTATTAGTCTTCTTCTGCTTTATAACACATTATCTTAAACTTTGATCTTTGATTTGCCACTGCATATTGCAGTGAATGTGTCTGGCACCGAAGTGAAGTTGAATGTGTGTTTGTTGAAATGATCTGTCATGCTATTTTTTTAATGGATTTTAATTTATTGTGTTTACATAGATTCAAGTGTCCCATTGAATACATCCCCCCACCCCCGTGTTCCCCTCAACATCCCCCTTGTCCCCCTCCACCCAATGCCCTCCCGCCATCCCTCCAGAATTTGCTTTTCTGCTCTCTATAATGCTTTGTTATATATATATAATTTCATCAATCTTTTTTTCTTCTGTGATCCCATTTTCTCATTCCCCTTCCCTCTGTCCACTTTCCCTCTGATGCCTTTGATCCTGCCTCTGTCTCTATTCTGTTCTTCAGTTTACATTGTTCATTGGATTCTTCCAATGAGTGAAGTCATATGATATTTTTCTTTCTCTGCCTGGTTTATATCACTTAATATAATAGTTTCCAGGTCCATCCATGTTGTCACAAAAGGTAAGATTTCTTTCTTTTTCATGGCCCCATAGTATTCCATTGTGTATATGTACCACTGCTTTTTAATCAACTCATCCACTAATGAACACTTGGGCTGTTTCCAGATCTTGGCTATTGTAAACAATGCTGCCATAAACATGAGCATGCACTTCTTTTTTTTGAAACAGTGATTTGGTGTTCTTAGGATATATTCCTAAAAGTGGGATGGCTAGGTCAAAAGGCAGTTCCATTTTTAGTTTTTTGAGAAATCTCCATACTGTTTTTCACAGTGGTTGCACCAGTCTGCATTCCCACCAGCAGTGCAGGAGGGTTCCCTTTTCTTCACATCCTCATCAACACTTATTGTGTGTTGTTTTGTTAATGAGAATTATTCTAACAGCTGTGAGGTTATATCTCATTGTGGTTTTAATTTTTATTTCTCTAATGATCAGTGATGTTGAACATTTTTTTATCTGCCTATTGACCATCTGTATGTCCTCTTTGGAGAAGTGTCTATTCATTTCTTCTGCCCATTTTTTGACTGGATTGTTTATCTTCCTGGTGTTCAGTTTTACAAGTTCTTTATAAATTTTGGTTATTAACCTCTTATCAGACGTATTGTCTATTATGTTCTCCCATTGTGTGGTTTGTCTTTTTTATTCTATTCATATTGTCTTTAGCTGTGCAAAAGCTTTTCAGTTGGATATAGTCCCATTTGTTCATTCTGTCCTTTATTTCACTTGCCTGTGGAGATAAATCAGCAAATATACTGCTGCGAGAGATGTCAAAGAGCTTACTGCCTATGTTTTCTTCTAAGATGATTATGGTTTCATGACTTACATTTAAATCTGTTCATCATTTTGAGTTTATTTTTGTGAATGGTGTAAGTTGGTGGTCTAGTCTCATTTTTTTGTAGGTAGCTGTCCAATTTTCCCAACACCATTTGTTAAAAAGACTGTCTTTACTCCATTGTATGCTCTTACCTCCTTTGTCAAATATCAATTGTCCATAAAGGTGCGGGCTTATTTCTGGGTTCTGGGTTCTGTTCCATTGATCTATAAGCCTGTTCTTATGCTAGTATTAAGTTGTTTTGAAGCACAATGAAACTTGTAGTATAACTGATATCAGTATGTGTGATACCTCCCTCTTTATTCTTCCTTTTCAAGATTGCTGAGGCTTTTTGTGTTCTTTTTTGGTTCCATATAAATTTTTGGAATATTTATTCTATATCTTTGAAGTATATCATTGGTATTTTAATGGAATTGCATTGAATTTATAGGTTGCTTTGAATAATATAGGCATTTTAATGATGTTTATTTTTCCTAACCATGAACACGGTATATGCTTCCACTTGTTTGTATCTTCCTTGATTTCTTATCAATGTTTTATAATTTTTCAAGTACAAGTCTTTAACCTCCTTGGTTAAATTTACTACTAGGTACTTTATTTGTTGTTGTTGTTGTTGCAATAGTGAAAGGGATTGTTTTCTTAATTTCCCTTTCAGACAGTTCATTGTTGGTTTATAAAACACCTCAGATTTCTGAATATTAATTTTATATCCTGCTACCCTTACTGAAATCATTTTTCAGGTCCAGTAGTTTTTTGACTGAGACTTTAGGTTTTCTATATAAAATATCATATCATCAGCAAATAATGATAGTTTTACTTCTTCTTTTCCAATTTGGATGCCTTTTATTTCTTCTTCTTGTCTGATTGCTGTGGCTAGGACTTCCAGAACTATATTGAATAAGAATGGTGAAAGCCCTGGCTAGTTGGTTCAGTGGTAGAGCATTGGCCTGGCGTGCAGGAGTTCCAGGTTTGATTCCTGGCCAGGGCACACAGGAGAAGCACCCATTTGCTTCTCCACCCCTCCCCTTCTCCTTCCTCTCTGTCTTTCTCTTCCCCTCCCGCAGCCAAGGCTCCATTGGAGCAAAATTGGCCCGGGCACTGAGGATGGCTCCATGCCTCTGCCTCAGGTGCTAGAATGGCTCTGCTTGTGACAGAGTGATGCCCCAGATGGGCAGAACATCACCTCCTGGTGGGCATGCCGGGTGGATCCCAGTTGGGTGCATGTGGGAGCCTGTCTGACTACCTCCCTGTTTCTAGCTTCAGAAAAATACAAAAAAAAAAAAAAAAAAAAAGAATGGTGGAAGGGGGCACTCCTGCCTTGTTCCTGATCTTAAGGGGATTGCTTTTAATTTTTGGCCATTGAGTATGATGTTGGCTGTCAGTTTGTCATAGATAGCCTTTATCATGTTGAGGTATGTTCCCTATATTCCCATTTTGCTGAGAGTTTTGATCATAGATGGGTGCTGAATTTTATCAAATGCTTTTTCTGCATCTATTGATATAATCATGTGGTTTTTCTCTTTCCTTTTGTTTATATGATGAATGACATTAATAGATTTGCAAATATTGTACCAGCCTTGCCTCCCTAGAATAAATTCCTTTTGATCATGATGTATGATATTTTTCATGTATTGTTGTATCCGGTTTGCTAATATTTTGTTGAGGATTTTAGCATCTAAATTCATCAGGGATATTGGCCTATAGTTTTCTTTCTTTGTGTTGTCTTTGCCTGGTTTTGGAATCAGAATTATGCTCACCTCATAAAAGGAGGTTGGAAGTTTTCCCTCCTCTTAAATTTTTTAAATAGCTTGAGAGGGGTAGGAGTTAGTTGTTCTTTGAATATTTAGTAGAATTCACCCGTGAAGCCATCTGGCCCAGGGCTTTTGTTTGTTGGGAGGTATTTTGATCTCATTTGTTATAATCTGTCTGTTTGGGTTTTCTGATTCTTCAAGATTAATTTTTGAAAGATTTTGTGTTTCAAGGAATTTGTCCATTTCACATAGGTTGCCTCATTTTTTGGTTCATAGTATTTTCTTATAATCATTTGTATTTCTGCTGTGACAGTTGTTACTTCTCCTCTCTCACTTCTAATTTTATTTGAGTCCTCTCTTTTTCTTAGTGAGTGTGGTTAAAGTTTCTGAAATCATATCTTTATTTCTATAGAGAAATACACATATTTGGTGTGTGAATGAAACAACCAGAATTGTTGATACAGAAAATAAAAGTCACATCCATGGACTGGATTAACTCCTCTACAATAAGACAATTGCAAAGGGAAAGGATGCTAACTTGTGATTATTAACTCTAGAACAGGGGTAGTCAACCTTTTTATACCTACCACCCACTTTTATATCTCTGTTAGTAGTAAAATTTTCTAACTGCCCACCGGTTCCACAGTAATGGTGATTTATAAAGTAGGGAAGTAACTTTACTTTTTAAAATTTATAAAGCAGAGTTAAAGCATATAATAATAATTACTTACTAAGTACTTTATGTCCAATTTTTGCTAAGTGTGGCAGAATAAATCTTTATAAAACAACTTACTATATAGTTAAATCTATCTTTTTATTCATACTTTGGTTGCTCTGCTACCGCCCACCATGAAAGCTGCAACGCTCACTAGTGGGTGGTAGGGACCAGGTTGACTACCACTGCTCTAGAATAAAGCAAACATGTATTGATAATAGGAAAAAACATGCTCATTAGCCAGAATAATTTAAACTGTTCTACTTTATTTTTTGTTTTGTTTTTATTGATTTTAGAGAGAGGAGAGAGAAAGAAAGAGAAAGAGAGGGAAAGGGAGAGAGAGAAATCAAAAGAGAAAGGAAGTGGGGGAGAAATAGGAATATCAGCCTTTAGTAGTTGTTTCTCATATGTGCTTTGACCAGGCAAGCCCAGGGTTTTGAACTGCCAACCTCAGTATTCCAGGTCGACACTTTATGCACAATAACAAAAAAACCCCACAATTTAAATCTCCTATAATTAATTGGACAAATATCTTTTGAGGATCTAGACGCTTCTCTAGACCCTAAAGATTAAGCAGTAATTAAAAAAAATACATTTATTTATATTCAGAAGGGAAAGCAGACAAATTCATAAACAAGTGTATAAGGTAATTTCAGATAATTAGCTTTATAAATAACACATAGCAGAGTGATTCCCATATATGACCAGGTGATTGAATGTAGATTGGATGATCAAGGTAGGGGTCTCTGAGGAGAAGGCCTTGAGCTGAAACTTGAATGATAAGGAGGGCCATTCAAGTGAAGGTATGGTGAGATGGGGCCTTCAGCAGAAGTTCTGGCAAAGGCAGAAAGGCAGGCAAGTTCAAAGTTCACGAGAATATGCCAGTGTGACTAGAACACAACAGGATGCATAAGGCACATGGTCATAGAGCTACACAAGGACAAATCTACAGAGGGTTTTAAAGATTTTGGTGACAAGTATGGATCATATTCTAAATTTGGTAGGAACATAATCCAATTTAAATCACAAGATCTGGTTTCAATATAAACTTCAGTATCCAGTGATATAGCCTCCACTGGTTAAAAAAAATACTTGAATATAATTTTATCAGTCTTCTCAAGGAGAAGTGAAACTGGCTAAGAATTGGTAATTTGTAGAGTTGTTGGTCATTCAGCCGAGAAAGACTTCTCCTGGGAAAGAAAAGATCCTGAGAACTGTGCCTAGAAATGTTAACAAGAAACAATGCTGCAAACAGTGGAAAAATAAGTAAGTGTACTAAAAATCTAAGGGAATAATAAAGTAATCATTCCACTTTGAACAAAACTATTTCCTTTTCACATATGAGTCTGCATTGATGGAAGTCCTGTGACTGTCCTGGCTCTCAGTTGCCCAGTCTGTCGAACATTTTATTCTAAGCTGTATTTTCTCTCTGGTCACAGTAACTGCCATTGTTAGAGACATTATGATAGACTTTATAATAAAAGATGAATGTTCTACCATGGAAGAAAAAGTACCCTTTAATTTAGAAATGGTAGAAAAAAGTATTCTCTAGATTTCTTATTTTACATTTTCTTTCAGTTAATGAAAAAAATGACAAATTCCCCTTGAAGTTATGAAACAGCTAAAAGTAGAAAGCAACATTAGCTAATGCAATAAAATATAACCTATGATTAATTATTGAGCACACATTCCTGAATTAGGCTCTACTAGAGGTTAGGGACATGAGCAACTTCACTGAGGGAGAAAATTGAATTTACCAGGCATAAGCTCCCTCCGGTGTCATGACTCAAACTTGACTATAATAATAATATAATAGCCATCATTTATTAAGTGGATACTCTGTGTCCAGTACAGTGAAGTGATTTACATATATTATCACACTTGTTCTTGGTAAGAGCCCTTTGAAGGAGATATTATTACCTTCCTTTCGTAGATGAGGAAACTGGGGCTCACCAGGTCAGGTCACTTTCCCGTTCTTCAACCCTGGTCAGAAGCAGAGTTGAATCCAAGCCCAGTGTGTGTGATTAAAAAGCCTATGCACCCAATCACTGCACCTATTGTTTCCTTGCTAGGGTTGTTTCTGCCTATTTCTAATGCTCATTTTTTCCTGGTCTCTAGCTATTAATAATTCTGTGTATTCCTGAGTCTCAATATTTTTACCCATTTTAAAAAGAAACTCAAGCAAGCTTGCCCTTTACAGAACAATTTTATAATTATCAGTTTGTCATTATTTCAAAATTGAACTTCTCAGTTTTGAATAGCAGTTTTGTTGACCATTTTGTTCTATGAGGCAAAAAACAAAAAACAAAAAACAAAAAAACAAACAAAAAAAAAACCCCAAAATCCTCATCCAGGCCTCAGTGTTTTCACCTTCAGAAATAAAAAAAAATAGTATTCATATCATAGCATTGTAAAATTTAGAAAATAAATGTGCCTGACCAGGTAGTGGCGCAGTGGTTAGAGCATTGCAATGGATGTGTAGGACCCAGGTTCGAAACTCCGAGGTCGCCGGCTTGAGCAAGGGTTCATCTGGTTTGAGCAAGGCTCACCAGCTTAAGCCCAAGGTTGCTGGCTTTAGCAAGGAGTCACTCAGTCTGCTGTAGCGCCCCGAGTCAAGGCACATATGAGAAAGCAATCAATGAAGAACTAAGGTGTCACAACAAAGAATTGATACTTCTCATCTCTCTCCCTTCCTATCTGTCTCTCTCTCTCACACACAAAAATTTAAAAAATGTGTTTAATTGAAACATCTATAATAATTTCTGATACACAATAAGCTTCTATTAATGTTAACTACTTATATAATTTATTGATATAAAGTAAACCAATGATCTAAAATCTCAATGCTAACAAAGTATTTTAAATATTTAATGTGAAAATCCTAGAGCTTCAATAAATCTATCATTAATGAAAAAATACCTTAATTTATACTGGTGTATATTTTAACTTTCTTAACATTTCTCTTTCCTATTTTTAACTGTTTTTCACTTTCTCCACTTTATTCCTCTGAATTTAACTTCTATCTTTGCAACAAGCTGACCCTAAAGGAAACTAAATAATAGAAGAGGTATAATATTAATGTCTTGTCCTTAAGGCAAGGTTCTCTCTCTCCCTCTCTCTCTCTCTCTCTCTCTCTCCCTCTCTCTCTCTCTCTCTCTCTCTCTCTCTCTCTCTCTCTCCCTTTTGCACACTCACATATACACACACACACGCATGAACTCACAGTTTTGGGAGTCTTGTGAGTTGCAAATGTGAAAAATAATGAAGATTTGTATATGTCTGCTTGTTCAATACAAGTTATCAGGCTGATCCTCTTGATGAAATAATCTACTTTTGTCTGTGTTAATAGGAAATATTCAGCAACTGGAAGTGGTAATTCTTATGTATTCTCAGAATGCTGGTCAATCTTTCTTTGTAAAATATTCTATCAAAAATATTGACAAGATGCAATGCCAAGAGCAGAATTATCTGTTTATACAGATGACAGTCAAATTCTTGTTGAGTGAGAAGCGGAGTCTCTGGGAGGATTTAACATTGAAAAGAAAATGCTTTGAATGGTTGGAGTGGTATCATAAGGGATAGATATCAATTGGAACTTTCATGGTGTCTACAAGGCAAGTGTAAGACACAGTACAGAGAGAGCAAGGGGAGTATATTGAGACCAAGGTTTCTAGACTAAACCTTGACTTAGGAGATGGAGTCCACTGATTTTTGAGAAAGTCACTATATGAAATGTTTACTATCACTAAAGTTTTTCAAGGAGAAGCATTGTGTTTCTCCGTGAAAGGTGTTATATAAGAGATTTCAGCATCTGGTTGCAGACTGGACTCCATCAGTACGTCTTAGACTCTAATTTGGAAATAATGCCACTGTACTATAACATGTGAAATAGAAAGCAATGCATTTAATTTACATAAAGAACAATATTTTATTTAACAGGATATTTTTAATTTTAAGATTATCCTCTTCTTATTTTTAGTTGTATAGTGTTGTTTTCATGTAGTGCTCAAAGTTGGTATTTAAAATTGCTCTGGGTACCTCTGCCGTCTTGGGCAATGATGCATCTTCTGAGCCTCAGTATTCTGACCTGTAAAATAAGGAGAATAGTACCAACCATACAAGCTATTCTAGGGGTGGAAAAAGAAGATGCCCAGAAAGTTCTTTGTGGATAATTTGGCTTATATTAAGTGCTCGTTTATGCCTGCTTTTCTAGTAAAAAAAAAATACTGTTAAGTGAGTATCAGTGGAAAGAATCTTACATAGTTTATTCATTTGTTGAATCCACGATTCAAGATTCAAAAATTTCCCAAAAGGTATCATCCCTGACATAAGTAACCATCAGTTTCTCTTCTCTGAAGGCACTCATTGCTATCATGTTTTTCTCATATACTTTCAGCTATATTTTATGCAAATTCAAGCAAATACATGTAGGTTCTACTTCTCCTCTCTGCACAACTGGTTGCATACAATATTCACTATTCTATAACTTTTTTTTTGAAACAGTATATCTTTTTTATCATTTCATTATAGTATATGAAGAGGTTCGTCATTATTTTTATATATTCTGTTGTATGCATTGCATTCCATTGATATAAAATTATACTAACTTTTAACTATCCCCCTGGGCTTTTAGGTTGCTTTTAATATTTTGTTATAAAAATTAATGTGCAACAATCAACTTGTACATAGGTCATTTCACACATGATATCTATAGAAAATTTTCTACAAGTAGAATTTCTGGGTAAACAGGTATTGATATTTGTAATTTTGAAAGATTTTACTATGTTACTGTCTATAGATATATGAATTAAAACTTCTACTAGCAATATATATATATATTATTTCCTGTTACCTTTCTCTTTCATCAGTATGTTATTATTCTCTTTTATCTTTGCCTATGTGGGAGTAAAAAACGGTACCTCAGTATATGCTTAATTTACATTTCTCTTATATATAAAATCAAATGAGTTTTTTAATGTATATAAGAGGTAGACAGAATTCTAAAGATATTCCCCTAAAATTATTATTCCTCTCATAAAGATAATTTAATCAAACATGAACGTAGGTACTATTGTGAAAGGACATTGCAGATGTAATTAAAGTTATTAATCAACTGACCTAAAAAAGAGAGATTTTCTGGGTAGGATTTTAGTCACACAAATCCTTGAAAAAAGAAGAGGAATGTAGAATAGAAAGTCACAGAGATGCAGCAAATGATGAAAGCAGGATGAATGAGGCAGAAGGGGAGGTCAGGAAAAGACAAAACATAAGAAAGATCCAACCCACCATTGCTGGCATGAACTGAGGAACATGGATAGTCTTAAGAAGCTGAGAATAACCTCTACCACAGAGCCAGCAAGGAAATGAGCACCTCAGTCCTAGACTATTACCTCATAAAGCTAAATTCAAAAAACAACTGGAATAAATCTGGAAGTTTCAAAACCATACACTTTTAAAAAGGGCAAATTTGGTGAATTTTAATGTGTGTAAATTTTACCACAATAAAAACAAAACAAGGAGACAATAAAATACATTTTCAAGTTAGAAAATGATTTAAAAAAATTTCACACTCAAAGAAAAAGACATGACACACAGATTTTTAGATCCTTCCAGTATAAGGTCATTGACAACCAATCAAATAAACTTAGGAACAAGCTAGACGTCGGGTAATATCATTCCCATGAGCACTTCCTCAGTAATCTACAAGAGAATGAGCTCAGCCACCATTAAATAACTAGAGATACTTCATCAAAAGGTCTATGGGGGTATGAATTGAATATAGTTAACTGTAGAGACAAGACAGAAAGATAAAGATAAATCTTTACAGAATAGCATGTAAATGTAATTAGGTGCTAATAATAGAGATGTTCCACAACTAATAAAAATAAGGGAGAAAATTAATGAAAAGTAAAATTATTTCCTTGGTTTTTTTACAAATATTAATTTAAAGTATACTAGTATATCTTGAAATTTATAAATCAAGTAGAAATGAAACATACTTGGAAATAAAAACATTAAAACTAAAATTAAACCAGTGATTAAAATTGGAGAATGAGAATAAAAGAAGAAAAATGAGGAAAGAAGAAGGTATTGGCTATTATTAATACTACTCTAGTAAAAACAAAGTTTCCAAAGAAAGAGGTGCCTGCCTGGTTGGATAACCCAGTTGGTTAGAGTACCATCCCAACACGCAATGGCTGCTAGTTCCATCTCTGGTCAGGGCAACTACAGAAACAGGTTGATATTTCTGTCTCTCTAAAGTCAATAAATAAAAATTAAAAAAAAAGAAAGAGGTGACTAAAAGTATTATATTGAATTGATAATATTAAGGTAACCACTAGAGTGAAAATATATACCTTCTTAATATTAAGAGAAATACCAAGACCGTAAAGAAATAAAACTGCAAAATAGAAAACATTAAAAAATAACATAAAATATTGTAGTGCTATGACTAAATTTATCAGTCATATTGATTATGTTAGTATACTGTACATTATTTTAAAATGTTTTTTTTCAGTTTGGCTGAAAAAAAGCTAAACCAACTAAGAATATCTACAGAGATACACTTAAGAAATTTAGATGGTTGAAATGAAGTTTGGCAAACATGTAACAGACAAATATAAGTATAAAGAAAAAAATGAATCATAATGTTAATAACAGATAAAATAGAATTCAGGCCAAAAAAAAGCAGTTTTGTTTGGAGCACTATGCCAATTCTATATGTAGAATAAAGTCTTCTCTTATTTCAGAATTTTAAACTCTTTGGGAAGAATTCAAATCTATACAAAGAAAGCCTAATGACTAAATTAATCCCTGTGCTGCAGTCTCTCAGCTTCAGTAATGATCAAAATACCGTCATTTTGATTTTATCTGTACTTCCACTCATTCCTTCGCTCCTACTTGATTATTCATTTTTATTAGTTGTCTTATTTCTAGTTAATGTACATACATTTAAATTCACAAGTCTGGACAGTATAATTTTGACAAATGGATACACTTCTTTAACTCACATCCCATCAAGATATAAAATATTTCTATCACTCAAGAAACTTCTAATGTCTTTTACAATCAGCCTTCCCATCCCAACCCCCAGAGACAGCCTGGCTTTTATGTTTTTCAATATAGTTAGGTTAACTTGTTCTAGAATGTCACTTAAATCAAATCATACACTGTATGATATTATACATGTAGCTTTTTTCACTCAGAACATGGCCTGTGATATTTCATTTATGATATCTGACATGTTAGTAATTTGTTCCTTTTGATGGCTTAGTATCATTCCACTGAAGAGTCATTATAGACCCTTTCTTCCATGACTGTCTGTTTGAATTGTTTCTAGTTCTTTTGTTTTTATTATGAATAAAACTGGTATAAATATTCTTTAATAAAAAACTTTTTTTAAGAAACATTTGTTTTCAGTTGTTTTGACTATCTAGAAGCAGAATTTCTATGTCTAAAATACATATATGGTTATTTTTATAAGAAATATCCCAGCCTTTTCCCAAAGGGGTTGAATCATTTACATTTTTACTAGCAGTGTATGAGAGTCAAAATGCTCCATGTTTTCCCAATAATTGCCTTTGTCAGTCTTACTTTAAGCCATCCAAATGTGGGTGTAGTGACATCTGATTGAGATTTTAACTTCTTTTTTCTTCTGATAACTAAGTACTCTGAGCACTTTTTTGTGTGCCTGATTGAAAATTGTTTTTTCACATCAGTTCTGTGTACATCTATATTTTTTAAGTGCTTTAATCACTGGATCATCCACATTTATCTTTATTTCTGTAACTATATAGTTTTCCATACTCCAATCATTGAACTGTCTAAATTCATCTCTTATTCCTGTTTCTATTTTTCAAAATTCCACTTTTTTTTGAAGTTTACTAACTCATATTCTATATCTTCCTGTTTTATGGACATATTCTCCTTAAGTTATTATATCTCAGACTCTTTATATTGTTACTTCACAAGGAGAAATTTTTGATATCTTTTTAATGTTTGCAAAATACCTGGTCTCATTTTTAATATACTCCATGAAAACTTTGTTGTTTTTTGGTGAGAATTTAATCTCTATTTTTTTCTGTTACTTTCTTTTCATTTTTGTAGTATATTTTATCAATCATTTTTAGGTTATATTTTGAGTACTAAATTTTAAAGTTATTATGTATTTCCTGTACCATTTATTTGTTACTGGAGTTCTTGAGGAGAAACCAGAATTTGCCTAAATTTTCTTTAGATTCAGCATTTTGAATGAAAAAAAAAATTATAAACATTTTTTTTCTTTTTGCTTCTAGGGAGACAGACTACTTTTTTCTACTATAGTCTATTATTCAATCTCCCTCTAGTCCTTAAATTTAAACAAAAATTATACAAGTAGTGTTGATGTATACAGCCACCTCTGATGCTGGAAACAGGTGGTCAGATTTTTACTTCATAAAATGTCTACAGAAAAGTACTCCGGTATTCTAAGATCTGTAACTTCCATGTTCTCTATCCTGTTTCATTGCCACTGTTCTTGGAAAATCCTCACCTACTCCAAAATTTTAGGTTCCTGCTGTCTCTTGTTTTATTAAAACTGTATTTTGTACTGTTGTTTTCTGGTCTTCTACTTTTGATGATTTCTAAGAAATACAAGGGAGGTGCTGAATCTAAACTGCCATCTTTAAATTAGCAGTGATATTCTTTTAAAAAATATTTTTATTCACTAGATAAAAATGCTGTCAGTATCTGCCCTCACTATTTTATTTTATAAAAATTTTAGCTATAGTTCCAATGTTGTTAGTTCATGAAATTCAGATATCTGAAAAACACTGGCTGGGATCATCTATAGAATTCTTTCCAGTTTTAATTTTTAATTTTTTTTTTTAGTGGTGGGGATTGTTTTCCTTCCCACCAGAAATGGAGATAGATGAAGACAAGCTGCCATTTGTCATAACAAAGATGCTTTCTGGGGACCGAGCCATGGCTTGGTGAAGAATTCCTTCTGCTTGGCTCCTAAAGTCTCAAAGGCCTGGCAGAATCTATAGTCAAGAGACAGTGTCACTATTGTTTGTCTAATCCAGTCCCTGGCAAAAGTTTAGTTGTATTTATTTGAAGTAGCAGAACCAGAGCTTCTTCGTCAGTGGTCACACAAACTACAGACACTTTCAATTCATTCATCAGTTAAGTACATTGGGGAACAACTTTTTTTCCTTTTCTGTTGCATGAGGTTTTAGAACCATTTCTATATATTTCTACACTGCTGATTTCAAATCTGAAATCCGTTTTTTGGTGCATACTCTAGTTTTTATGCAATTTTAATTTCTTTTTGTTATAGTTAATGGCAAGCATTAGTTTTTAAAATGGAGTTAAAGGGCAACGACTCTTGGATTGAACATAACCACAAGGCAATTAATGTTTTACAAACATCACTTTTACATAATTGTAGTTGTTTTTAAATGTAAAAAAATTATTATCTGATAAAAACATCCTCTTATTTTGTTTTAAGATTGAATCATGGCTTCTTCAAGTAGGTGTAAATGTAGGAATAGTCCTGAAAACTTCTGTAATATATGTGGCTGGTAAATTCTTCATCACGTATGAGGGTTCGAATTTGAGGTCCATCAAATACACCTGCTTTTATATTCTCGAAAGACAAAGCAGGAAAAGCAGAAATAATATGTTGAAAGCATTCACTTTCTCTATTCAATGCCTGAACAAACTGCTTTACCAAGTTTGATGTGAAGTGGGGGAAAAATGATCTTGTCTCAATTAACTACAGGTTTATTCACAATATTTTGTATCCCTACTTCCAGAGCTTCACATTTCAGCCACTTTTTCTTTGTCCAGTATTTCTTCTGAGCTCAACTGTCCCACAAACACAGAAAGCAAGGATACTTCCTGAAACCTCTCTGTTGTCCTAGCAGGAAATTTACCATTTTAAGATTCACACAAATGATGCAGTTATGCTTCTCATATTTCAGAAAGTCGAGGACAATTTTTATGTCATTATAATCTTCTCACAGATGAGTTGAATAACCAATTGGAACCGCTGAAAATAGGCAATATATGCACATGTCACAAATGATGAAATATTGCGACATTGGATGTAACATGAGCGTTAAGATTCACTTCCTGAACAGTCACCTTGATAAGTTTCCCAAAAATCTAGGAGCATTAGTGATGAGCAAACTACTGCTGGAGCATCAAATGATATTGTCCTCAACAAGTACACAAACACAAGAGCTACAAATGCAAATTTTTGTCTGAATAGAATTTAAGTAAGGTTTGCGCAAATTTTATGATTAAAATATGTGTTTTAATATGTTCTATTTTGAAATTGTAGATAAATTCTGATGCAATCATATCTTTTAGTGTATTAGTGTATTTACTGCATTATATAAATTATTATATTTTCACAAAGATGATGCCCAAGAAGACATTCTACTTCATTATGTTAAACTAAATGTTGAAAATTTTACAATAAGATGAAAACCTAAAATCTTGAATTGAAAAAAAAACTGTAGCTTACAGAGAAAAACTAATGTCATATTTGAGATTAGCACACTTGAATTAGGTAAGAACAAGTGTTTTTGTGGGTGCAACAAAAATTTTGTTCCCCAGTGTTATGTATGGATATTTTGGAACAGTGAATGAGTGTGTGGTTGTGTATTTGTATGTGCACTGATGGTCACTGGGGAGCCACTCTCCCTTTCACATTAAAATTTGTAGATTCACATAAAGCATGAATTATGTTTTTTAGAAAATTCAATATTTAACAAATCAATATTTACAAGCAACGTTAAAAAAAAGGATTTATTTGTGGGTGGCTTCAAATTATAATCTTCCTCAGTGCATTTTTAATGAGTTGCTTTATCTGCCCTCAAGATTTTATTACCAAAAATTTCAGTACATATCAGTACTCTGTGATAAAACATATACATATCAGGATACTTTGGGCATACCTAGGAATCCCTCCAGTATTGCTCAGAACTAACCAACAACTAATAGTTTGATAGAAGCCAAGTCACTTCTGACTTAAGCTAAAAAGAACTAACAGAACATGTACTAAAGATCTGCTTTCCAATAATCTCATCAAAGACAACAATGAATAAATGATCTGAGAGGAGTATGCATGCTTCTTGATAAATAAGTCATAATAAGAGTTATTTAAAGAAGGATGGTGCCTTGCTATTTGTTTAATCAGCAACATCTTTTTACAACCACAAAAGATGAGGGATGATCTAAGTTTTGCTAAGCATCCAGAAACTAAGACTTCTATTACATCTGATACTCAGATATTCTGCAAAACTGACCTATGGTAAGCAAATTCTGAAAGGATTTCTCTATAAATTTATTCCCAAATTTATTAGTATATGATAGACATTGTACCTTTCCAGAGACAAGAATACTAATATCTGCTCTCCTGGGCTTCCTTCTGACAATATTGCGAAAGTCAAGGAAAAGAAAAATATCTCTGTGACAATGACTGCTTGGAGACCAGATGAAATGCTCCAAGGGACTGAGGGGAAGCCACAGCCCAGTCAGCAGATAGAAGGACTGAAGCCCCGTCCCCAGCCTTACTCAGATATTTATTAGCCAGTACAAATAACTCAAAGAAGCAGACAGCAAAAGTTCTCAGGAGGTGAGGTAAAGAACAAGGAACATGCTGACTCGTAATCTCTGTTCTGAGAGCCTAAACATTTTTTGTTACTGAGTCTTATCCTGTTGTTTTCCTGTTTCCAGCATGCACTGTTTCTGGTATGGCTCAGAGAGGCCCCTGGACTCACATCCACTCAGGGATTTCACCCTAGGGCACCTCTCTGTCTCTAATTGTTATCTTAATTCTGAAAGTCTTCACAGCATATTTCTACAGGAAATTTCAGTTGCTGAGGACCTTTGGTGTTCCCAGAACTTTTATATCAGTATATGAGTTACCCCATTGAATCCTCAAGCAATTAGTTCAGTACAGAGCAGAATTCAGTTAGTATGTCTTAAGAGGCCCATGTTGTTTCTCTGCTGCTATAGTCTCAAGAGAAACACTAGTTATCTGAAAATTTGAGGTTGACAGAGGTATAGAACAAAGGGATCTAAATGATCTTGAGGGATAATTTATTCAGTATGTCTATAAAATTCCAGTGGCTTGCTTTATGTCTTGAGCTGTTGTAATGAATATAATTAAATTAAATCAGGAACTTATAATTTACTAAGTCCCACATTAATACAAAGCCCCTGACATAGACTATGGGTTTTTTTTTTTCTTCTTACTTCTGCTACACTCAAGAACTAAGGAACTATGGTTTTTTTCTTTTTTAAACATTCCTATTTTTTATGTTTCCTCCATTAAAGAATGTCTCTGGATTAAGCTGTGATCAACACAGTGTCTCCCCATTTATTTGGTCCCTGAATGCCAGTTACATGGATATTTTGATTTTCAGTTCCAGTGGTGAAGGAGTAGGTTATTCCTTTCTTATTGATTTTGCAACCCAACCAGCTATTTAGCATTTCACTCAGGTTCCCCAGATATAATTGTTTTAGCCAAATGTACATATTTTTTCAAAATTGAATCTTCTCTCCTAACCCAAGATATTTTTACTCTATTTACAAGTTCTCACCTATGTGACCATCCCTGACACCCAAAGGTAGGCCTTCGGAGACTGTCACCTCCTTCTATAGCTGCCAGACTAATCAAGGTCTTTCTCCCATGAACTTAGGATCTTGAATAGAAAGGCAACAACTAAGTCACCTAATGTCAGCACTAGAGCAGGGGTCCCCAAACTTTTTACACAGGGGGCAGTTCACTGTCCCTCAGATCGTTGGAGGGCTGCCACATACAGTGCTCCTCTCACTGACCACCAATGAAAGAGGTGCCCCTTCAGAAGTGCAGCGGGGGCTGGATAAATGGCCTCAGGGGGCCGCATGTGGCCTGAGGGCCATAGTTTGGAGAAATGTGTTACAAACTTCCATCGCTGAGACATATTGAAATATATTTATTTATACTCTTCAAAAGATTTAGGTCAGAATTTGTTTCAATTCCATGAGCTATTCAAGCTGTGTTCAATATACCCCTATTTATAGTTTAAGCTAGTCATCGTCTATTTTAATTCTCTGCAATTAAATACATCTAAAATTATTATACCCACAAATTTTTTGGTATGGTTTTCTATCCTGCTAAGGGGAGCCAAAGAATGGAAAGAAAATCTCTTTTCCTTTTTCCTTTCCTCCCTTCAAGCCTCTAATCTAGTGTTAGTCCTAAGCCTCAGCTCCTTGACCCATTTATCCTGCCTCCTGTTGAGTCTCAGGACCAAATGTCCTGTCCAAGAAGAAGATCCCCCCAAGCTCGAAATGGCAGCTTTGATGGTGCTGCCTCTTTAATATTGCCCACAATTGTAAATTATGTTTGCAAACAGAGGCTTTATAATCCCTCCCTTCTGCCTCACAGGGCATTCAGCTTCCTCAGGCTCTGTTACAGTTTGGTCAGGTACAAAGGCCTGGAAAATTGTGATCCTTTCTGAGTGTTTCATTTCTTGGACAGTTTCATCTATATCAACATATATGCATAGGTAGATACCCATAATATGTATAGATACACATATATACATTGTGTATGTATGTTCTTTATACATGCTTCTGTGTGTAGCCAGAGATAAAATTATAGGACAGTTACTGGGGCACAATGTTTGGTTTCCTTTTCATATGGGAAGCACTTGCAAACCATTGCTCAACTTAATCACCCCCTCATCTCCAGAACAAAATGTTTTGCTGAATGTTTTGTTTACCTGAAGCTGAACAGATTGTTAAAAATCTACCAGACATGGCCCTGGCCGGTTGGCTCAGCGGTAGAGCGTCGGCCTGGCGTGCAGGGGACTCGGGTTCGATTCCCGGCCAGGGCACATAGGAGAAGCGCCCATTTGCTTCTCCACCCCCCTCCTTCCTCTCTGTCTCTCTCTTCCCCTCCCGCAGCCAAGGCTCCATTGGAGCAAAGATGGCCCGGGCGCTGGGGATGGCTCCTTGGCCTCTACCCCAGGCGCTAGAGTGGCTCTGGTCGCGGCAGAGCATCGCCCCCTGGTGGGCAGAGCGTTGCCCCTGGTGGGCGTGCCGGGTGGATCCCAGTCCGGCGCATGCGGGAGTCTGTCTGACTGTCTCTCCCCATTTCCAGCTTCAGAAAAAAAAATACAAAAAATAAAAAAAAATCTACCAGACATATATATCTCATGCTGCAGTTAATTTGCTTCATAATAATTTATTCACTACCATGTCAAGCAATCCTGAGATAGTTTTAAAATTACCACTTCTGACAAAGCCAAACTTTATTTCAGCCTTGTGTCACTTATTCTCAGGAATTTAAAAAGCACATTTTCAGCCTTGGTAGGTTGGCTCAGTGGTATAGCATCGGCCCAGTGTGTGGAAGTCCCTGGTTCAATTCCTAGTCGGGGCACACAGAAGTGCCTATCTGCTTCTCCACCCTTCCTCCTTCTTCTCTACCCTTCCTCTTTCTTCTCTCTCTCTCTTCCCCTCCTATAGCCATGGCTCAATTAGAGTAAGTTGGCCCCAGGTGCTGAGAATGGCTCCATGGCCTCTGCCTCAGGCTGAGCAATGGAGCAATGCCTCAGATGGGCAGAGCATTGTCACCTAGTAGGCTTACTGGATGGACCCCAATTGGGGCACATATGGCAATCTGTCTCTTTGCCTTCTCTCCTCTCACTGAATAAAAAACAAACAAAACACCTCATTTTTCCCAGAGATAAAGAAAGATGGTTTTATTTCTTTACTTCTATGCTGGGAAAAATTATACTTATCTCTTCTTACTTCTCATAAGCTATAGAGCTATTGAGCTTCACTCCCCACCTTCTAAGCTAATTTCCAAATATCCGTTGTTATAGGAAGCTTCCTTTGAGGAGAATCTGTAACCCCAGACATTACTCACTTCACAGAGGCTACCCTTTATAGCTCTCTATGAGCTCAGTTGGCAACCTGAAAACCAGTACATGAATTTCTTGAGGCCTTAACACTTATTCTTCTGTTCAATAATTACTCCTCAATCATAAAATTGTGATTCAATAAATATTCATCAAAAAGAAGATCGCATCAAAAGACAGGAAAGTTTGATTTTGTAATTGTAATTCAGGTCTTTTTTAGCTACTGAGTTACCATTGAATCCTTATTCATTCTGATATTCTGAAAATTTTGTTTTCTGCTAAGGAATGGGATAGTGGCCCAATTCCTGATGCTGATCCAAGTGCAGTACTTTGAAGGTAAAGGACATTAGCTGTGTAGATGTTGTCCCCTCTGGAGCATAGAAACATAGCTTACTCCTTTTGCTTTTCCCAGCCCTATGAGAAATGAGAGGCAAACTTCTGTTGAGTCCCATGAGGGCTCTCTCAGAGTTGACTTCAATCCTTACTTTTTCTAGGAGATGATTTTTCTTAGTCTGAATATTGCTTTCAATTGCAAGCTTTTATCCCTGGCTTGTTGTGTGTCTGTGGGCTCTCTTGCTAGCCAGGGAATTCCAATAAAGCTGAGTCCTACTGACAAAGCAGACACATATTTCACTGAGCACCTGCATGCACACACTGTGCTCTCTGCCCTGGCCCAAATCGAATCAGCTTTAACACTTTCCTAATTGAGGCTTTGCTAAGTCTCTGCAACTGATAAAGAACAGCTGGTAAGAAAGCTGTGGGGATTACCATAAGCTTTCCGTCTAATCTTTCAAAATTCATAAAAGGAAAGAGAAACTACAATAATCATGATCATTTTAGATTAATGACTAGAATGGGCCTAAATGAACAGAATAGCACCTCAAATTGAATATTTGGCTAACTCTATTTAAAATTATTTTGAATATGTTTTTATTTAATTCTGCATAATTTAGAAATTTTGGAATAAAGATAGAGTTGGGGAGAATTGATAGACTTATCTGAATAAGTTATTTTTATATTTTCTTATCATGACAGAAACAAAAAATCATGTTTTATTAAAAATCCATTATTCTAATATAGGATTTGTTTCTCAATAGTTTACACTTAAAATATTAACATTGGTATTCTTAATTTTAGTTGAAGAAAAAGAGCAAATATATAGTAATATATACTAATGTGTTTATACATAATATAAGGTATTTAATACATTCTCTATATAAATACTTTAATGTTCAATTTAACAGATATTAATGATATTAAGAATTTGCTTTGCTCATGGCATTGTTGGGGGTAGAATGTATAATCCGACATACTTTTATTGTTTAAAATAAGAAACAAACAATATCATACTGGGAAAAAAAACATCATTTATGACTTCTTATCTCATTATTTGTATTGGGTTTTACAACATTCACAGACTCATTCACTGAAGCCTATGAAAAACTCAGTGAAAGAAATAGGGTTGGTGTTATTATTGACTCCATTTTACAGATGTGGAAACTAGGGTGATTTGTCCATGGCCATGCGGTTAGGAAGTGGTAGAGCCAAGGTGCAAAACCATATTATCTGAATAAAATTTCTATGTGTTTTTTCCATGAGACCATTGTTTAGGGGTAAGAAAAATCACATCAGATGATGGGTAGAAGAGACATGTCAGATTTCAGGAGGTCCTCACTTTCAAGCACTAGCCCGGCATTGCATGACCCTGACAGTCAGTGTCACTGGGCCAGTGTGAGGGGTAGGTTTCTTCCCAGGGAGAAAGCATACACAAAGCATGGAAGTTCACAGAAAGCAGGTAAATCAGCTTAAATGGAATAGAAGTTTCAAATGGAGAAGATAAGGTTGAAAATATAAATTGAGGCCAGATTGTACCAGGTCTTAAATACAGGCAACAAGTTGAATAAAAATGTTTCCTCTATCCTCCTAGGTACAATAATTGGGCCTATGTAATAAAATGACAATAGGCAGATTAACAGAAGAAAAAGAATACAAATTTATTAATGTTAATATTATATGCATGGAGACCTGCCACGGACCAGCACCAGCGTGGTTCCTAGTAACAGTGCGGAATTAAGGAAACATACACACCAAGGAAAAATGGGACCAGGAGGACTCTTCAAATTCTGATGGCAATATCTGAGTGCCCCATAGCCCCAGTTTGCTTTATTATATAGCCATATGCAAATCAAGAAAGTCCTTGATACAAAGTTACACACCCAAGGCATAAACAGGATGCATTAGTGAACTTTACCAACATCTGAACAAAGAGTCAGGGGAAGGGCATGTAAATTGCTTCCAGCAACCCAAGGAAGCAAGTGAAGTGAGTGCAAGTACTCAGCATATTAGCCAATATGGAGGTGAAGGGGAGAGAATTTAGCCATTTGCTAAGCCTCGAATCTACATGGCTTTCTGCCATTTACAGTCCACAACATATCCCCCTTTTCTTTTTTCTTTTTAATTTGTGTGCTGAGATTTGCACTCATCTGATTTCCTAGTTTCCCTGATTCTAATTTGGAGGCAGACTGAAAAAATACAGAAGAAACACAAAATTAGTATAGCCAAATACTAACAGATACCCAAACAAATATTCTAATACATTACAGTGATTAAAGCCTTTAAGTAAATTCTTAGCCAATATACAAGAATTTATAAAAGAGTATTGTCCTTAATATATTCACCAAGTCCAAGTTGGCACCAACACCATTCCAAATCCCTGCAAATGCAACCCAACCCCAGTTCAGTCCATTAGGAGCTGTCACAGGAGTAGGAGTCCAGGAAAAGTCCACATTCAGGAAAAGTCCACATGGCACTGGAATTGTTGTCATATTTCTATACTTTGCAGCTCACGTCCAAGTCCCAAAGACCGCTGCTTCTAGCTGGTAATGATTCAGGTAGACTGGAAAAGCCATCTGCAGCATGAGTGGAGATGGAGCTTCTGTTCTCCTCAGCCTGAAGAGATGACACCAGGGCACTTTTCCATGGAGCTCTGCAACCGTGGCGTGGTGAAGAGAACCTTGGGATACACTAAGCTGGGTGGCAAAGGTAAATTTATAATAGAAATTGGCAAAAAGGAGAAAGAGAGCTCTAAATTAGGAGTAGGTCCCAGCCTAAAATATGAGTGGGACATTGAGGCAGGAGGAATAAAGGAAACACTGTATATTAAACAAAGCAGCAAAAAATAGGACTATCAGCACCCACAACAGAGATCTTTGAGGGAAGAATAAAAAACCTAAATATTCAGACAAGACATAGTTAAGTAGCCCTTGCGTAAATGAGATCAGTTTACCTGCCTCTTGGAAGAAATACCCTAGGCTTGTCCATGGTGACGTAGATGGGGCCCATGGCCCTGGGCACCTTCAGCCTTCAGTGGCAAATCCCAGCATTCTGGGCAAGGTTAGGTCATAGGTGGCTGGAGCAGGGCTGGAAGAGACTGAACTTCCCTTAGAGGAGTGAGGGAGAAGCCTACCTTCCAGTGTCCCTTTTTCCTCACAGCAAAGGCATGTAAGCCTGGCAGGCTTTGGTTTAAATGACCATCCTTTCCACTACTGAAGCAGGGCCCAGATGGAGTCCTATGAGACCCCTTTGGGGCGTTGGAGCCTTTGAGGGTGTATGCCAAGAGTTAGTATTTCACCTGATCTCTTTTGGGCTTTTTCTGCCTCTTGATCATTATAGACCTTAAAAGCCATGCTCAGAAGATCTCGCTGAGGGGTTCGAGGATCCCCATCCACCTATATAAACCTTTTCCATATATCTGGAGCTATTTGGAAAAAAACAAAACAGTGTTATTAGCTGAATCAAATAAAAGAGGGTAGAAGTTTGCAGGAGAAAAAAGATTTGGCGTTTCTTGTTCATTAGCATTCAAAAGAAAAAAAAATTTAAGTGAAAAGCATGATAAGGTAGACCCATAGGAGTTCTAGGATATGACCCCCCCCCCTTTTATATATATTTTTAAATTGACCTTGAAATATTTGCTGGGTACACTTTAAGAATACCTTGACTTTAAAGGTTGTAAGAAATACCCATAATTCGAAAGGTTTGACAAAATACAGTAAATGCTTTTGCTACATATGCAGGAGCATTGTCAGTTTTAATCACATCTAGAAGTCCAATAATAGAAAATGCATAGACAATGAGCTATAACATGCTTAGCAGCCTCTCCTGTTCTAGCAGAGGCTACTATAAATCCAGAATAAGTATCTACTGTAACGTGGACAACGGACTGTTTGCCAAATGAAGGTATATGAGTAACATCCATTTGCCAAAGTTGTCCTGGTAGGAGTCCTCAAAGGTTAACTCCAAATGAAGGGACAGATTGTAGTATAGGACCCCTTAGAAAGGATTTAACAATCTGCCGTGCTGCTTCTCAAGAAAGTTGAAACTGTTTACGCAGGGCTGCAGCGTTCTGGTGATGAACAGAATGAGACTGAATTGGTAGATCTGTCATGGTTGCTCCAATAATTTTCTTTTGGGTAGCTTGATCAACAAGGGCATTCCATGGTGCTAAAGCTCCAGGGAGCATGGAGTGAGCTCAAATATGTCCTATAAACACGGAGCTCTATGTTGACATACAAGTCTTTTGAAGAAGGAGAAACTGCTGAAATAGTTCCTCATCAGTAGTTGTCCCTAAGACAGCAGTCTCTATAGTGGGAACAACCATAAGTAAATATTTGCTGTCTGTATACAGATTAAAGGAGGAAGATGGCAAATGCTGAAAAGCCATGATAATGTAACTATTTTATCAGCTGGGTAGTGAGAATCAATTTGGCTGTAAAATTTGCAAAAGCGATTTGCCATTTAGTGGAAGTTTCCCAGAGCCATTGTTGTTGATCCTTTGAAAAAAGGAACAATAATTTGAGGTTCAAAACCTATAAACTGTAAGAGTCACCTACATCCCTTGATAATCAAGGAGGTGACAAGATCAAAATATGGAGATAAAACTTTCTTAAGAGTAACAGCTAAATGAATCCATTTAATAGGACCTGAAGCTTGCCACAATAGTCCCGTTGGAGTGTAACTTGAGGGATAAATTAGCAAGGCAATTGATTCTTCAGGATTTATGTATCTTAGTTGTTCTTGTAGCAAGGCTTTTCCTATAAGCTTTAAAGCTTGTTGTCCTGCAGCTGTAAGTAGCCAAGGAGAAGCTGGTTCATCTGAGCCTCTAAGACTATCAAAAAGTGGTTTCAGTTCCCCGGTAGTTAATTTCAAGGAAGGTCTAAGCCAACCATGATGGAAATATTGTATATCTGCCCTGTACAACATGATAGCTACTAGATATCTGTGACTGTGGAACACTTGAAATGTGGCTTGTACTACTAAAGAACTGAATTTTAAATTTTATGTAATTTTAATTAACTTAAATAGCCATGTGACTAATGGCTTTTGTATTAGTTAACACAGCTTGTAGATCATTCTGAGAGGGGAGTCACAATACTTTCCAATTGAAAATGGTCAAAGGATGATTGTATTTTAAGATATTAAAGTGACTGTGATAGCATTTTTTCCTAGGCGACGTGGAGTACAGTTTGGTTGAGATTATTTATAGTAATCCAGATTTTAATGGACAAAGGCCTGAAACAGAAAAGGTGGCAGTGAAGGGGAAATAGGAGAAATTATGAAGAAGCAATTTCTAATACTTGAGTACTTAATAGATATGATATCACAGTTTTCCTCCTTTAATGCATAAGAGACAATGAAATAATTGAAAAAGAAAATAGGTTAAAGTGCAGGCAACTAGTTTTTTTTAATTTAATTTATTTATTTATTCATTTTAGAGAGGAGAGAGGGGAGATAGATAGATAGATAGATAGATAGAGAGAGAGAGAGAGAGAGAAGGGGGAGGAGCAGGAAGCATCAACTCCCATATGTGCCTTGACCAGGCAAGCCAGGGTTTTGAACCGGCAACCTCAGTGTTTCCAGGTTGATGCTTTATCCACTGCGCCACCACAGGTCAGGCCTTGTTTTTTTAATTTTATTATTTTTTTGTGACAGAGACAGAGAGAGTTAGAGAGAGGGACAGACAGACAAGAAGCGAGAGAGATGAGAAATACCAATTCTTTGTTGTGGTACCTTAGTTGTTCATTGATTGCTTTCTCATATGTACATTGACCAGGGGCCTACACAAGACTGAGTGACCCCTTGCTCGAGCCAGTGACCTTGGGCTCAAGCTCGTGAGCCTTGCTCAAACCAGATGAGCCTGTGCTCAAGCTGGCAACCTCGGGGTCTTGAACCTGGGTCCTCCATGTCCCAGTTCGATGCTCATCCACTGCTCCATGCCTGGTCAGGTGAGGCACTAGTTTTGAAGCGAAGATAATTGGATCTTCTTAAAGCATCATTATAGGATGTAGGGATTAATTCACTAAATGTCAATGAAAACAGTGCATGAACTCTAAAGTGCTTTACAAATTTAAGAGATAGTGAATTTAAAATATCTGGTTGGAACTATCCAGAAGATAGTTTTTGGTAAAAGTTGATAAGGAACAGGGTTAACAGTCCAATACAGACTTTCCTCCCTTCAAGCAGAGCGCTTGTTTAATATCACCATTGTTGTCTATACTCTGAAAGTGCATGGAAAAAAAAAAAAAGAAACAAATCAAAGTAGAGCAAATAAAATTAAAAAGAGAAGTAAAGATAAAAAAAAAAGAAGAGACTTACAAAAGAAGGGTGCTCAGCTCACAATCATTGGACTGATAAAAATGAAATTGGAATCTGTGGCTTTCATAAAATGGTCTTCATTAATCAGTTTTTAAATCTGTGACAGACTGATATTTAGCTTACTTCCTGTGGTATTAAATTCCATTAGCATTGGTTGAACAAAGGAATTTACAGGCTTATTGAGACTCAAAGCAGGAACACAAATAACTGTACTAGAATAAAGAATGTGTTGAGGTATGGCATTCTGTTTGAATTTAAAGCAGAAAGGGAGAGATGATAATTCAGGAAGGTTGACAATAATGGGTTTATGGTGAAAGTGATCATTTTACAAGGTGGCGTAAGAGAATAGAGAACTTTTAGATCCATAAAAGGCATCAAGGAGATTCCAACTAATAGATTAATTGTGAACCACATTATTACATTGGGACTGTGATGTGGTTCTGAGGAAGATATTCATTTTTGAAAATCTAAGCTGGTGATATATATTGGAGGTCATACAATGGAGTGTCTTAATGGTTAGATATATTCAATGACTATTTCTTAATTATCTGCTAAATAGTGGACATTCTTTTGACCAATGAAGGAAATAGTGATATATAAGACAGACAAATTCACTACTATCATAAAGCTCATATTTAATAAGATAGAGACAGCAAACAAAAATCATACAATTAATTAGTTTTATTTATGGTAAGTTCCTTTAGGGAAATAAAAATTGCATTTAAGTGTATAACACAAAAACATAGCACCTTCTTAGAAGTAAAAAAAAAAGATTTTCTGAGGAAGTTAAATTTCAGCTAATACTTGAAAGATAAATAGGTGTTAATTTACATATGGGAAAAATATTGTACCCTTGATGGCTATTGGAAGCTTGTATGAGGCCAGGTTTGAATTGTTACAGCCTGAAGAAAAGCTTAAATCTTTGTGTTAAAGTGTTTGGACTTTGGTGAGTGACCTTAGACAATGGTGGTTTTGTCCAAAGCAAATGGGCTGTTCCTATGGGGACAGAAAGCTAAGAAAACATGGGCTTTAAATTAAGGCATTCAGACAATGGCACAGGTACTTGGGCCCACTCAGAAATGTTCAGGTGCTGAAGGTGTATACAGGAGGATACATAAAGGTCTGAAGGCTTTTTTAGATAATGTTGGAGGGCTTCAGTAAAGCAGATCCTGGCACACTGTTGGCTGTTTTAACAGTCACAGATCTTGAATGTACAGGCCAAGTGCGACCTGGCATTGCATGTTAGATTGAGGTATGCAGAGATGCTACCTAACCTAAACCCATTTTTTTCCTCCAGGGTACAACTAAGCTTATCTTCCAGTCTTCCTTGCAGTTAGCTATGTTCATGTGCTTCAGATTTAGTCAGTGGAATAGGAGTGGAAATGGCGTACTATTTTTAGCCCTGCCTCATGTAAACATTCCTCATGTAATTCTTTCTGCTTTATTCCCATCCACTGCCTTAGTGAGACGAACAGGATGACCTTGGAATTCACCTAGTAAAGATGATAAAACTTAAGGGGAAATTTAACATTAAGAGGTAACACAGAAGTAGTTTTTGCCTTTTCAGATATAGTACATGCTTAAAATATAATTTAACCTCTTGCTGGTAGATTTCTGCCAGTTGAGATTATGCCTATAGTTTATGGAATATAGATCTATTAATTTGACTGTCATTCTAATAAAAACTAGCAGAATATCTTCACTTACTTTTTTCTTCACTCAAATACTGAAGAATCTATGCTATTTTTGTTTATTTAATATTGCTGAGGACTAAATTTATAATTGTGCCTAGGAGTAAAACTGTTCTAGAAGTTGGGAGCTGTATTAAATTTGACTGGTGTAAGGCATATAATGGATGTCTGGACTCTATTACTATGAGAAAAAATAATAATAAAACCACAGTAAGTTACCATTCTACACCTAAAAATGGGTAAAATAAAAAAGCCTGTCAAATATTTATAGGAACTTAGGGTAACCAGAACTCTCAAATATTGTTATAAGAATATAAAATTATACACCCAGCTTGGAAAAATCTTGGTAGTTTCTAATACTGTTAAATATTCTTTAATATTAAGGTCTAGGAACTTTATTCCTATGTATTTATATGAGAAAATGATAATATATCCACAAAACTCTTTGTACATACTATTAAGGTGACCAATTGTCCTCCTTTAGGGAGGACAATCCTTCTTTTGTAAGTTCTGTCCTCTCTCAAAAAGTGTCCTTCTACATGTCCTCCTTTTTGATATTGGAAGACTAATCATAAATGTCTGAATTCTATCAATGCAGAGTTGATCCATTGCGTGTGATGTGACGTATTTGTATTTGACATGACGATTCATCAAGGATCAGTACAATGCACCAAGACGTGATTATGAGATGCATGTGCTCCTCATGGGAGACCTTGAGAGAGCCGCAAATGGCTTTGTGTACTTCTCACTGAAACACGACACAGCACATACGACATTGTAGATTCATGATTATTTCTTTCTCAGTGAATATTCAATCATAGACAGGTAAACACAATTCGTGTTTTATTAATTTATTATCTATTTAATAATTTCCAAATACATATAATTTTATTTACAAGTATTTTTCCAAAATTTGAGTTTTAAAGTGGAAATCTAACCTCAAACCATATCATTTAATAACGCATTTTGATTAAATAGTTGCATAAAATAGATTTTTTTAATAAGAAAATGATAAACACACCTGAATATCACTCCAAATTAGTGGTTTTGTTTGATATTTAGTTTTGTTAATTTAGCTTCCAGAAAATTTGCCTACCATGATGTAACATTTTCAGTTCCTAATGTGCTTGCACTGTTGGCATAGCTCTATATTTAATTTTTAATTTCATTTAATGAATGGAAAAATCAAAAAAGAAAAAATGCCATTTCAACGATAAATTGAAAAATACATTTTCATTTCTCATATCAAAGAAAGATACCATTGTTTTCTGCAATATTTGCAGCAAAGAATTTTGTACTACAGTTGGGGGCAGAGCAGCTATAACAAACCACTTGACCACCAACAAACATAAGCAATCATTAGATACATCAACTTCCAGTTGTAAAGTAACAAGTTTTTTTAAAACTTCAAATTTTTCTGAAGATGAAAAACAGTTGGCTGCAATAAAGGGAGCATTTGCATTTCACATCATAATTCACAAAGTTTTTGTAGTATGAATTGTACAAGTAAATTATTGAAAAAGTTTCACAATAAAAAATTTTCATGTGAGGCTATTTTGAAATCAGTATTTAAAAATTACTGTAATAAAACACTTATAGAGCAGTGATCCCCAACCTTTTTTGGGCCATGGACCGGTTTAATGTCAGAAAATATTTTCATGGACCAGTCTTTAGGGTGGGACAAATAAATGTATCATGTGACTGAGACAAGCATCAAGAGTGAGTCTTAGATGGATTTAACAGAGGAAATCTGGTCATTTTTTAAAAATAAAACATCGTTCAGACTTAAATATAAATAAAATGAAAATAATGTAAGTTATTTATTCTTTCTCTGTGGACCGGTAACAAATGGCCCATGGACCAGTACTGGTCTGAGGCCCGGGGTTTGGGGACCATTGTTATAGAATTGGAAACTGCAGCATTTGTAATGATTTTATCTGATGCATCAAATCACAATGAAATTAAATTGTATCCAATAATAGTAAGATATTTTAATGTTACCAAGGGCATTCAAGTAAAAATTTTAAATTTAGAATTCACTGAGGGCGAAACTTCTGAAATTTTGTCAAACCATTTATACAGAGTAATAAATGAAAACAATCTGAAATCCAAAGTTGTTGTACTAACGGCTGATAATATGAGTACAAATTGTGGTGGGCAAAGATGCATAGGGTGAATAATGTGTATGTAAAATTACAAGAGTTAAGACTATACTTTCAGGGATCATTTCTATAGTTTGTTACTAGAGAAGTTTCTCTGATCGTGTAGAGTACCCAAAACCATGAAGAGGAGTTGCAGTGTTCCCTCCTGATCGTGAAGCCAGCTCTTGGCGTTGCTTGTGCAACTGCCTTTTGCCATTGATGGTCGTTCTTCTCTTCCTTTGGGAGAGTAAGAGGGAGAGAACGCAGTCTGAGTGGTAAAAAAAAAAAATTACAAGAGTTACTGCAAAAGAAAATACTAGGAATAGGTTGTAAATGCACATATTTTGTCAAATGCAATCAATACAGTGTCATGTGCCATGCCAATTGATGTAGAAGTAATAATAACTTTTTATTTATTTGCATTTTAGTCATCTTATCATTCATGTTGCTACTTTAAAACAATTTTGTGAAGATGCAAATGTTGAATACAAAAAATTTTTAGGATATTCAAAAGAGCTTGTTCTACAATTATTTGAGCCTCTCTGTTCATATTTAAAAGTTTAGACAAATGTCCTAAAATCCCAGAATTGTTTTTCAATAATATAATATCTGAGATATTAATGTATTTTGTACATAATCAAGCATCTATTTTTCACAAAATGATTCCAAAGATTGAAGGTGAACACATTTTAGCTACAGAAGTTAGTCTTATTTTGAATGACTTTATCCTTCAATATAAATTTTGTTTGAAGAAAAATATCTTCCTTTAATTATTAAAAGAAAATTGTCAGACTTAGAGGAATCAAATCCAGCATAACAGAAAAGTTTATCAAAGAAGTGTGGAATTTTTACCAGACATGTTTTCAATATATTGACGAATGGTCTGAAACAAACATCATGGGAAATAACAGTTTTCAATGGTGTTTTTTTTACTTCATTGCAAGTATCTTGGACAGATATTGAATCTTGTCTTGAGTTTTTGTCTAAAGAAATGCCAGACATAAAAATAGATGACAATAGTCTCTTTGAAGAAATTAGAAGACTGAATGTATATTTAAATTCTGAAAAATTAATACAATGGGAAAATGAACATGTCAAAATTGACAAAAGATGGGTGGAAATATTCAGCCATTTCAAAAATGAACATATTCCATGTGAAAATTTCTTTATTCTTGTTTAATTTACATTGTGCTTCCCTGGAACTAATGCAGCAGTTGAAAGAGTTTTTTTTTAATTGCTAATAATTTTTAGACAAGTGAGAAGTCGAGATTGAATGTTCATACTCTAGCTGTAGCACTTGCCGTAAAATTCAATATGAAGGATATTTCTTGTTCAGATATTTCCAATGTATTGTTACAAGATGATGCATAGGCCAAAAATATTCATTCAGTGGGAAAGTACTCATTTAGATAATATTATAATTATACTTTTTTATAATTATTATTAAAAATTAATTGGCTTGTAAGCATAATTATAATATAAAATAGTATAAATGTTTTTATTATGCACTTATATTATAGTGTATTATTGTTGCAATGAATAAAATGTTTCTTTTATTTAAGATATTGTTTTCTTTAATTTATTTTGTCCTCCTTTTCATTGCAAAAAAGTTGGTCACCCTAATACTATCCATAGTGGCTTTATTCATAACACCTAAAAAGCTGGAAATAGCTCAAGTATCTATCAACAGAAGATTTGATTTAAAAAAACTGAGCCATATTCCTACCCAGAATACTACTCAGTAATTAAAAAAAAACAACAATATACTGATGCACATAACAACATAGGTCAATTTCAAAAACATCTTGAGTGAAAAAAAACCCAACAAGACACTAAAGCAGGGGTCAGGAGTCAGGAACCTTTTTGGCTGAGAGAGCCATGAACGCCACATATTTTACAATGTAATTCTGTGAGAGCCATACAATATGTTTAACACTAAATACAAGTAAATGTGCATTTTTTGTAAGACCAACAATTTTAAAGTACAATAAGTCTCTGAATTCTTTTTAATAACGTTGTTATGCTGTTGCTAACCAATGATGAACTTCTTACCATTAATGCGACTTCTGGTGCTGCATGGTTTTGCTAATGGCTTTGTAATCTGGTTGATACATGGCGAGGTTAAGCTTTATGCAGGCGTTGAGACTTCCATTCATTAAACGTGATTGTAGGTTGGTCTTAACATTCTTTAAATGTGAGAAAGACAGCTCACATGCATACATAGAGCCAAACATTGTCAGTACAGCAGTACTCACACACTGCAGTGTGTGGTATGTGACAGGAAGCGCGTTCCAAGTTTTGACAATCGGCTGGTCCGGGGGTTGAAGTTTTTTCATTTGTCGCCACTTGTGTTTGCTCTCCAACTCTGCTTGCTGTTGTGCAAGTCTTTCCAAATCTTCATTCAGTGACTTGAACTTATTCACCCACATGTTTGAGGCCTTTAGGTCAGCAGCTTGTAGCTCGAAATCGCTGATGGAGACACCGGGGATGTAACTCAGGTTGGCAATGTCCACTGCACACTCCTGAGAATGGGTGATGAACTTAAGAAGACAAGAAGACAAGTACGCTCACGAAATTCTCCAAAGCTCACTTTGAATGACTGCAGAAGATTAGATGTGAAGCTGCTAACTGCTGGAGATCAAGATGTTGAGCAGGGTCACTTGCTATGCATGCATCATTAAACTCTCCCAGTTTTTCAAAGTGTGGTAAATGACCTGTTTTAATGTCAGTGACCTGTTTCAAATGCAAACACTGCTTGTTGAAGGGTTAATACTGTATTTACAATGTCTTGCATATACACATTTTGCTGGTTCAGATGTTCAGTCATGTCCACGAGATAGTAGAACTTCAGGAGCCACTCAGTGTTAGCTAACTCAGGATTCTCAACGTTTTTCATTTCAAGAAAATCCGGATTTTGCTCAGACAAACTGCAAAACGGCTGAGTACCTTCCCTCTTGACAACCAACACACATTGCTGTGCAGAAGCAGACCAGGATAATTATTCCCAACTTCATCCGGCAGTGTTTTAAACTAGTGATCATTTAAAGCTTAGGCAACAATAAAGTTGACCACTCGAATGACCAGCGACATCACCTCACCAAGCTGCTCACCACACATCTGAGCACAAAGTGCCTCCTGATGTAGGATGCAGTGAAAACTTAGGATGGGTCTCTTTTCATGTTCATGAAGAAGCACTACGAATCCTCTGTTTTTCCCCACCATGCATGGAGCACCATCAGTACACACCAAAATAAGTTTATCCATTAGTAGATTTTTTTTTTAGCAAACTCAGAGAAAGACTTGAATAAATCCTTCCCTCTTGTTGTCCCTTTCATAGGTAAAACAGCAAGACCTTCCTCACGTACTGTGTCACCAACAGCATACCTTGCAATCACACTGAATGGAATAAATGGCTTATGTCTGTTGACTCATCCAAAGCGAGAGAAAAGAATAGTGCTGCATTTATGTCCTTCACTTGTGTTGCCTCAATTTGATTTGCCATCATGATGGTACGATCATGAACAGTTCTTGCTGACAGAGGCATGTCTTTTATTTGTTTGATTATCTTGTCTTTATCCGAAAAGTTGTCAAAAAGTTCATTGACAACATCAAGTATAAATGTTTTGGCATACTCCCCATCTGTGAATGGCTTTCTGTTTCTCACAATTGCCAAAGCACCAGCAAAGCTAGCCGAATTCCAGTCACCTTGTTGGGTCCAAACACAAAGTTGCTGCTGACTAGCTTGCACTCTGCACAGTAGCACTTGACATGCTTTCTTCCTGCTATCCCCCACTGGATATTTTGATGCAAATGTAGTATGGCGTGTGTCGAAGTGCCACTTTATATTTGACCGTTTCATTGATGTAATTTTATCATTGCATATTAGACACACTGCAGAACCTGCTCTCTCCACAAAGGTGAATTCCTCTGTCCATTCCTGCTGAAAAGTACAATACTCCTGATCTTTTTTTCTTTTAGCCATGTTCTTCGTCAAAAGGGTTTCTGCACTTAGCTAGCTGACTACTTGATTAAAAGGAGGGAAGTTTACTTCCTGACTTCACAACGACCCGTGTACATTCCACATTTTCCAATAAAAATTTGGTATTGTCTTGGAGGAAGCTGTGATTGGCTCCAGCCTCCCGCAACCATGAACATGAGTGGTAGGAAATGAATGGATTGTAATACATGAGAATGTTTTATATTTTTAACATTATTATTATTTAACATTTTTATTAAAGATTTGTCTGCGAGCCAGATGCAGCCATCAAAAGAGCCATATCTGGCTTGCGAGCCATAGGTTCCTGACCCCTGCACTAAAGAGTACATACTTTACAATTCTATATAAATGCATTTCTTGTTCAGAGAAAATTTATCTTTCATGAGGGACAGGAATTCACTGGGAAGCAATAAAAGTTAAGGTAACTTCCTGGAGTGACGAAAACTAATCCACTTCACAATAAAGGTGCGGTATATACATTTGTCCAAAATAATTAAACTGTACACTGAAAAACTGTACGTTGTAAATTATACTTCAGTAAAAAAAATAAATAATAAATTAAAAACCTGTACTTAAAAAAATATGAGGTGTAAAATTCTGAGCTTTGAAAGAACAATAACCATTCTAGCAAATAATAGCCTTGGTTTGAATTGTCAAAAAGCATTGACTCTGCACAGGCATTGAGAACTTTTCTAGCTGAGTCTGAGATGATTAGGAAATACTAAAAAGAATTCTTCACTCTTTTTTCTGTGAACTTGTAATTCACGTGGAATTTTATTTTGACTTTAATGCCATCAGTTGTTAGAATTCGACTTAAAAATTTATTTAATATTTAATGTCTATCTGGAAAGTTGATAATGTTGGGAATCTTGTATTTACATTTGAAACATCTATAGATTATCAAGATTAGTATTTTTTTTTACTGGAGAATCTTTATGCTTTATATTATATTAGTATCCTAAAGATGTCTTTTAATTTTATTGAAAAACCTCTGAAATGCTATGTTGGACATTATATCTGGACATGATTTAGGATGGAAAAAAAGATTAAGGAGCAAAATTTTAGCCTTAGCCTTCTGATCAAACTTTACATGACCTACAAAAGTCTAGGGGGAATACTCAAAACGAAGGAACTGTCCCTGGTCAATGACTGTGATAAGTGACATAAGAATTATTTTGACCGAAAGATACTTGAAAAACAGCAGGTGCGGGAGGATGCTCTGACCTTTCCTTTCTTCCTTCAAGCAGGAGATAAATCTCCCACGTGCCGGATGCTCTCCCTGTACAAGAAGGGTAGAAACAATCTTATTGTCAGAAGCAGCATCAAACCTAAGAGAATTCTGTACAAACAGACCTTGTTTATATAACTTTTACTTTCCTTTAGTCTCCTTATAAAGTCCAGTTACTTTTCTATAATTTCCTCTCTTTGATGAACTTAGTATATAAGCATTTACCTAGGCCAGGGGTCCCCAAACTACGGCCCCCTGAGGCCATTTATCCAGCCCCTGCCGCACTTCTGGAAGGGGCACCTCTTTCATTGAAGGTCAGTGAGAGGAGCACATTGACCATCTCATTAGCCAAAAGGAGGCCCATAGTTCCCATTGAAATACTGGTCAGTTTGTTGATTTAAATTTACTTGTTCTTTATTTTAAATATTGTATTTGTTCCTGTTTTGTTTTGTTTTGTTTTTTAGTTTAAAATAAGATATGTGCAGTGTGCATAGGGATTTGTTCATAGTTTTTTTTTATAGTCCGGCCCTCCAACGGTCTGAGGGACAGTGAACTGGCCCCCTGTGTAAAAAGTTTGGGGACCCCTGACCTAGGCTTTGCCACTTCTTTGAGTCCTCATTTTCCCAAAGAAACGGGAAGGTGGGAGGTGGCTCCAATGTACATATAAAATCTGTATGTCTTCCTCATCTTAATTTTTCTTATGTCAATTTAGTTCTCAGGCCCAGCCAGAGCTTCTGAGACAGTAGAGGTTAAGTTTTGCCTTCCTAAGTTAACAAGGGATTAATGAGGTCCCACTAGCCAGCTGCTGGCTGCGTGCTCCTTTTTAGTCGTAGCTATTAAAAAAAATCACCTTCATCTGAAGCCTCTTATCTCTCAGCTCAGAGTTTAGCTCAGGTTGAGGGGTAGATGTTTCTTTACAGGTGATATTTAAAATTGGCAGTATTTAAACTAGCCATGAAAAGAAGGAACAGAGTAAAAAAAGAGGACCAAGAAAGAACTCTTAACACATATTATTTATAGAGGATCTGAAAGAAGAGAAAAGGTCTGTGAAGTAAATGGAGAACAAGTAATTGAGATATGGGAGAAGGAAGCTACAGACAGGGAGAATGTTAGAACCTGCCAAAGTGAAGCTTTAGGAATATCAGGGCAGCCTGGTTTGATGATGTAAAATTCTAAAAGGAGGACAAAAAAGAAAGGCAAGTCCTGTGTTCAGTATCAGTCCAATTACAAAACACATGGCAATCTCCAAAAAGCTTCGAAATTCACTATCATTGTTCATGGTTGGAATGTAAGCATTATTAGAATGCAAGTTTGACAAGAGCTTAAGATTGTGTGCTGTTCATTTTGAATGCCTATCCCCTAGTTAGCACTCAATAATATGTTTGTGGAGTAAATAGCTTTAATTTCCCTCACCACACACACCTTGAGTAGATATTTTCCTTGTTCTTATTTTATAGCTAAAGGAACAAAATCTTTGGCCAGGATCACCAAGTTACGTTAATGGCAAAGCCAGACTCCTGATAACTGGTACAACACTATGTTCAATGGCAGTAAAAAACTTCAATCTCACCTCCTCCACCTTATTTGTATGTGTTTAAATGTCAGTTTCTCAATAAGGACAAGCCTGACCACTTCACGCAAAATGACACTTCCGTCTCTGACCATTCACCCTGTCCCATTGCTCTCTATGGCACTTATTACCATTTAATATGTTAGAGAATTAACCTTGTTGTGTTTTTCTTTGTGTTGATTCAGAATAGAAGGTAGAATACAGATTTATTTTCTACTTTGTTCATAGATATATACCACATGTTTTGAGGGGTGACTGGCACTTTAAGAATTATTTGCTGAGTGAAACAGAAGTTTGTAGCTCTTCGGAAGCATAAGAAAATAAAACACACACACACACACACACACACTTTTATAGTCACAAATTTTAACTGCACTTCAGAAAATAACTTAATTTTTTTTTACTTTTTTGATATGCTAAAATCCCTGAACCAAATCAATGAATAAAAAATCAATAGAACTACCACTTTATTGTAAGTCATATAGCACACTGAGCTATTTGGCAAAAAAAAAAAAAAAAAAAAAAAAAAAAAATGACTCTAAAGCATAATATATGTTAACATATGTAAAGTGGATAGTGACTGATTTTCAAAACATTATCCGTACATGTGTGACTTTAATTAGGAAGCTATACTAGATACATTATGAATTTTCATGAAGAAAAAAGCTAGCATCTGGACTTGAGATCCTACACAAAGAGAAAGTGGGTTTCTTTCTCCTCTTCCAGGGCCTGTGAAACCTACATTTCCTTCAGTTAGAATTTCCTCAGAAATAGGAAAATAAAAACTTAAACTGTAAAGTCAATAAGGCTTCACCACAAATTTTCACATTGGTGATACAAAGCTTTAAGGAAATACCACAATTCCATGATTTTTATCATCTCCCATAGCTATAAGATGAAAATATTTTAATAAATCTCTAAATTCTTGTTTTGTACACGTATTTTTTTAACAGCTACTACCAAGGCTAGAAGTATATTTATCTGAGATGTTCATTTTTTTGTTTTTTATTTTAGACTATTATTAGCTTTAACTTTTCCAGATTTGAGTCCCTTAACATAAAAAAACACTACTTTAAAAATATTTTTCTTCAGAAATTTATGAAAATATTTGAAGCAATCATAATTCTATATTAAAACTCTTATAAAGACTTTCTTCCATGTGTAAACAGATTTTACTATCTTGGAAATGTATATGAAAACAATAACTGTTTTTATTCACTAAAATATCTACTTAGGTCCTATAGCACTTATATCTTACATAATATATTATTTAGTTGATATCTTGTAATTCTTTTAAAATTTATTATCTCCCTAAAAATGTCAAAATATCCCAGAAGACAATAAAATATTTAAATAATTTATTTTTACTTCCTTCTACACTGCTCACACAAATTAGGGGATCAGGGAACGTGCAGATAGTCTAATACTTGCAGACTTTTGTATAGTGCATTTTCACCAATGAAATAAAAGTTGGTTTTGCATCTCATTTGCTTAATCGAACAACTTTCTTTGACTTGTCGTTTGCTTTTCTGATGTTCTTATTTAATAAAAAAATCAAATGCCTCTTTTTTTATTGCTTCATATTTATTTTGATATATCCCTTAATTTTTGTGAGCCATATATTATTAAACATAAAGTAAGCATTAAAATATATTTGGTTGATTCAACAATTGGAAATTAATTTAAATACTACCTATTCAATGCAAATAGTTATATATCTTTGTACAAAATATGAGTCATTTTTCCTGAGGACAAGTAAATAATTAATCTAAGATTTCAAAAACTTTATTTTTTCCTTTTTGGTAAATATCAAATAACTCATCTTGCATTTTTGTGAAACTACTAAATGAATATCTATGACTTTGATTATTCATAATATATATATGCATTTATATATATCCAATTATTGCTGTACACTGTGTTAGATACTTTAGCACATTTTTAAAAATTCTTTATAAAAGCTCACTGTTTTCATATTACAGATGAGAAAGCTGAGGCATAGGGAAGTATAATTAATTGTCTAAGATCTTACTGGCAGTAAAAATCAAAGTTGATATTTAAATGTAAATCTTTAGAATGCAAAATCAATTATCTTTCCAAAGTTACACAGCTGACCCATTACTTACACAGTCTTTATCCAAACCAACAGGTATTACTGGTGTATACTGTGTTTATGTAACATGCTAATTCATATTATATATATTAGAGTAACTTCTAAACATAAGTGAATACCTCTAAATGAATGGGGAGTAATGCACACATAAATATGAGACTGGCTTTCTTGACTTTATATCATGTATATGCCTCTAATAAAAGAGGATTGCATTTTGGCCCTTTCTGAAATGACTTTTATTTGGGACAGAAAAATGTTGATTACTTTCATGACAAGACAGAACAGATAATCTTAATTCAGTAGCTATTCTTTTGTATTTACTTTGAATGCTTTTCCTCTCTTAAAGTCCAGCATAGTAACATTTATTGCTAAACAATACGAAAAGAATCCCGTAGTCTAAATTCAAGTCTATACTATTTGGGTTATTCACTATTTGTCATGTGTTAGGCATTTAATAGATATTCAAATATTTACTTTACTGAGTAAAGACTGTGTGATTATTTCTATGAAACTAAGAACACTAAGGCTCCATCCAAACCACTGTGAATTAGAGTGCTGATTTCAGATGAGTTTTTATTCAGGCTGTTCAAGCACATGTTTCCTTTGGCTGTTTGGTGTCTCTGATTTTATTATATCATCAGTAATTAGGGAAATCAAGTTGAATGCTCAGCTTAATATATTCACTCCATAAGCAGCCTCTGCAATAAATTTCAAGGCTTAGAGATTAATAAACCCTTTCATACAATACAGGATTTATGACAGAAAACTCCAGAATTTGTGTTATTACAGAAAATTCCCTCTGGTTTGCTCTTTTCATGACTATGAAGGCCACTAAAGTAAGGATACATCTTTTTGGTTCAGTTTCTAATTTTTGATTCATCATCTTCAATTTTGAGAAAACAAGCCCTGAGGGGCTGCTGGCTTTCATCACTGAAATAAAATTATGACTCTAATCTCCAATCTTCTGTTTTGTTAGCAGTGTTTGAAGAATAATTTCAATTTTTTTTAATTTAATGAATTTACTGGGTGATGCTGGTTAATAAACATATAGGTTTCAACTGTGCAATTCTATGATACATCATCTGTATATAAACCAATTTCAATTTTAACTTGTCTATTCTCCCTTCTCTCTCAGTACAGAGCTCTTGATTACAAGAGAGGTGGAGGTGTTGTTGCTGGTGGTGATGGTGTGTGTGTGTGTGTGTGTGTGTGTGTGTGTGTGTGTGTGTGTGTAAGGGCGGTAGGGTGGGGAAGGAGAATGGGAGGCAGCATAGATAGACATATTTGTTGATCTGTTTGTAAGTCTAACATATATTTTAGCTGAGATTTCTCCAATGTTAATTGTACATGCAGAATTCATGCTGGGAAAATCTTCTTGGGAAAAAAAAAATGAAGTGCACAGCCGGCCTCTTATGTAAGATGTTTATTTTCATCCAATGCAACACACCATAGGAAGAACAGAAAACAGGCCAGTGCTTCTGGCCAGTTACATCACATCATCAGAAGAACACAGGAAAGCCTAATCACCATATTGTTAAGTAAAAGGATAATTTTCTTTCACAATTGTTTCTCTTGTAGAAACCTTTATTTCAGGAGATAGGGATCTTTCTCCCTTTTATATTTATTTCTTCAGATTCTATAAAAACATTGAAGCTACCTGAATTTCAGTTCCTATAAATACACATAAACACTCATTCCAGTACTTCTTCTCTGGGTCTCCAAATTTAAAAAAAATTGGATCATTTTAGGAGCACATTGTTCATCCTAAGGATGTTGTGAAGAAGGAGGGATCATCATCTTTATATCTGATATTTTAGAAGAATAATAATTTGCTTTAGATTGCCCTGTTTTTAGACTGCTTTGCTTGTATATTTATATGAGCATCATATTTATTTCATGAACTGCAAATTAAATGAACAATTTAATAAAAATGTTTTAAGTAGATAATTGTTTCTTTTATAGTATAGCTATTATTGCAGTTTACAAAGAATGAAGTGGATGAAATTGTGTGTATGAATATAGTATTCTTTTATCAATTCAGAATCTAAAAGGAATGAAAAACATAATCCTTTGTATTTTAGAGGTTGATTCATCTATTCTTAGAAAATATACCAAAATACAACTAACCACTCTGATTCTGCTTACGACAGCTTGGAAAAATGTTTTCTCTGTTAATGGGCAACCTTCAGGATTATTCTCCTTTATCCACTTTTTAATATTCTATTTGCCTGTTCTTGTTTTGTTCTCCCTCTAGAGGAAATTAGTGGATATTACAATTCAAACTCTAAAAATCTAATATACAGTCTCATTGAAATACTACAATCATAAAAGTAATTCCTTGACTTCATTTATATTCAACTTAACTCAGTTCAATAAATCATTAAGTAGTTCTGTTTTCAGTATCTTTTCTTTAAGTTGAAGTGTCAGTTTCTTAAAGGTCCTTTTCCATTTATTTTTTCTTTGATAGCAAAACCAAAACGTTAACCTTGAAAAGGTGGGTATGCTTTTGTGATTTCAACAATCTGATCATTATGTTCCAGGATTCACATTACACCTGTTATGCCATCTTTGGGAGGCACTGGATGCCATTTATTGTTGTACTAGTTGGACATACCAATAAAAAGTGGACCAATACCCTGCAGATATGACAATCAAATATTAGGATTTGGACCAATATATCAATAAATATCCATCTTTCAACTAAAGATTATTATAGAAAAGGGATCCCTTTCTCTGTTTTTTAGAGATGTGAAAGGTTTGATTTGTAGAAGCTTGTTTTCTCTATCTGGAAAATGGGGATAATCATATTTACCTCATGTAGTGCAAGGATCAAAAATTATATATCCAGTACCCAGTATGTGACTGGTTCAGAGCAAATTCCTTTTATTTTCCATTTTTGTATAACAAAAGTTGTCTGGCTTGGACTGAAAAGTAAAAATAAAAATTTGCTAAACTTTTCAGGAGATTCTCCTCATTTCTTGAGATACGAACAGACCAACATATGATTTTTTTTTTTTTTTTTTTGTATTTTTCTGAAGCTGGAAACCGGGAGAGACAGTCAGACAGACTCCCACATGCGCCCGACCAGTATCCACCTGGCACACCCACCAGGGGGCGACGCTCTGCCCACCAAGGGGCGATGCTCTGCCCCTCCAGGGCGTCGCTCTGTCGCGACCAGAGCCACTCTAGCGCCTGGGGCAGAGGCCAAGGAGCCATCCCCAGCGCCTGGGCCATCTTTGCTCCAATGGAGCCTCGCTGCGGGAGGGGAAGAGAGATACAGAAAGGAAGGAGAGGGGGAGGGGTGGAGAAGCAGATGGGCGCTTCTCCTGTGTGCCCTGGCCAGGAATCGAACCCGGGACTTCTGCACGCCAGGCCGACGCTCTACCACTGAGCCAACCGGTTATGATTTTTTTTTAAGATACGAGCTACGACTCGGTCTGTATTTTTGTTTGAGATCCGAGCAAAATTCCGAGATAAGAGTCATGATTCAAGAAGCTGCCGCTAGTTGGCACATTGGCGCATGAGTCCAGTATCGGCAGTTTGATATGAGTTGACTGATTTACAAGTTCAGTTATAGAACGAATTAAATTCATATCTCAAGGTACCACTGTACCTTCTTTTATGCTCTTACTTCAAATGTTATAGTCATGGCATAATTTTGTCTTTGAAATGTTGCTTCTAGACTCTTGCAGAAATGTCAGTCATGGCAGGTTGGTCCAAAAAGACAGAGATCTGTGATGTCCATATGTCAGTAGGAGCTATATTTGTGCTGGAATGTAGAAAGAAATATTTTGACATAGAAAAAAGTTCGGCATATAAAGCTTTAAAAGACAAGAATAGACTCTGGCTAGTTGGCTCAGTGGTACAGCATTGGCCCAGCATGTGGATGTCCTGGATTTGATTCCCAGTCAGGGCACACAGGAAAGGTGACCATCTATCTCTTCTCCTTCTCCACCTCTCCCTTTTCTTTCTTTGTCTCTCTCTCTCCTCCTCCCACAGTCATAGTTTGATTGATTTGAGTAAGTGACTCTGGGCACTGAGGATGACTCTGTGACCTTGTCTCAGATGCTAAAAATAGCTTGGTTGCAGAGCAACGGAGCAACACCCCAGTTGGGCACTCTCAAGAGTCTGTCTCTCTGCCTCCCCTGCTGTCACTTAAGTAAAAAAAAAAAAGGAAAACAAGATACAATAGAGTATGATCATGTAATATATTTGCACTTTAAAAGCCTAGAAAATTATTTATGAAACTATTTGGTGGAAGGTAAAATTATGCAGAACTTTGGAAAACTTCCTTTTTCTGTATTATAACTATAACATGGAGAAAATATTCAATAGATAATACATATAGTAAAATTTATAAGGAAATAAGTAGGTCTTTCTCCCACTTCTGAACCCCAGTAACTTAGTTTTCCTCCCCCAAACTGTATACAGTTTATTTTATCATCTTTTAAAGATTTCTCTATGCATTATACATAAGTAAGTATATGGATGCATATATGTATATATAATTGATTCTTGTTATTCACATTGGTTATGTTCCCTAGTCTCTGTGAACACTATATTAGCAACCACTGTATCATTCATTGCCCCAAGGGGAAATACAAAGTTAGGTTGCTGAGAGTCTCTGGTCACAACATTGTCATCAACTGATCAATACATAAGTTTCTCTTATGTATGTTTCTGTTTAAAGACATCTTAGTTATGATTCATTAATATTAAACTCACAGCCAACAGCTCTGTAACTCATGCCTGGACAAAGCTTATCCAACACACATATGTTCCCTGTAAGGCACATCACAGCCTTCTTGTGCTCAGGAACTCTAGAAATTCCTTCAGCACTATGCTTGGAGCCATTTTAAACAGCAAAATCACCAACAAAAGGCACACAAAATGGAAAAAAACTAGGTACTAAAGAGACCACAAAAAATATACTTGCTTATAGTATGGAGGCAGAACCCAGAAGGAAAGCATTGCCTTGTTTGATCCTCTCTCATACACTAGCAATATGTTATAAACATTGCTCTGATCATTGCATTACATAGCTCAGTGTTTAAGAGTGCAGCCTCTGTAGTTAAACTGTTTAGAATCAAATCCTGACATTAGTCTTGACTAGCTATGTGAACTTGAGCAGGTTAGCTATACTTTCTGTGCCCCCTGTTAACTCATCTACAATATGGGAATTGTAAGAGTTCTACTTGATGGGTCATGAGGATCAAATAATGTGCAAAAAACACATTAAGACATGTCTATTTGCTTTATCATCATTTCAGAGTATTATTTTGGGAATTTTTTCTTACTGGCCAATAAGAATTTCATATAGCATGTCCTCATTCTTTATAAAAACAAAATGATATAAGATTGTGTGGCTACATCATTATTTTTAAATCTCCTGTCAACAGATTAAATTTGGATATTGTTCTATCTTTTACTTCAAGAGGAATTGAATTGTGGGACACATTTCCACATGCACATATGGAAATATATCTCTAGGCTAAGAGGTGGTGTGTTTTTAATTTAATGTATATTACCAAGTTTCTCTCCAAGTTTTGTTATACTAATCATATGTAACTGGAGGGGGAGTGGAATATTTTCTTTCAATAAAGAGAGAGAAAAAGAATGATTTATAGTTCTTACCTTTTGCTCAAATGCAAAGATCATGTTCTTCTTGTTAAGTTGAATAAATAAACCCTTTATTGTTTACTATGGCAGTGTAAGTAATTAAAATGACATTTTATGCCACCCAATGTTTTATATTTATAAAGCACCAAAAGGTTTGAAAATATTTTGCAGATGTTATATGAATTCTCTTTTAAGTTCACTAATACAGAACACTGTGTCAACCCATTGGAATTTTACCATGTCAGTTAAATAGGAGTAAAATTATCAGTTTCTTTACTTGATGCTCCTTTTTACATTAGTCAGCCACCAATAAAGTCACTTGATTTAGGAAATAAAATGACAAGAACAGAACAGTTGATATATACTGTGCTTTATCAGTACTAGTACTGGCAGTAGAAACAAACAAAAAAAAAATTCTTAAAAGTATTTTTAAGATCCTGGCCAATGACTCAGGAAATGGAATGTCAGCCAGAATATGAACACCCCATGTTCAATTCCCGGTCAGGGCACACAGGAGAAGTGACCATCTGCTTCTCTCTCCCTTCTATTCCTTGTCTCTTCCTCTTCCCATCCTATAGCCAGTGGTTTGATTCTTTGAGTATGGCCCTGGGCACTGAGGATAGCTCAGTTTGTATGAGCATATTAGCCTCAGGTACTAAAAATAACTCAGTATTCAAATATTGGCCCTAGATGGGGTTGCTGGGTGGACTCTGGTCAGGGAGCCTGCAGAAGTCTGCCTCACTATCTCTCCTCCTCTCGCCTAAAATAAATAAACAAACAAATTAATATATAAATAAGTAAATAAAATAAAAGGATTTTAAGGCAAATAGGATTAAGAGTTTTGACAGAAATAATTCTAACATAAAGTAGTCTTCTGGCGTCTTCAATTTTGCCACATTTCTGCTGCCTGCTTGCCTCCCAAGTCCTTGTAGGACAGACATAATTGAGTCTTTGCTTCCTTTTACAACTTCTTCAGAGCAGATTATGTTTCACTTCTTTTGTTGATTTCTTTTTCTCTTTAAGAACATTCATTAATCTCTTTAAAAGCAATCACAAAGATGTCTGGAATTCTGATAATGAGCTGTGGAGACAATCAACCACAAAAAAAAAAGCTGAAGTACATTTTCAATAAGGGGAAGATGTCACTGGGGAAGATGGAACTGGAAAAAGGTTCTAGAAAATTGTCTGAGTCATTCTCATTAGGAGAGTCAAAAAGAGCAGTTGTGCGAAATTAATACCAGTATCTTCATACCGTCCCTTTAAACTTTTCAAAAGATTTCTTTCCGGTCCATTCTTCCTGAGAAGGGCAACCTAATCAGACATAATCTTCTCTTTTAGAGGTTACCATGGTGACTGACCAGGACAGACTATCTTCTCTCAGCATCATAAATACGTTTTGTATGGTGCTAAATAAGCCTTGTATGACATCAGTTTTTCTTGGAGTGATAAAATAGAGAACACTGAAGTTGTTTACAGCAATCAGGGAGGACATTTTTCCATATTGATTTTATCTTTATATTTTCCGTTTCTTATCTGCATCATTGCTCTTTGAAGTATGCATCAAGGCATAATACGTATGACAGGATGCAAAAATACAGCAAATCTTTCTTGAAAAAAATATGGACCAGTATAGTGAAAGATTTACCTACCACTTACATTCTGTTAGGGAAAGACAGTTTTACTTACCAAGGCTGCCAAATGACAGAGACTATGAGAGATACTTAGAAGACACTACTATAGCTAAATGAATATAAGAGCAGTCCCTATTTGATGGTTGGGGGAGGATGAGATAGAGGAAATAATACATACTAATATTAAAAAAAATTTTAATAGACTTCATTTCTCAAAGCAGTTTTGCGTTAACAACAAAATTGAGCTGAGAGTACAAAGTTCCCATTTTGCCTCTGCCCCTACATATGCTCTGCCTCCCCCACTCTCAGCACCCATCACCAGAGTGACACATTTGTTATAAGTAATAAACCTACATCATTACCGCCTAAAGCCCATAGTTTACAATAGCATTCACTCTTGGTTTGTACATTGAATTGGTTTCAACAAATGTATAATAACATATGCCTATCATTATGGTACACAGAGTATTTTCACTGCCCTAAAAGTCCTCTGGGTTATGCCACTTTATCCCTTCCCATGGCCCCAACCAAAGCAAACAATGAACTTCTTACTATTGTCATAGTTTTGCCTTCTCTCAAATGTCAGAATGTGGGGATCACAAGTATGTAGTCTTTCTAAATCAGCTTCTTTTACTTAGTAATATCCTTTTAAGGTTTTAGCATTTATTTTTAAAAAATAAAGCCCAGTTCCTTCTTCTGCCATATTGACCAACTATTTTCATAAATCTTCTGAATCGTCAAGGCTTATGAACAAAGTTGAGCCAGTCAGATAACGCCAAGCACCAAAATGGTTCAGAATTTGAAATCACTCTCTCGTCTGGAAAAAAAGAGAGCACCAGAAAACACTCACAAAAAGAACAGAGAAACAAATACTATCACCACTGTCCTAGACACTAACCCCAGCAAAAGACAAACAGGCAAGAGAGTGACTGATCTGGAATGTATAAGCTGTCGAAATAGATAATGGCATAGGGAGGTTCTAACAACAAGTGAGGATATGTGTGAAGAATTCCTCAGCAAAAACTGCCTTTACATTCTGGACATCCAAGGCACACAAGTGCTCTTGAATAAAGGTCGAAGAAGCATTGTGAAATCATCTGTACCCTCACCCTAAATTGGCCAGAAAGCTGTGGAAATGCTCAGAGAATTGTTAACATTTTGTTTTTTGGTAAACTATGATTCAGTGCTAGGTCTGAAGTTTTCTCCAATCCCCTGATTAAAATTAATCGCCTTCTTGGTGCTCCCAAAGCTCTTTGTTTATTACTCATTTGGGAAGATTAATCATTTTAGGTTTTGCATTACTGTTATTTATATTCTAATCTCCCTTCTTCACTAGACTACAAATTCCTCTAGGACAAGAATCTTGTTTTTCTTCAACTTTGTGTTATAGAAAGTACCTTACAAATAGTAAATGTTCAGTACACATTGGTTAAAAATAAGTGAGTTGGAATTCTATAGGTGTGGTATGATTTTATTTTCTTCCTCTAACAAAAACGACATTTATGGATGACAAAGTTTGACTACGCCAATTTTAACAGAGAGGATGGCTTTGATATATGAAAACGTGCTGGGTAAACATTTTGAGATACTTTTTTTTTCTCTTCTTATAACTCCCCACGTCCTTCTGAGTTTGGGTTTATAAATATCTAAACACTTGGAAGAAGGCATTTGAAGAGATAAGTGGGTTATCTTAAAATAAACTAGCGCATAACAATAACTGCACACCAAATATCTTTATAAAGATACCTCTGGTTTGGGGTGTGGAAAAATAGCAAACTAAGCGGAGAGACCTGTGTGTCCCCAAAGCTACTGGGAAGGCCACAAGACCCAGGAAAGAAGTAGCAAATGGCCTCGTATGCGGTATGGTTAAAAAAAAAATTCCACGCCAGAATCATGGCCCAGAACAGCAGAGAATCCATGGATCTGAAAGGAAACCAGACAGGTGGGAAAAATAGACATTCCATTGAAAACTAGTGCAGATCAATGGCTGGAAAGTAGATTGCCCCCCCCCCCCCCACACACACACACCACCACCACACCTGCGTTCTCCATATTTCCAGCTACCATGCCTTTGTAATCTCCTGGAACTGAGGCTATGGTATGACCACATGACAAATATCCCTAAAAGTTTAGGAGGTTAAGGTTTCTGTCTGTAGTGTAATGGGGGTTCTGTGTAAGAAATTAAACTGAGCTGTAGATTATAAGCTCTTAGACAATAGTCGTTATGGATGGAGATTCATACTTGTTTCAAAAATGTGTAGGCGGGAATGAGTTTCCACTCTTGACTCTCAATACCTCTAAACAAATAAAGGAATGAGGAAGCAGTTGAGTCAACAGTTTAAGATGAAAAGAGATAAATAATTCAATTACATTTACTAATTTCCTCATTTCTTAACCTGAAACTCAAAAGGCAATAGAATTTAGGCTTAAATTATTTAGCCTTAAATTGTATCCCCATTTGGAATTAGGTAAAATTTTATAAGATAAATAAAGATGAATTCTGAATAATACTATCTGCTTATTCATGTTTACTCATGAGAGTTAGTACTTTGTAGGAAACAATTTCCAGTTCAGTGAAAGGGCTGAGGTTATTTATATAAAAGCCTGAAGCTCAGAGAGGCAGCATGACAGCAGACATGCTTTGACAGGCACTTGCTGTGTCATTCCTTTCATGACTAGACAATAGGACGATGACATAGATAACCCCATTTAGGTTTGATTTTTCAGTTCCACTTCTTGAAGACTGAAGAGATTCATACAATGAATGTAGTAATAACAAATTCTCTCCATTCTCTTCACCCTCGCTTATGCTATCCTCACTTTTATTTATTGGTAGAGGACCCTCTTTCTGTCTTCTGTTTTATTATTTCTTAGAGAAAGATTGTGATCAACAGTCATGGTGGCCATTTATATACATATAGAAATATATAAAATCATACAAAGAAATACTTTTCTGCCTCCTAAAGCCCTCATCAAGTTCTCTGTCTGATCTTCTTAAATCCAATGTAAGTGCTTTATCATGGCCAACGAGGCTATTCTTGATCTCTTTTCCGACCTTATTTCTAAACACAGCTATCTCTTTTTACTATGTGCATCAATTGTGTTGATTAACTTCTATTCTTTAATCAAGCCATGTGAGTCACACCTTTTCATATACCTCTTGTTTCGTCTGCAGTTTCCTACATCTATTTCTCAGCAGCCATGATGAATACCTACAACTCAGGAAGGCTAATTAAGCGTTTCTTTTATGGATCCCTTACTTTCTCCTCTCCCATCCCCATGTAGAACGGTCCACTTTTTCTGTGTGTCTTATTGTACCATGTAGTATTTATTCATTTGTTTATCAAACACTTATTAAATAATATCTACTATGTGTCAGACACTATGCTAGGTGTTGTTATACTGAGGGAAGAGATCCATGCATACTAATTATAAGTGTAGCTTAGACACAGACTTAATCCTTTATTGTCCATTCTCCCTCTATTATATACTAAGAATCATTGAGATGGATACAATGCCTTATTTAGTCATTGTTGTGTCTCAGCACCACATATAGGCGTTAGACCTAATAGTAATTAAAAAGATATACTGATACTACATTTTCTTTTCGCCATAAATTATAAAGTGGGTCTCCTTGAGTCTTTCTTTTAATTTATATTTTTAAATAAAAAAACACTAATGTATACTTATGAAATTTAAGCAATACAGAGATGAAAATCTTGACTTTCTCACCAGACTTAATCTCCCTTATATTAACCAAATGAACAATGTGGTTCTACTCTTTTTCTATCCCTCATACAAAGCTATACACACATAGAGATTTATTTGCATATTTTATAGAAATGCAGCATATATTTTCATGAGAGAATATCTACCTGTAGTTTTCTTACAATGTCTTTGGGAAAGTTTTAACTATAAATTCAATTTATTTAATAAATGGAAGCCTATTCAGGTTATCTATTTTTTTAATGAGTTTTGGTAGTTTGTGTCTTTTAAAAACTTTGACTTTCACTTGTGTTGAATTTATTAGCATAAAAATGGTATTCATACTTTCAGATAGCTCCATATCCTATGCAAACTTTTATTGTGTTAACCAAAGCCTTATAAAGAGAATTACCATATGATATAGCAATTCCACTTCTGGTATATACTCAAAAGAATTATAAATAAGTCCTTGAATAGCTATTTTTATAGCTATTTTTTTAAAGTAGCATTGTTCTTATAAATTCATTTTTTTGCTTAATTTTTTATATTTTTTATTCATTTTTAGAGATGGGGGAGAGAAGGAAAGAAAGAGGGAGAGAGAGAAGGATTGGAGAAGCAGGAAGCAATCAACTCCCATATGTGCCTTGACTAGGCAAGCCCAGGGTTTCAAACTAACCATTTCAACATTCAGGGCGACACTTTATCCACTGCACCACCACAGTTCAGGCAGCATTATTCTTAGAGCTAAATCATAGAAGCAACTTATGTTTAGCAACAGATGAATTAATAAGCAAAATATAGTATATATAATATAATTCAAAATATGCTATACACCATACAATTTAACCTTAAAAAGAAGGAAATTCTGCAATAGGCTGTATACAACATGGATGAACATTGAGGACATTATGTTAAATAACATAAACAAGTCACAAAAAGTCAAATATTATATGATTTTTCTTATATAAGGTATTTAGAACAGTCAAAATTATAAAGACAGAAAGTATAATAGTAGTAGTACCAGGGGCTATGGAGAGAGGAGAATAAGGGGTTATTGTTTAATGAGTATAATGTTTCAATTACAAGATGAAACGTTACAGGGATGATGGTATGACAATGTGAATGTATTTAATACCACTGACCTGTATATTTAAAAATCATCAGAATTTTATGGTATATGTATTTTACCACCATAATTTTCCTTTGATTTGACTGTCAGTGTCTGGAAGCCAGAAACTGTCTTTATGTTTAAGCTTCATTTCTACAGGCCTAGAAAAATGTCTAAAACCACAGAGTACCCTATTATATTTAGTATCTAGTGAAGGTAGAAGAATGTGCTCAAGTTTTTTTCTTTGTTTGTCTTTTGATATTCCAAATGTCACTCTTTATGCCAACAGTGTTTTTGTCATAATTCACCCAGAGCATACTTAGCAGCCTAAATAAGACCAATGGAGCATATTAGAAAGAATATTTAAACTGATGCTAGGAGAGTAATGGTATGATGATCTGATTGGTTCATTTGCCCTGCAACAATTTCAGCTCATTATATAAGAACAAAAACAATTTTAGAAATTTAATCTTGGGACTGTGATCAGAAAATTCTACTTTGGAAATTTTATGAGGAGGTCTTTCTATAAACTCCTTTGATCTGAACCATCTGGGGAGAACTTAGGTGCCAGCAAGATCCAGAATGACACTAATGCATACATCATCTAGAACATATATACATTATGACCAATCGTGCAAGGATAAAAACTGTTTTTTATTAATAATGATTTTTTCATTGAATTTATGGGGGTACATTCTAGGTGTGCAACTCAATAAAACATCACCTGCACACTGCTTCGTGTACCCATCACCCTAAGCAAAGCCTCTTTCATCTCCATTCCCCCTTTGCCCACCTCCTCCTACCCCCACCCCCTTTCCCTCTGGGTACTGCTTCTAAAACTTATACCTCCAGTCAAGGGAGTTATTTATAAGCCTCAAATGTATGAAGGAAGAAAGGAAGGAAGGAAGGAGGGGAGAAAGGTCAGGAAAGAAGTAAATTTCCTACCCTGGTATGACCACTGGGGAAAAAAAGGTTTTAAAACATTTCTCTATGCCCTTCCTCTGAAGGGGAAAACTTACACACAAGGGAGATTTTAACTAGAAGCAGCTGCCTCTTCTCTTTAGTACATCCCTGTCAAAACTCTTCTATTCCTAAAGAATCTTAGAACTTTTCAGTTGGGCTTTTTTTTTTTTTAGTTCTATTTGAGAATTTGAAATGTTAGGTTTGTTTTCAGTAAACTATTTTATACTCATAATAACCCATCGAAGGTCCATTCTGGTCAACTAATACATTTAATCTCCGGGAGCTCTTATGTGCTTCCTCCCTCGGTTTCCATCAAGCTTGCTTTGTGTTGGCTGCTGAACACACCGAGTTGTATGTTAGTCATTTCACAGCTGATATTGAAACCTGAGACCATCTCTCCACTGCCCTTAATTCTAAAACACAAAGCTTTTATTCTCTAACATTTCTCTATGTAAATAGTTAATATTATAATTATTTTTCTACTTTCCTTCCAGAACAATATCATCTATTTGACTTTCTATTAGACTTGCCTGGCCAAAAGATTCTGGGCCAGAATAATTAAATGAAACAAATGAAATATTTATTGATGGCAATATGTTTTTGAGTGAAGCGGAGCATTTTAGAAGACTTTTCCCCCTACAAGTAATATGTTGCTATCTGTCCCCATTAATCAGCATGGAGGGAGGAACATGAAAGAGAAACATTTACATTTCAGGTCAGTTTAGATTTTGCTTTGCCAATTTCTTTGGACTGGAAGTCAAAAGGTTAAAAAAGATTATTTCAGGCATGAAGCAAACAAACCAAGAAATGGAGCCTTCTAGGTAGCCCCATGAATCTGTGAGACACAAACAAAAGCAAGAAAAATTACAGGGAGAAATTTTAATTCTTGTAATTTTAATCTGCTCTTCAATTTGTGAGTGAGACTAAAAAGATAAGAAAACTCACTTTAACTTTTCATTGTTAAATACCTGTGTTCAGCCTTGGTTTTCTAACTATACCTGGTACAAACAGGGGCCTCCAGGCTGCATAGTGGCCCATGAGATTGTCCCTGTGACTGGCTTAGAACAGGTAGTATCTAAAAAAGATAAATTTCAAAATAATAAATAAATAAATAAATAAATAAGATAAATCTCAAGCACGGGTACACTATCTCTATATTCTCTTAGTACAGCAATGACTAAAATTTTGCAAAAACATAGACAGTTGTGTAGTTTGTGGTTAAAAGAAACCAACAGAGTTAGAGAACTTTAGGTATCTTACAAGAATATCTTGGACAATTCTGAACCAGGACAAGTTCTTGCTGACTCAGATTTGTCAATAACGAAGTGTCTGTGTGTGTGTGTGTGTGTGTGTGTGTGTGTGTGTGTGTGTGTGGTTATGTGTATGCACATATGCCTGCGTATGTTTGTTTTGAGAGTGGCAAAAGGAATATTTTCTCTTATTCCTCATTCATAGCTGGGCCTAATGGGTGCCTAAGTATTATCAAACACTTTTATTCTGGAAATTTTATTCTTACATGTTTAAAATGATTGGACGTTGATAACCTACTTTTTGCTTTGTTTCATTTTTAGAACCTTCTTCTTCATGGCTCAAACCTATTTTCATGTTTTGTTTAATACTCATCTGTTGATATTTGAGATGGATTTTAGTAAATAAACAAAACATAATTAATTTATATCATGCACATTCCTGCTAAAATTCTTCGATGTCTTCTCACTTACTTTGGATTAAATATAAGTTCTTTATCTTGATGTAAAAAGTTTTTCTTATTTTAGGATTTTCTTCTTAATTCACTACCTGTAAGCAAGTATTTTTTAGTTGTTGTATATTGTGTTCTAAAAATGTCAATTAGGTCAATTTTTAAAATTTTTTAGTAATATTTTGGTTCACTTTTTCTAAAACTTATTTATAGAAGCTTACTAAAATCTTCAACTCTGTGGGTTTTCTACTATTCTGCTACTTCTGTTAATTTTTGAATTATATGCTCTGCTCACAAAAATTAGGGGATATTTCAACATAAACATGGAGCAATAAAATATCCCCTAATATTAATGAGTAGTATATTTTGAAACACTTTTATTGGGTATATACAATTTCAGTTTTGTCCTTTTATACAATTTTAAAAAATTAATAGTTTTATTATATTTGATGTTTAATTTATTTTACTTGTTATTTTGAAATATTTTTAGATTATAAAAAAAGTTACAAAAATACTACAGAGTATTCAAACATACCATATAGTTTTATTCCTCTGATGATAACTTACACAACCACTGTACAATTACTAAAACCAAGATATTACCATTGGTAGAATACTACTACAAACCTTACTTGAATTTTACCAGGGTTTTTTGTTTGTTTGTTTATTTATTTTACCTAACATATGACCTGTGGTGGCACAGTGGATAAAGTGTCGACCTGGAATGCTGAGGTCGCTGGTTCAAAACCTTGGGCTTGCCTGGTCAAGGCACATATGGAAGTTGATGCTTCCTGCTCTTTCCCCCTTCTCTCTCTCTCTTACTCTCTCTCTCCTGTCTCTATAAAAAAATTAATAAAAATATCAAAAAAAAAAAGAAAAAATAATATTTTACCTAACATTTCTTTTATCCTTCCAAAATCCAATTCAGGATCTCATATTGTATTTAGTTATTATGTCTCATTTATCTCTTTCTATCTGTGATAGGTCCTAAGTCTTTCTTTATCTTTTCAAAAAGCTGATACTTTTGATGCTTACTGGGCAGTTATTTTCTAAAATATTTGGATTTGTCTGATTCTTTCTCATAATCAGATAGAGGTTATGCATTTTTGACAAAAGTACCACAGAAGTGTTATATCTTTTTCAGTACATAATGTGAGGGAGTATTAGATTTCAATATGTCTTATTATGAGTATATTAAACTTTTTTGGCTGAATATTTCCACTATAAAGTTAATATATTTCTCTTAATAACTAATAAACATCCTAGGGGAGATACTTTGAGATTATGCTAATAGTCTATCTCTTCTCAAATGTTTGTCTATTTATATTGACTTCCATATAGATCACATAGTTGAAAATTAGAAGTACTTTTGTGACACAATTATTTGTTTATATGTTTGCTCATTTCAAGTAGGATCAGAACAAGAAAGGCCACTGTAACATTTACAAGCAGCCATGCCACTTGAAGTATGACAAGGTCATATCATGGTAAGGGAGGTATCTAAGGTAGAGAAATATTTCAAATGGAGCCCCTGGCAAGATGAACAGGAGAATCACAGCACTCATGCATTCGGGAAGTAGGCCATGCCATCTGAAGCAGAAAACACACATATATTACTAAATATTTTATTAATAAATTCACCAAACTCTGAACATCTCTTATATTACGTGTCTTCTCCTTCTGAGTTTAAATTAGTAAAATATGTGTGTTTTATAGCATGCTGATGTTTACCTCCAAATAAAATATAATCTCTATGAAAGTAGGGTCTTGGCTGTGACCAGTTAGCTCAGTTGGTTAAGTACATCATCCTGAAACAACAAGTTTGCGGGTTCAATCTTCAGTTTAGGCACACCAGCCTGTCAGGTAAAGCAGTCTCAGCAGCAATTTGTCATAAAATGGGTATTAGACATCTGGGATTAGAATTGGGTAGGCCAGAAATTATAGTTATCTGTACAAATTCATGTCTAAAAATTCATGTCACAAATTGTTGCATGACACCCTTAGATCACAAGTATGGCTTTAGGAACTATGACCATCTCTCAGAGAAGGAAAGAAAAAACCCAAACTGTGTTCATGAATGGGCCAACTTGATATATAGGTGTAAGATGGAATTTGGTTGTTTTTGCAATAAAGTTCCATTTTGGATGATCATGGAAGAAAATGGTACAGGGAGACCCTCCCAATGGGGCAAGTATTGGGAAGTGTACCTGACCATCCACTTTATGTGACAATAGAAGTGGCTTTATGTAAATTTACACATCCACTCAGCCCCTGGCTAGTTTGCTCAGTGGTAGAGTGTTGGACTGGCAGGTAGATGTTCTGGGTTTGATTCTGGGTCAGGGCACACAAGAGAAGTGACCATCTGCTTCTCCACCCCTCCTCTTCTTCTCTCTCTCTCTGTCTTCCCCTCTCACAGCCATCACTTGATTGGTTTGAGTGCATAGGCTCTGGGGATTGAGAATGGCTCCTTGGTGCCTCTGCCTCAGGTACTAAAAATAGCTCAGTTGTGAGCATGGCCCAAGGTGGGCAGAGCATTGTCCCCAGACGGGGGTTGCCAGGTGGATTCCAGTTGGGGGGCATGCGGGAAAATGTTTCTTTATATTCCTTACTCTCACTTGGAAATAAAGAGAATAAAAGTTATATACATCAACTCATGGGCATAACAAGTGACTTAACTGGTTGCTCAAGGGTCTATAAAAAATGAGATAAAAGTCCAGGGAGAAGGAGATTGGGGGAACAAGTATGTGTGTGGATTTATGAAAATGAACACAAAGTGTGAGCATCATCTCATTACTTGTTATTGCTCATGTAGAAAGTCACTAACCCACCAAGCAGAGAGAATGATCCACTAGTCAATATCAGCCAGCTTTGGTCCTCAGGCATCTCACGCTAGCAAATGGGTTTATGCATGTGATAACCATGGTGATAGAGATAGAGACTATGCGTCGACTCTACCACTTTGGCTCCCTCTCTCCAAGGCTGTCTGAATCACTGCTCTGCTAAATGTCTGATCTGACAGAAACAAAGACCACAGCTGGGTCTCAAGTATGATAACATGCTTTAAGAAAATCAGGCAGCCATATGTTGGCAACTGGATTATAATATCAGACTCCATTTACTCTAGAAATTACAACATTCTTATTTTTGTACCATATTTGTACAAAAATAGTACAAATTTATTTTCTTATAGTTTGGAGGTTAAAAGTTAAAAATGGATCTCATTAGGCTGAAATTACATAAGATCACTTATGGTTGTGTTTTTTCTGTGGGATCTAAAAGAGAAAGTATTTTCTTGTCTTTTCTAGCTTCTAGAGATTGCCTGCATTCTTTGCCTTATGGCCCCTTCATCTTTGAAATGTGCAATCACTACTTTGATATGTTTCCATTATCACATCTCCTTCTCAAATTTTTACTTTTCTGCCTTTCCTTTTCATCTTTTAAGTTTCCTATAATGCATTGTAACCATTTGGATAATACAGAATAATCTCCCTATCATCAAATAATTGATTTGATTATATCTGCAAACTCCTTTTTGCTATGTAAAGTAATATTCACAGATGAATTAGCTAGGGTTCTCCAGGGAAACAAAACCAGCAGGAAATAATGATAATTATTATTTTTATGTACATATTACATGCATGTGTATATAAAGAATTAGCTCACAGTTTTATGAATACAGAAATTTTATGATTTGTTATCTGCAAGCTGGAAACTCAGTAAAGTCAATGGTACAATTCAGTCTGAGTTTAAAGGCTAAGAATTAAGAAAGCTGATGGTGTAATCCCAGTCTGAGAGCAGGAGAGATAAAATGAGATGTGCCAGCTCCAACAATGAGGCAGGATAAAGGAGATCAATTACTCTTTTCTCTGCTTTTTGTTCTATTCAAGACTTCAGTGGATTGAGTGATGTCCATTAACATGGGCAAGGACAATCTACTTTACTGAGTCCACTAATTCAAATCCTTATCCAGAAACAGCTTCACAGACATACTCAGAAATATTTAATCTGGGCACCCATGGCTAGTTAAATTATACATAAAATTCAAATTGATAAGCATAAAATTCACTATCATAAGCCCACCCTTTGTCCATTGACATTCTACACATCTCCTTACATATCCAAGGCATTTACTTAAGTCAAAATAAGGAGGAAATATTCATGACAATTATAGTCCTCATTTCTATAACTAAGCATATGGTCATATTTAAAAATATCTCTTTTTTTCTCATTCTGTATCCTTTTTTACTTCAACCAGAACCTTAGCTGGTCATAATTTTCTACCTGGTGGGGTGACCCAAACTTTCATTCCTGAAGGGTCTGGACCATCATTAGTCCTGCCTGGATTGGGTTACTGTAATGTTTCATTGACTTTAATTTCAGAACATGTCAATACAAGGAGACACCCTGAGGGATCTCCTGCATTCTAGGTGTATTCTTCCTTGCCCTCATTGTGGAGTAGTAGCCCAAATTCTTTTTCGCAGTCAGAGTCAATTACTTTGACCAACACACAACACTGTAACTTCCTTCTTTATCTGCTGATTTAGAGGCAGGTTGGGTGGTGACCTTAATTTTCAATTCAATAGAGTCACTGTTGTGTTTCCTGGTAGAAACATTCTCCCTCTGAACCTAAGACTCTAGATCAGTAGAACATAATGTCCTGGGGACAGGAAGCAAAATTTTTGCTAGTGGGTCACTAAGAGTATTAAGGAGTTGTATTACTTCCAAACCCACCTTTCTTCATGGATCTGTGAATCCTGGCTATTGTAGAAATAGCATCATATATTGGACACTGCTGCAGAGCCTCTGGAGAATCATGCTCCAGCACTGCAAGGTATTGCCACCTCACTGGAACTGTAATTGACTCTTTAAATGGCCATTCCATCATACTGTCAAACCAGCTGCTTCAGGATGGTGGGAAATATGGTAAAACCAGAGAATTCCATGAGCATGGGCCATTTGATATACTTCTTTTGCTGTGAAGTGAGTTCTTTGATCAGAAACAGTACTGTGTAGAATACCATGATAGTGGATTGGCATTCTGTAAAAGAATGGGGTGGTAGTTTTGGCAAATCCATTGCAGATAGAAAAGACAAATTGTATCCAGAGTATCTGTATCAATAAGAATGAAACACTGCTGCTCCCATGATGGAAGTGGTTCTGTGTAATCAGTCTGCCACTAAATATCTGGCTGATCACTCTGTGGAATGGGGCCATATCAGATGTTCAGATCTGTGTGGCTGGCAGATTGGAAAGTCAGCAGCGGTCATAACCAGGTGGGTCTTGGTAAGTGAAAGTCCATGTTGCTAATGCCATACATAACTTTTACCCCGAAACTGTGGCCACTTTGCTCATGAGCCCATGTGTGATAACCTAGTGGCTAAAGAAAGAGGCTGACAGGTATCCACAAAACAGGTCATCCTATTCACTTTAATAAAATATTACTCTCTTGAGGTTCCCCTTTGGTGAGCATTCACGCGAGACATAATTTTTTTTTTGTATTCTTCTGAAGTTGGAAATGGGGAGGCAGTCAGACAGAGTCCCGCATGCGCCCGACCGGGATCCACCCGGCATGCCCACCAGGGGGCAATGCTCTGCCCATCTGGGACATTGCTCTGTTGTGACCAGAGCCATTCTAGCACCTGAGGCAGAGGTCATGGAGCCATCCTCAGCACCTGGGCCAACTTTGCTCCAATGGAGCCTTGGCTGCAGGAGGGGAAGAGAGAATCAGAGAGGAAGGAGACGGGGAGGGGTGGAGAAGCAGATGGGTGCTTCTCCTGTGTGCCCTGGCCAGGAATCAAACCCGGAACTCCTGCATGCCAGGCCGATGCTCTACCACTGAGCCAATTGGCCAGGGCCACGTGAGACAAAATTTATCATCGAGTTCTTTTTTCTTTGTTTTCAGCTTATACAGAGAGGATTACTCACACGTTTCCCTAAATTTCTTTGTCATCAATTTTCTACTCATGTTCTTTCCAAGTCCCTGACCATTCAGCCAAACCTTTGGCCATACTTTATGTATCAGTATATAATTATATGTCTGGACATTTCTCCTTTCAAGCAAAATGAACAACCAGACACTCTGGTTAAAGTTCTGCTCACTGGGAGAATTTATCTTCACCACTTCCAGCAGGAATGTCTCAAAGAGGAGCTGTAATACTGAAGTTTTCTACTTTTGGATGTGTCTATATATTGTACTGAACCATCCATAAACCAGGCACAAGAATTCTCTCCCCTTGTCAATTGATTATAGATAATTCCCCATGAAGCAATAGATTCAGGCAGAGAGAGAGAAGGTAGTATAGCAAGAGTGGGGATTATGTGTATTTATGCCACATCTTCATATAACTTACTTGTGCCTTCATGGCCGTCTTAGATCCTATCATGTCCATACCACTTCCATTTGATGATAGAGTGTTTCTATACACGCCCAACTTTATGGCGTGGTGAGTCAGACAATAACAAGTTCACGATGGGCATCTCAGGTTTCATGATAATTTGGCAGCACATGGTTAAGCATCTAGTAACTACTAAGGTTCAGTAGCAGGCCAAGAGCTGTTTCTCAAAAAGAAAGTAGTTACTTGCAGATGATGTCAGGGTCTTGCTACCTGTGCTATAATTCACCTGCAGGGGCCTGCCAAAGGCTCCAAACAGCATCCTTATCTGTTACTGACATTGCAAGCACTATTAGATCTGATAGATCACATGGCCCAAGTTGCAAAGTAGCTTACACAGCAACATTAACCTATTGAGGGCCTTCTTTTATTCTGGATCTAGGCCAAAACTATCAGCTTTGAGTCACTTTGGTAAATGGGACAAAGTAGCACACCTGAATGGAAAATATGTTTGCTAAAAAATTCAGAGATCCACTAGGCATTGTATCTCTTTCTTGGTTGCAGGAGGTGCCAAATACAACAACTAATTGTACACCTTAGAATAGATGTGCCAACATGCCCTGCACCATGCACCCCTAAAAATTTCACTGAGGTGGAAGTCTCTTCAGTTTTAGTCATATTTATTTTCCCTCTCTGACACACAGATGTCTTACCAATTAACCCAAAGTAGTTCCTAATCTTGCTTACTATGGACAATCAACATAATGTCATCAATGTATCAGACCAATGTGATACCTTGTAGAAGGAAAAGGTGATTAAGATCTCTGCAAAATAAATTATGACATAGAGTTGTAGAGTTGATATAACCCTTGGTAGGGCAGTGAAGGTGTATTATTGGCCTTGTCAGCTGAATGCAATCTGCTTCTGGTAGGCTTTATGCACAGGGTATATTTTCCTCCCAGAAACATCTTCACAGACACATCCAAAAAAAGTGTTATCTGAGCACTCCATGGTCAGTCAAGCTGACACACAAAATTAATCCTTGCAACAGGTTTAGAAGGTTAACACATGGACATCTTTGGAGGGAAAAACTCCCTCAGTGGGACTGACACATACATAATCTATGTATGGCTTTGTCCTGCTTGCTTGCAACACTTCAGACAGTAGTACTATCCAGGGCCTCAGAGTAGGTGATGTATGGACAGGGAATTCTTATAGCATTCTTTCAGATCAAGGGACCCACTTTACAGTCAAGGAAGAGTGGCAGTTGACATAGAAACATGAGATCCACTTATCTTACAATATACTGTATGTACCCTCTAAAAGAAGAAGCTGCTGACCTGATAGAGCAATGATATGACCTCCTGCAAGAGGAGCTAAAGCTTCAATTTGGAGATGATGTTGTGCTAAAATGAGTTTCTATTCTTCATAAAGCTGTGTACTCCTAAACCAACAACTATTACATGGTGCTATGTCACCAATAGATAGACTGTATGGGTTTGGGAAGTAAGGGAGTTCCAGTACTCGCTATCACTTCTCTCTTTATTTAAGCAATGTGGGTCTAGAATTTTTTACTCCTACAGAAAATAAGGTTCTACCAGGTGATTTAATAAGAGTCATGGTAAATAAAAAAAATTGACTGACCTGATTGCTTTGGGATCTTTGTGCCAGCTGATTAGGAAGCAAAGAAAGGAGTTGTCATGTTGCAAAGAAAATTGACCACAATCATCATGGGGAAATGTAAATGCTCTTTTATAAGAAGGGCAAGATAAGTATATATAGCACTTAAGTGGTTCACTGGTGGGCTCATGGTATTTTGTGGCCCAGTTATAATTCTAAATGTACAAGCACAACCATGCTGTTTTGGAGTGTGATAAAAGGAGTTCATGTCTCTCTGGGATGAGGGTCTAAGTAAATCCATAAGGCAAGTTATTCATATCAAGAAGATGAGGAGGAGGGTGTTAGATGAGGAGGAGGGTGATCTAGAATGGGTAAAGGAAGGAGGACAGGAGTAGTATCAGTTATAGTCTCAAGATCAACTGTAAAGCCCTGGCTGGTTGGCTCAGCGGTAGAGTGTCAGCCAGGCATGTGGAAGTCCCATGTTTGATTCCTGGTCAGGGAACACAGGAGAAGCGCCCATCGGCTTCTCCACCCTGACCCCTCTTCTCCCTCTCTCTCTGTCTCTTCCCCTCCCACAGCCAAGGCTCCATTGAAGCAAAAATTGGCCCAAGAGCTGAGAACGGCGCCATGGTCTCCCCTTCAGGTGCTAGAATGGCTCTGGTTGCAGTGGAGCAACGCCCCAGATGGGCAGAGCATCGCCCCCTGGTGATCATGCTGGGTGGATTCCAGTCGGGTGCATGCAGGAGTCTATCTGACTGCCTTCCCGCTTCTAACTCCGAAAAAATACAAAAATACAATAAATAAATAAATAAACAAATAAATACCAATTGTTACATTTCCGTTTGGAGTTTGTAAGTCCCAGTCAGTCTCATCTTGAAAGTTTCCCCAATAATTGTAGACAACAAATATCTCAAAGAAGTTGTGTCTGGGCCATGTAAACTTAATGTGAAAAGCAAGTAAATCTCAGTGGTAGAAGTGGTGAACTAAAATTAATGCTGTTTATACCTCACTCTGATTTGCCTTAACAACCATGCACCCATTCCCTCTTGTTGTATTGACTTATGACAACTCACATCTCTACCTTTTGCCATCAGCTAAATGGAGTTCTCTCGCTTAGGAGGCACTGCTGCCCACCCCTGCATCCCTGGAGGCAGAGGTTGGTTAATGACTGACTGGCATGCGTACAAAGGATTGGCCCCCTTTCCCAAAGGTGGAACGGCTCTACCATGCAATCTTTTTCCAAAACATGTCCATGCAGTCAGGGTGAAACTAATCAACATCTAAGACTACATCTTTGCTTTCTTTTTTCCCTGCTCTACCTTGAATCTCTCACCTTCTTTCTTTTGAAAGAGGTCACCAATAAGTTACTTGAATAAAAATCCATTTATTAGCTCTGCTTATAGAGAATGTGAACTAAGATATTTACCATTGGATTACCTATTTAAAAATATACATGAGTTCAGGTCAAGATGGCAGGGTAGGTAAATGTGGTACTTGCATCCTCCCACAACCATATCAAAATTACAATTAAACTACAAAACAACCATTATTCAGAACTTCCTGAAATCTGACTGAATAGAAGCCCTCCAATTAGGTAATTATAAAAGAAATCACATTTAAATTGGTAGGAAAGGCAAACACCTGGAATGGGGCAGTCCCACGCTCACATGTGTTGGTTTAAGATTGGGAGGGATATCTCAGCTGCAGAATTTCATCCTGAGAAGCGAGGGATCCCAGCCCCATACCAGGCCTCCCATCCCAGAGTTCCAGTACCAGGAAGAGAAGTTATCCATAACTTCTGGCTGTAAAAACTGATGGAATTGTGACTGAGTGAGGAAGGATGCAAGAGTCCCAAGAAGCTGTTCATAAAGGACCCACATACAGACTTACTTGGACTCACTTCTTCTGAGCTACAGCACTAGGGCAGCACTAGGGCATTTAAAAGGAACCAGGAATGCATGGGAGTGAATTGGATTGTTAGGCATTAGGGCAAGAGCTGCAATACAGCTTTCTACCAGACAAAAGTTCTGGCAGAGGCTATTTTTCCTTTTCTAAGAACCCCCCATGTATAGAACCAGTTTCATATCTGAGTTTCCATCAACTTGGCTCACACTGCTTGCCCTACCCAGTTGATATCTCTAAGACCCCACCATATTCAACTTGAGGGTACATGCAAGCCATTTTCAGTGGCTTTTCCATACAAATGACCTGCCTTGGCTCATGCTTTGAACTTTCCTAAAATCTCTTAAACAAGCAGCACTTGGCCTCTGTGTACTCCACATCTCTTGTTGAAATAAAGAATAATTTACAGGAAATGAACAATAGAGTATACAAGCCAAAAATCAAATCAGCAATTTGAAATGTAAGGAAGCATAAAACACACAATCAGGACAGCAAAAGGAAAAGGAAAAAAAAGAATCCACAAAAATAAAGATTGTGTATGGCGTCTCTGGGACAACTTCAGGAATACTAACATTCACATTATGGGGGTACTAGAAAAAGAAGAAAGCAAAAAATTGAAAACTTATTTGAATAATAATGACAGCAAACTTTCCTAACTTGGTGCAAGAAATAGACATACAAGTCTTAGAAGTGCAGAGAGTCCCAAACAAGGTGAACCCAAAGAGGCCCACATTAAGACACATCATAATTATAATGCAAAAGTTTAAAGACAGAGAATCTCAAAAGCAGCAGAAGAAAAGCAATTAGTTACCTACAAGGGAGCTCCCATAAGACTGTTAATTAATTTCTCAACAGAAACTTTGCAGGCCAAAAGGGCAATTCAAAGTGATGAAAAGCAAGGACCTACAACCAAGATTACTCTACCCAGCAAAGCTATTGTTTAGAATCAAGGAACAGATAAAGAGCTTCCCAGACAAGAAAAGGCTAAAGGAGTTCATCATCATCAAACCAGTATTATATGAAATGTTAAAGGGTTTTCTTAAGAAGAAGAAAAAATAAAGATAAAATATTAACAATAAAATGGCAATAAATACATATCTATGAACAATTGAATCTGAAAAACAATAATGAACAAGCAAAACAGAGATTCATAGATACAGACAACATTTTGATGGATGTGAAATAGGAGAGAGGTTTGGGAGATAGGTGATAAAGTTGAAGAGTTTAAGAAGTACACATTGGTTGTTACAGAATAGTCATGGGAATAGATACAAAGTACAGCTTAGGGAAATAGTCAATAAAATTCTAATAACTATATATGGGTACAAGACTTATCAGGATGATCACTTAATAAGTTATTTAATGTCTAATCAGTGGTTTGTACACATAAAACTAAAAAGGTAAAACTTAAAGCATATAAATCTACCCTAGTTTTTAAATTAAAAAGAAAAAAACTAGGCTAAGTGAAATAAGCCAGTCAGAGAAAAACAAGTACCATATGATTTCATATGTAGAATCTAATTAACAAAATGAACTAACTAGCAAAATAGAGACAGACTCATACATAGAGAGCAGGCTGATAGCTTTTGGGGGCTGGGAGCTGGGTAAGAGGGATGGAGGGAATGAGCAATAAAGGACAAAGAAATAAATACTTCATGGACACAGACTACTGTTTGGTGATTGTAGGGGGATGAAGAAGGTTATGGGAGGGATAAAGGCAGAATGAACACACAATGCAGTATACAGAGATGTGTTTTAGAAATGGGCATCTGAAATTGTGTAATTATATTAACCAGTGCCACCCCAATAAAATAAAAAGAATCCATATTTTTATTTACCATATTTATATGTTAAACATGATATGTTTATATATTTCTATTCTCCATTTACTAATCCCTGTAGGCAAGATATATTTTTCTAATTTTTGTAGTCTTTTTATAGCCCTCTACACTACATAATACTAGTAACATAGTGGGCCTTCAATGAGCACTTCTAGATAGAAAGGTAGGAGCAAGCTAATCATGTGATAATCTTTTCTCAACAAAACAAAACATCCACTTTATATCATTTCTGAGTTATATTCTTCATAAATGAATTTTTAATGTACTTTGTAGAGAAAAGTTGGCTAATAAAAGACAAGCTCAAAGATATAACATTAAACCCTCATGATCTCAATTCTCTACTGAACAGCTTCATTTTTATTGTTGTTTTCAAAATGAGATCATCTTTCTTTTTTGCTTTCACATTAACTAGATTTGTTCAAAGATCTGACATTAATGTCATCAGTCAGGTCTATTGCATGAGTTCCACTAACTGAGTTTTAAAATACAGCCATTAGCATGCCATGGAGGAAGATTTGATCTCATCAAGCAATAAATCATTTGTCTCTCTGAGATTGGAACTATGACAGGCAGCTGTGCTTTATCAATGTTTTCATTTATATATAAATATAGATAGATATACATATACATCTTTCCTACTTCAAAGTTTGTAGAAGTAAGATAATGTGATTAGGTAGCCAAGCATATTCAATGTTCTGAAAACTAGGTCACTGTTGAGATTAACTGATGGATTAAAAGAATTTAGAAAGGTGGTAAAATTTTTATTTGCATATTTCTCTAAAGAGTCTTGACTCCTGTCTAGTCCCCCTCCCATCCTTTACTAAGCAGTAAGCTAAAACACTGTATCTAGCAATTTAGTAATTGCAAACTGCTCTTGCCTTTTTTTTTTTTTTTTTTTTTTTGACCTTGAGCAAATTATCAGTATTTCCACACTAGATTTATTTTTCATAATCCATCAACTGAATTGCTTTGGGGGCACTGAAAATGAGACAGGAGAGTGATAATGTGACAGATGAGGACTGAAATAATTAAATAGTGCTCTGCATAAGGCTACTATATATCTCTTTGACCAAGCATCCTTTGAAAATGCCTTAAATGCCAATTAAATAAAAACTACTTATTGTTCAATGCCATTCTTCCTTTTGGCAATTTGGCCTCATCAATGGCACTTTCAAAAAGATAAATTAATAGCCTTCTACTAGATGAGTACATGTAACTTATTCTATTTTGTTCTTTAGTTCAGCAGCTAACACTTCATTATATAAACAATGTATATTACATACATATAAAGATTTAAGAAATGATATTTCTTAAGAATTTAAAATATGCAAAAGTTGAAATAACCATTCTTGTACTCATTCATTCATTCATTCATTCATTTAATCAGCTCCTACTTGATGAGGAGAGAGGCACATAAATAAATGGTTACAATGGAGTGAATACATGTAATGCAGAGGTATGTCCATGATGCTCATATGGCAAAACAAAGAAAGAACACCAAACTCAAGAGGATGATATCAGGAAAGTCTTCCTGGCAGAAATGATGCCAGCAGCTGGGTGTTGGTGAACGAATTAGAGTCAGCCAGGCAAAGGGTAAAATGAGAAATAATCTAGTAGGGTGAGATGATTAAACAGATAGATTTTCAGAAGAGAAAAAAAAAAGTGTGAAATTAGTGGGGTAGGGTTAGATAAAAATGTTTAGGAGGAAATTGAAAATCAAATGCTATTTTTTTAGATGTTACAAGATGTACATGAGTGCTGAGATAAAAATAGATTCTTTCTAGATTTTCTGATGGCAAGATATGAGGAGACTTATCCAAACCAATCTTTTATTATTTGAGAGATATGGAATGGGATGGGTGTAGGCTTGATTTTTGAATTTTTTTTTTTTGGTATCTGATTATCTTGGGTGATAATCCAGCAATGTACCAGGGTAGAGGCCAGCTAGCATGGTGTAAATGTGAAGTAAGCATTTGACAGGCCCAGTGGTGGGATTCACCCGGTTCGCACCGATTCAGCAAAACCGATTCCTAATATTTTGTTGACATTGGCGAACTGGTTGTTAAAATGGCACTTATAATCAGGATTCTCTCTAAGGTGGACACCGGGCAGCCGCCTAATGTGAAAATCACAAATTTATATTTCTTATCTTTTTTTTAATATTCATCTGAGCAACAGCATATTGTAAGCACCCATAATGATGTTCATTCTATCCATAGGTGAAAAAATTTGCAAATGAAGATGCCAATCCAGAAGCATCATGGAAATATAACAGTTTTAGTATTGTTGTTATTATAAATAACAGTTTTATTATTTTTGTCAGGTATTGTTTAACATTTTTTCATTAATATTTTTAAACTTTTTTTAATAACAATCTAGTTTTGTATATTTCTTTTATTATTTCTATTTAAGTAGTAAATGCATGAAATAATAAATGACATTTTGGTATACCATGTTTTTATACTTACAATGGTCATTACGGCAGAGAACTGGTTGTTAAATTATTTGAATCTCACCACTTCCCACATTGTGAATCCACTCTGGTTAATATGCCAAGATTTTGATACTTACAAATGACAATGGGAAGTCAATAAAAATTTAAGAATTATAAGAAGAAAAGAGACATAAAGCACCGATGTTGTAAAGTCCTAGTGTATTGCTTATTTAACTTTTATCAGGTTCTAAGTCATTATTATGGAAGATATAGTTAGGTGAGAACAGCATAAATATTCTAAGTCATTATTTTCACAACCCTATATCTAAACACAGGCAAAAGTTTCTATTTTTATTATTTTAATCATAATGTTTTTTTTTCTCTAGTGAAGTAGGTTTTTCATTTACACAAAATATGTCAAAAAACAATTTTCTTGATGGTCAATAAAAATGAATAAATCAAGAAATATTTATTCAGAGTCAACAACTTATACTTTCTTCTAGGCAAATGCCAGTGAATATATAATAAAACACCCATTATAAAGGACTTAATGCAGATTTATTTTATCAGATAAAACTAAATTCTGAATCCTTGTGGTTTGATCATTTCACTAATATAATTGCCTGATTTTACATTAAAAGACAATAGCATAATATTTTTTAAAAATTTTCTACTAAGACAATGATAACTTTAGTAATATTCAAAGTATTATTGGTACTTAAAATTTTATTATTACTTTTTTATTTTTAGCAAGGTTCTCAAGAAATGTTAATATAAATAAAACAATAGAGCCCTGGAGGAATAGCTTGGTTGGTTAGAGCATCGTCCCAAAGTGCAGAAGTTGTCGGTTCAACCCCTGGTCAGGGCACATACAGGAATAGATTGATGTTCTATCTATCTATCATCTATCTATCTATCTATCTATCTATCTATCTATCTATCTATCTATCTATCATCTATCTATCATCTATCTATCTATCTATCTATCTATCTATCTATCTATCTATCACCATCTATCTATCTCTATCTATCTATCTATCTATCTATCTATCTATCTATCTATCTATCTATCATCTCCTTTTCTCACTAAAATCAATACACACAAAATCAATACACTACAATCAATACACACACACACACACACACACAAATAGACTGTAGAAAGCTTTTGTTTGTAGCAGGCCACTTTGTTCAGTGATCCCCACTCCAGACCCCCAAGAGTAGCTTTCACTTATCCTTGTACTTTACTGACACTTTAGGAGAAAACTGAAAAACCTTGAACTAATTCAATTATTTAATTTACAAATAAGGAAAAAGCCTTGGTGTTTAGGCAGCTGGTTTAAGCAGAGACCTAGGATATTGTGAGAAACATAAGCTTTGGGATCCAGAATATTTGCTCTTTTTGTTTTCTTTAGGTTTTCTCATCTTCATTATTATTTTAAATTCACATTGGTAAATAAAATTATATAAGTTTCAATTGTACAATTCTATAATACAGCATCTATATATTGCACTGTGTTTGTCATTCAAAGTCAAGTCTCTTTTCTATCACTTTTTATCCTCCTCTCTCATCTTCCTCAACTGAACTTTTCTTCTTACAATCACCATGCTGTAGTCTGTGTCTGAGTTGTTTTTGTGTTTATTTCGCTTAATACTTTCACCTTTTTCACCCAGCCCCTCCATCTCCCTACTTCTGACAGCTGCCAGTCTGTTCTTTGTATCTATGACTCTGTTTTTATTCTGTTCATTTTGTTCATTAGATTACACATATATGTGAAACCATATGGTATCTGTCTTTCTCTGACTGGCTTGTTTTACCCTTGTGCACTGTTGGTGGAAATGTAGATTGGTGTATCCACTGTGAAAAATAGTATGGACTTTCCTCAAAAAATTAAAAACAGAACTTCCTTATGACCCAGTAATTTCACTTTCAGGAATATATCTGGAGAAACTTGAAACACTAACTTGAAAGAATATGTGCACCACTATGTTTACTGTAGCATTATCTACAATAGGCAGTTTTGGAGGTAGCCTAAGTACCTATCAGTGGATGAGTGGATAAAAAAGCTGTGGTACGTTTACACAATAGACTACTACTTGGCCATAAAAAATAAATAAATAAAATATTACCTTTTGTGACAGCATGAATTGTACTTATAAATTTAAATTTTGAAACACCTATATTAACCTGAAAACAGAAAAACTATATTGCTTATATGAATCTTTCCATTGATTTTTGAAGAATGTCAATCAGTTCAACACCACTTAAATTGAAAAAAAAAATCACATAATTGACCAATCTAGTTTTTCACATAAACTGCAATTGGAGGAAGAGAATAAAACAGGGGTCTCCAAACTACGGCCCGCGGGCCACATGCGGCCCCCTGAGGCCATTTATCCGCCCCCCCCCCGCCACACTTCCAGAAGGGGCACCTCTTTCATTGGTGGTCAGTGAGAGGAGCATAGTTCCCACTGAAATACTAGTCAGTTTGTTGATTTAAATTTACTTGTTCTTTATTTTAAATATTGTATATATTTGTTCCTGTTTTGTTTTTTTACTTTAAAATAAGATATGTGCAGTGTGCATAGGGATTTGTTCATAGTTTTTTTATAGTCCGGCCCTCCAATGATCTGAGGGACAGTGAACTGGCCCCCTGTGTAAAAAGTTTGGGGACCCCTGGAATAAAACATCTTAGGGACATTACTAATGTTTAAACATCAGTACTTAATTACAAAGATGAAATCAATAACATGGTCCTATTAAATCTATAAATTTAGGTATGTGTTCTACATAAAGAAGTAAATTTAGTAAAAACTACATTTAAAATATAAGAATTTAGCCCTGGCCGGTTGGCTCAGTGGTAGAGCGTTGGCCTGGCATGTGGGGGACCCGGGTTCAATTCCTGGCCAGGGCACACAGGAGAAGCGCCCATTTGCTTCTCCACCCCCTCCTTCCTCTCTGTCTCTCTCTTCCCCTCCCGCAGCCAAGGCTCCATTGGAGCAAAGATGGCCCGGGCGCTGGGGATGGCTCCTTGGCCTCTGCCCCAGGCGCTAGAGTGGCTCTGGTCGCAGCAAAGCAACACCCCGGAGGGGCAGAGCATCGCCCCCTGGTGGGAAGAGCCTCGCCCCTGGTGGGCGTGCCGGGTGGATCCCGGTCGGGCGCATGCAGGAGTCTGTCTGACTGTCTCTCCCCGTTTCCAGCTTCAGAAAAATACATAAATAAATAAATAAATAAATAAAATATAAGAATTTAAAACACATGCCTGAAAAGTCATGCACAAGGTTTTTAAATATATCATATATAAGTATTCTTAATGAAAGGAGAGGTTTTTTACAATAGAAAAGGTGGTTTTAAAAAATAGTTGTAGTGTTCAGCTATTCTGTGCTATCAAAATAGCCACAGCAAAGTAGTAACTCATCATATTTTTATTATTTATTTTAATTGAATTTATTTTGGTAACATTAGTCAATAAATTTACATGTGTTTCAGGTACAGCATTCCATAATACATCATCTGTGCACAGCACCATGCATTTACCTCCCCAGGTCAAGTCTTCTTCCATCACTGTTTATCCTCCTTATCCTCTTCTATCTCTCGCACTGTTGTTTGTGTCTCTGAGCCTTTTTTCCTTTGTTTAATCCTTTCACCATTTTAACCAGCCCTCAACCCCCTTCCTCTCTGACAACTGTCAGTCTGTTCTGTTTTTATGAGTCTGTTTCTATTTAGTTTCTTTTGTTCATAAGTGAAATCATATAGTATATATTTGTCTTCCTCTGTCTTATTTTTTTTATTTATTCTTTTTTTTTTTTTTTTTTAGAGAGGAGAGGGAGAGACAGAGAGAGAGAAAGAGAGAGAGGGAGGGAGGAGAGACAGAGAGAGAGAAGGGAGGAGGAGCTGGAAGCATCAACTCCCATATGTGCCTTGACCAGGCAAGCCCAGGGTTTCGAACCGGCGACCTCAGCATTTTCAGGTCGACGCTTTATCCACTGCGCCACCACAGGTCAGGCCCCTCTGTCTTATTTTAATTAGCATAATGTTCTCCAGGTCTATCCATGCTGCCACAAAAGGTAAGTAACTCACTATAGAAATGAGGAACACACCTTTTATTTACACATTTATTTGATATTCATTGACAAATTTACTGACTCTTTTTAAAAGTTATTTTAAACAATTTGCTCTAGGATCAAACTGTTCAAAATCTCCAAATCCAAAGTTTCTTTTTAACTACCTTCCTGGGTTTAACAGCTCTTCTTTGCTGCATTTCCACCATGATGTTACTTTAAAAAATATTTTAACCAATAAGAGGCATATTCATTATCTGCATCCTCATTAATCTCTCCTTTCCCCCAAAGAGACCCCCAAGTACAATCAGTCGGGTTTTTATCCAGGACTCTTCACAATTTACACAGATTGTTCCCACCTCTTCTCAAATTCACCTTGATGCTCACCATTGTCTTTGTATAATATTCAGCTATCATAAAGACTGTTGTGTCCCTTACTTGCAGAGTGCTCTAAATCCTATTGAAGGAGCCATTCTTTTATGTTGATTACACTAGAAAGAAAGACTTTTTTGTTCTAAGATCTAAAACATACTCTACTTAGTGAGTCAGTGATTATAAAATAAACCCAAAATATCTTTGAAGAGGAAAAAAATGTGTTACAAATGGACAATGAGTGCTGACTGAGAAGTTTAAAATGTTTCCACTAAAACAGAACTATAACAGCCATATTAAAATGGATGAATTTATCTTTTTTTTTTCCTGCTTTAAGCTTTTCTGTTTTCTGTTTAATTGGTTAGCCATAAGGATTTAATGAGTCTTGAATTAAGATCGTTTTTATTCTGCCACTTACCACTTTGGGCAAATAGCCAAATATTTCTGATCTCAGTTTTTCACGTTTCATCAGAAAGATAAAATATTTTTATGGTTTTGGGGAGGAAATTTTTGAGCAGTCTCTTGGACTACTTGTCAGGAGCAACTATTATAGCTCCTGCACTAAGAACTAAGTACTAAATTTCCCAGTCAATTTAGCAATTTCCTAGGCGTTCAAGGAGGGAAGGACCCAGTTTCTGATGCAAAAGAGAAAATGTTTTTAAATTCAGTAGGATAGTTATAAACATATTTTGCTACTTTGAAAGTGCCTAAGAGCCCTGGACAAATATCTCTCTGTTGGTTAGAGAATTGTCCTGAAGAATAGAGGTTGCCAGTTCAATCTCTTGTCAGAGCACATACAGGAACAGATAGATGTTTCTCTCTCTCTCTCTCTCTCTCTCTCTCTCCCCTTCTCTTCCTCTCCCTCTAAAAATCAATAAAATTAACATTTTTTAAAAATTAAAAAGAAAGTGGCTAAGGATTTGTAAGATAAAATTTTTTTCATTATCAACTCTTTACACCACATCCTAAGAAATATAAGAAGGTGATGAATATTATTTTAGTTTGATTTCTACAGTAGCACTTGCCTGTTGTGACGTCTGTTATTTTAGCCAAATGAAAATTTTCATTTTGATAGCAGATTCTCATGATACTGTAATTCAAAGGAATAAAGGAATTTGGAAATAGGAGGGAGAATTCAAAATAGCCACACAAAAATATGATTTGATAAGACTGAAATTCCTTCTCACTAAATTGTCTAATGAAAAAAAAAAAAACAATGTTGGTGGCAGGATAAGTGTTATTAAATAAAATTAGTAATTTGTGAGTATATAGAAGCACTTCTAATTTGTATTCTGTTTTCCTATTCTTACAAATGAGTCTTAAAATGCTAGAGCAATGTATTTTTGTATCTATATTAACATGATTGCATTATCACATTTTTTTAAAAAATGTATTATTTTGAATTGCTGCCTACTTCTGGCTATTTATTCTTTTCTACCATACTTAGAATTGAACCAAGATGGTATCATTTAGCATGCAAGTTCCAACACCATTTTTGGCTCTTTGACCCTTCTTCAAATAACTAATTCCCTGGAGTACAGAGGTGGTGGCAGAGATGGCAGCAAATGACAAGATGCTCAAAATTCTATTGCACTCATTAGCTACTTAACTGTCAAGGTCTTTATTTCTATATAAGACTGCTGAAACTAATATGATTTAAATAAATTGAAATACTTTGTTCAAAAAATTTTCAAAGAATGATATTTGAGAGCCATTGTGGCAACACATCTATATTTTTATGAGTAAAACTAAAATTTTACTTTAGTATACCATAGCCATGTAAATTTTTATGTCATTTAATAATGCTTTATACTAAATAATCACTTTGACATTGTCTATAAGAAAGTTAAAACAAGCAATTTTCAGTAGGCTTTGTGGATTGCTTCTTGTGGTTGGCAGACTTCTAAGAATATTCACAGCCTGACCTGTAGTGGCACAGTGGATAAAATGTCAACCTGGGATATTGAGATCACCGGTTCAAAATACCAGGCTTGTCTGATCAAGGCACATATGGGAGTTGATGCTTTCTGCTCCTTTCCTCTTCTTTCTTTCTTTCTTTCTTTCTTTCTTTCTTTCTTTCTTTCTTTCTTTCTTTCTTTCTTTCTTTCTTTCTCTCTCTCTCTCTTTCTCTCTCTCTCTCTCCCACACTCACTTCTCTAAAAAAATTAATAAATAAAATTTTAAAAAAGTTTAAGAGGATGCGCACTGACCCCCAATCTTGTATAATATTTCTTTGTGTTGGGGTGGAAACTGTGATTATTAGCAGATATCATTGCCATAGTTATATTACATTATATGTCAAAAAAGATCATGCAGATGTAACTAGGGTCCCAAATCAGTTGATCTTAAGATAGACTATTCAGGTGGACCTTGTCTGATCACATTAGCCTCTAAAATTTGGGTCTCAAAGACAGAGATGGAGGGAGTCAGAAATTCAAAACTTCAAAAGGATGCAACATGCAGTTATTTGTTGATTTGAAGACACAGGGAACCAATAAGAAAGAATGAATGTGGGAAGCCTTGATGAGCTAAAAGTGACTCTTGGGTAACAACCAGCAAGGAAACATCAGTCTTCCAAAAGAAAGAAACTGAAATCTGTCAACAAGAATCAATGTGAGCCCTGGCTGGGTTGCTCAGTGGATAAAACATCGTTACAGCACACCAAGGTTGACAGTTCCATCCCAGTGAGGCCACATACAAGAAGCAATCAATAAGGGAACAACTGAAAATGGAACAACTACATAGAACAATGAGTTGATGCTTCTCTCTCTCTCTCTCAAATCAATAGAAAAAAAGATTAATGTGAAGGTGAATTTCCCTCCAGGGCCTCAGAACATCTATACAAGATATTAGCCCTGTAACACTGTGAGATTAGTGCTGTGATACCCAGAAAAGAGAACTAACTATATTATGTCAAACTTCTGACCTACATACAGACCGTGAAGTGCCATTTTATGCTATTGAATTTGCAGCACTTTGTTACACAACAGAAAACTAAAACATCCCCTTTTCTTCTCAAAAAAAAAAAAAAAAGCTTGAGCTAATTTGCATGAAATATTCCAAATTAACTGCTTATTCTGGATGTTAAAAATTGTCTTTCTTTTTATTATCAATTTTGAGAAGTAGTTTTATTTTAATACCAACCTTAAATGGTTAAACTTTTAACTCTTGTGGGACAATTTTCTGAATGTTCACACACTATTCTGTTTTATATATTCAGCCAGGTTTGAAATATTCCTTGATGAGGATGAAAGTAGGAAGAAATATGGGCTGTTAGAATTTCTCGCTGTTAAAAAATCCAGATAGGAAAAGTAATAAAACTGCATGGCTTGCTGAGGCACATCAAATTAATGCTAAATTTAATTCCAAAGATGAGACAAAAAGCATATAGGAATGTAATTAAAAGCAATTTAGCCAAGGAGAAATCACAGGGAAGATTGTCCAGATTGAAAAAGAAATTTCATGGAGAATGGTGCTTTTGAAGATAGTATCTATCATCTTCTAAATAGGGGAGTTTCCAGAGACAGGCTTCAGGGGAAATACTGCTTAATTTACAGTAGTTCTCAAGAAAAGAGTGGTAGTCTAGGAAACCAGGGTGCTTTTTTTCAGTTTGAGATGAAGTAAGATTAAAGATGATTTTCCTTTTTACTAAATAGCCAGGACAAGCCCAGGCAACCTGCCAAGCAATAGTGTAAGACAATGACCCAAGTCAGATTTGCTGGTTAGTCATTTTCCAGTTAAAAAGTGTAGACTTTTGTGTTGTAGAAAAGAGGCCAGTGAAAGCATTATTTTTTATAGTTTAATTTTAATTTAGTAAAAGTGCCATGAGGAAAAATAGAAAATTAGCAACTTCTTTCATCTGAGAAATTCCAATTTAAAATATATAGCAATTGACTAAATGAGGTCAAGGTTTACTTTTCACAGATCTTAGCTTTGGGGAAAATTGCATATCTTACAGGGCAGCAGAAAGAGCTAAAAGAATCTTTTAAATGTATAACACAAAGAAGTCATTCACTGTACATTACTTCTCATATTAGAGTGTGTGTCAGAAAATGTGTTTAAGGAGACTCTTGACAGAAAGATTCTTCTTAAGAGTCAAGTCATTTTAATTTTTAGATCTATTGCTCTGAATGCCAACACTGGATATATTTATAAATTTATGATACTATATTTTATTAAGAAAATTATTACTTAATCTACTTCTCACTGGGAGCAAAAGCCATTGGGATTCAAACTAATGCATATAATGATTGAGCAATCTTTAGTAATAAGAAAAGCCATATTATACATAGTCTGGGTATCAACTACAATTTAACACAGAGAATTCAGCAGATAAGTTCTGTAAAGTGCTAACACATTGCACTCTCTCTCCTGAGACAGTCAGACCTGTAGGAGAAGTCAGTTCTCCTCGTGTTCCACCAACTTCCATATTTCCTGACCTACAACTCAGAATATTCATTTGTTATTTTATTTTATTCACTAAATATTGATTAAATTCCATCTTTATGCAGCAATAAGTAGGACAAAGATCCTATTTTTCATTATTTTACCCCCTTTTTTGTGAGAGAGAGGCAGGGAGAAAGATATAGAATCATCAAGCAGCCTCTGCATGTGCTCTGATTGGGGAACTGAACTGGCAACCTCCATGTCAGGATAATGCTCCAGCCCACTGAGCTATCTAGCAACAGGTTTTTAAAAAAATTACTATTTATTGATTGATTTTTAGAGAGACTGAGAGAGAAAGAAAGAGAAGGAAAGGAGAAGGGAAGCACTCAGTTGTGCCCTCATTGGTTGCTTTCTGTGTGTGCCTAAACCAGAGATTGAACTGAGTGAGTTAACTGAGTTCAATCTGAGTTAACTGGCCAAAGCCAAAGACTCTGTTTTCATAGAGATTATATTTTATTTGGAGATAAATATAAGCATGATATGAAACACATATTTTACAAATTTAAATCCAGAAGGAGAAGACATACACACAAGAGATGTTCAGAGTTTGGTGAATTTTATTAATAAAATATTTATTAATAAATGTGTGGAATGAATTTTTAGGATTTGAAAAGATCTTGATAAACATAGTAACACCTGATAAATTTATCAAAGATTCTCATTTGATCATGAGTTCCATCTTCCTAGATAATTAGTCCAATATGGTATTTATAGATGCATAATCAGTTGACCTACAGTCATACAAGTAGATAAAACATCCATTCAATGCTATGGTTCTAACTGATAGTAACTGAGATTAAATGGTAGCCCACCATAAATAAATTAAAATTACAGATTTTTTTTTTTGTATAATGTACGAGATAAAACACAAGGGCTCAGAAATAGGAAGGTTGAAATATATTTACCTTGCTTGAATCATCATGGGCTCACCAATTATGTTCTGTTAGAGGGTCCAGATTACTCCCTTCACCATGATCTTGAGATCTACATTGGTAAGGGAAGCATCACTATGCATGTGGGAGCTAGGAGACTCTACAATTAAAACAGGGTCCCTAATTCTATTGAAGATCGGAGAATTCTGAGATGGTGAAAACCATAACATGATGTTTAACTAGTTAAGGCATATTGAGCCTGTTTCTTATAATAGTCAGCAGATCCTCTGTGATAGTCTAAATGTAATTCACAAAACATTTGTTGATGATTAATAATTAAGAAATCCTTAAGAGCAAAATATGTGGGAAGCCTGCTAAGGTTGTCCTTGGCTTATAAAATAGACAACCACTTTGACTTGAAGAGAGTTTGGATTTGAGTCACCATTTAGAAAACCATGACCCTTCCTCAGATCTAAGATCTGAGTCTCAATTTAAGGTATGAATGGGCATTTTTCATGAAGGACCTTAATATGAAATTACAAGTATATCTATGGAAGTAGCTCTATCCACAGGAATGTGCAAATACTTATTTAAGAAACTACATACTAGTTAAAGGAAGCCAAACAAGTATTAGGTCATTATTGAACACTGGCTCTAGACTAAATGAATAACTAGAAATCCATTATTTTTTAAAGCTTTATTTATTGATTTTTTTAGAGAAAGATACAGAGAAAAGGAGGAGAGAAGTAGGAAGTATCAACTCATACTTGTTGCTTTGTGTATATGCCTTGACCAGGCAAGCCTGGGGTATCATACCAGTGACCTCAGCATTCCAGGTTGATGTTTTTTCCACTGCACCACCACAGGTCAGGCAGAAATCCATTATAACCATTGGTCAAAGGAGATTCCTAAGGGTCTTAATTAATGTTTTGTAAACATGATTATTGTTTCCAGTTTAAATAAATTGACTTCAGGATAGGATCCTACTTTTGGGCTAGAGATGAAAAACATGAACTTGTCCAACTTCTTCTTTTACAGGTTAAAAATATACATCTTATTTTATCATGAGTTCCATCTTCATAGATAAGTAGTCCAATATAGTATTTATAGATACTTAATCACTTGACCTACAGTCATAAAAGAGTCTGCCATTATTGGAAGCAACTCTGATATTTTGGGGAAGGTAAACCAAGTCTTAAGGAACCTATGTCTCATAAATTTGTTTCATTTCAGTGACGTAACAACTTTCTTAATTCCTCTTTTAATTTTCTCCATTTTATCCCCCAAGTCTATGGTCATAAATATTTCTATAGCTGTAAATATTCCATTATGTATTTTAGTTTTTATCTTAAAAAATCCTGTAAATAAGGTGGATTTTCAAGGAGAGAATGTGGTTAATTAGTTATGAGACTGATCCTAAGTTCTCATACTTTCTGTGCGGTATAACTCACATATGTTAGGTTTTCATATAAAGCACTTACCTTTCCAAATGCTACCCTAAGACTTTCCCAGGAAGCTAATTGTTATTCAATAAATAATATTGATAACTGCATGCGGGTGAAACCTAACTTCCAGGAATTCACACCAAAGGCTCTAACTTCTACATTTGCTAATCTATGTTTTATTTTTAAAGTGTTTTAAGAACTAGCAGAGGCACTAAAAGAGCTGTGGAACTTTGCTGGCTGAGGCTCCTTTCTACAACACTTGGACTTATAACCATGAACATGTGTGAATTCTCCCCTCTCCTCTCTAAGTTATCCTAGAAGCTTCTCATTTCCCATCTATTTATGGTACTCTTTTCCATTTATGTTTGAAAATAATTTATTTTAAACACAAAAAATAAATCTCTTTATCTTTCTCATTATGAAAAACATCTCTGTGATATAGAATATACTAACCGGCCAATTTTCTTCATCTACAGTTTTTCTTTGCATGATAATCTCATGAAAAATAAACTTTCAACCAAATTATACCAAAGCTTTAGTTATTTAAAAAAATATATCTCATAATTTTAGGTAGCACTGACAACCCTCTATCCACCTTTTCTGTCATGTTTTTCCAAACTGAGTTCAATACTGGATGATTAACAATGGTAAATTGCCAACTGAGACTCAACTAGCTCAAACGATTCATTCACCCATTATTTAAAACTCACTATATTTAAGAATTAAAAATTAAGTAATCAAGATTTTTTTATTAGTTTGAAAATCTTTCTCTATATTCTGGTTCTGAGAGAGATTAAGTAACTGATACGGTAAACTCATCAGCAGTTGGCATGTCAAGCAGTTGTTTAAATTCAAACTATGGTGTCCAGTGATAATGTATTAAACCACTGGGTACATTCCTTTTTGGAACATTTTCATTGAAATGAACATATGTATTCTTTGCAACAAATACATCATTATGAAAACTTGTTTAGTGTAATGGTGGCAGAAATTAGTTTACAAATTACAATGACTATTATCTTCATGAGGACTAAATTATTTAACTTTTCTGAAGTAAAGGGAAAGGAGAAATAAGGCTGCCCATGTTTAAATTTATGTTCATGTAGATTTGGGCTAAAAATTTATTATTTTAGGAAAATTAATGAGAAATAACTAACTATAAAATTTGAGAGCTGTACAATAAATAACCCCAAAATGTTTAGTGGTTTAAAAACATGATGACTCTTTATTTCTCACAATTCTGTAGATTGGCAGGTGGTTCTTCTATATATTATCTAGGATTACACGTGTGACATCACCTAAATTCTTCAGAGGTATTAACAAGGGGTCTTAAAGATAAATCCTTGATTGTTGGCTCCAGTCCCCATGATACACGGATAATTTTTTACTAGTTGGAAATAAATCGATTTCATTTATTGATTTTTAGAGAGAGGATAGAGATAAAAGCGAGGGAAAGAGTAGGAAGCATCATCTCCTAGTTGTTGCTTCTTGTATGTGCCAGGTAAGCCTGGAGTTGTGAACCTGTGACCTCAGAATTCCAGGTCTATGCTTCATCTGCTTCACCAGCACCGGTCAGGCGAACAAAATATAGTTTCATTTTTCAGTCCAATAAGTCCTTGTCTTTTTGTATTCTGCTTGTAAACAGAATCGTTCCTCTTTTAACTCTTCTCTATCTTCACATCCTCATTATATACAGCCAGAGGCCAACTGGCACGTTCAACATTCTATGTAGAGGTGGAGGTAGACAACCAGATCTACAAGGTCATGAGGTACATTCTCTGACTTTCCCATCATTGCAGCAAGTTTTTTGTCATTTATTTTCTCTGCAACACAATATAGGTCACCCTTTCTCTAACCTCCAATGTATCTTAGCCATTTTTCTAGCCTTTCCTAATAGGTTTGTTCCTGCCTTCCCATCCTTCACCTGCCACCAATTTCCAAGCCAATAGCACAGGTTTTATGTTTCTGAGATAAAAAAAATACCAACATCTAAAAGTCTGAATTATGAATTATTTATGGTTTGGTGAAGTAAGCAGAACCATTTTGAAAGTCAAAGATCAATTATTATAAGAAATAGATCTTACATCATTTCTGGAGGAGCTGGGGAAGTAAAGGTCTTAAAGAGTGAGTTGTGAAATCAGCAAAAGAGTGCTTAATTAGTTTTCCCAAAGCACTAGGATAGAAAGACAGGTTGGATTAACACAGAGAATCTGAGAAGCCCGGCAATTCTAGTCACAGAGGCGCGACTATGGAAAAGGGATGTTGTGGGGTCTACTGGAAGTTGTTACATCTGTGTAGCTGCCAACACTGATGGTCCCCAGTTAAGCATCTGTTGGTGGTCCCAGGGATATTGTTGGTCCAAATTTCCAATAGCCTAAAAGAAGAGCTGAATCTAGAGGGAATAGGTTTAGGATGAACAGGACATCACCAGGCACATCTGAAAACTGACAACTGCCTGTCACTTTATCCTGTCATGAGGATCTTCCATGAGTAATGGTGACTAACTGCTTATTCCCAAACCTTTAATAATTATTTTTCTTTCTCTCCCTCTTTCTCTCTGTCTTTTAATTTCTGTTAAATTTTTAGACAGATATATTTATCTATTTTTTTTTCTTTTCAGAGTCCTTCCAAAGCATGCCATCAGGGTTTACAGTTCTAAATCAGAATATCAAGGTATTTTGTTAAACAAAGATAGCTTTCTCCCTTTGGAAACTTTGAGCCAGCTATTAACATTATAGTTTTATTTATTCTGCCACCTTTACTTAAAGAATAAATCATGAGGCCTTTTGGGAGTTAACTTTCCTAGGGAAAGACATATGTAACATGGCAAAAATATTGTCATAATATAATTATTCTTAAAGGTTTTGATCACATTGATATCTGTAATTCAGCTGTCCCAGTGTATAGCAGTCCATTAGAGAAAACTAGATTGACTGTAGTGGTAACATACATTTGTTTCTATTCATCATATATTCATGCTGTAGTCAAAAACACTTCAGCCATCTCCCAATGTGGACCCATGTCTTTAAATCAAGCTTTTTTTTTTTTTTTTTTTTTTTGACAGAGACAGAGAGAGAGTCAGAGAGAGGGACAGACCGACAGGAAGGGAGAGAGATGAGAAGCATCAATTCTTTGTCATGGCGCCTTAGTTCTTCAATGATTGTTTTCTCATATGTGCCTTGACTGTGGGTCTACAGCAGAGTGATTGACCCCTTGCTCAAGCCAGCAACTTTGGCCTCAAGCCAGTGACTTTGGGCTTCAAGCCAGAGACCTTTGGGCTCAAGCCAGCAACCATGGGATCATGTCTATGATCCCAAGCTCAAATTGGTGACCTCAGGGTTTCGAACCTGGATCCTCCATGTTCTAGTCCTATACTCTATCCACTGCACCACTGCCTGGTCAGGCTAAATCAAGCTTTTATGTCTTCTCTTTTCCCCTCTTAAGACAAGTTCTCTTCTTATTATCCTAAATATACTCATTTGCTTTTACAAACAAATCAGGTGATCCTTCTAATGAATGATTAATGAATAGGAAATTCAATAAATGATGAAAGAAGCCCATCTATGTCCCTAGCCCATTATAGGAGACCAGTATGTTTCTTGACCAATAGTAAATGTGTCTTATTGTAGTGGTCAAGAACTCTGATTTTTCTTTATCATTTTTATGGGCCTGTGCATGTCAACTGTGTCACTGTCCTCAAAGTTGAAATCTGGACTATTTGGAAACACTTTGGCCACAGCGTTAGTAAATATATATATATATCTTGAAGGAAAGCTTTCTGTTGGCAAGGCATTCTGCAAGGATCTAGGAAATGAGAGAGACATCAAGGAGTAAGTAAATTATACAGTGCTTGTGTTTGGAGAAGCTTGGATGCAAGAGAAAGTGGGAGCAAAAGTAAAGATTTATGGAAACTGTGTTTAATTGCAAATGCACACATATCTGTGTCACTGTTATGCAAATACATGTATCTGTGCATTTCTGTATACATATAATAGCTAATAAGACTTCTGGCTCTTCATCCTAATCTCTTGCCACATTCAAGCAAAACACTGTAAAACATTGTTTTAATTCCTGCTTTTGTGGCATGCTCAAACCATTGACTCTAACTACAAAGCCCTTCACGTTGACCTAGTCTTCTCAGAGTAACTCTCTCCAATCCTTTCATACTCTTCCTTGAACTCAAATCCTCCAAGAAGTCAACCCTGGAAAACACACAGTCACAGTGATCCTTGAGTTTTACTTTGTTCCTCTCTTTCGAGTGAGCTAGTTGCAACCAGAGATATTGGGTCAAATTTTTTAAATGATCTGCAGTATAATCTAGTAAGTGAAGACCTACATTTGATCCTCCTCAAAGCCACCTGTATTTACTTTTATAGTAAGCATCTGTGAAAATGTCTCTTTAATTATTATGCCCAGAGTATCTCTTGCTGGTTACAATTTCCCCCGAATTCATTCTTTGGAGATGCTCTCCTGTAATTACTAAACATTTGCTCCAAGAAGTGTAACCAGCAGGGTTACACAGTTTTATGAAAGAAGTCTGATCAGATCCGTGGTGAAATTCAGGACTGAAGTAACATGTTTTTTATCTTTTGTGTGACATGTCAATTACTGAAGAGTTTCAAAATTATTTTCCTGTCCTGACAAGTAGAAAAAGAAAAATTGCATTGTGTGTGGACTCCTGATGTCTTCCCTCAATCTAACTACTGTTGGAAGTTTGAGGTATGTGATGTGTAACATGCCCTGGTTTCTTCCCAATGTGTGATATTCCTTATTTTTGCTTCATTTTGGATTCTTAAAATCCAGTCTCAAAAGGAAAAAAAAACCTTCTGATATATCAGTTGCTTCCAAAAACAAACCATATTTGAGGATGTAAATACATGTAAGAACATGGAGAGCTTACTTTCAGTCTCTTCTGATAGGCATTGGTAGTGGCATTTATGCAAAATTATGTGCACACAGGTATTGTACAAACAAACACTGGGAGGCTTCTTGACGATGAAAGTTACTGAAGCGAAGCCAGGGCTCAAATGCATATTTCCACAATGTCTCCTACACACACACAAACACACACACATACACACACACACACACAGCCACCCACACCAAGACTAGAGTTCAAATAACAAAGTTGGCATTGTGTGTGTCTGCCTTATTCAAATACTATCTACAATCCAGTATCTCAAATTACTCTGCTTCCTACAGAACTAATTTTAAAATGAATCTCCCACTGACTTCAAGAGGCTTTTATCTCTTTCGAATGGTGATGAAGGCTAAAAATGTGTGCCTGGTACCCTAGAATGCTGGAGAATGAAGTCTGTGTCAGCAGAGCTCAGCAGTGCTGAAACAGCCCCAGTTCCTCCCCGGGTGCTGACCATTAATCCCTGTGAAATCTTTCAAAGGGTTTTAAGTGATAAGTTATGAGAAAATGGGCCCCAGGAAACACACTCTTCTGAGTTGACTTCATATCAGAATTTTATAGTCATATTATGAATTGAGTCTACTTCCTACACAGTTCCTTTTGTACTATGAATACAGAATGTTTTATCATTATTTTTTTTTTACCTCCCATAGTGTTATACAAAGAATTCAATTCAACTATATCATTATAAAAAACAACACAGAAGTTGCTCTAAATGCAGCATCTCAGCATCCTGGTGCATAATAAACTCCAAATACCCTCCAGGAAATTAAGGTTCTTTTAAATTGCTGAATAAGATGAAGACATAATACTGAGCAGAAAACACACACACACACACACACACACACACACACACACACCCCTCCCCACATACACATGAAGGAAATTAATTATGGTATAATTAATACACAGCTGCTTCAGAAATTTGGAGGTATCCTGCTTTCTTCTTTGTTGATCAGATATAATCTGATTATGTTCCTTGCTTGAAGTATCTCTCGTCCTTCAAATTCGCATTGAAGTATAAGAATTTTCACATCTACTGGCTAATTACTTTTAAAATGGGATTTGTCTTATATAGTTTTAACCTAATCCTTTTACTAATATAGATAAGCTCACAGCTGGAGTTATTGACAGAATGAATTTCTGCAGGAGAGTAGTTTATGAGAATTCTTTACTGGGCCACAGTCCTTTCTCCTCCACGTTAATATTCAGACAAGGCATCAGTGGAGAAGTCTTCGTTCATTTGCCCATGTCTTTCTTAAATATGCTCCTTCTTTCTTCCTTCACTGAGTCTCCAATTTGCTCCTGTTTTTTCTATTCTTCTTCAGATGGTTGTCATTTTTCCTCTTTTCTGCCATCAATACAAATTTTCCTTCACGTTGTTCCTCACACGTTCAAAAAATAACTCAAAGGCAATCTGTTGTATCAGGAAACTTAAAGTTTATAAACTAAAAGATATTAGTCTTATCTCCTCATTTCCCAATCTAGATATATGATACTAATTAATATTTGCTTGGACTTATATAAAATATTTTCACATTGAGAAGCTTATTTTTATAACTCTTTAAAGGCTTCTCATGAATTATTACTATTTTATCACTGAAAATTAAGATTAAGAGATATTCTCAAAGAAGCACAAATCACAAAGAGAGAAGAGTAGATTTGAACCTGTATGTTTTCATTCCAAAATGTCTTGGTATCCACTGCATCTCAGTGCACATTAAAAAAAAAAAAAAGCTTCTTGGCCCTGGCCAGTTGGCTCAGTGGTAGAGCATCGGCCTGGCGTGCAGAAGTCCCAGGTTCGATTCCTGGCCAGGGCACACAGGAGAAGCGCCCATCTGCTTCTCCAACCCTCCCCCTCTCCTTCCTCTCTGTCTCTCTCTTCCTCTCCCGCAGCCGAGGCTCCATTGGAGCAAAGATGGCCCAGGTGCTGGGGATGGCTCCTTGGCCTCTGCCCCAGGCGCTAGAGTGGCTCTGGTTGCAACAGAGCGATGCCCCAGAGAGGCAGAGCATCGCCCCCTGGTGGGCAGAGCGTCGCCCCCTGGTGGGCGTGCGGGGTGGATCCCGGTCCGGTGCATGAGGGAGTCTGTCTGACTGTCTCTCCCCATTTCCAGCTTCAGAAAAATACAAAAAAAAAAAAAGCTTCTTAAACTGCTATTCCTAAAGAAATGATAATAACCATAATAATTCTAGATAATAGGAAAGCTTTGTCATATCTATCATAGATACAGGATTCAAAAATTTTGTGGTTTTAAATGTGATTGTCTATCAAATCATATAAGGAATTAGTCCCTAACCATAACAGATTGAAATCCTATTCATAGCTATTGTTTATTAAAATTAATTAGGTAATCTATCCTTCTTGCCAAAAGCAGAAAATTCAGATGATACAACACTTTCTTAGGGTGATTTGTTGTGTCAGCAGGAAGTCTTATCACATTAGATTTTAAACACAGACACTTTTTCTTGAGGTAGCTATTGAATGAATGGCTTTCCAAAGGATTTTACATAATTTTAATTTGCCTTTTTATTGCTATTAATGGACCATCTGTACCTGAGGTTTTCTATGAAATCTAAAAATAATGCACTGAGTACATTTTGAAATTTAAAATGCAGAAGCATATAATTAAATAAACCATGACAAGTAGAAAGAAAAGTATATTGATAAGTTCTAAATACCAGTAAAAATAAGGAGTTTAATATCTAGAATAGATGTACAAAAATTTGAACTGGAAAACACTTATTGTTTGCATGATTTTTTCCTATTTTATGCTTTATTTATGAACATGAAAAAACAAAAATAATTAAAACGTTTAATTTTAAATCAAATACTTTCCCTCTAATTATATTAAAGTTAGAAATCAGGAGTAATTTAAATTATATGACCTAATCTAAATTATCAACTGGTTATTAGTTTACTGTGGAGATTTGATAACATTTTAGAGAAAATTTTGTGGCATCATTTAAATCATAAGGGGGAAACTGATTTTTCCCATTATTGCATTTTCCCCTTTAACTGGGAACAGTTTTCAATGTTCAACCACTCATTTATGTGTAACATTCACTCAAATTTCATTGGTACAAACTTCATCACCTGGCTACCCCAGTTGCTAGCAATACTGAGAAGTGCAGTCTCTTCCTGGGTATCCTTGTGCCCACCCTTGCACCTTAAACATACATGAACTACTAAAAGAGATAAAGCCAGAGCAGCTATTGAGGGATTGTTGGTTATAGAATATATCTCTGCATATTCTTTTCTGTACACACAGAACATATGCACCATCTTCAGCTCTATCATGTAATATATAACAGAGTAGAATAACAGTTCATTAATAAATAAAAATAGAAAACATAGAGCACTTGATAGTCCATGGTACTATACCCTGATATGTAGAAACTGGAATATCCTGTTACTTGCTTAACTCTCCCTGATCTTGCTCCCTTGGATCACTCTCTTGGCCGTTGACCTCTATGATGTCTAGAAATCTTTGGAAGTTTTCCCTTGACCATTATACTTTGTGTCCAAATCCAAAGTCAGTTTTGGAAGGTATACTGTCTTTGAAGTCTATACAGTTTCCACAGCCTGCTTCTTGCTGATTGATTGATACACATTTGGGAACCTAAGACCATATTTGGATTTTTTTTTTTTTTTTTTTTGCACTATTGATTTTCCTTACAAATTTAGTGTGGCTCCTATCTATTTGCTTTACAATCAGATTCCATGTAAAAATTGTCATACTTGATGATCTCTCCTAAATAGTCCTAAGACCAGGAGCTTCTTCCGTTTTATTTACTGCTTTCAATTCTTGGGACTATTTCTCTGAGACTATAAGTTATAGTGAGAAATTAACATGATTTCTATCTGATCTTTGTAAGTAGGCAGACCTTCCATTGTCTAGCTGAGAAGTACAAATGGGAAGCTTTTGAAAAAGGCTCTGAGTGTGTCTTAGCCTGTTCAGCCTACTGTAACAGAAATACCATAGATGGGGTGGCAAAGACATTATTTCTCACATTTCTGGAGGTTGAAAAGTTCAAGATCAAGGTGCTGGCAGATATGCTCTCTGGTGAGGGCCTAATTCCTAGGAATAGACAGCTATCTTCTCACTGCGTCCTCTCATGATAGAGTGAACAGGGTAGCTCTCTCTGTGAGCACAAACTCCACTCATGAGGACACCACCCTCATAATCTAATGAGTTCCCAAAGGCCCCACCTTCTAATAACATCACACTGAAGAGCAAATTTTAACATATGAGTTTTGAGGAAACACAAACATTCAATCTGTAACAAAGTCTTATTGTCTTCTAGTTGGGGCATATAAGCAAAGGATTTCTCTTTTACAAAAGGGACTAGTCAGGTACTTCAAGTTAATGTTTAGATATCTGTCAGAAACAGACTTAGCAAGGTCTTCTCCTCTTTATCTCCCTAGCATGTCGGCAATCCTTACTCAAGCTTTTCTCTCCTGTATTTGACTAAACGTATTACGGGGCAGCAAACATAGATAAATATTTAGTCTTTTTCTAATAATCTCCCTTAGAGCAAAAACAATTCATAGGTATGGCCTTCCTTTCTTCACAGTTGACTGTTTTACTGAAAAAAATTTGCCATGCTATAGCAAAGGCCATTAGCTGTCCAGCCTGCAATATTTATCTTTGCAAAATTGTAGTCTACAGCTCAACCACTGAGATAATGTCACCTATTATATATGGCAGCATACCTTTTATGGCACCAACTTTTTTATTAGCTAAGTCATAGGCTAAAGCTTTGTTACAAAGAAACCTCAAAATACAGGGCTTGGAATTAGAAATAAAAAGTCGTTTTCTCTTATAATAAGTGTGTAATCCCCAAGGACACTGATGGGTCAGTTGGCTATATTATTTTAAACATGTGGCTTCCATCCTTTGCTCTAAGATCTGCTACAGTTGCTGTTCTTGGCCAAGAATAAAGAAACAAGAAGGTATTGGGACAGCAACTTTATCCTTAAGGAATAATCTAGAAACAGCACATACTTCTGCAGTGCCCCACTGGCCCTAACTGAGTGCAGAAAAAAATAGGAAACAGAGTCTCTAGCCAAGTAGTCCAGTATCCTGGTTACCAAATTCAATTTAGAAAAACTTAGGGGAAAAAAGGGAAAATGTATATTTAGAAACATAGCTTCCATTTTATCCTTTTAAAATATTTTTTGAAGAAAAAAAAAAACAGCCTGACCAGACGGTGGCGCAGTGGATAGAGCGTCAGACTGGGATGCGGAAGACCCAGGTTCAAGACCCCGAGGTCGCCAGCTTGAGCGTGGGCTCATCTGGTTTGAGCAAAAATTCACCAGCTTGGACCCAAGGTCGCAGGCTCCAGCAAGGGGTTGCTTGGTCTGCTGAAGGCCCGCGGTCAAGGCACATATGAGAAAGCAATCAATGAACAACTAAGGTGTTGCAATGCGCAACGAAAAAACTAATGATTGATGCTTCTCATCTCTCCGTTCCTGTCTGTCTGTCCCTGTCTATCCCTCACTCTGACTCTCTCTCTCTCTCTGTCTCTGTAAAAAAAATAAAATAAAATAAATAAAAATAATTAATTTAAGAAAAAAAAAACATAAGGGAGGCACTCTTAAAACCTAAGTATATGGGCTAATATACCAATATCCTGATCAAATGTATTAATATATTAACAATTTCCATCAATATAAATCATTTCTAATGTGAAAAAAACTTTCTTTTCTTAATGGAAAAGTACTTTATATTCTTGGCAATTATTTAAATAGTTATTAAGATTGATTCTTCATCAACACATATTATTTTTAGTTTTATAGCTTGGCCTTTTATTAATCTATCTACTGACACAAAGTATTTGCAAATATTAAAACCTTAGGCCTTTTATTGTCCAATTATGTCCAGACAGATACAAACATTCCTAAACCATATTAATAATTAAATTTTAAACAGAGATATATTGTTTAATACTAGAAGAGACTTATTGAGCAAGTATTAGTTAATGATTTTTATTATTATTATTCCTCCTTTCTGAACTTAATTTAATCCTGATATGTACAAACTTCATTTAAAATGTTTCTCATGAATTAATTTTCAGTGATAAGATTAGTCAGAAGTCTTAACTGCTTGAACTCAAATTTCTATTTCTATGCATCAGACCTCCTGCAGATTTGTTCTTCTAGCTAATAAAGGTTAACCTAGCAAAGTAATGACATTCCTAAATTAATTTCTTCACTTATCCTCCCAGTCATTTGTATCATTCACAACCATGCTTTTAAGGCCAGATTTGCAGAGACCTCAGATTTTGTAAAGATGCCAGTTGGGACAAAGACATGAGGACTCTGTCTCTCCCAATTCATTTCAGAGATAGAAGCTTGATACTTTTGTTATATACATTGGAGCTCTCCTTACAATTTCTTTGATTAAAAGTTCTGCTTAAAATACATTTAAAAACTAGAAATCTCTGAAGTTCCGTGGCATTATTTTTAACTTCCTACAATTATCTCCATCTCATGGAAAAATTAGAGGAAAATAAGAGTCAAATGGAGCTTCCTCTGATAACAGGTTTAATCATTCTCCTCTACTTCTCTCCTAACAAAAATTTAAATTCTCCATTTTATTCTTAGAGGATGCATTATAAAAATAAGTTAGTAATATCCCAACTCTCTCTTTATGAAAACTTTATAGGTAGAGCTAGATAAGCCATTGTTACTTGGCCAAATAAGCTGAATAGAACAGTGGAGATGGGGTAATATTTGTATTGGCATGTTAGCCACTGACTATAACAGAAAATTCTCACTAATTACAATGGAATAGTCATGGCCACTAAGCGATTGTCTAGGTTCCTTGTTGAGATGGTCACCTTAATTTATATCTTATCTGGATTTTCTTAAACAAGCCCTGGCCATTTTGCTCAGTGGTAGAGCATTGGCCAGGCATGTGGAAGTCCTGGGTTCAATACCCAGCCAGGGCACACAGGAGAAGCGCCCATCTGCTTCTCCACCCTTTCCCCTCTCCTTTCACTCTCTCTCTTCCCCTCCTGCAGCCAAGGCTAGGCTCCATTGGAGCAAAGTTGGCCCAGGCGCTGAGGATGGCTCCATGGCCTCCACTTCAGGCACTACAATGGCTCCAATTGCAACAGAGCAACACCCAGATGGGCAGAACATCGCCCCCTGTGGGCATGCCGGGTGGATCCCCATCAGGCACATGTGGGAGTCTGTCTCTCTGCCTCCCTACTTCTTCATTAAGAAAAAAACAAAAACAAAAACATTGTAAACATATGATAGTTCCTCATATGAATGAAAACAACTTTACTAGCCTTGAAATATGAATTTAATGAACTCCACTGAGGAACTTCGTCTGGAAATGTTACCATTTTGATCTCCATTATTTCAGTATATAATTGTATGAATAAAAAGTGAAATGAGGATTAGTGTCTTTTTTAGTTTTGTCTCTAGTTCAAATCCTGGAAAGAAACAATACACATATTATGCTTGCTTTTGGTATATAGCAATGAATTTGCATTATAAAATTTTTGTTTCAGCTCACACCTATTGGGCAAGGTAGAAGGTATTAAAGACACAAAAATACTTAGTCTTTTGAAGTTTTAGACCATTTACTTTAAAAAAAATAAAGTCAATTTAACTAACATATTTTTAGCAGTCAGTGTTTAGGTTGAGGTCCACATGGAAAGGCGAAAATGGAACAGCAGGACCCCAGTATCACATTTTCCATTTTGTCACTTATGGGGCCTCAGTTTCCTCTTTAAAGTGTTGGGTTAGATTAGAACAATGTACTTGGAGTTCCTACTCCAAATCATTTCCATAAGTATTTTTTTAAGAAAACTTGTTACAATTCTTCAAAACTTTACAGTCAGTTCTCAAGCAAATGTGTTTTAAACCTAATTTTTTTTAAAGAAAAACAATGTGTATTAAATTACAAAATGGAAAAAATATGAGTCTCACTTCAATACACACCAAGCATTTTAAATTTTAATTATGTTAATCTTTTAATTAAAATATCACAACATTTATATTAACACAAATATCCCAAATTTTACCTAAGGAAAGCAACCTTTATAAAGATTTCATTTCTAACCTATAGCTCTTGAAAAAAAACTAATGAAAATAACAGTTGAGCTGGGCCATGTTTTAGTTTGTTTATTAACAGAATATTAAGGGAGAACTAGACACTTAATTTTAGTTATTCATGATGCAGTATGTGCCAAATTCTACCTTAAAGCAATATTTAATGACTTTAAATATATGTGGACCATTTTCTGTTTAAGAATTAGTATTGCTGATTAAATAACCCTAAGTGTGGTTTTTTAATCTTCAGAGGAAAGTTACTTAGCATTGTTCAATCATAGTTTTCCAGTCACTCACATTAAAGTGATATTTTCAAACCCAGCCGCATGTAGTTCTTCATAATGCTCTGGAGAGCAGGCACTTACTTGGCTTTTATTTTCTGGGACAGAGTTTTGAAAAGGCTTAAGGCATTTGTTTTCATTTTAATTCCTAAGGCCTTTAAAATAACATTCTGGAGTACTTGGAGAAGGTTTTCAACTATAACAATGAGTTTCCTTCAAACTGCCTAGTGCTGCTATTAAGAATTGATTGAAACAGTGGATTTAAAACTAGAGGCTTTTTAATGTGCTATATATTCAATTATTTGGTGCAAAATAAAAAAATAATTTTTCAACAACAAAAAAATCAGCAAATAGGAATTTTTTTTCTAAAATGATAAATACAGCTTTGAATTGCTACCAGCAATCAGTCCCACTGTGTACAGAAAAATTGTCAGATTTCTTCAAAGCATATCTCTAACAGATGTAATATAATCTACCCCTTTGCTGTCAGTCTTGTGTTTTATATTTCTTATTTGAGTGTAATGTTTAGAATTTGTTTTTCTATTGCATATTTGTGGACATAAATAAATATAAACACTATCTGTATATAGTTTTATATAAAGGCCATCTGGATTCATAATGGTAAAATGCAAATGGGTTTGAGTAATTGCTAATTGAAGTCTAAATACATATTTTTTATTTGCATGTATAAAACAAAACAAAAAATAAGCCTGCTTCGAACTATTCAAGCTTATGAGTCAGTTTATAATCCTTTCCATTAAACCTGTAAATTCAACAACACATTCATTTTCTATGTCGAAGGTGTGAGGATTATTTTAGGAAAGCATAGTCTGACTTAATTTTACCTTATAAATGGATCCTGATTAGTTCAGTTTTTCTGAAGAGTTATGCATCAAGGTGATTATAATATTTCTGACACCACAGACAAACTACAGCTTAAATGCTATGAAAAATTCTGACAAGGCACTACCCCAGTATGTGTAGTAGAAGAGTACAGATTTCTTTTCTGCCTCTCACTCACCATGGTTGTATAGGCAAATCACATAGTCTCCAAGAGTTTCAACTTCTTTATCTGTAAAGTGTTGTGTAGGTTAAAAGAGATAATGTATGTAACTGTTTATCTCCACCTAGAAAAGTTTCTCTTAGAAACACAGTGCCCAGTCCATTAGCTCTACTTAAATCACAATACTTACATTTTACATTGTTTGGGGTAAATAAGCAAGAAAATAATCATCGTACTTTTTGTAGAATTATTTCCTATAGAAGTTCTCCAAACAGAGGCACATGGAAAGTGCTCGAATAATGTCTGACTAGCATAAAGCAATGCTCTTAAACGTGAACATGAACAGCTATATCCACATGGGATGGACAGTCAAGATGGCTGTTGGTTTCCTTGGAATCTCCTGGTCAGATGTTGAGGTTTCCATGATAATCTTTCAGGGTAAAACTGCATAAGAACTTATCTATTTTGAAAGAAATTTACTTTATTAAAAATATAATACATTGTGGCCCTGGTCGGTTGGCTCAGTGGTAGAGCCTCGGCCTGGCGTGTGGAAGTCCCGGGTTCGATTCCCGGCCAGGGCACACAGAAGAGGCGCCCATCTGCTTCTCCACCCCTCCCCCTCTCCTTCCTATCTGCCTCTCTCTGCCCCTCCCGCAGCCGAGGCTCCATTGGAGCAAAGATGGCCCGGGCGCTGGGGATGGCTCCTTGGCCTCTGCCCCAGGCACTAGAGTGGCTCTGGTCGCAACACAGCGACGACCCGGAGGGGCAGAGCATCGCCCCCTGGTGGGCAGAGCGTCTCCCCCTGGTGGGCGTGCCGGGTGGATCCCGGTCAGGCGCATGCGGGAGTCTGACTGTCTCTCCCCGTTTCCAGCTTCAGAGAAATACCAGAAAAAAGAAAAAAAAATAATACATTGTAACAAAAAAGTGTTTGGAATAAAATAGAGGAGAATAAAGAAAAAAGTTTATTAGAGATGACCACTATTAATATTTTGGTATTTTTTCTATTTTCTCTATGAACATATGAATATATATAACTGAGTTTCTATTGTAGGTAATTTTATAATTTATTCTTCCACATACCATCAAAAGTTTGTGAAGATATAGAGTTATCTATTAGCTAAAACGGGCATTATTTTTAGCCATTATCCTATTGTGGGACATAAAAATTGTTTCCAACCTTTTGTGATATAAAATAATTCCACGATCAACAACATTGTTCATAAGTTTTATCTACATCTGTGATTACTCTTAAGTGATGTCTACAAATCTAATTGTGTGGTCAAAAATTTAAATTTTTTAAAATTTATTTATTTTTATTTAGACATTTAAATTTAACAGGTTGACACTGGTCAACTAGAGTACATAAATTTAGAAAAACATCCCTTCCCTTCCCCCTGGTAACTACTGCACTCAATTTTAAATATTTTAATACAATTGACAAATATTGTTAAGTTTCTGGGTATATATAGGGAAGAAATTTATATTACCACTGACACTAAAGTAATTTATATTCTCATTGATAGTATTTAAAATATTTATCTTACTATTCTTTTACAAGAATTGACTCTTATCATTTACACACATACAAACACATGCATGCTATAGGATTATAATTTTTAGGGCTTATTTATTTGTTAATACGACATTCTTATTTTCCTTCTTAATATTTAGTCTCACAAACACAACTGATCTTTTCTATCAATAAGTAAATGAAGCCTCTTATCCTTCTTTATATGTCCTAGATTTTATATCTAATATTTTCTTAACATTTTATTTCAACATAATAGTGGATGCCTAAGGCTATCAAAATGATAATTTGTATTCCTAGATAAGTTCTAATGTAAATTTTACTAGTACTAAAATTTCCTTGTTAAATTAAGCAAAATAGAAATTGGAATAAAATTACTATGTAAATTGGCATAATGAAATTAAATTAAAGTTTTGGAACATTAACAGTGCAAATATGATACTATCATTCATTGCAAAACAGAGCCTTGAACAATAAAGATTTCAAGGGGCAAGACTAATATACTCTTACTCATGGGCTAATTATTTTAAATATTTATATAATATCAATATAGTTTTTATTTCTGAAGATCTAACTGAATCCAAGTATGCTTGTTCTCACAGAATGGTAGTGAAACAAACTCATTAGGATTTGAATTGTAGTTTAGTCACTTACTTTCTTCATGACCATGGTCAAGTTGCTTTCTTTCTGTGGTCCTGCAATTTATCATTCTTTGCAATCTGCTTTCTAGAGCTATTTGAAAGGTAAGGTTATAAAATCCATCTCTACATTTCTTAAATATAATAAGCATTCAAAATAACAAATTTGTGTTTGAGAGTTAATTTTCATGAGGTAGTAAGAGTATCACTTTCATAATAAACATAGAGAAAGCCTTCTTTAAGGAAAGTTCTGTTTTCTACTACATAGACTAATAATGTCTAAAACATTTGTTCCTCAGAATTCCGGTGTTTGAACCATTTTTAAGAAGTTTCATATCTTTCCAGAAACCTTAATTCTGCTTTTTTTATGATCAAAAAACCTTAATTTCTGTCCTTTAAACTAATTCTCTAATCTCTATAGATGTCAGTACTTGGCCAGTTTAGAGAAGTGACAAATGAGACACACAAAAAAACTAATTTAAAAAGTGTTAAATGCATCAGAAAGGTAACTCCTTCCCTGCCAAGCTTTAGAATCTCAATCACTTCAGCTTTCAAAGAGCCTTTAAAATACATAAATGGTAGGCTATATTTGGAGGCTTAGCACTTTTAAAATTTTGTCCAGATGTGGCAAAGGATATTTCAAAAATGGATAACATTTTAAATAAAGTTAATGAGAATTGTCATGATATTCCCATCAGATGTTTATGATCATTTGTTTACTTTTCTTTCATATAACCTATACAAATACTCAATCTTGCTGTATTCATGGCTACTTTGGAGTTCCCCTTTAAAAATTAAGCTTCCAAGTCATCCTGAGTGGAACTTTGGTCCCTTCAAAATCCATGTTAAGAATACCCTTTGTGAACACCAATTAAAATATGAAAAAGAACAGATTTACTGAAAGAAGCTTAAACTGCAACTAGAGGGAATTAAATGAGACAAAGAAAATGCCTTTAACATTAAATTTGGTTAGTCTTTGTAATAGGTTTAAAATGATGTATCACTTATTTTAAAAGTATTCCAGCATATCTCAAGAAAATGGCCTAGATATTCTGCATATTTGTCATGGAGTTATAAATATTAATAAATGAATGCCCCAATTTATTTTTTAATTTATTCAAAGCCCAGTTTAATTTACACAAAGTTAATCTGAATACTGCAAACTGTCATTTTGTCACTACCAAGAGCAGTAACATGTCTACAAACTATAATGATATTATCGTCAGTGTAAACCTTGCTCATTCTAACTTTGGAAGGTACAACTGATCTTGTAATTTCAATCCTACTCTCCAAAGAAACTCTCTTATCAGATCCACATCTTAAGACGTTTGCTATCAAATTAGGTATCTACTACCCATTGTACTGGGAGATGTTATTTTGTATGTTATGAAGTTCTAAACAAACAACTTAGTATATTAGATATCTATAAGTGAAAATAGTTTTACACTAAAACACAATAATTTTAGATACAATGGATGAAGGAAGAAGGTCAATGATCAGAAAGATCAATTGTGAAGTCATGAAATAGCATAGGGACTGTATACAGGACACCAAGGACACCAGATGGACAGAAGTAACACTAGACAGTAAAAATGTCACTACATTTCCACTCCCTACTCAAAAATCCAGAGGTGGCTGAATTACCTCCCTTTAAATTGCCTCCTTAGACTACTGATCAGTTTGGCTGCTATTTCACCTTCCTAAGGAGGCAAAATGAGCAGTCCACCACTTCGCTCCCACAGCACATGTGTGAACAGAGTTATCAGACAACACAGTTAGAAAATGAAGTCACCTACCCATGAAACGGAAAATGCCTCAAGTCTGCTTGTTTCAAAAAGCTTACTTTGTTCCAGCAGCCAAGTTATAAATATAAAAAGTCAACTTATAAAAGCTGCCAAGCTGAGTCAGCCTTGAGCCTGTTCAGAGGACCTTCCTTTCTTGTGCTGCTTCCCTTATGCTCAAGCATAAGCTTTATAAAAATATGTCTGGAAATTTCTATGGGTTTTCTCTCAATTTATAGCTTGGGGAACCCAAGAACCCTAAGGCTGATTACAGTCAGATCCAGAAAAGTGTTTTTCTAAAGGGCCATTTTCTTTGTATGGAATTGGTTAAGGCAACTAGCTCAGAAATAAATCTATAAACAATGCAGAGTTACAGATGCATTTCTCCGGTGCTGAAGATGCCAAATACTTAAACAACAAATAAAGTGTATAGCAATATAGTGTTTTTATATTGCCAACATGCGCTCATGTAAAAACAACTATGGTGGTATAATTGAAAGATTGTTCTGTTATTATTATTATTATTATTATTATTATTTTGCAGGTAGAAAGCCATAGAAACTTGTACTACATAGTTGGCATGATAGGCCAATCATACAAAATTATCAATATTAAAAAAAATATATTGCCATGTTTTTTTTTCTAACTTTGATTTAAAAAATGAGGATTTAATATGGCTCCACCTGATCAGGCATGTCCTAACAGGGTCATTGTACTGGTTTCCTACAGTTGCTGTAACAAAGTACACCCACAGAAAAAGTAGTAGAGACAATGTAAGTGGACATATGCCTGTTCATATTAATTTGAATACCTGAAAAAATACTATATAACACATGAAAAGAGAAATGTTCTCATTAAAAATGTCATTATTGTCAGGAACATTTTTTTAATTACTTGGAGCATTCCAGAATAAACTGAGAATATTAAATTAGTATGTCCCTGGCCAGTTAGATCAGTCAGTTAAGATTGTTGGCCCAAAATGACAAGATTGAAGGGTTGATCCATGGTCAGGGCACACATGGGAGGCAGCCAAGGAATGCACAACTGAGTGGAAGCACAAATAAATGCTTCCTTTCCCTCTTCCCTCTCTCTCCCTTCCTCTCTCCATCGCTCTAAATATCAATCAATCAATAAAAAATAATTAAGCCCTGGCCGGACAGCTCTGTTAGAGCATCATCCTGGAGCTCTCAGTTTAATTCCCCAGTCAGGGCACATACAGGAGCAGCTCAATGTTCCTGTCTCTCTCTCTCTCTCTCTCTCTCTCTCTCTCTCTCTTTCAAAAAGAGAAATTTTTTATATTGTTTTGAATACTTTATGAAAACTGTAGTTTTTGGAACTGCTAAAGGATCATCTGCTGAGCAGTTGTTATTCAGCATATGATCTGTTGTGTTCGGTGCAGCAGTGGCTTGGCCTCTCGGGAAAGGCAGAAAAAGGATGTGTAGATACTCTGTGCTTTGCTGTGCAGAACACCAGAAAGTGACTTCAGGATACAGAAATATACACTGATTACTGTGTTAGTTCACTGAAGACAGTATACTTAGATTTCAAATTGAAGGAATGAACTGATAAAATTTTAATATCTATATGTTCTCTCTCGTGCTATAGAATTTCAGAGAAAAAGAAATCCTGTATCCATATGATTTATGCAGGTCCATTTGTGTATTAAGAGAGCACCAGAAATGTGTCTGCCTCTAATTAGCTGTGTGATATTGGCCAAGTCAGTTAAATTCTCTGCACATGTTCCCTCTTTCATAAAATTGGTGGACACACAATGCAATATACAAATGATGTATTATAGAATTGTGCACCTGAAACCTATATAGCTTTATTAACCAATATCAATCCAGTCAAGTTAATAAATATTTAAGAGAAAAGAAGACTATAGATTTTATATTATCAAGATCCCTTCCAGCTATAATTCTTTCTTCTCTGCTTTATGACCTAATGCATGTGTTTAGTATTACCTATCCAGTTAAATAACAGAGAAAAATCACCTTTGCCCAATTTTTGTCTGAAGCATTATCTGGACCAATGGCTTGTAGGCAGTGCCCTAATTCTTGGGACAGTCTTTGGATCTCTGGCTCTGTAGAAAATGATAGAAAGAAGATCTCAGCAGACAGCTTTTCTAGACTTTTTCTCTTGTCTAAGACAGGTTCTCTATCTTTCTGTTTTACACATTGAGCTCTTTGTAAAACATGATTTTAAAAAGTGGTTTTCATTTTTAAAAATATAAAAACTGCTGATAAAAGCAATTTAATAGGAGTGGATAAACCTTGGTAATGGAATAATTCTACACTCAATATCTTTCTTTTTATATGACTGAATTATAAACTTCTGATTTTATGATACGATCAAAGATAGGTAGAGTTGACATGTTTAAGGAGACTTGGTAATATTAACTCATCTTGCCTGACCAGGCAGTGGTACAGTCAATAGAGCATCAACCTGGGATGCTAAGAACCCAGGTTTGAAACCCTGAGGTCGCCAGCTTGAGTGTGGGCTTTCTGGCTTGAGTGTGGGATCATAGACCTGACCCCATGGTCACTAGCTTGAAATCAAAGGTAACAGTCTTGAGCCCAATGTCTCTGACTTGAAAAAGGGGTCATTGGCTTGCCTGGAGACCCCCAGTCATTGTACATATAAGAAAGCAATCAATGAACAACTAAAGTGCCACAACAAAAAACTGATGCTTCTCATCTCTCCCCCTTCCTGTCCATCTGTCCCTATCTATCCTTCTCTCTGTCTCTCTTGTTGAAAAAAAAAAAAACTCATCATGTTCTGTGGGTCACACCAATTTCTTTAAATGAATTGCTATAGAAATAATCAAATTGGTTTGGATAAAATAAAATTAGATTGCTTTATATATATATATTTATAAAAAATATATGTCCAAAACTGGTGGAATTCTGAAATCTTGTATTCAAGTTATTATTATTATTATTATTAAAAATTTCAGTGAGAGAAGAAGAGAGAGAGAAAGAGAGAAACATCAAGCTATTCTTGTATGTGCCCTGACCACAAATCAAACTGGCAACCTCTGGGCTTCAGGACGATGTTCTAACTAATTGAGCTATCTGGCCAGGGCAAGTTATTACTATTGAATTGAGTTACAGATATATTCCTGAACAATTAATGTTTATCTCATTAGTCTCTGTTTGAGGCTATGCTGTTTTCATCGTGCTTTGATGATGCTGTGGTTACTCATTAAACATAGGGTCCTACTTTTGACAATATTGTATGGAATTCTCTGCTGAAGAACAATATTGAAAATAAAAAACAAACCTAACAAAGAAGTATGAACTCTGATGGAACTGTATTGGAACACTTGGCATAGGTTTGAAGTTGTCAGAGTATCTCCTGTGCTTTGCCCTGGTCCTATGTGGTCTAGACTAGAGCCTACCTGCTCAACCTGATTACATGTGTGTAAAAGATAAAAAAAGAACAATGTAGGCAGGTCTACTTTAAGGATGCGGGCTCTACTCCAGCCTGCTTATTACAATGACAGTCAAAACAATATGGAGAGGAGGAAGACTAGGTCTGACTTGAGGTCCAGACTGGTCCAAACCTGTATGAGGACGGAAAATGACTCAGAAGTGGTTCTGAGTGGGCTCAGTGGATGTCCGTGACTCTGATCAATGATCTGGACAACTTCTTTTAGTGGAAGCTTGGAGAAATTGGAGTGCCAGACAAAGAAGTAGAATCTCCTTTCGATGTTCTGTCAGTTTCCATGGAATTGCTCTGTTTTCTTTAAAACACATCTCGTTTATGATCACATGGGTCATCGGTCCAGTCATTCAAACTAGTGCTCAGTGGTGAACAAGGGCATGGACTTTGGTTTGAATTTAATTCTTGGCCTTGTGATTCATTAGTTTGGTTAAGTTACTTAACCTCTCTAAGCTTTATTTCCCTTATTTGTAAAATTGGGATGAGGCAGAAAATTCTTATGATTGTTAAGTAGTTTAAATCAGGTTATAAGGTTTAAAATATTTAGCTCAGATTTAGGCACCTAGAAAACACTCAATGTGTGCTAGCCATTATTGTAATATACAGAACCAGTTTTATTTGAAAATTCAAAACTTAATACAGTATCTATTCATTTTCAAAAAAAAAAAACCCAACAAAAAACTAAAGTTCCCAAAATGTGTTCTGGATAATACTGAATTTAAAAATGTTGAATTGAATCCTCCCTTTCTGAAGATTTACTGTAGCACATTAGAGGGTCTGAAAAGTTTTGAAATAAAAAGATAATTTTGTTTAATCCAGAATTTTCCAAATATATTTGAACACAAAGCCACTTATAAAAATAACTTCCATTATTTTCTTATAAAACTTGTGTTCTTCAGAACATGTTTTCGAAAATACTACCTATAATAAAAAGGCTTTACTATATAAAATCAAAATGATAATATGGGAATCATATCCTTGCCTCAATTTCTTATGCCATTTCATTTGACCTTAACTCTACACTCTAGAAGGTGGATTAGAAAAGTATCATTATAGCCATTTTACAAGAAAGAAACAAACTGTTTTCTGACTCGGAACAAAATGATACAGCTAATAAGTGGTAGAAACAAGATTGACAACCAGGTGTTCTAACATTTAAGACAGAATCTTCTCTTCAACCCTTGTTTTCCCCTTGAAGTATTATCAGGTGTCTGATATGTGCTCTCAATAATTTCTATGCAAAAGTATAGGGCCAGACTTTCACAATAATGTTTTACTTTCCCACAGAGGGAACTTAACTTCTTGTTCTCCTGCTCTATGATTCTCCTGTCACATCTGTTGTCTCTGCTGGGTCAGACAGAGTGAATTCGCAGGTGAACAGGCACTGTGAAGAGGGCGTGTTTGAACTCCAAACACTGTTTTTTGTTGTTGTTGTTGGGTTTTGTTTTTTTTTCTGAAGCTGGAAACGGGGAGAGACAGTCAGACAGACTCCCGCATAAGCCCGACCAGGATCCACCTGGCACGCCCACCAGGGGCGATGCTCTGCCCACCAGGGGGAGATGCTCTGCCCCTCTGGGGCGTGGCTCTGCTGCGACCAGAGCCATTCTAGCGCCTGGGGCAGAGGCCAAGGAGCCATCCCCAGCGCCTGGGCCATCCTTGCTCCAATGGAGCCTCAGCTGCGGGCTGCGGGAGGGAAAGAGAGAGACAGAGAGGAAGGAGAGGGGGAGGGGTGGAGAAGCAGATGGGCGCTTCTCCTGTGTGCCCTGGCCGGGAATCGAACCCGGGACCTCCGCACGCCAGGCCAATGCTCTACCACTGAGCCAACCAGCCAGGGCAAATACCAAACACTGTTAAATATGATGACTCAGCCTCTCAAAATCCAAAGGACATTCATGACTTATGTAAATATTTTTTAAAAATCAATTCTACAATTTTTCCAGCATGACAACCTACAAGTAGCAGGGCAATAATAATGACTATCATGATAACCATCTTCATAGAATTTCTGCCCTATTTACCTCATGTTGGAGAAACTGAACTCAAAACTGGTGGATTAGGAAACACAGGGGAGATTCTGGTGATAAATGACCACAATGGTGCATAAATTAAAGCAAGCAATGTTGCTGGCCAAGGTCAGAGACCGCTGAGAGTCATTTCATGGTTCTAGGTTGCTGGGATTTGGTCTGAAGCTTCAGGAACTGGGAACAGCAAAACAGGATCTTGAACATTTGAGAGAGGGTCCAAGAGATTTCATTCAATGCCATTTACTCTCAAAGTTACTAGTTGTTTTACTTTGATCTCTTTGCTGAGGATGTTACTATCACTTTATAGGAAGTTTAGATGAAATATATGGTACATGTATTTGGGGCACAAGACTCAACAAAGTGTAGGAATTAACTTATTATTTTTTTTCTTATGTAGAATCCAGGTCATTTCTGTACTCACCACTTAACACATAAAGGTAAATAAAGTTCAGAGAAGTAAAAAATGTACTTAAAGCCATGCAGCTATTACAAAGTGGACATAGGGATTCAATTAGATATTATGATTCTGAATAAATCCTACTTCACCATACTGCCATCCCGTATTTATTTATAAATAATAAAGGACTAGACTAATTTGGAATATTTCTCAACTTTGCTTTTTTATATAACCTTTAAAAAAACACCATAGTTATACAGATACTTTCTTCCATTATAATCTTGATGATTAATCACATTTAAACATGGTGCTGGAATGGTATTATAACTACTCCTTTCTCTAAAAGAGATCTTGTACCAGTGTGGCTGATGTGGCCTGACTTATTCCCCTTGTCTTGTATCAAGGTCACTTTTTTGTTGAAGTTATCCCAAATCTGTTGAAGTTATGCCCACAAAGTGGGCATCTTACTTTACTCGGACTGCAATGGTTCCACGGTATAATAAAACTTGAGAAGATCTCAAGAGAAAAAACAGGAATTGATTAGTTTTTATGTGCTGACTGCTATGGACATTTCTTAATTTCAGAAAAATAAAATACAAATTATTCTTAGAAATTGTTGCAAGAGCTTTATTCAGATGATTGATTGATTGATTGATCAAATGTCACACACATACACACACACACATGCACACATACACAACCAGAGAACTTAAATAGTTGCAAAACTTTGACCTCAGCTCAGGTGCAGGAATAGTCACCCATCCCAGGTAACACAGAAGGAAATGAATATTCACAGAGAATGGAGCAGCCAGGCCTAATATGCTCTACAAATTGAGTTAAATTGTTCCCTTGAACATAAACTTTGTCATTTTCTTTCTACTATTGATTCTGTGTAACTAATTTAACATGGCTAACAAAAGTATTATGTATGTAATGATTTTTAGCACTTGAATTCACTAGAGATAATGAATGAATGAAATTACTTATAAATTGAGTATCATATGGCTCTCCACTATTTGGAGGCTAAATATTAAGTCATTCACTTAATAAATATGTATAGATGGCCTATGATATGCCAAGTACTAGGGATAAAATAATGAGAAATATATATGAAATATATATATAGTCTCTACCCATAAGGAATTTGTTATTTTGTAAGAAAGACAGGCATTAATCGGCACAAAAACAAGTGCCTTGAAGAAATGTGCCAGCATCATGAGTGAAGGGGATAATCTAAGAAAATCTGGAAGATTTGGGATAACTTCAACAAAAAAGTGACCTTGATACAAGACAAGGGGAATAAGTCAGAGTTAGTGAAATGAAGCACAAGAGGGGGAACACGGTGACAGGGTGTGTTTGAAGTCTCTGAAAAACAAAAAAAAGTGACAGAGAAGACTGAGTAATGCTGTTATGTCTGGAGTCAATATTGATGAAAAGGTGATACTGATGGGGGATGAGAATTGGGAAAGTGCAGAGAAATGCCACCCAACATGACCTCATAGGTCATAATGTGAATGTTATGTAAGTGAAATGCCATGGATCAAGGTGTCTTAATCATATGCTCTTTTTCTTGAAATATGTAATCACTGTTTTCCAATTCAACTAGCTTTAATTAAATTGTTGTTATTATGATTAATTTTGATGCAATCTGCTAGATTGGCCATGCAGTTATTTTTGTCATTTGCAGTTGTCATAAAACCACTTGTTTTACTGATTATCATTCTGGGATGTAGTGATTAATTAACATGTGGTCTCATTTAAATAAAAAAAAAGACTTATTATCTAGCATTTTCACTTCTGGAATTTATCTGAAGAAATTCACAACACTAATTTGAAAAACACTATGTACCCCTATGTTCACTGCAGTGATATTTACAACAGCCAAGATTTTGAAGCAGCCTAAGTGTCCATCAGCAGATGAGTGGATGAAGAGCTCTGGTAAATTTACACAATGGAATACTACTTAGCCATAAAAAAGGACATCTTACCCTTTGCAGTAGCATGGATGGACATGGAGAGCATTATACTAAGTGAAATAAGCCAGTTAGAGAAAGACAAATCCATACGACTTCACTCTGATAAACAAAATGAACTAACAAACAAAATAAAGACGGACTCAAGAGAGCAAGCTGATAGTTGTTCAGGGGGGTGTGGGTTGGGGGACTTGGTAGAGAGGGTTGAAGGGCTCAAGCAAAAAAGAAATAACAGATAAAAATCTCATGGACACACACAAAACTGTGGTGATTGTTGGGAAAGGCGATTAAGGGGAGGTGGAGAGGGGTATGCAAGGATAAATGTTAATGGAAGGTGACTTGACTTGGGGTGCTGAACACACAATACAGTGTATGGATGATGTATTGTGGATTTGTGCATCTAAAACGTATAATTTTGTTAACCAGTGTTACCCTAATAAACTCAATAAAAAGTAATAAAAATAAAAATAAATAAATAAGTAAAGAGGAACTTTGGCAAACATACATTTGTAAAATATGATGCTTTCTTCCATATTAAGAATCTACTGAAATGTCAATCAAGTTGAAGTGTCAATATAACTTCAAAGTTTAGTGTGAAAAGTTCAAATTAAATAAATCTCAGATTCTGGGGAAAAAATTTCTTATAGATCCCTTTTATGATTGGTTTTGACTTAAGAATCAGAACATTTCACCTTTTATTTGCCTATGGATGCCTGATATAAACACTTTTCCTAACTTTGCCTGCCTCTTATTTCCACCAGTCTCTTTAATGGGAACAATTTCTGTAACAGTTATAGACAACTTCCATTTGGCTTATTGAATGTTCTCTGGACTATGACATGGACATTGCTAGGTTTTGTCTGTCCCACTAAATAATGTAAGGACATTTTAGAATAATAAGTTATGCATTATAGCACATTATCTGTAAGAAAGCATTTTAAAACATGTGATTTCATTTGGGTAGTTAGCAACTATGGAAGATGTAGTAAGTATTATAATTTCCATTTTATAGCCCAGGAAATTGAAGGTCAGGGGCAAAGTTCTTTGCCAAAGGACATCCAATGGTTGACCTATGGTAAAATCTGTGCTCTGTTCCATATTTTATTCTTTTTTCCATTTCTCTACTACTCTTCATACATAAATTAGAGCCCTCCTACTAAATCTGTAGAAGAGTATATTACATATTTAATATATGTAATTATATATTTGGCAAATTGGAATATCCCTCCCAAGTTTCTAATATCAGAGTCTGTGACAGCAGAAAATATTCAAGGAATAGAACTATTATTTCAAAGTAATAACTTTCCCCTTTGGCATCTCTCAGGTTTTCAGTTATCTCCTCAAGTTATGGATGTCCTGAACCTCAGATAAAGATATTTTTTCAAAAATTAAAATTATTATATTTTCTCCAAGGATCCTCTCTTCTTTGTTTAAATCTTAGTGTTAATGATGGACCTGTTTCTCCTATAATAATTGAAGATTTCAGCCTCAGTGTGATTTTAAGATGTCTTCTTAATTTTCTTTGACATAGTAAATGGATTAATCTGATAATTTTTTTCCAAGTCAAAGGAGGGGAGATAGTGAGACAGATTCCCACATGTGCCCTGAGTGAGATCCAGCCGGTCACCACTGTCTGGGCCAATGCTCAGACCAACCGAATTATTCTCAGTGCCTGAGGCCAATACTTGGACCAATCAAACCACTGGCTGCAGGAGGGAAAAGTAAGAGAAGGGGAGAAGGAAGGAAAGAAAAGTAGATGTCACTTCTCAGATATGCCCTGAGTGGGGATCAAACCCAGGACATCTGCACACTGGGCCAATGCTCTATCCACTGACCCACTAGTCAGGGCCATTTCTTTTCTTATGGTGTTACTTGATGCTGCCTCTCTCTTTTCTGAAGTGGTAATCCAGAGACAAACACCCAGTTTGCATATGCTTGTATTTTCATAAAAAGAATCAACCCTTTCTCTCCCATTGTGTAATCTACAACAAACTGATTGGTTTTTCTTATAATGGAAGCATTTTTACATCTTATTAAAAAGATTAGAATACAATAGTTGAAATATTTACTCAATTGCATTAATGCCTCATTTATACTCAGAACATAATCATAAAATGAGGAATTTTATGTTTGGGGGTTTTCTGGTTACCAGAGTATATTCCTTTATACACCAACATGTTTGAAAACCATCTGTAACCCAAATGCCCTCAAGCCAGTGAGGTTAAAGATACCTGACTTTTCTAGATTTCTTTATCTCTCTCTACTTATTTCCCATCTCCATTCCTGTAGTTTCTGCCAATTACTTTTAGGCACCTAACACAACATTCACACTGCTCCCATTGGCAGCTGCACTCTCCCGTTAACCCTGATGGTAAGGCCAGTGCTCTTCTGTCCGTGGGGCTGCTTCTTTACTGGGAGCATGGCTCCTGACCCTTCTCTACTGGGCTCCAACATTTTTGCCAGAAGGCAACACCATTATGCCATTGCCCCTACAGCGTTAAATGGACTGTACCTTCTGCCTTATCTTTAGTCCCAGTCACCCCTGCCAGATGCTGCCAGTCCACTAGTTCTGTTGCACTAGGGTCCCACTGGTATTCCATGCTGCTCTTTTGAGCAATAAAATCTTTATTGCCACTCTTGCAGGGACTCATTAAGAGCTGCCCATGTATTTATTGTGCCAGGGCCAAAGGGTATCTTACAATAGAATAGGGAACCCTAAAACAATGTTTGGGTTATTTGTTTTACAATTCAATTGAAATAACTGCCTCGTTTTATTTGTTTGCTTTGTTGAATCTTAGGTCCAGGTCATTGATTTAATCACTTCTGTTCTGATCTATACAAAGTCCCTCTCAAATGTATTTATTTCTGCATATACTTGTTTATCTTTATTGTTCACTTCCATTTCCCTTTCTCTTCACAGTCAATAATTCTAATGTATTTAATGCATATGCTTTTTAACTCTGCTTTAAAATATATTTTGTTATTTTGAACAGATGTCATATTGCACTATATATTACAACTATTTCTTGTTTTTCCTTGTCACTACTCTTTCAAGTTCACAATATGTACAGCTAGTCTGTTGCTTCTGATTGCTGCCTGGCGTCCCAGCATGGGTAACCGCAGCATTTCCGGTGATAAACTCTGAGATTGTAGCCAGCTCTTCACCAGCTCAAGTAATACTCTAATTTTCAGGAGGAATTGTATCCTCTGATGGTCCTACGTGCAGCTTTGTCTGAGAACCACACCTAGGATGATAGAGCACATAGCACTGTATTAAACCATGTGCTTCCAGGTTGCCCTCCAGAATCACAGCACCAGTCTGCATTCCATCCACCATTACGTGAGGATTTTTATCCATAGCCACACTGAAATAATATTTGGAATTATATGGCAAAGTACTGAAGCTGACCAATATTTCTGATTTTTTCCTATTCCTGGGAATAAAGTAGTGTTGAATATTCTCACCCCTTGAACTTAGATGTGGCTATGTGACTTGCTTCAAGCAATGGAATAAGTACAAAAGTGATATGAGAATTGGTCCCTGAGTTGCCGGGTCAATTTTTTTGTACCTGGCTACATCTTTCTTTGTTTTGAGCTCCCTTATGTGACATGCCTCCTAGTAAAGTGACATTGTAGGACCCCTCAACCATTCCCCAGACACAATCAAATACCCTTTAACCTCTATTATAAACAGATTGGCTCAAGAAGAGATCCCTGTTAGAGATGTCTATCCCATGCTCATGTTTTTCTGCTTTTGAAGGGAGAGCTGATTCAGTATTTTCTTGATGGCCAAGTTCATTTAGAGAACACCAAGTACTAAAAAATACTGTATTAGACAGATGTACTCAGAAACTCCTGACATGTACAGGGCAGTGTGACCTTAAGCTAAATGAGCCTAGCAAATGATGCTTGTACTTGTATTTGGAATCTCTGCCAACTCTCCTACAATTTTCTGTTCTCTTTCATCCTGTTGCTGATGTTCTCCTTCCCATTGTTAATGTGCACGCTCCTCCGGGAGCTCTCTGCTCCTCCCCCAGGCTGGGAACGCAGAGAAAGCAGGAGCCGCAGCTGCTTTCATCCCCTCTGCACACTCACTGCGCGCTGTCTCAGAGCATGTGCTTCATCAATCCTTTTGCGTTTGTTCTTTTGAATCTGATAGGACTTGCAAAACATGAGTGGTGAAAGTATTGTCACTTGGTTTGACTCGATTGTAAATATTTCTTGAGGGAAGGACTGACGGATCACCTCTAGATAAAGCGAAGAAGCTTTAGTGTCAACATTTGCCAATTTAGGTCCATTAAGGATCATTTGGGCTACCATATTTTGTTTACTAAAACTGATTGTCAATTTTATTTCAATTAGTTGAGGTTATACAAGAAATGCTCTTTGAAATAAATGCTATTATTATATTAGAAGGTTTTTTTATGTTTGTTAAGTTGAGAGATCAACACATTTGAAGTTTTGAGGATAAAGAAAATATTTCAGGGAGGAAATCAGAATATATTACATATTTTCTGGGAATATGTTCCCTTATTTAATATCAAATGTCGATTAGATCAACTTTTAGTCCCTTTTTCCTCAAATGCACTATTGATTCTAAAAATCTATCTTGAAAGCTTTTAAATTTTTTTTTTGCTGAATGCCCTCATATTTAAATATGCACAGATATTTAAAAATATCCAGATGCTTGACTTATAGTTTGATTGATAAACTAACTAGATGTGTTGGTGTTTACAGTATACTTCCAGAAAAAAACAACATTACCTTTTAGAAAAGGAAATTGCTCTTATATAGTACATAGTGTAATATATTTTAATGTGCAAGCAAAGAAAAGTTTTTTAGATAATATTTGTTTACCAACTTGGGAGCCACTGCTAATTTCATGTTCACAGACTTGTGAGTCATCATTTCAACAGTTGTCTTCTTCAGAATGTGTTTCTATCTAAAATATTTTTTAACAAGTTCAGATCAGGCAACAGGAGGCCAACCAAAGGCTCAGAGGTGTTATATAACGACAAGTTTTTTTTTGTTTTGCTCTTAAAGTTGCATCTTACCTTGTTTAACCTCATGTAGTGTGATGTTTAGTGGGGGATTGAGGTAGGACTATATTAGTCAAGAGATGCTTGCTGAGTTAGCTCAGTTCTCACAATAGTGTATGCACCCTCATGAGCCCAGAGAATGGGAAAGAATCGGTCACTGGGTGTCAATGACAGTCAAGAAAGGTCTACAGTGTGATTTTTACGGTAAAAGGTGGGGGCTTTACAGGCAGTCAATACCAGTCTGTCCTGACCACTAAGGGAAAAATAAGGATTCTCTCTGGCTTTAGAAACTTAACCAAGGCCAAAGCACAAGTTAAAGGCGAGTCAACAACACTAGAACTTATTGTTTTGTTTTCCTCACAGACCCTTTCTCCCTAACACTCTGCCTCTGGGTTACATCATTTTCAACTTTTCTTTTTGACTTTATTCAGTTTACATAAAGTAGGCAACAAAAACATTTGTTAAGAAGAATTAACTTATACACTGTAAATAATATATGTAGTTTACAATATAGTGTACCAGTGGTGGAATTCAAATAATTTAACAACCAGTTGTCTGCCCTAATGACCATTTTAAGTATAAAAAAATGATATACTGAAAGGTAGTTTATTATTTCATGCATTTAATACTTAAATAAGAACAATTAACGAGGGACACAAAACTAGATTATGTTATAAGAAAGAGCTTTAAAATATTAATAAAAAAATATTAAATATTACCTGAAAAAAAAACAAACCACAATGCAAGTTGTCACCCCCTGGTTGTTCAGCACTTTTTCTCTTTATGTTATGTGTTTGTTTACTGAAGTAACAAATGAAAGGGAATTCAAATGTAGTATTTCATCAAAGGCATAATGAGTTTTGTGAAATGAGTAAATAAATATTACAGGCATAATTCCATCAAATTTTTTCACCTATTGACAGAATGAACATTCTGTCACGTGCACTTAGAATAATACTCTGCTATGCAGATGAACGTTAAAAAAGAGTAAGGAATGTAAATTTGTGATTTCCACATTGGGTGCCCACCTTAGAGAGCACCCCAATAACAAGTGTCATTTTAACAACTGGTTCACTGAACTCAACCAAAAATTAAGTATCGGTTCTGCTGAACTGGTGAGAACCAGCTGAATCTAGTATACCACTATATACTAGAAAAAGCGCATGCGGGAGTCTGTCTGACTGTCTCTCCCTGTTTCCAGCTTCAGAAAAATGAAAAAAAAAAAAAAAAAAAAAAAAAGAAAAAAAAAGAAAAAAAAGAAAAAGCTTTGTAATTTTCATTATATAGGTCCTTTATAATGAAAATTACAAAGCATTGTTAAGGGAAATCGAAAAAGATACAATGAGATGGAAAAATATTCCTTGTTCTTGGATAAGAAGAATAAATATAATCAAAATGGCCATATTACCCAAAGCAATATACAAATTTAATGCAATTCCCATCAAAATCCCTATGAGATTTTTTAAAGAAATGGAACAAAAAATCATCAGATTTATATGGAACTATAAAAAACCCCGAATAGCCAAAACAATCCTAAGGAAAAAGAATGAAGCTGGGGGCATTATAATACCTGACTTTAAACTATATTATAGGGCCACGATAATCAAAACAGCATGGTATTGGCAGAAAAATAGACACTCAGACCAATGGAACAGAATAGAAAGCCCAGAAATAAAACCACATATATATGGTCAAATAATCTTTGATAAAGGGGCCAACAACACACAATGGAGAAAAGAAAGCCTCTTCAACAAATGGTGTTGGGAAAACTGGAAAGCCACATGCAAAAGAATGAAACTCGACTACAGCCTGTCCCCGTGTACTAAAATTAATTCAAAATGGATCAAAGACCTAAATATAAGACCTGAAACAATAAAGTACATAGAAGAAGACATAGGTACTAAACTCATGGACCTGGGTTTTAAAGAACATTTTATGAACTTGACTCCAATGGCAAGAGAAGTGAAGGCAAAGATAAATGAATGGGACTACATCAGAATAAAAAGTTTTTGCTCAGCAAGAGAAACTGATATAAAAATAAACAGACAGCCAACTAAATGGGAAATGATATTTTCAAACAACAGCTCAGATAAGGGCCTAATATCCAAAATTTACAAAGAACTCATAAAACTCAACAACAAACAAACAAACAATCCAATAAAAAAATGGGAAGAGGACATGAATAGACACTTCTCCCAGGAAGAGATACAAATGGCCAACAGATAAATGAAAAGATGCTCAGCTTCATTAGTTATTAGGGAAATGCAAATCAAAACTACAATGAGATACCACCTCACCCCTGTTAGATTAGCTATAATTAACAAGACGGGTAATAGCAAATGTTGGAGAGGCTGTGGAGAAAAAGGAACCCTCATTCACTGTTGGTGGGACTGTAAAGTAGTACAACCATTATGGAGGAAAGTATGGTGGTTCCTCAAAAAACTGCAAATAGAACTACCTTATGACCCAGCAATCCCTCTACTGGGTATATACCCCAAAACCTCAGAAACATTGATACGTGAAGACACATGTAGCCCCATGTTCATTGCAGCACTGTTCACAGTGGCCAAGACATGGAAACAACCAAAAAGCCCTTCGATAGAAGACTGGATAAAGAAGATGTGGCACATATACACTATGGAATACTACTCAGCCATAAGAAATGATGACATCAGATCATTTACAGCAAAATGGTGGGATCTTGATAACATTATAAGGAGTGAAATAAGTAAATCAGAAAAAAACAAGAACTACATGATTCCATATATTGGTGGAACATAAAAATGAGACTAAGAGACATGGACAAGAGTGTGGTGGTTACCAGGGGTGGGGGGAGGGAGGACAGGGGGAGAGTTAGGGGGAGGGGGAGGGGCACAGAGAACTAGATAGAGGATGGCGAAGGACAATCTGACTTTGGGCGAGGGGTATGCAACATAATCTAATGACAAAATAACCTAGACATGTTTTCTTTGAATATATATACCCTGATTTATTAATGTCATCCCATTACCATTAATAAAAATTCATTTAAAAAAAAAAAAAAGAAAAAAGAAAAAGCATGTGTTGTTTTCTGAGCCCATTTTCAATTCTCCTTCAATAAGTAGAGAAGAGTAACATATGAGCAGAGTGGCTGTGGCTATTTTCACTTCAGTTGGGAAAATTTCCCTGTGAATGAAACTTTATCCCAATTTACATTTTCTTGGAACAGGTACTTGTTGATTCAGGGTACATCTAACTAAGCCTAATACTTTCTTATGCCTAGTTTCAAAGTACCACCTTTAAGTACAAAGTTGTATATTTTTATTTCTGCTGGAAGCTTTGCTTCCTTCTAACACATTCTGCAAAAATGTTGCAACGACTCCCAGCCTTCAGCTTTCTGTCTCTCTGGCAATTCTGTGTCTGTTTCCACTGCTGGCTACATTCTCTTTTACGTTTATTATTTCTGATGAGAATGCTATTTGAAATCTAATTTGCCTGGAAGAGTTCCCATGAAAAATGAATCCCTCTATTGTGCAAAATATAACTGCTGTGATATTTCCTCTGTATCCCTCTAGCCACAGTAGCTCAGAAGAAGCTCCAGAAAACTGATGGTTTAATCATTCCTTGTCCAATATCAAGTGAGTTACACTAATATAATTGTTTTGCTATCAGATAGCTTCATAACATAATCCAAGTGCTTTCAGCAGCTGCTTAAAAGGCAGTGCCTACACAGCATCATACATTTGATTTAAAAATGAGAAAATCATTATATAACAAAGAATAATCAACTTTATGTTTTGGGTAATTTTATAAGTACATATGCCTTCTTAAGTAATTTGAGATTAGATATAAAATATATGTGGTAATGTTTAATTTACAATAATGGAATTTAGTTAAGTATAATATGGTCAAAAGGAGCCAATTCAATAATAATTTTTAAGTGTATGTCATGTGCAAGGAGTCCTGAGAGTTACAGTGATGATCCAAACCTGGTTCTTTCTTCTAAGTAATCTAAAATGAGAAAGGATGAAAAGTTATCTATGTAGAAAACTGAAACAATGATTCCGGTTATGGCCTAACCTCTTTTTCACTTCCTTAGGCAGTTAGAACGAATCAACATAGTTTATACTGTAACACTTGAGTTGAGGTGTTAGGGCCAAAGGGGCAAGAAGAAGAGGATGCACCCCCCCCCCATTGAATTAAGCTGAGGTGGAGAAGAATGTGGTTGGGCAGAGCAGCTGGAACTCTATTTCAAAGACTGGTCCTCAAGACTGGCCCCATGGAATCCAATAAATGGCCATTTTATTTTATTAAGAGCCTATTATAGTCAAATGACATCATAGATTTTCTAATTCCTCTTAAAACAGAAAAGTTTTCTGGTTTTTGTTCTCCTATCATTGTTCTCAAATTAGTTAACAAAAATGAAATAATTTGTCTAATACCTGAACATACCTGATTAAAAAGATAAACAGAACACTTATAACCAAAGTATAGGTTAACTTTAAGAAAAATGTCTGTTTAATTAATATTATCCAAATGGTATCAGAAATATCTGTTTCTTGTGAAAATAACCCTGTTACTTACTATTAAAAATAATCACTTCAGCTGCCTGGGACAGCACTCTGAACAGGAAAAAAAAAAGTTGTTTTATGAGAATTCTATGAGATGTGTGTTTGCAAGCCATGTACTCTCCTGCTTACGTGGAAAAGTGTGACACAGAGAAATATGGACAATATTCTGTTTTTGTTTGGGCTATACAGTACTGTCTTGGCATGTGGATCATTTAAAACTTTGGGGGAGTCAACAATAGATACTAAAAGAAAATATGGTCAATGACATATGATAGCAAAGATGAAATCTGTGAGTTCATATAAGAACCTTCTGAAACCCATTGAATAAAACTAGGGGAGAATTTGAATTTGAAGAGATTGTAATAGTCTGCTAGTTAGCAGGGGTGGGTGGTATGGTTATTTACCACTAGTATAGTCTCTTTTATATGCACAGCCTGGAAAATTCTTGCAAAACCTGCTTTATATTTCTAGAAAATGAGAAGTAAGTTCCATGAGAGCAAGGGCCCAGCTGGTCTTATTTATAATGACATACCAACAAAATACAGGGATGTTTTGGGAAATGTCAAGTATTTCTACTTAGATGGTATGTTGAGTACATAAAAATTATAGTGGAGATAATATTAGAATGACCAGATGGAGACATAACATGGAGCATGGTAATGTCGTGGTATGGAGTTGAGTTTTCCATATTAATGACTAGCTATTGAAGATGTTGGATTGGAAAGTTATGGAGGAGGGCTGAGTTATTCCACCTACCAATTCTTATAGTGTATGCCTTGGTTTATTCTTCATTGAAATGTAAATAAATGCACAGAGAGAATTAAGTATTTTAGTTATAATCTTACTTTGTCTTAATGAACAGAATGGAACTTTAGAAAGTCAACCTTTTTGTTCTGAAGTCCAAAATGCCTTGGATTTTTACATCTTTCTGGGCATGCATTCCTGAAGTTTGGAATGTGTTAAATATTCTGATATCTTAACCAACAAGATTGGGTTGTTTGGCTATTTCCAAGATGACAGTAGTCAATTTATATCTGCAGAGAACAATTACAACACAGCCTCAGCAGTTATAGGTATAAGTACAGAAACGGTACCTATACAGCTTCTATTCTCAAAATGCATTGTCTCAAAAATTTTCAAAAAGTAATAAAACAGTAAAGACAATCATCATGCAAGGTTCCATTTTTCACCAACTGACTTTGTTGACAAATGATATCTATGTCAAACACCCTTGTAGATAAAACAAAAATAAATTTTACTCTCTGCCAGTATTTTTTATGTTTTGTGTATTAATGAAGTTACATTTATATAAAAAATGCATTAGTTTCTGTCAGAAAAGTAAACTAAAATGTGAAAATTAGAATGAATTGATCACTATATTATATCAGTCATGGCAGTGTCATGGGAAGAAATTGAGCTTTATATGATAGTTGTGCCTTCCAAATTTGAACAATCATGAGCTATGGATCCCTGTTAAAGTCATTTAATTTATCTGGGCTTCAGAATATTACCTATAAAATAGAGATAAACTTAGCTTTCACCCAGATTTTCATAATAAATAAGATGTGAAAAATACTTTGCATATTGACTTGCTAATGAGAATCTAGACAAATTTTGATATCATCTTATTCATCTTCTCTTCTTTATCAGATAGCTGTTTTGAGTGATATTTTAAATATGAATGTTATTGAAGTTTCTTTTTTCTTACTAACATTTATGCACTGTGCTATTCATTTTTTACTAACATCAAGTAAATTTGAGGCAGCTTTCATTATTAAAAAAGAGAAAACAAGTATTAAAAATTGTTAAATTAACCGACAAACTAAATCTCACTACAAATATAAAAAAATGAATGATATCTTTATTATATGTGGCTTAAGTGTCTGTTTGTCACTGATAGCTTATTGGTTGCTTGCGTAACTGTACTAGCCAATGGGGTGAAGCTGCCACGGCTGAACACAAATTGAGCATGTCAGGGGGAAGGTAAACATTTGTTTGCATTGGCAATCATCTGTTTTACATAAAAACTATGTCTTAACGTAATTTCTTTTAAGAATACCTCCTAAAAATACAGCTCTGAAGAGGAGAGAAAAGGAGCTAAAGCTGCACAAAAATGGCTTTCTCGACAAAAAGAAACCACTGAGCAGAGAAAGACAAGGCTTGCTTCAGTCGCAGAACAAATGCATCTTTCTCAGCAAAATGAGACTGATGAGCATAGAGAAACAAGGCTTGCCTCAGATGCAAGACAAAAAAGCCTGTCTTGACAAAATGAGTCCCTTGAACAAAGGCAGGAGAGAAATGCAAAAAAAAAAACCACGACAGAGTAATGCTGACCAAAACGCAAAAAGGATTAAAACATATTTAAATCACCTTTATTTATTGAGCTAGCGGTGGCTTTTAAGAAATGTACCGCCAGTGGTTTCCTTCATTGCACTCTAGTTTAAGCAATTAAGCAAGTAGAAGGGGGAAACCCCGTGGGGCACTAAGCAAAGAGGCGTCCTCGCCGCCTGCCCTGGGTAATTCAGTTTGAATTAGCAGACACCTTTGCACAAATCATTTTAATTACAATTTATAATATCTAGAACAGCGGTCATTTCGTATGACCACCGGGCTTTCTAGTGAATTAATAATTAAGGTTGTTCACTGTAACTTTCAAAGTCATGCACAATATACAAGAAAAGAACCTTTTATCTTTCCATGCTTATCTCACACTTCACAGTATCACACATTCATTGCTCTAATCAAACGAGACCATTTTATAATTCTTATAGAGCTCGTTTACTTTTCTTCTACCTGAAATACCTCTCCTCCTCTCCAAATCTTTAATAAAGGCCAAAAAAAAAAAATGCTCACCTTCTTGAGACACTCCCAGATAAATCTAAATGTTTCCTTTTCTCCTTTGCTTTCCTCTTCACTGTCTTTAGGAACCATCAATAGTATTAGCCTCCCTATCCCTGTCGGTTCATTGCTTAGCTTCTCTTCTCCCCATGACAAGTACGCTGGACAGCAATCTAGCTAAAGAATGGATGGCAGCCTTTATCTTTTTGCTTCTGCAGTACCCAGGTAGTACCTTCCTCTTTTAGTTGTTATTTAACTAAATTGTACTAGATGGGAGTATTACAGTAAGTTATATCTGAGCTTCCTGACAACCAAGGGGAAAAAATAATTAAGCAATTTAGCTGTCACTAAATAAAGCATGGAAAAGTCATTGGAAAATATGTTTTATTATGATTTCTAGGATCAATTTATTTTATAGATAATTATATAAATTTTACATGACAACTGGATGATAAGTAAAAATATAGTACTTGAAAATATTAAAATCGTTGTTAAAATTGAACATCCACAAGCTAAAAAATTATCTAGATGTAGATCTTACACTATTTATAAAATTAAAATAAATTGTAGACCTAATTGTAAAATGCAAAGCTATATTTATTTTCAGAAATAATATAGAAAAAAAAACTAGATGATATTGGGTTTGATGATGAGTTGTTAGATATAACACCAAAAGACATGGTTCATGAAAGAAATAATTGATAAACTGAGCTTCATTAAAATGAAAAACTCTGTTCTAAAAAACACAATGTCAAGAGAATTAGAAGCTACAGACTTTAAAATAATATTTACAAAAGACACATTTGATAAAAAAAATTATTCTCCAATATATATAAAGAAGATTTAAAATTCAAGTACAGAAAAACATACAATCTGATGATACAATAGATCCAATACATTAACAGATATCTCACCAAAGAAGAAGTGCAGAGAGAAATAAGCATACTGATAGATGCTCCAAATCATATGTCATCTGCGAAATGCAAATTAAAACAATGAGATACCACTACACACCTATGAGAATGGCCCAAATCCACACTTGATCTTAGCCAAAAGGCTACAAGAGGCGATGGACAAAAATCCTGAATGGTGACACCATCAAATTCTGTAGGGATGTACAGAAATAGGAACTCTCACTCATTGCTGGCAGGAATAAAAAATTGTACTTTGAAAGACATTTTTTGTTTTGTTTCATTTTGTTTTTGTTTTAAGTACAACTAAACATAGTCTTAACCACATAATCCAACAATAGCACTTACTCAGAATTTAACCAAAGTAGTTGAAAACTTTATTCACACATGGATGTTTAAAAACTTATATTAAGCACATGGATTTTATAGCAGCTTTATTCATAATTGCCAAAAATTGGAAGCTGCCAAGATGTGCCCTAGTAACTGAAATATAAATAAACTGTAGCACATCCAGACAATGGTAGTATATTATTCAGCACTAAAAAACAATGATCTATTGAGCCATGAAAGGACATGAAGGAACCTTGAATGCACATTACTATGTTCAAGAAGCCATTCTGAAAAGTCTACATACTGTATGATTCTAACTATATGACATTCTGGAAAATGCAAAACTATGAAAACATTAGTGGTTTCCAGGGGTTGGGCGTGGGGTGAAGAGAAATGAATAGGCAGAGCAGAGAGGGTTTTTAGGTCAGTGAAAATATTCTGTATGAGACCATAATGACGAATTATATCATTATGCATTTGTCCAAACCCATAGAATGTACAACACCTATAGTAAACCATAATGTGAACTATGGACTTTGGGGTGACTATGCTCTATCAATGTAGGTTTCTTAATTGTAACAAATGTATCCCTCTCGTAGGGATGTTGAAAGTGGAGAAGGCTGTGCATGTGTTGGGGCTGGGAGTATAAAGAAAACATCTGCACCTTTCCCTCAATTTTCTTATGAACCTAAAACAGCTCTTAAAAAGTACACACACACACACACACACACACACACACACACACCACATATACATATGGTGTTGGCAGAGTCTACCAACAACAGCAAAGAATCTTTGTAAAGATGAATTCCTCTGTTATTTACTCATATTCCAATTTTAACTTCAGGAAGATGAATAACATTATTCAGCCATGTTGAGTCTTGATTATATTTCTTAACAGAGGTTTGGAGAATATGCAAGAGTAACTGGTTAGCTTGTCCCTTTCATCCTCTGCTCAAGTAAAATTCGACAAGCCCTGATTATCTGCAGTCCATCTGTGGGGTAACTCTTTGACGAGTGCCTAAAATGCAGATATCTATGCTACTGATTAAAGAGCACTGCAAGCATCTTGCATCCCAGATGTGCAGATGGCAGAGCTTATAAAATCTTCTGGAATGTTTGGAGCTCATTTTGAATTCTCACCCAGACAGAAAGCCATATAATTTTCAGAAAACATAATGGTAGGATATAAGGAGGTAGGTATGTACCTGTGTGTGGGCAAGATGGGGGAGTTGGGGAGGAAGCAGGAAAGGGGGAGTACATTAGGACCTCAAGTCTGTTCAAATATGTGTATAAAACACTCATTAGATATCTAAGAGTTACGTGCTTGAAAGTATAAAAGAGAAAATTATTCTCTGAAATACTACTTTTCGTATATTATTTAAAAGAACAAAAATTAGTAATTTATTACTTTGACTAGAAAAGTACCACAGAATGACCCTGAAGTAATAGAACAACCATTTTTAAAAACCTTATATATTATAATAGGCAAACATAGTTAACTAATTTTTATACTTTAGCAAGAATAAAGACCTATAATTCATGAACTTTCTTTTCTTTTGTCCTTTCTTCAGTAATAAATGTTTTATAAAATGCTTTAAAATTAGTAGAACTTCTGAACACAAAAGTTTATTTTCCTGGCCTGGCTGGTTTGCTTAATGGCTAGTGCATCAGCCTAGCATATGTATATCCCAGGTTCAATCCTCAGTCAGGGAAAACATGAGAAGTGACCATCTGCTTCACTCCCCCTCCCTCTCCCCCTTCCTTTTCTCTTCCTCTCTTGCAGCCAGTGACTGGATTGTTCCGCATACTGAGGATGGCTCCATTGGTCAGAGTGCATAAGCTTCAGGCACTAAAAAAAGTTTCGTTGATTCAAGCATCTGCCCAAGACAGGAAATGCCTGGTGGATCCTGGCCAGGGCGCATGTGGGAATCTGTCTCAATATCTCCCTTTCTCTCACTTAAAAATAAATTTTATTTTCTTTTGCTCCCTCCTTCCTTTCTCCTTTCCTTAGTACCTACTATACTTGGCAAGATGCATGGCAGGCATTCATAGGAAACAAAACCATCTTAGCATTTACCTCTTCTATAGTATTAACCTATTTTCAGGTTCTAGTTTGCAAACCCTAAAGCAAGTGGAGCATTTCAGTGGATTTCATCTAAAAATGGTAAAGAAATAAAAATAATTTTCCTCAAGCCATTTATAATGAATGCGTGGATGAGACCCGCTTTTCACCTTGCAAATGACAAAGCTCACCCAGGTTAAAAGTTCTCAGCTGTGACCACCATAATCAAGATTACTTTTGGAACCAAAAGCCCAGAAGAGGCAGAGTTCCTCTACTGAGCTGAGCGTGGGCACGCAGTCCTGCCCGGTGGTAGAGCCAAGGCTAGCAGCCGTCCCTTGAGCGGGCTCCTCCTGCAAGGGCAGGGCGAAAGCCCGGAAACAGGCGGAGACCCGCAGCTGAGCAAAGGTGCTCGCCAGTGCCATCAGGACTGAGCATAATGTCACACATGGGGGCAGAGCTAACGCCAAGTCCACCAATGCTTGTACACCTGAGCGCGTGATCACAGCCACTCTCACGAAGAGAAAATGCGGAGGCGGAGAAATACAACACAAATAAACCAAGAGAAATCCCCAGAAAAGGACCTAAGTGAATCAGATATAACCAAATTACCAGATGCAGAGTTTAAAATAACGATTGTTAGGATGCTCAAAGATATTAGAACAACCATAGATGGCCATTACGAAAACCTAAATAAAGAGATAACAAATAAAAAAAAAGGACATTGAAATAATAAAAAAGAATCAGTCAGAAATGACAAATACAATATCTGAAATAAAGAATACAATGGAAGGAATTAAAAGCAAGATGGATGAAGCAGAGAATCGAATCAGTGAGTTAGAGGACACGATAAATAAAGGCACAGAAGCAGAGCAAAAAAAGAAAAGAGACTCAAAAAGACTGAGGAAACTGTAAGAGAGCTCTGTGACAACATGAGGAGAAATAACAACTACATCATAGGGGTTCCTGAAGAAGAAGAGAAAGAACAAGGGATAGAGATTTTGTTCAAACATATCATAGCGGAAAACTTCCCCCAATTAAGGCAGGAAAACATTTCACATGTTCAGGAAGCACAGAGAACTCCATTAAGGAGAAACCCAAAGAAACCAACACCAAGACACATCATAATTAAAATACCAAAGCTAAATGATAAAGATATTAAAAGCTGCTAGAGAAAAAAAGACTATCACCTACAAAGGAGCCCCCATAAGGATGACTTCTGACTTCTCAACAGAAACACTTGAGGCCAGAAGAGAATGGCAAGAAATATTCAAAGTAATGCAGAACAAGAACCTACAACCAAGACTACTTTATCCAGCAAGGCTATCATTTAAAATTGAAGGAGAAATAAAAAGCTTTACAGACAAAAAAAACCTCAAGGAATTCACTGCAACCAAACCAAGGCTGCAAGGAATACTAAGGGATCTGTTGTAAAGAGATCAAAGGAAAAAAAGAATATAGCAAAAGAGGGAAACTGTTTTAAAGAAAAAAATGGCAATAAACAATTACATATCAGTAATAACCTTAAATGTTAATGGATTAAATGATGCGATCAAGAGACATAGGGTAGCTGCGTGGATAAGAAAACAGGACCCATACATATGCTGTCTACAGGAGACACACCTTAAATCAAAAGATGCACACAGACTGAAGATAAAAGGATGGAAAAAAAATATTTCACGCAAATGGAAATGAAAAAAAAAGCTGGGATAGCAATACTTATATCAGACAAAATGGACTTTAAAACAAAGACCATAGTTAGAGATAAAGAAGGTCACTACATAATGATAAAGGGAGCAATCCAAAAGGAAGATATAACCATTATAAATATCTACGCACCTAATATAGGAGCACCTAAATATATAAAGCAGACTTTGATGGACTTAAAGGGCGAGATCAACAGCAATACTATAATAGCAGGGGATTTCAATACCCCACTAACATCATTAGATAGATCCTCAAGAAAGAAAATTAACAAAGAAACAGCAGACTTAAAGGACATATTAGATCAACTTGATTTAATAGATATCTTCAGAACCTTTCACCCTAAAACAGCAGAATATACATTCTTTTCAAGCGCTCATGGTACATTCTCTAGAATAGACCACATGTTAGGGAACAAAAGCGGTCTCAACAAATTTAAGAAGATTGAAATCATATCGAGCACTTTCTCTGATCACAATGGCATTAAACTAGAAATCAACCACAATAGAAAAATTGAAAAACATTCAAACACTTGGAAACTAAATATCATATTATTAAATAACAAATGGGTTAACATTGAGATCAAAGAAGAAGTTAAAAAATTCCTAGAAACAAACGATATTGAACATACATCAACTCAAAATTTATGGGACACAGCAAAAGCAGTCCTGAGAGGGAAGTTTATAGCATTACAGGCATACCTCAAGAAGCTAGAAAAAGCTCAAATAAACAACTTAACCCTGCATCTAAAAGAACTAGAAAAAGAACAGCAAGTAAAGCCCAGAGCTAGTAGAAAGAAGGAAATAAAAAAAGATCAGAGCAGAAATAAATGACATAGAGGCTAAAGAAACAATACAGAGGCTCAATGAAACCAGGAGCTGGTTCTTTGAAAAGGTAAACAAGATCGATGAACCTTTAACCAGACTCACCAAGAAAAAAAGAGAGAGGATTCAAATAAATAAAATTAGAAACGAGAGTGGAGAAATAACAAATGATACAACAGAAATACAAAATATTGTAAGAAAATACTATGAAGAACTGTACGCCAAAAAATTAGACAACCTAGATGAAATGGACAAATTCCTTGAATCATATAATCTTCCAAAAATCAATCTGTAAGAATCAGAAAACCTAAACAGACCAATTACAACAAATGAGATTGAAACAGCTATCAAAAAACTCCCAAAAAAGAAAAGTCCTGGGCCTGATGGCTTTACAAGTGAATTCTACCAAATATTCAAAGAAGAACTAACTCCTATCCTTCTCAAGCTGTTTCAAAACATTCAAGAGGAAGGAAGACTTCCAAACTCCTTTCATGAGGCGAGCATAATTCTGATTCCAAAACCAGGAAAAGACAACACAAAAAAAGAAAATTATAGGCCAATATCCCTGATGAACTTAGATGCAAAAATCCTCAACAAAATATTAGCAAACCGTATCCAGCAATATATGAAAAAAATCATACACCATGATCAAGTGGGATTTATTCTTGGGAGGCAAGGCTGGTACAATATTTGCAAAACAATCAATGTGATTCATCACATAAACAAAAAGAAGGAGAAAAACCACATGATAATTTCAATAGATGCAGAAAAAGCATTTGATAAAATCCAGCACCCATTCATGATCAAAACTCTCAGCAAAGTGGGAATACAGGGAACATACCTCAACATGATAAAGGCCATCTATGAGAAACCCACAGTCAACATCATACTCAATGGGCAAAAATTAAAAACAATCCCCTTAAGATCAGGAACAAGGCAGGGGTGCCCCCTTTCACCACTCTTATTCAACATTGTTCTGGAAGTCCTAGCCACAGCAATCAGACAAGAAGAAGAAATAAAAGGCATCCAAATTGGAAAAGAAGAAGTAAAACTATCATTATTTGCAGATGATATGATATTGTATATAGAAAATCCTAAAGTCTCAGTCAAAAAACTACTAGACCTGATAAATGAATTCGGCAAGGTGGCAGGATATAAAATCAATACTCAGAAATCAGAGGCATTTTTATACACTACTAATGAACTGTCAGAAAGAGAAATCAAGGAATCAATCCCCTTTACCACTGCAACCAAAAAAATAAAGTACCTAGGAATAAATCTAACCAAGGAGATTAAAGACTTGTACTCGGAAAATTATAAAACATTGATAAAAGAAATCAGGGAAGATACGAATAAGTGGAGGCATATACCGTGCTCATGGTTAGGAAGAATAAACATCATTAAAATGTCTATATTACCCAAAGCAATTTATAAATTCAATGCAATACCGATTAAAATACCAATGACTTACTTCAAAGATATAGAACACATATTCCAAAAATTTATATGGAACCAAAAGAGAACACGAATAGCCTCAGCAATCTTGAAAAGGAAGAATAAAGCGGAAGGTATCACACTTCTGGATATCAAGTTATAATATAAGGCCATTGTACTCAAAACAGCATGGTACTGGCATAAGAACAGGCACACAGATCAATGGAACAGAACAGAGAACCCAGAAATAAACCCACCGCTCTATGGACAACTGATATTTGACAAAGGATGTAAGGAAATACAATGGAGTAAAGACAGCCTCTTCAACAAATGGTGTTGGGAAAATAGGACAGCTACCTGCAAAAAAATGAAACTAGACCACCAACTTACACCACTCACAAAAATAAACTCAAAATGGATAAGAGACTTAAATATAAGGCGTGAAACCATAAGCATCTTAGAAGAAAACATAGGCAGTAAGCTCTCTGACATCTCTCGCAGCAATATATTTGCTGATTTGTCTCCACAGGCAAGTGAAATAAAAGACAGGATAAACAAATGGGACTTTATCAAAATAAAAAGCTTTTGCACAGCTAAAGACAATAAGAACAGAATAAAAAGACAAACTACACAATGGGAGAATATATTTGACAATGCATCTGATAAGGGGTTAATAACCAAAATTTATAAAGAACTTTTAAAACTTAATACCAGGAAAACAAACAATCCAATCCAAAAATGGGCAAAAGCAATGAATAGACACTTCTCCAAAGAGCACACAGATGGCCAATAGGCATATGAAAAAATGTTCAACTTCACTAATGATTAGAGAAATGCAAATTAAAACCACAATGAGATATCACCTCACACCAGACAGAATGGCGCTCATCAATAAAACAACACAGAATAAGTGCTGGCAAGGATGTGGAGAAAAGGGAACACTCCTGCACTGCTGGTGGGAATGCAGACTGGTGCAGCCACTGTGGAAAACAGTGTGGAGATTCCTCAAGAAAATAAAAATCGAACTGCCTTTTGACCCAGCTATACCACTGTTAGGAATATACCCCAAGAACACCATAGCACTGTTTGAAAAGAAGAAATGCACCCCCATGTTTATGGCAGCATTGTTCACAATAGCAAAAATCTGGAAACAGCGCAAGTGTCCATCAGAGGACAAGTGGATTAAAAAGCTTTGGTACATATACACTATGGAATACTACTCAGCCATAAAAAATGATGACATAGGATCTTTTACAATAACATGGATGGGCCTTGATAACATTATACTGAGTGAAAGAAGTAAATCAGAAAAAACTAAGAACTATATGATTCCATACATAGGTGGGACATATAGATGAGACTCAGAGACATGGACAACAGTGTTGGGGTTACAGGGTGGGGGGAGGAGAGGGAGGGGGTTGGGGGAAGGGAGGGGCACAAAGATCATGGCTTTTCAGCATTTGTCATAATCCCCCTTTAATGTATAAACAGCAAATATTTACTTATGGTGTTTCCACTATAAAGACTGTGGTCTTAGGGACAAATGCTGATGAATTATTTCAGCAGTTCCTCCTTCTTCAAAGACATATATGTCAACATAGATCTCCATGTTTCATAGGACATACTCAAGCTCACTTCATGCTCCCTGGAGCTTTAGCACAGGAGAATGCACTTTTTTTTTTTCTTTTCTTTTCTTTTTTCTATCCTCTTTTTTTAATTGTTGTATTTTTATTTATTATTATTTTTTGTATTTTTCTGAAGATGGAAATGGCAAGGCAGTCAGACAGACTCCTGCATGCACCTGACCGGGATTCACCTGGCATGCCTACTAGGGGGGAATGCTTTGCCCATCTGGGGTGTTGCTCTGTTGCAACCAGAGCCATTCTAGCGACTGAGGCAGAAGCCATGGGGCCATCCTTAGTGCTGGGGTGGCTTTGCTCTGGTGAAGCCTTGGCTGCGGGAAGGGAAGAGAGAGACAGAGAGGAAGGAGAGGGGGAGGGGTGGAGAAATAGATGGGCACTTCTTCTGTGTGCTCGGACTGGGAATCGAACCTGGGAATCCTGCACACCAGGCCAAGGCTCTACCACTGAGCCAACCAGCCAGGGCCTAGGAATGCCCTTTTTGATCAAGCTACCCAAAAGAAAATTATATAGAGCAACCAGGACAGACCAAGCAAGTCAGTCTCATACTATTCATCACCAGAACGCTGCAGCCCGGTGTAAACAGTTTTAACTTTCTCGGGAAGCAGCACAGCAGATTGGGAAATCCTGTCCAAGGAGTCCTATACTGCCCCTTCATTTGGAGTTAACCCTCAAGGACCCCTACCAGGACAACTTTGTCAGATGGATGTTACTCGTATACCTTCATTTGGCAAACAGTCGTATGTCCACATTACAGTGGATACATATTCCGGATCTATAGTAACCTCTGTCAGAACAGGAGAGGCTGCTAAGCATGTTATAGCTCATTGTCTGTATGCATTGTTCTATTATTGGATTTCCTAAACTGGCTAAACTGAAAATGCTCCTGCATATGGAGCAAAAGCATTCACTGTATTTTGTCATGCTTACAATCTTTAAAGTTAAGGTATTATTAAAGTGTACTCAGCAAACATTTTAAGGTCAATTTAAAAAAAATTTTTTTTAAGGGGGTAGTCATATCCTGGAACTCCTACGGGTCTACCATATCATACTTTTTACTTAAAAAAAAATTTTTACATTTCTTTTGAATGCTGATGAACAGGAAACACCAAATCTTTTATGCCTGCAAACTACTACCTTCTTTATTAAATCCAGCTAATAACACTGTTTTGTCTTTTTCCAAATAGCTCCAGATATATGGAAAAGATTTATATACGCGGATTGGGATCCTCAAACCCCTCAGCGAGATCTTCTGAGCATGGCTTTTAAGATACCTAGAGGCAGAAAAAGCCCAATAGAGATCAGGGGGAACTACCAGCTTTTAGGATACACCCTTAAAGGCTCCAATGCCCCAAAGAGGTCTCCTAGGATGCCATCTGGGTCCTGCTTCAATAGTGGAAAGGAAGGTCATTGAGCTAAAGCCTGCCAGGCTTACATGCCTCTTCTGTGAGGAAACAGGGACACTGGAAGGTAGACTTCCCCCTCGCTCCTCTAAGGGAGGGTTCAGTCTCTTCCAGCCTTGCTCCAGCCACCTATGACCTAACCTTGCCCAGAAAGCTGGGGTTTGCCACTGAAGGCTGAAGGTGCCCAAGGCCGTCGGCCCCATCTACAACACTGTGTACGAGCCTAGGGTATTTCTTCCAAGAAGCAGGTAAACTGATCTCATTTGCACAAGGGCCACTTAACTATGTTTTGCCTGAATAGTCAGGTTTTTATTCTTCCCTCAAAAATCTCTGTTGTGGGTGTTGATAGTCCTATTTTCTGCTCCTTTGCTTAATATATAGTGTTTCCTCTATCCCTCCTACCTCAATGCCCCACTCATATTGCAGGCTGGGATCTACTCCTAATTTAGAGTTCTCTTTCCCCCTTTTGCCAACTTCTATTATGAATCTACCTTTGCCACCCAGCTTAGTGTATCCCAAGGTTCTCTTGACCATGCCACAGTCGCAGAGCTCCAGGGAAAAGCAACCTGGTCTCATCTCTCCAGGCAGAGGAGAACAGAAGCTTCATATCCACGCATGCTACAAATGGCTTTTCCAGTCTACTTGAATCATTACCAGCTAGAAGCAGCAGTCACTGGGACTTGGACATGAGCTGCAAAGTATAGAATGGTGACAACTCCAGTGCCATGCGGACTTTTCCTGGATGTGGACTTTTCCTGGTCTCCTGCTCCCTGTGACAGCTCCTAACAGACTGAACTGTGGCTGGGTTGCATTTTTCAGGGATTTGGCATGGTGATGGGACTTGGACTTGGTGAACATGTTAAGGACACTACCCTTGTATGGATTCTTGCTCGATTGGCCAAGAGTTTGCTTAAAGGCTTTTAATCACTGTAAAAAAAATAGAAGACAGGATAAAAAAGATGGGGCACATATACACTATGGTATACTATTCAGCTAGAAGAAATGATGACATCGGATCACTTACAGCAGAATGGTGGAATCTTGATAACATTATGCGGAGTGAAATAAGTGAATCAGAAAAAAACAAGAACTGCAGGTTTCCATACATTGGTGGGACACAAAAACGAGACTAAGAGACATGGACAGGAGTGTGGTGGTTACGGGGGGTGGGGGGAGGGAAGGAGGGAGAGGGGAAGGGGGAGGGGTACAAAGAAAACTGGATAGAGGTTGACAAAGGACGATCTCTCTTTGGGTGATGGGTATGCAACAGAACTAAATGACAAGATAACCTGGAAATGTTTTCTTTGAATATATGTACACTGATTTATTGATGTCACCCCATTAAAATAAAAATTTATTTATAAAAAAAAAGATTACTTTTAGTAAGGTTAACCTGCTCATTCTTCCTTAATTTTTTTTTTTTATTTTCCAAAGGCCTCACACCTTTATTCATAACCAGTTTGACCCTGGACTCCATCCAATTTTTATGTCAGACCCAGTCTAGAAAAAGAAATACTCAAATAAAATCTAGAAGCTCCTAAGGAAAAAGCTGCAGGGCTGGGATTTGAGAGGGACTTACCTACCACCTCCTGAGGCATCAAGAAAGCAGCAGGCTCAAAGGGTGCTCTTGATGACTGGAGGCAGGTGGGGTTCCTTCAAGTAATTTAAAGTTCCAACTTTAAATTACTGGGTGCTCTCAATGACTGGAGGCAGGTGGGGTTCCTTCAGTGCTATCTTTGACCCTAAGACCAGTTAAATGATAAGCTGAGGCACATTATATATTTAAAACAATTTATTTGAACAAAAATCAATTTCAGTAGCATAGCATCCAACTTGGCGTATAGAAAGGAGCTCCCAGGAGCTCTACAAAATGAAAGACCTTAATACAGAGAACAGAGACAGAACAAGAAAGTAGTGCCAGGCAAAAAGTGGGTTGGTTATTAGAAGGTTACTTTTCTTTAGGGAATGTCAAGGGTCTTAGGGTGGATGACCTAACTAGTGCTAATTCTGCTGGCTCCTGATGAACAGGTTTAAGATTCCATTTCTGGGAGAGCCCGAACTATATGCAATTAATTCTTGGTTGGGCGAGGTGGAGCTTAATATAAGCATTTTTTTAACACGACTTATAAAGTTTTATTAATACAGGGTGGTATTATTACAAAAAATATAAAGTGACCAAAATGGAAAAAAAAAAGAAACAGAGAATTTAAAAGCAGAACCACAGATACATGGACACTTGACATTACATATCTCTTTTCAATAAAGGTTGCTGGAGCATTTAGATATCTGCATTTTTAAACAAATTAATACTTATAACGTTCACAAAAATATTTTTGGTTTATTTAGAACAAAGTAAAGCACCTTCTGAGACACTGTTGCCTGCATTCCTATAAGGAGTCCTAACAAATACTCAAGGGTTTTAGGATAAAGTCACTTGAATGACTCTTCTTTGAATGGGAATCTAAAGGCTTATTGCTCCAAAGAATTGTAAGATAATCTGCATTTCATTAAATAGGAAAATTACTGCTATTGGCTACATTTAGATAAATATGAATATGAGACTCTCATCTGTCCACAATTTCATGTGCTACTGCTGACTAATTTATCAAGGTAAGGGGTCAGGAAAGAGAAGGTGAAATGATATCAAAAGTGCTCCAAGTACCATTCTAACAAAGAATGTGATATTAACACCTTTTACAAGGAATTCTTTCTAAAGACTTTGAAATCAAATTCCTTAGATTTCTTGGGTTTCTAGAGTTAATATTAAGAGCTTATATTTCTGACTTCAGTAAGTTGTTAAATGTCTTCAAAGTTTTAACAATTATACATCCTTAAAAATTTTAGATTTCTAAATGTAAAAGGCAAAATAATAATGCCTCTAGAAAAGGAGGTAAGACACTACTTTATAGGCCTTGGGGAAATTTTTATTTAAATAGGATACTGTGATATGATTTATAATAAAAAATACATATTTGGTCTTACACAGATTTCTGGCACATAGCTCCCCAAACCCTTGTGATTTCCTAAGTGATTAGAGCAATAAGGGCATCTTATATTTGTTTTTGGACCTTAGTTCCTGAAGTAGCTTCAGAGACTTCAAGGTGAAAGAAGCATCTTTTGTTTCTCATTACAAGTTCCTTTCAACCACACTTGATTTTATATTTTTGAGATGACTTTTGAAAAACCTCTCAGGATGGGGGCTGGCTGCCCTTTGGTTCCTTTGGAGGAACTAAAGATGATTAGAGGGCTGGAACTTTCAGTCATTCCTCCAGCCCCCACCTCGAAAGAGGAGAGAGGGGCTGGATGTTGAGTTTAATTACCAAAGATGACATACTCAATTATGCTTACATGATGAAACCTCTATTAAAAAAATTTTTTTTAAAGGATGGGATTCTGTGAGCTTCTGGGCTGTGAACAGGTGAAGAAGGTGCTGGGAGAATGGTCTGCTCCAACAGGGCATGGAAGTTCCGCTCTCCTTCCCACATACCTTGCCCTAGGCAGCTCTCCCACCTGGCTGTTCGTGTGTTATATCCTTTTATAAAAATACTGTAATTAGTAAGGAAAATGTTTTTCTGAGTTCCATGAGTCACTCTAACAGATTAATCAAACCCAGGGAGGAGGTTTTGTAAACCTCTGATCTATAACTGGTACATCAGAAGGACAGGTAACAACCTGGACTTGCAATTAGCATCTGAAGTAGAAGCAGAGGCAGTCTTGTAAAAAGAATCCTTAACATGTGGGATATGAAAACTCTCTCCAAGGGCAGCATCAGAACTGAGTTAAATTCTGGGACACCTGGCTGCTATTTCAGAATAATCTGGTGTGGGATTTCCCACCACCACCCCATACAAACGCACATCTAGTGACTAGAGAACAGAAGTGTTCAGAGTATAGTATGTAAAGTAAAGAAAAATGATCATGTGTTTTTCCTTTATAGATGCAAAAAGAATAATAAGAAAATGTTTTCAATTGTTCATTAAAACTAAGGGCTTCAACTTGGTAAAGATATTATTTATAAAGCAGAACAGTAACCCCAAGAGTGAAAGAGAAGATATGGCAATCTATACAGCTTTCAAGGATCTTGGATTTGGGATACATAAAGAACTCTGACACATTATAACTACAAGAGAAATAAAAATAAATGTAAAACATATGCATGTTTTGAACAAATACTTCAGAAGAGAAGATAATCAAATAAACAGATGAAAATGAGATACATTTCTTTAGTAATTAGTAAGTCCAAATTAAAGCCAAAATAAAATATTGTTGAAGAACCACCAGGAAGACTAAATTTAAATTCCAGAGGTTGACAAAAATAGAAGCACTTAGTAGAAGTAAAAATTTGAGATCGTTGATCTTCTGTGTTGCCTCTTATAGAAGACAAGTATGATACTGTCTCTAAAAATTCTTTTATTTTTTTAATCTAATGGCTAAACCATGATTTTTTCAACAATTTTCTATTAGTCATTTTTTTAGTGAATAAGTTATTAACACAGAATATTTTTCTATAACCATGATTGTGGTTTCATCTCCAAGTTTATTTGATTGTTTTGTTCATTTGCTTCTTTCTAGATCCCATCGGACTTCACAAAATTAGAAGTAGAATAGCTTCTAGATTGTTCCATAATGGTTTTAACTTGACATTTTGTTTTTATATAATTCAGTGAAAGTTACATGCCCAAAATATAATTTCTGTAGAGATAACTTAACCTTCTTATCCCCACAATTTCAGTAGTCAGTAACCCTCAACTATCAAAATATTGAAAGTACATTTGCTTTTCTTTCTTAAAGTTGGGTATACCTAAAGAAAAATAGATTATTTAATAATCAATGACATTAATTTTTGAATAGAAGTATAAATGTAATTTCTCTAGATTTCTCTTACAGATAGCCATTGAGTATTGTTATTGTATGATATATTACTAATTCAGCTCAATAAACATTTATTAACTGGCTATTTTTGTGTTTTCAAAAATAACGGTGGCAGTTTTATCTTACTTTTCTGAAAGTCACAGAGAAGGAGAGATAGAAATACAAATGGAACCTCTAAAAAAAACTAGGGAGAAATATGATTTATTCATTAATTATACAAAATAATATAAAATCTTTTTAAAATGGAAAATGGTTAAGTGCTATATATGCTCCAAGTGCTGTCACTCTTTTGGTACATACAACAGTAAACAAAATATGAAAAATGTATGAAAAAGCTGCTAAATTTAGTGACTAACATAAAAAAAAATGGAAGTCTTCCAAGACATAATGTTTATGGCTGCAGTTTTCAGAAAAAGCTGGCCCATTTGCCAAATTTAGTAGCCTAATATAGACTAAGGGGGAAATCTGACAGCTCATTGATTGGACCCATATGGCCTGATAACTTGAGGAACAGGGAAGTATCAAGCTAATGCAGCATCATGCACAGACAAATCCTATCTGCAGGAAACAACCTTTCAGACAGAAGTGTGGAGGAGAAGAGCAATGCATGGTGAACTTTTCTTCCTTGCAGAGCCTGTCTCAGTTTGGTCAGAGAATCAAAAACTAATTCATGCATGTGTTCAATTCTGAATTAGATGGAGAATTATTCATAGCCATGGGCATGATGCTGGCTCTTCTATTACTTAAGCTGCCTGCACATAGTTGGTTTTAGGAGGACATATCTATTTGAGAAATGGGTCAAAGTCATTAAGGAACAATTCAGAATTTCTCAGGAATGGGATGCCACCATAGTCAATGCTGTTTCTAGTTTTCTAAAGTGGAAATGATGATGTTTTCACCAGTGTTATGTAACTTACAGTTTCAAGTAGCAATAGTTTGGAAGATAATAATTAAAGGGACCAGCAGTAGTATCTCTGCTGAGAGATATCAGCAGTGCTGTCTTCTCAGGAGCAGTTTGTTCAACATGTACTTTTTTATTTATTTATTTTTTATTTATTTATTTATTTTTATTTTTATTTTTTGTATTTTTCTGAAGCTGGAAACAGGGAGGCAGTCAGACAGACTCCCGCATGCACAGGACTGGGATCCACCCGGCACGCCCACCAGGGGGCGATGCTCTGCCCATCCGGGGCGTCGCTCTGTCGTGACCAGAGCCACTCTAGCTCCTGGGGCAGAGGCCAAGGAGCCGTCCCCAGCGCCCGGGCCATCTTTTGCTCCAATGGAGCCTTGGCTGCGGGAGGGGAAGAGAGAGACAGAGAGGAAGGAGAGGGGGAGGGGTAGAGAAGCAGATGGGCACCTCTCCTGTGTGCCCTGGCCGGGAATCAAACCTGGGACTTCTGCATGCCAGGCCGACGCTCTACCACTGAGCCAACCAGCCAGGGCCTCAACATGTACTTTTTTAAAGCTAATCTTGTCAATGTCACTCCCATCATATTTGTCTGTCTTCCCCAAGTTCAGTGACCATCCAGTGTACTAAATACATTATGTTCCTCTTTAATTAGACAGAAATAAGCCTTGTTTAGGGTTTTCAAGTAGGTATGGTCAAGTGAATTCTAATTCTTGACCAATCTATCCTTGTACCTGTGGAGTAAATATTACTGGAAGAGAATACACACACACACACACACACACACTATGCTTGGTCACACTTGAAATTCATCTCCTCAGTTGCCCCTAATGGTGGGAACAATTCTGATATACAGTGGATAAATTGTAATTTATTTAGGTAATCCCCTGTTGTCAGACATATATGTTGTTTCTAACATTTTGCATATAGAAAGATTGTTATTATAGGTTATCCACATATTTAAATAGTTACCATAGCTATAATTATTTCCTATGATTTATTTTCTAGAAGTGGATTTCTGATTCCAATTTTGAAAGAGTGACATATAAGACTAGCTGTCTGTCAAAATTATTAAAGCTGAGCAAGGTTATAAAGCACAACTGTTTGATGGCACTGGAATACAACCAAGATATTTAGGAACAGATGAAACTACAACAATTATACAAATAAGAGAACAGCCCTGGCCAGGTGGCTCAGTTGGTTAAAGCATTGTCCTGATATGCCAAGGATGGGGTCAGAGCACATACAAGAATCAACCAATGAGTGCATAAATAAGTGGAACAACAAATTGATCTCTCTCTTTAAAATCAATTTAAAATTTTTAAAAGTTTAAGGATTTAAAAAATGAATAAAAGAGCATAAGGTGAGTTCTACACTTAGCTGGATTTTCTTCTGAAAGTACTTTAGAAAATTTCTGCTCTATAAAGTAATAAAAACCAAGCAGAAAACATAAGTCTTTCTAGACTTAAGGGACAGAAGACAGAGTCTAAGACTTACAGAGAGGGTATAAATTGAGTGGCAATATCCCATAAAAGAAGGTTTCAGATGAATCCCCAAATCTCCTACCAATTCTCTTCAAGATACTGACTGACCCTAATAATGCATCTAAGAAAACAAATGGAGATTTCAAAATCTCTCTACTGCTAAGGAAAGAGATTAAAGTTCAAGTTCCATCAAGTAAGCAGAACTTACTAAATATCTAGCAAATTCTCAGAAGGGTCATAACAAAAAAAATAAAAAAATGGAAACATAACAATGTTAAAAAAAAATAAAAACACCAATACAAACAAATAAAAACTAATACCAATTTATAAAAGAATTAGAGTAATCTACTGTTGTTTTTCACAAAAAATAATAAATAAGTAATCAATCTTTTTTGAAAATAATAATGTTATCCATGGACTATAGATTTCTTTTTTAAATTTACCATTTCCAGTCTCAAAATAAACATTAGAGAAATGTTAAAATATAGAAACAATTGAACAAAACCAAGAGAAAAGCAGACAGTTGAAATAGATGCATTGGTAAATCAAATATCAGAGTTATTAGAGATTTTTAAATAATACAATTGATATATACTTCAAGAAAATGGGAAACTTTTGTAGAAGCCTAGAACACAGACACCTCATGTTAAATGGACCCTTTGCAACAACATGGATGAACCTAGAATGCATTATGCTAAGTGAAATTAGTCAGAGAAAAACATGTACCATGTGATTTCACTCATATGTGGACTCTAACGAACAAAATGAATTAACAAGCAACACAGAGAAAGACACAATAATAGAGAATAGTTGTTGGAGAGTGGGGGCTGGAAGGTGAAGGGATTGAGTGAAAAATAAAAGAAGAAAAACATGAACATGGGCAACAGTGTGGTGATTTTAGGGGAAGAAAGTGGAGGGAGATTGAGAAAGATATAAGGAGCTAAACGGTGACAAATGGAAACTTGACTTGGGGTGGTAAATACACAATCTATTGTACCGATGATGTGTTGTAGATGTGCACATGAAACCTGCATAATTTTGCTAACTAGTGTCACCCAAATAAATTTAATATAAAGGAAAAAAAATAGAGAAAAGTGGGAAACTTTAGTAGACACATAGAATACACATAAACACAGACACACACACCCTGTAAAAAGAAATTCTACAGGTAAAGCACATAATGACTAAGATAAAGAATTTATTAGAATAATTTGTTAGCAGATTAGAAATAGTAAAAAAAAAAAATAGTAAATCAGGTCATAGAGCAGTAGAGAATATCCAAAGCAACACACTGGGAGAAAACACACTCTGAGAAAAGCAGAGACATAAGATAGAGGGGAAATAGCTAACATATGTTTGATCAAAGAAGCAAACATTGAAGAAATAGTGGCTGAGAATTTCCTAGATATAAATAGATATCAAGCCACATATTCAGGAATGTCTATAAACCCCACATAGTATAAATACAAAGAAAACTATACTTAGAGACATTATAATGAAACTACTGGAACCAAAAATAGAGTAAAAATATTTTAAAAAGCATCTGGAGGGAGGAAAAAAAATGTTTAAGAGATGCAATTGCAGGGTCAGTTTATGACTTTTTAAAGACTTCTCGAGAAGTGCTAAACCTTTTCCTTTTACCTTTTTTTTAAAATTTATTGTACTTACATAGATTCTAGTGTTGCCCTGAATGCATCCCTCATCCCTCGTATTCTTCTCAACATCTCCCTTAACCTCCTCCCATAGCACCCTCCCCCCTTCCCTTCAGGATTATCCCATCCTATTATCCCCTTTCCCTCTGTCCTCTTTTCCTCTTGTCCCTTTGATTTCTCCTCTGTCTCAATTCCATTCCCCAGTTCATATTGTTCCCTGGATTCCTCAAATGAGTGAGGTCATATGATATTTTTCTTTTTCCTCCTGGCTTATTTCACTTAACATAATAGTTTTCAGGTCCATCCATGTTGTCACAAAAGGTAAGATTTCCTTCTTTCTCATCACCTCACACCAGTCAGAATGGCACTCATCAACAAAGCATCACAGAATAAGTGCTGGTGAGGATGTGGAGAAAAAGGAACCCTCCTGCACTGCTGGTGGGAATGCAGACTGGTGCAGCCACTGTGGAAAACAGTATGGAGATTCCTCAAAAAATTAAAAATCAAACTGCCTTTTGACCCAGCTATCCCACTGTTAGGAATATAACCCAAGAACACCATAGCACTGTTTCAAAAGTAGAAATGCACCCCCATGTTTATGGCAGCATTGTTCACAATAGCGAAGATCTGGAAGCAGTCTTTATAGCTTTGGAAACACTCTCACAAATCTTGTTATGCCTTTAAACATTGTAAGTACTAGAATCTTTAAGACTCAATATTTAATCTGTGTGGTTTCTGAATGATGAATGAAGCTGTTGGAAGTTTTGGAGAGATTCAACCTTCCTGAAACCTTACATGGACTTCAACTTTTTTTTTTATTACTTAAAGTATAGTTTATAATTTAGATATTACTAAGATAGTATTTCCATACATACTTAAGCCAAATTATGACTACATATATGCACATAAAGTTGATTTTATAGGTTTTTATATTCATTTTTTTTAATCTCAAAGAACAAAATTTCAGGGGCACTTGGTGTTTGAATTACTTATATACTGTTTTGTTTTGTTTTTAATTAAGGTTATACTCATTCATGCAATGTTTTATATGTTATGGTTAGTTCTCTAGGTAATTTTGATTTTATTGCAGCTTTTGATTTCATAACATGCCTTCAGGTGTCCTTGAAAGAAGTGCTTTCATCTCTACAGATTCAAATGCCCTTCTCTGGCTTCCATGGGTAGCAATTACGGTGTCCTGTGTCATCTGGTGTCTTTATACAGTGATCCCTATGAAGCTGAGATGCAAGGATTCTACCCTGGTGATTTAGGTCTGGCCTCATTCCAAGCCTTAATTGATGGAGCCTTCATCCTGTATTTAGCATTCAGCATAGAGCAAAGAATTTCTCATAAAATGGTTCCAGGGAATGAAAATGACCTAGTGTTGCAAGCCTCATAACCAAGTGGAAATACCTTCTGGACCAGGCCTCAGGCCCAGTGCCTTGTTCACTACTTTCTTTTACCAAGTAATTTCCTAAGATACAAACAAGGCTCATTTTGAAAATATAAAACTTGATTAAATATATACAATAAAGGGAAAAAACAAGGTACAAAATGTTATGTGCACACATTAGGATTATAAACAAAAAGATCAATAAAAACAAATGAGGAAAGCCTGGAAGGAATTCCACCAACTTAATCATGGTAGTTTGAGTTTTGGAATAGTAGACAGTTATTTTTTTTTTCCATCATTTTACATATTTTCTAGATTGTAGTTATATTACCTTTATAATTAAACAATAAATTTTCTTCAAAAATCATGTTAAAATAACTCTGATAAGAGATTTTGACAACTTACTTTTATAACCTCTATTCTTCAGCAATAGACTTGAGATTATATAACACTGGAAAGTCATAATTAAGATCATAACCTGCTAATAATCCAAACTGAGTTCCTGATATTATAGTTTGCTTATTTTGTAATATACTTCTTTTTAGCACCTGTACAATTCAAACCTTTAATTACATTTTGAATGACTGTCAAGCAAAGTAATTGCAAGACAGTGTTTGTGTATGCATTTTTCTTAAGCTTGACTTACTATAGCAATTCAAATGTAGTAGGAACGCTGCATTTAACCAAGCACAAAGACAAAGCAATTTCACTCTTAAGTCATCAGGAAAAAAATTTCCAAGTTATCTCTTTAATCTCACTGATGCCTTAATCACCAAAAGTAAGATTATTTATCAAAAATATGTGATCATCTCATTTACTCTAGCAAATCCTTTAGACTATAAATGGAAGATATAAAAATTAAAAACTAATATGAAATATTTATTCTTGAAAATATTTCATTTGCTTACAAAAAAGTTTAGAAACAGAATCAAATATTTTTATATGTATTTAATCTTTTTTCCTGATATTATTTTGATATTAACTTCATATAGTTTAAAAGTATCCATAGCACTTTAACATAACTTTTTTTTTTTAAGATTTTATTTATTCATTATAGAGAGGGGGGGGAGGAGCAGAAAGCATCAACTCCCATATGTGCTTTGACCAGGCAAGCCCGGGGTTTTGAACCAGCAACCTCATTGTTTCCAGGTTGACGCTTTATCCATTGCGCCACCACAGGTCAGGCATAACTTTTATCTCTACCTGCATAACTGAAAAAAAAATACTCGTTATCTTTAAGTCAAAATAAATTTATTTTTGAAATAAATTGCACATAATGTTTCTTTCTTAAAGGTGCTAAGATTGGAAACTGCAAAAAAGCTCCCATTGAGACAAAGCGACTATACAGTTATATCATGGTTGACTTTTTTTATGTCTTCCTATGGTAAGGTTTGAAGAAAATGTGTTCACCCTTTTGGTCAGTTTTTACCAATTTTTATATTTCCTTTGAGCCTCAGGATATTCATTTCAAATAAAGCCTTTTCTTGCCAGGGATGAGTATGGCAAGGGAACATCTTATTTTGTGCTATTATTTGCTCACTGAACAAAATAGAGCCAGTGATGTCAGGCTGAGTGATAGAGCCATTTTATATGACTCCAAACTCACCCTATGCCTTGAAAGGGAATGTGAATTAACTTAAACTATTCTGAGTTTCTGCAATTATGCCCTATTTCACAGGAGCATAGATAAGCAGTCAGAAGGAAATTCTAATTCAGGGATTGAACTTCATTTTCAAAAATCAATCTTGTTTAGAAGCAAAATACATAAAAGGACATAAGCAGACCTCCTCCATTGATTAAGAGTTCAGGCCCTACAATTCACTTGTGCTATTCCTTCTTTCTCTGTGGCTGCTGTTGAGTATCTCAACAGAACACAAGAAGTTCTCAGGACAGATTACAAACCACACACCTAATTTTAATCTCCCCCATATTATACACAAGTCAACAAAAGCTTAAAGAAGTAAAACCACTTGTCCAAGATTACAGAACTCAAATTCTTGAACACACGAGGTCTCAAAATATAGTTACTATGGTGGAGGTTACAATAATCAGTGCAAAAGGCAGATCTACAAATCTAGAGCATTTTTCTCCTCAAAATTATGATTGTTGTTTAACATAATGTGTTTTTGTTTTATTTCATTTGTCTAAAAGTTCTTCATTTTCCTGGAAACATACAAAGAAAAGTGTAAAAAGAGAATGGTTGTTATAAAAAATCAGCCCCCAAAAGTCTATGTGTAGCTTTAAAAACTTTACAAAAAGTTTGAAAGAGATGGCAGCATGTTGTCTTAAAGGAACTACAAAAATTCAGTCTAAGCACCACTGCTGCACACATCTGGTAGTACCCTGGCTACCACTGGCACCATGAATGCTTCATTATGTATAAAGAGGTATTTACAGGGTAATAATTTCCCATGAATATGATCTCTGGCCAACTACTGTAGTGGGTTGAAGCAATGCGGAATCTTCAGAGTAGAGGAGTTCCAATGTAGATTATAGTTAAATTTTGTAATGTAACCAATCATGAAACAGGGAAAGCTCTAGGAATCCCAGATATTTAGGTTGCTTAAAAAATACAGTGTGTTGTGACATGCATTTTTACTTTATATTTGTTAAAATATTTTTATTTAATCAGAGCACTATAGACTTCAGCTGCCCCACAATTCAGGAATTACTATATAAACATTTAGTAGAAATATAGAACCAGTTATCATATCAAAAAGTTACACTTATTACAATAGCCATGTGAGATCTGTAAAGAATGCAATGAGACTTATTCTGGGTCCCACAATTTCTTATTAAGTATGAAGTATGGGACAATGAAAGACACATTTTGTTTTCTAAAGAAAGTAACAGATTCATTCCCATAAGGCTACACTGGTCCAGGGATCAACAGCTGGCTTCCCAATAGCCAATGTATAAGAGGGTTAGAGATTTGTTAAAGAACAAATTCAGGGAAGAAATTTTGTGGTTATATATGTATATATATAAGACTATCCCATTCCTTCTTCCCTTTAGTCAAGTAAAGGCATCTCCCAATAATCATTCAGAGACTGGAATATCTATGGAAAGTGGATATTGACATTTCATTAACACATTCTCAATTCCTTGCTAAATGCTTGTTAACTGCAAAATAAATAGCTCTGCCCATGCTGGTAGAGAATAGATGCCTTCAGGCTTGCATGTGTTCCCTGGAGTTTGCAGAGACAGAGAATGGTGCTTGTCTCTTACTTGGGGAATTCTGAATGTAGGATGGTGCAGGCCCCATTTGTAAAGCAAGAATAAAGGCGGCAATGGATTGGCCTGACTTTTTGAGAAAGTCAGGGCTAGGTGGTATTTTCGAGAAAGTCAGGGCTAGGTGGTATTTTCGCATGAACTGCCTGAATACCCAGAAAAACAGCTATGCTTGAATATTTTTTACAGGATTTAGGTGCTTGCAAAGAGGGAAAAATAGACCATTTTGCTTTACTGCCATAAGTGGAGGGCGAGTTGTAAGAAGTCAGCCAAAGTGTCCATTGCCTATGAAATGAGGTAGTGCAGAGATACTCAACAAGGAATTAGAGCCTTTATAACTTGACTTCGCACACTTCCCTAGCTCGTGGACACAGAATAGTTAGAAGCAGAGTGAGTTGGATGTGGAAGGAAGTCATATTTGAAGACAGTAAGAAGGGAAAAGAATGAAGTTATCACTATTTAAGATAGTTTATTACACCATTTATATTTTCTAAACTTGTCCTATAGTAGAAGATGGAAACTCAGAAACACACTTGACCCAAAGGCACAGAGCCAGGTGTTTTGTGACTCTAAAAGAAATTACTTGAAAGAATGGCACCTCCCCTTTACAGAGCATTTGTAAATAAATCGAGCAGAATGCATACACTTCCTTCTACCTTTCCCTTTGGCATTTTTAACTCACATCATAGAAAAAGCATATTGAAAAATTGTGAATGAGTATTCTGGCACTACTTGGGTGACGGTGCATAAGATGCTTCATCTTTTTAAGCCTTTTATCCCTCTCATCTATAAAATACAGAGATTGAATCAATTTAGCTCTAAATTTCTTTTATCAATAGATTTTTATAAAGATATAATTATAGTTCAAAAGAAGAGGGAGGATAGGAGAGGGAAAAGGAGAGGAGACTAGCAAGGAGGAGGGAAGAAAAGAAGAGGAGAAAGAATGCAAAAGTAGGTACAATCGTGTTAGTTGCATTGATTGAATATTTTATAACTTAGATTTGCATTATTTTCAGGAGAGTCAGAAAATTGAATTATAACTTTAAAAATGTCTATATTTGACTATTCTCTCCTCCTCTTTCACATCACTACTTTTAGAAGTATTGCTGAGATGATTTCACAATAAAAAAAGAAAACATTATTTTAGGAGATGGAAGCCCTCTGTTGTTGCTGGTAGTAAGGTAAAATTTGCAACCTCTGAAAGCTTCCCTATAACTGGATTCCCAGGGGAAATGGTAACATGGAGGGGTGTTTTGTTTTATTTTGTTTGTTCTTGTTATTGAACACCTAATGGGAACGAGACTGGGAAATTGCAACTTCAGATGGGTTTGTAGCTGCAGCTTTCAATCCTGCCACAATAGGTGTCATGAAGATGAATAAAGTTGGTGCCATCTTCTGTTTTCATTATCATCCAAGGGGCTGGGATGGGAAAGGATTCATTTTGTGCCACTGTCATTTCTCATTACCATCTTTGTCATGAGAGTGAATTATAACAGACCTCCTGTGCCAGCTCTGGCTTTGCTTTCATTACAGACTTTCATTCTTGGGATGAAGATGGTAATAAGAATGGAATGTCGTGTAAAAACAGAGCTCACTTTCGTGACACTAGGAAATTGGTGATGAAAATGGAAGATGGCAGAAAATAATTAATTCTTTTTTTGTGACAAAAATTGTCCAGCAAACAACATCATGCACCAAAGATATCCTTCACTGTGGCAATGACAAAGCAATAAAAAGGCAAACAATGAACAGCTTTTGGAGCAAATGAAGGATTCCAAGGCATCCATCTTGCTTGATGCTTTGGAAATATATCTCTTAATCCTGAATAATGTAACATCCACTTAGCTCCAAAAGTAATGCGATAGGCAATTAGGGGCTTCTCTGTTCTCCCTTCAGTGATGTGAGCATCTCTGTTACATATTGCCAGAAAGGCTCTACCAAATTTATGGAAGCCATTAGAGTTTCTTTTTGGATACCTTTTACACACAGATACACACACACACACACACACACACACACACACACAGAGTCATACACATATATATACATGATTCTAGAAAAGTATTTAGCTGAATTCATAATAGTGGTACTGAGAGAAATAACTTTCACTTTCTACTTTATATGTTCCTGTATTGATTGATTAAAAAAATACAAGAGTATTTACCACTTTTAAAGTTACAAGAATGACTGTATTCTTTTCCATCTTTTCCAACACAATCAATGGCTTGTACAACACTGAATTACCTCTACTACTAGAGTCCATTGTCAACACCTGACACATATTTTCTAATTTAAAATTAAAGGAATAAGTATCATTTACATCCACAGTCCTTCAGATTGCCTTCTGTCTCTTTCTTTACAGAATCTTTTTCCTGCTATATTCTGACTGTGATGTTTTTCTTTTCCACCCAGAGGTCATAGCTTTTCAAAGTGAAGGTTCTAGCATGTTAATGGTAGAAAGAACTTGGTGTGAAATAGTCTTTATATTAGACCGTATTTTTATTATTTTATTTAATGTTTTATCATTTGCCAACATATATAACAGATATTCAGTATGTATCCACTTTTGAACATGTGTCATTGTTGGAAGGGAAAATAGGCTTTTTAATATGCACACTGCACAGAATCATTTATAAGATGGTTGTTGAATACAGAAACGTTTTTTATATGTATGTCAGTGTCTGGTGCACATTTAAAGTTGCTCAGTGTTGACAGAGTTGCCTATGTTATGTGGACAAGCCAGGGAAAGGAGGCATCGGAAACCACTTTTATTAGCATGAAAAGACAGCAAATATTCTACAAGACAATACTTGAATTTATTTGTTTTTGTTTTTTTGTTTTTTACTTTGGAGTGGCTCATGATAAGGGCACATTTTAAATCTTGAAATCCCTTATATTTTAAGGAACTAAGGTAGGTGAATAAAATGGTAATTGTTAGGGAAAACGAGTTATTTTAAATTATTAGAATTTTTACATAGAAAATATGCTAGAATAATTTTACATAATTCTGCCAAGTCATCGACAGAGTGTTCTCAATTAAAAATTTGAAACAGTAGATTGTCTTAAAGCTTTTGCTAAAGAGAGTTTGTGTAGCTGTGCTAAGGTTGAAAATTCAGAACTCTTCAAATCATATAAAAAGACTTATTTTAGAGCAGAAGCTACTAACATGGTTAGAAAATCCATGAAGCATTTGTTCTCAAATATCTGTCACCCGAGAGTCTAACTCAGTACATCTGTACTTTTAAAAGCTTTAAAAAAAATTCGATGTATACCTATGTTAGAAACCACTGTTTTGGGGTTAATTTTTAAAAGATAAACCAGCTAGATATCCACCTTTTCTACATCAGCTTTGATAAAATTTTCTCCTCTTACTGGAAATATTCTTGATTCAGGTCACCACCTGTTAAACAATATGTGAGCACCTATTATGTGCCAGTTTTGCATTTGGAGGGGGCTGTAAATATAGTGGTAACAAGTCATTCATGGCTTGTGTCCATAAAATCAAAGGACTATAGCAAAGTAATTTGTCAATGGGTCTGCAAGCACTCCTAAGGCTATACCTTAAGGCTCAGTGCAGAGAGAACAGGCAAAAATGTCCATCTTGGTATTTCCCTGAAGGGGGATTTAACTGAATACTTAACAAGCTACTTCTAATTTTGTACAATTCTAGGGAGAGTCTGCAATCCAACTACTGAGTCTGGGAGAGCCAAGGGCATCCCTCCTTCTCTCTTTGGCTCTTCTAACAATAAAATAAAATTGACAGCATGTCTCTGGAAGCATTTTGTGCACACTTCTGGTGCCCAGCCATTGAAACTGCTGTGATGGGAAGAGCCTGAACTGCCTAGCTCAGATAACCAATGAGGCTTGCATTCAGGAGTCCCTCAGTAAACAAAGAAAAACATTTTTAAATGGGCAGAGGAATGCCACATTTTCACCTCCACTGGTCTCCTCACCTGCATCTCTGCACCACCCTTTCCCCATGGTTAAAAACCTGGGCTCATCACAAGGGGAGCAGATAAAAATGCTCATCTTGACCTTCTCTTTCTGACTTTTCACGTATCATGCATTATATTCTCAAGATCCATCCATGTTGACACACATGGCAGCATTTCATCTTTTCTTATGGCTGACTAGTATTCCATTATATATGTACAACATCTTTATCCAGTCATCCATCAAAGAACACTTTAGTTGTTTCCATCTCTTGGCACCATGAATAAGGCTGCAATGAGCATAGGGCTGCATATCTTTGTGAATAAATGTTTTCAAATTTTGGGGGAAGATACCCAGAAAAGGGGTTGCTGGGTCATAGGGTCTTAATTTTTTTAGGAAACTTCATACCGTTTTCTGTAGTGAAACCATGTGATTTCTTTCATATGTTGGATACAAAATTTAAAGCAACAAGTAAAAATATAAGACAAACAAATACTGATAGACACAAACAATAACATAGTGGTTACTAGAGTAAAAAGAGGCTTGTGGGAGGTAGTGGAGGGTAGAGAGGGTTGAGTATATATATAGAGAAGGAGACTTGACTTTGGCAGTGAACACATAATGCAATATACAGATGATGTATCATCAATAATACACTTGAGGCCTATATAATGTATGTTTAGTTGACTTTTTTTTTTGTTGACTAATTTATTTTACTATGCCTCATAAATATAGCCATGACTTTAGATTTATTATTTAAATTCAAAACAGAATAAAAAATCTGAGGAAAATACTTTACCATGAGGATTTTGAAACTTTGTTCATAGAATTTTGGTATGTGAAAGAATGCCTCAAAAGCAGAGGTGTAGGTCAGAACCAAGATGGCAGCATAGTAGGCAGATGCACAAGCTCCCAGCTCACACCATGAAACTGGATTACAAATTAATTTAGGAACCAACTCTGGATTAAAAGAACAGGTCTCAAAAACTAAGGAGCAAAGAAGAAGCTACACCAAGCCTGGAAGGGAGCTCTAAGCAGTGGTGGGGAGGGGTTCTCTTGCTTCCAGGAGTGGAGGTGGGGTGAGACTGAGAGCCTAGAAGGCCTTCATTACAAGGAGAAGAGCAGAAAATATCGCTTACAGACACTTGCCTGGGGAACTGGAGACAAGGTGAGCTGAGAGGGCTTATCTTCCAACAGGAAAGTGGGTAGAGAGAGATAGATGGTGACAGACAAAGGAATGCATAGGATGACCTGAGAAGCTGACTCATCCAGTGTGGAGGAGGCCATAGCTGGGGGAGGGGTAGAACCCTCAACAAAACACAAACCTAAAGTGTTTCTGGGTGACCCACCTCCAGAAACCTCTCCAGCTCCAAACAGAGCAACAAGACACAGCTGAAAACAGGAAATGGGAAGTAGGGACAATAATTCAGGTCTCCATGTAGATCTGAGATACTTCTTCCCCTACTGAAATGGAGAAAGCACCCCACCTTCAGAGTCTCAGGTTACACCCACTGCAATCCTGGATACAGCTTCAAATAAGCTCCCTGCTGAGATCAGTAAACAAGATTACCACTGAGTTAAGAAAATTGAAAACAAAGAAATCAAGACTTCAAAGAGGCTCTACTAGGTAAGGAGATCACAGCTGGAAGAAGCCTACAAGTCATAGAGAATAATGAGTAGGCAGAGAAACATAAGTCATATGCTTCAACAAGATAAACCATCTGATAAAGTCTAGGATGAATTGGAAGTAATCAAAATACCGGATGCAGAGTACAAAATTATGATTTTTAGAATACTTAAAGATCTCAAAGCTACAATGGATGGACTTAATGAACACTTCAGTAAAGAAATTGAAAGCATCAAAAAGGACATAAAAATTATAAAGAAAAACCAGATGGAAATGATAAACACAATATCAGAAATGAAGACTACACTGGAAGGAATTAAAAGCAGGCTGGATGAAGTAGAGAATTGAATCAGCGACTTAGAGGATAAGTTAAGTGAAAGCAAGGAAGTGGAGCAGCAAAAAGAAAAGAGACTGAAAAATATCTGAGGAAACTCTAAGAGAGCTCTGTGACAACCAAAAGAAAAACAACATCCATATTATAGGAATTCCTGAAGAAGAAGAAGAGAAAGAACAAGGGTTAGAGACCTTGTTCAATGAGATCATAGCTGAAAAACTTTTCTAAATTGATGCAGGAAAAAGTCACACAAGTTCAAGAAGCACAGAGAATTCCATTAAAGAGAAACCAAAAAAAAATCTACACCAAGACACATCATAATTAAATATCAAAGGTAAGAGATAGAAAGAAAATATCTAGAAAAAAAAGGCTATCACTTACAAAGGAGCCACCCATAAGGATGACATCCAACTTCTCAACAGAAACACTTGAGGCCAGAAGGGAATGGCAAGACATATTCAAAGTAATGCCGAACAAGAGCCTACAACCAAGACTTCTTTATCCAGCAAGGCTATCATTTAAAACTGAAGGAGAAATAAAAAGCTTCCCAGACAAAAAACAAAAAACAAAAAAAACTCAAGGAATTCATTACAACCAAACCAATGCTACAAGAAATGTTAAGGGGCCTGTTGTAAACAGAACAAATGAGGAAAAGAATATAGTAAAAGAGAAATATAACTTTAAAGAATAAAATGGCAATAAACAACTACAACTACAGATCAATAATAACCCTAAATGTAAATGGATTAAATGCTCCAATCAAAAGACATAGGGTAGCTACATGGATGAGAAAACAGGAGCCATACATATGCTGTCTACAGGAGATGGACCTCCAAACAAATGATACACGTAGACTGAAAGTAAAAGAATGGAAAAAAATTTTTCATGCAAATGAAAATGAAAAAAAAGCTGGGGCAGCAATACTTATATCTGACAAAATAAACTTTAAAACAAAGACTATAGTAAGGGATAAAGAAGGTCACTACATACTGATAAAGAGAGCAATCCAACAGGAAGAGATAACCATTATAAATATATATGCACCTAATATAGGAGCACCTAAATATATAAAGCAGATTTTGATGGACATAAAGGGAGAGATCAACATCAATATTATAATAGTAGGGGATTTCAATACCCCACTAACATCAACGGATAGATCCTCAAGAACGAAAATTAACAAGAAAACAACAAAATCAAGGAATACACTAAATCAACTGGATTTAATAGATATCTTCAGAACCTTCCACCCTAAAACAGTGGAGTATACATTCTTTTCAAGTGATTATGATACATTCTCTAGGATAGACCACATATTAGGGCGTAAAACAAGACTCAAAAAATTTAAGAATATTAAATCCATATCAAGCATCTTCTCTGACCACAATGGCATAAAACTAGAAATCAACTACAATAGAAAAATTAAAAAACACTCAAACACTAGGAAACTAAAAAGCATGTTATTAAATAACAACTGGGTCAACAATGAGATCAAGAAAGAAATAAAAAATGTTCTTGAAACTAATGAAAATGAGAATACAACTAAAAATCCGTGGGACACAGCAAAAGCAGTCCTGAGAGGGAAGTTCACAGCACTACAGGCATACCTTAAGAACTTAGAAAAAGTTAAAAAAAAACAACCCAACTTAATCCTGTAACTAAAAGAACTAGGAAAAGAACAGCAAGTAAAGCCTAGAGAAAGTAGATAATAATAATAAAAATCAGAGCAGAAATAAATGACATAGAGACTAAAAAAAATACAGAAGATCAATGAAAGCAAGAGCTGGTTCTTTAAAAAAGTTAACAAGATCAATGAATCCTTGCTAGACTCACCAAGAAAAAAAGAGAAAGGACTCAAATAAATAAAATTAGAAATGAGGGTGGAGAAGTAACAATGGACACAGCAGAAATATATAAAGAAAATACATAAAGAAAATAATATAAAAAACAGTATCCCAAAAAATTAGACAACATAGGTGAAATGGAAAAATTCTTTGAAAAATGTAATATTTCAAAAACCAAACTGGAAAAATCAGAAAACTTAAACAGACCGATTACAACAAATAAGGTCAAAACAGTTATCAAAAAACTCCCAACAAACAAAAGCCCTGGGCCAGATGGCTTCACAGGCGAATTCTACCAAACATTCAAAGAAGAACTAACTCCTATCCTCAAGCTATTTTAAAAATTCAAGAGGAGGGAAAACTTCCAAGTTCCTTTTATGAGGCAAGCATAATTCTGATTCCAAAAGCAGGCAAAGACAACATAACGAAAAAAAATTATAGGCCAATATCTCTGATGAATTTAGATGCTAAAATTCTCAACAAAATATTAGCAAACTGGATCCTGCAGTACATGAAAAAAATCATCCACCATGATCAAGTGGGATTTATTTTGGGGAGGCAAGGCTGGTGCAATAATTGCAAATCAATCAATGTGATTCATCACATAAACAAAAGGAAGGACAAAAACCACATGATGATATCAATAGATCCAGAAAAAGCATTCAATAAAATCCAGCACCCATTTATTATCAAAACTCTCAGCAAAGTGGAAATAAACAGAACATACCTCAACATGATAAAGGCCAACTATGACAGGCCCATAGCCAACATCACACTCAATGGGCAAAAGTTAAAAGCAATCACCTTAAAGTCAGGAACAAGGCAGGGGTGCCTCCTTTCACCACTCTTATTCAATATAGATCTGGAAGTCCTAGGCACAGAAATCAGCCAAGAAGAAGAAATAAAAGGCATCCAAATTGGAAAAGAATAAGTAAAACTATCATTATTTGCTGATGATATGATACTGTACCTAGAAAGCCCTAGAGTCGCAGTCAAAAAACTACTGGACCTGATAAATGAATTCAGCAAGGTGGCAGGATATAAAATTAATACTCAGAAATCAGAGTCATTTTTATACACTAACAATGATCTGTCGGAAAGAGAAATTAAGAAAACAATCCCCTTCACTATTGCAACAAAATAAAAATAAAATCCCTAGGAGTAAATTTAATCAAGATTAAAGACTTTTACTTGGAAAATTATAAAACATTGATAAGAAATCAAGGAAGATACAAACAAGTGGAAGCATATACCATGTTCATAGTTAGGAAGAATAAACATCATTAAAATGTCCATATTACCCAAAGCAATTTATAAATTCAATGAAATTCCTATTAAAATACCAATGACATACTTCAAAGATATAGAACAAATATTCCAAAAATTCATATGGAACCAAAAAAGAACACGAATAGCCTCAGAAATCTTGAAAAGGAAGAATAAAGTGGGTGGTATCACACTTCTGGACATCAAGTTATACTACAAGGCCATTGTACTCAAAACAGCTTGGTACTGACATAAGAACAGGCATATAGATCAATGGAACAGAATAGAGAACCCAGAAATAAACCTGCATCTTTATGAACAATTGATATTTGACAAGGGTGATGATAGCATACAATGGAGTAAAGACAGTCTTTTTAACAAATGGTGCTGGGAAAATTGGTCAGCTACCTGCAAAAAAAAAAAAAAAAAAAAATGAAACTAGACCACCAACTTATACCATTCACAAAAATAAACTCAAAATGGATAAAAGACTTAAATGTAAGTCATGAAACCATAAGAACCCTAGAGAGGAAAACATAGGCAATAAGCTCTCTGACATCACTCACAGCAATATATTTGCTGATTTATCTCTACATGCAAGGGAAATAAAGGACAGGATAAACAAATGAGACTATATCAAACTAAAAAGCTTTTGCACAGCTAAAGACAATATGAACAAAATAAAAAGGCAAACCTCACATTGGGAGAACATATTCAACAATACGTCTGATAAGAGGTTAATAACCAAAATTTATAAAGAACTTGTAAAACTCAACACCAGGAAAACAAACAATCCAATCCAAAAATGGGCAAAAGAGATGAATAGACACTTCTCCAAAGAGGACATACAGATGGCCAATAGGCATATGAAAAAATACTCAACATCACTAATCATTAGAGAAATGCAAATTAAAACCACAATGAGATATCACCTCACACCAGTAAGAACGGCGCTCATAAACAAAACACAGAGTAAGTGCTGGTGAGGATGTGGAGAAAAGGGAACCCTCCTGCATTGCTGTTGGGAATGCAGACTGGTGCAGCCACTGTGGAAAACAGTATGGAGATTCCTCAAAAAATTAAAAATGGAACTGCCTTTTGACCCAGCCATCCCACTTTTAGGAATATACCCCAAGAACACCATAGCACAATTTAAAAAGGAGAAATACACCCCCATGTTTATGGCAGCATTGTTTACAAGAGCCAAGATCTGGAAACAGCCCAAGTGTTTGTCACTGGAGAATTGGGTTAAAAAGCAGTGGTACATATACACAATGGAAGACTACGGGGACATGAAAAAGAAGGAAATATTATTTTTTGTGACAACATAGATGGAACTGGAAACTATTATGTTAAGTGAAATAAGCCAGGCAGAGAAAGAAAAATATCAGATGACCTCAGTCATATGAGGAATCTGACGAACAATATGAACTGAGGAGTGGAATAGAGACAGAGGTGGGATCAAAGGATCCTGAAGGAAAGCAGACAGAGGGAAAGGGGATGATAGGGTGATAGGATGGGATGAGAGCAGAAAAGCAAATCCTGGAGGGAAGGGGGGAGGATGTTATGGGGAGGGAGACAGCGGGGATGTACTGGGGAACACGGGTATCATTAGAATCTATATAAATGCATAAATTAATTTAAAAAATGGCAGAGGTGGGGTCAAGAGTAGGTTGAAGGGAAAAGGGGAAGAATTCACCAATCACAGTGTGAGATCGCTTAGGCAAGGTTTTACTCCTACTTCTATATATTCAACTTTAACAATATAGGAAATGAGAAATGTGTGTGTGTGTGTGTGTGTGTTCAACCATAATTTCACACAAAACATTTTTTTTATATTTTTTTATTTATTGGTTTTTTAGAGAGAGAGGAGTGAGAGAGAGAGAAGGGGGAGGAGCAGGAAGCATCAACTCCCATATGTGCCTTGACCAGGCAAGCCCAAGGTTTTGAACCGGCGACCTCAGTGTTCCAGGTCGAGGCTTTATCCCACTGCACCACCACAGGTCAGGCTCACACAAAACATTTTAAAATTAGTATGTATATTACTTCCCTCAGTTCACATCGCATCATAATCTTTTCTGTTTTATTCAAGTCTTATTATTAAAATTCTGAATCAAGATGTTTCTCTACATCTTAGTCATTCACACATTGTTAGATCTTAATTTAACTTCTATGTTTCACAATTATAAATAATAATATAATAACCATCTTTATGAGTATAAAATTTCTCATATGCTAAATTACTTTCTTTGAATACTAGAATAGAGAAATATGGGTGAGATGTAAGAGCATACTTAAGGCTTTTGACATATATTGCCAAATGATTTCCCATAATATTTTGGTAGTCACAGCTGAAATATATAGACACAATAACCTTAACATTCTGATTGTCTGTTTTTTGTTTGTTTAGTTTTGGTTCATTATTGTTGAGATGTGATTTATATACAGAAAAAATTACCTGTTTTAGTTGTACTCTTTGTTGAATTTGATAAATGTATACTGTCTATGGCCACAACCACAATCAATTTATATAATAATTCCAGTACCCTAAAACATTAACTTGCTTACTTATGCAGTAAGGGAGGTTTCACCTACTCTCAGCCCCTGCATATCATGGATTTGATTTTTGTTGCTATAATTTTGCTTCTTTTAGCATAACATCAAATGAAAACATGGGGTATATAACCATTTTGACTAGCTTCTTTCACTTACCTTCAGGCTAAGAGCATCGTATTGTTGATGTATCATTTATTCCTTTTTGCTTAGATGTGTTCTATGAATGAGCCACAATTTGTTTATTTATTTACCATTTGGAATTTCAATTATTTCAAGTTTTTGGTAATTATGAATATAACTGTTATGAATATTCAGATACAAGTCTTTGTGTAGAGATATGTTTTCTATAATTGTGAAAGCATCCTGTTGTGAGATGATGTGTTAAGTTATATTTAACTGTACACCACTCTGCCCAACTGTTTTGTAAAATGGCAATACCATTTCCCATTTACACTGAAAAACTATGGGAGTTGCAGATGCTTTGCATTCTCACCAGAAATGTGTGTGTGTGTGTGTGTGTGTGTGTGTGTGTGTGTGTAATATTAGCTAGTCTAGTAGGTATTTAGTCATATCTTATTGTGATTTAAGTTTAATTTTTCTAATTATTAATAATGTCAAGCATCTCTCAATGATTTTATTTGACATCTATAGCTTCTTCTGCTTAGTTTTGTTGGATGTGTGTTCTTATTATTTTATTTTTAGAGTTCTTTTGAGAACAAAAAGTTTTGATTTTTAAGAAGTACAAATTACAAATTTTTATTTTTTGGTTTGTGCTTTTGTGTGCTCTGTAAGAATATTTGCCTACCCCAAGATCACAAATTTTTTTCCTTATACTTTCTGAGTTTCACATTTAAGCCTATGATTTATCTTAAGCTAATTTTTTTGTAAACAATGTGTGGAAAGAAAAGAGATGATGTGTTCATTTTTTTTATTCTCCCTAGCACAATTTCTTAAAAAGAGTGTACTTTCTTGAATTACTTTGGAACATTATATTTGTAAAAATTTGACTGCAGACATGTGAATCTATATATTTTGGACTATTTATATAGTTCCATCAGTTAATATGTCTATCTTAGCACTAAAACCACATTGTCTTGAATACTGAAGCTTTATAGTGAGTCTTGAAATCAAGCTTTGTTTTAGCTTCAAACTTGTTCTTTTGTTTCAAAATTTTTGGTGTTAATCTAAGGCGATTGCCTTCCAATGTAAACTATAGAAAAAGCTTTTTAATACAGTGCATCTGTAAAGTCATGGTGCACTTTTGACAGGTCATAGGAAAGCAACAAAAGACAAAAGAAATGTGAAATCTGCACCAAATAAAAGGAAAACACTCCCAGTTTCTGTAGGATGATGTGGCAGCATCTGTGCATGCGCAGATGATGACGTAACACCATGTATACAGTGGAGCAGCCCACGGCCATGCCATTCGAGATGTGGACGGTACAAAGGAAAGTTCAGTGTGTTCTGTGGCTCACTAAATTCGAATTCGTGACCAAAATGCAATGTGAATATTGGCGCATTTATAATGAAGTGCCACCACATAGGAATAACATTACTTGGTGGGATAAGCAGTTGAAGGAAACTGGCAGTTTGGTGGAGAAACCCCGTTCTGGTAGGCAATCAGTCAGTGATTAGTCTATACAGGTTATATGGGATAGCTACCTAAGGAGCCCTAAAAAATCTGTGCATGAGCCCACATCAAACTGCACTGAATAGGTATGAAACTTGGAGAGTTTTTCTTTTATTTGGTGCAGATTTCACATTTCTATTGTCTTTTGTTGCTTTCCTGTGACCGGTCAAAAGTGCACCATGACTTTACAGACACACTATATTTAAAAATAAGACTCATTGGATTGTGATTAGTATGTATACTTTTGAATCTAAATATCAATTTGGTAAGAATTGGCAATTTAGCAATATTAAGTTTTTCAACCCATCTCATTTTTTATTTTCCAAAGAAGTTTGTGTGAAAACAAGATAATTCTTTAAATGTTTTATAGTATTCACACATTGTGTCACATTGGCTTGGAATTTACTTTGGGGAAGGACTGTAGGCAATAAATTCAAACAACTTATTAGAAACCAGACTATTATGGTTGTCTTCTTCCTGAGTGACCTTCTGTACTTTTCATATTCCCAGTAATTTATAAATTTCACTGATCTTTTAAAATTTATTGTTTTCTTATGATATTCTGTTATTATCTCTTTAAAATCTATAGTTATATTCTTTCTTGTATTGATAATATTAGTAATCTTTACTTGCTTTCTTATTTTTTCTTCAACAGTCTACTTAAAGCTTCAATTATTTGAACTTCTGAAATAAACAGTTGTTAGAGTTATCAATATTTTACTTAATTAATTCTTTCTCTTTATTATTTCTTTCCTTTTATTGCATTGGTTATATATATATTTTTTCTTTCTGTACTTTTTAAGGTGATGGCTTAGTTTATTGATTTGAGGTATTTCTAATATCATCATTTGACATAATTATGTTCAGATGATGCTTTAGCTTCATCTCTCAAGTCTGATATATTTTTATTTTTATTCATTGCTAAATATTTTGTAATTCTTTCTTTTAAATCATAGATTATTTCAAATTACATAGTTTAAATCTAAATTTTTGGAGAGTTATTTTTTTATGCTAGTATCTATTTAATTTTATTGTAGTCAGATAAATTATTTTAATTCTTTTTAACATGTCAATGTTTGTTTTATCACCCATAATATGATCTATCATCGTAGATGTTCTGTGTACATTAAAATAATGTGTATTCTGTTGTGTTGGGGTCAAGTGTTCTAAAAATATAAATTAAATCAGATTAGTTGATCGTTTTATTATTTTATATCATCTATATTCTTTTAGTTCCTGTCTCTTGTTTTTACTACTGAGGAAGAAATTTTGTAGTCTTCAACTATGATGATTTGTCGCTTTCTCCTTTTAAGTCTGTAGGTTTCTGTTCTATATATTTTGGTGATCTTTAATATACATAAATAGTTTGAATTGTTATGTCCTCTTGAAAAATTTATTTATTTACCATCACAGTGACATGGTTTCATAGATTCTGGCAGGAGATATAAGACCCTTGGGCCAGAGTTAAAGTCTTTTATTACTCACAGAACAGAAAGTAGTATAAATGTCATGTTTACATCAATTCTCCCTTCTACCTAAATTTCATAGGCATAAAGCAAAAGTAAGGCTAGGTTGATAGTATATACAGAGTGGGTTTGTGTCCACTTGAGGAACCCTAACTTGAAAAAAAGAAAAAATCCTGTAAGGATAGCTGCTAAGAAACCTACCTAAAACTTTCACTGCAGGACATTATCTTTACTCTTCTGGACAGCAAACAAATCTTCCCTATGTTCTGGAGGTGAAGGGAGACATTAGATCTGTCTCACAAAGCTGTTCACTACACACACATCCTTAAAAGAGTTGTCCATAATAAAAGCTATTACAAAATATACTGTATGTGATAATATTTTAGAGACTTATAGAGAATGTCCCTGTTTATGCCTGGAGATATACCTCATTTTATATTCTATTTTGTGTTAATATAGCCTCTCACTTTTCCTTATGGTGAGTGTTTGGTTGGCATTTAATTTTCTATCCTTTTACTTTTAAACTACCAATATGTTGATATTCAAAGTCGGCTTTTTGTGTGAAGCATTTGATCTTAATTTTTTATTCAATCTGACACTCTCTGCCCTTTAGTTGAGGTGTTTAGGCCATTAATATTAAATGTAATTATTAAAACAAATGAATATAAATCTACTCACTTGCTATTTTTTATTTTTATCATTTGTTTGGGTTGATATTCTTCCTTTTTGTTATTTGTCTATGGTTTATATATAATCAACCTTCAAATTATATTATCCTAATTCCAAATATAAAACTAGCTAATCTTTATATGTATACACAAGATATGATCAAAATTAATGTTTAAATTAGTCTTAAAATACCCTTTTCATATTTGAATTTAAAAAGACTAAAAAAGCTTTGATTAGCTGATTTTTTTTTTAGTTTTACAGAAAATAAGGTGCATCTTATAAGCAGTGATATGAGAGTCACTAAAATGTGATAATTGGTAATAGTTTCTTCATATGAGGTAATTTTTAACAATTACTTTTATTTATCTTTATAAACTCTCTTCTAAACAAAACATTTTATTATGATTCTAAAAACAGGCAAATTTCTTTATCCCTTATGTAAATATTTTCTTAAATTCTTAAATATTTACTTTAACCTTTAATCATCTTTATATTTTGCTTATGTAACAAAGCACAAGTTTATCACTAAGTCTAACAAACATTAACTAAAATCATAGACTGTTAAAGTGGGAAAGGAGAAAGGAAGAACAGGGTATAAGAAGGCCGGCCTTTCTCCTTTAGAGCCAATCTCATCATTCAGCTATTGCCATAGAAATGAGATTCATCAACTAGTCAAAGCTTAGTTTGAAATCAAAGGACAAAAATCATAAAATTGACTAGTACTGCTTTAGCAAAAACAGTAATATTGTAGACAAATTTCTGACATAAGTATAATTGCACTGTGCTCCCAACGTGGGATAAAGAAAACTTTAATGGTAAGCCTAAAACCTTTTGATGTTATTTATTTTCTCTTAATGTTATGTTTATTCTACACTTTATTTCTGAAAAAAAAAATTTCTCATTCTAAATTTATCACAGTTGGTTATTTGACTTATTACTGCTACTTTGTCAAGAACTTTAGAGATTCTAATAATGGAAAAGCAGTATTTGTATGGCCTTGTCAATGAAACCAAAATTGAGAGTTTGTTTCCAATTTATGTCACTTACCAGCTGAGTGGCTTTTGGAAAACCATCTAGCTTCTCTGTCCTATTTCTTCAACTGTGATATAAAAATTAAAATTATCATCATTATATCAATAAATGCTTTTTGCATATCATTTCATTTAGTCTTCACAAGAAGCCTGTGGATAAGATGCTATTATCATCTATGTTTCAAAGATGAGGCACTAACAAGGTCACTATAGAATTAAATAAAATAATATTTATAATGCTGAGGGTGGAGACTGGGCATTCATTATAGTAATGGTGATGTGTTAACAATGATGGCAGGAGTGGTTATTTTGATAACAAAGAAAGAATTTTTATGCATTAGCTTTAGGCCTTTATCTTAGATGAATCTGCTTTCAACTATTAGAAATATAGCATCAGCCACTTATCTAATAAATATTTATTGACACTCTTTTATGGCCTGATCCTGAAGGTATAAAGACTAAGATACAATGCTATTTTCAAGGAGTCTCTAAATTAGTAGGAGAGGAAAAAAGTATGATCAAAGAGAAAAATATGAAGAGAAGAAATGATGAGGGAGAGAAAGAAGGAAATTTGGAGGAGAAAGTGGAACAAAGATAAAAGGACAAAAGAAAGAAAGGCAGGGTACTCTTGTAGAAAATACAGTCGGCTTCATTTGGATTGCACAATAGGGGGTATATTCTAGTCTCTAATACATGTCATGCATCAGTGCCCATATTTAGAAATCAGCTGCTGGGAAGACACGTGTAAACACAGCAGAGCATTATTCTTAAGGGTGTGTGGTGATGCATAGCGTCTGTCAAACTGGAATCTGGCTTTATGCAAAACGACTGCTGGATCACTGGTCCTAATTCAGTGTGCCATCTGTAAAAAAAAAAAAAAAAAAAGCACTGTAGCACATGTGTGTATAATTGATATAAAATGGTGTTAAATTATGAAATCCAGTGAAAACGAGATGGATTTTTCCCCATTCATACTGTGATCACTTTTTGTCAAATGTCTAAAGACTATGGAAGGAGTGGGGAGGGATATGTGGAGCTGGAGAAGAGGGAGGAAAAAAGGGACAGAAACATCCTAGTAGCTTCCAGTTGCTTCAAATCCCTTGGTAAGATGCTTGTTATAATTTCTATAAGAGAAATATGTGTGTTCAATAGATTTAGATACATTTTTGTGCCAATCTAGTTAATATGTCAAATGTTCTGCTTTAAGCAAGAAGACAGAAAAGCTTCGCTGCTCCACAAAGGGGCATCTTAATCCCATCTCTCCTTTGTTGCCCTCCAAGGAAATGGCATTAAGTAAGCATCTGATTTGCATCAGGGGGCGCCTTGATTTCTGAGAAAGCTGTTTGCAATTCAATAAGCTCCATGCACAATGTTGCCTTTCTTGTGATTCCTTATGGTGCACTTGATAATGATCATAATACATTTTTCCCCAATGGAGAACGCTGACACAGTGCTGGAAAATCAAATTTTGTCTCTGGGCAAATTAAGGGACGTATGAAGATGGAGAAAGATAAGCTTTCATAATGTATGATCTCTGGCCTACGTCAAGAAAGTTTGCAAAAGGGCAGTAGGTCAGGGAGAGACAAACCAGAACTGAAGACCTAGGAATGAAGGCTGGAGCAATTTGAAAAGTGTGGGAGGGAGGAAACATGGAAAGAGGCAAAGAGGGAGGGAAGGTGAGAAAAAGAAAGAGACAGACAGAGAGACATAAAGGGAGAGAGAGAGAAGACAAAGAAAAAATAGAAGTTGCTTGGAAGAAGCCTGTCTCAGGGGGTAGAAAAGCAATTATGCAATCCTTGAGAAGGTCAAAAGTTCATCTGAAATTCATCAAATGCTTATTTCCCTAATTCATTCCTCTCAGCTTTTTGAGTATGCTTGTTATTCTACAGGATCTTATAAAGCCCAGGATTTTCTTTCTATTTCCCATTTTGAATAGCAAGCACCTTCTTTATATTTCTATAAATCTTAAGTTCATTTAGATCTGAGTCAAGTTGTTAAAAAGTTAATGATTTAGAGCTGCTTCCTGGTTTGGCTTGCTTTAAAAGAAAAATTTTTTATTTAATTAATTTATTTTTATTAAAAGGGTTTTGTTTTTTTAATTTTTATTTATTGATTTTTAGCAAGAGAGGCAGGGAGAGAGAGAGACAGGAACATTGAGCTTCTCCTGTATGTTTCCTGACCAGAAATAGAAGCGGCAACCTCTGAGCTTTGGGACGGTGTTCTAACCAACCTAACTATCCTGCCAGAACAACAGAAAATATTTGAGATGAAGTCATGGCTATAGATCACTAATTTAGACTTCAAAAATGTGTTGGCCCAAGGTATAAAAAGCAACCTTCGAACACAGACATTTCTGCAAATGTGATAGAAATAAGTAGAGATACAGCTGATACAGGGGTTAGAGTTAGGGCTAGGATTAAGAGAAATAACAAAAACGATGACTGTCAACAGCAAGGATCTTTAGAAGAGAGACTATGAGCTTTTCAGTGATCCCTACAGAAATTGGTACAGGGCAATGCACAGAGGAGATGCTCTGTAGTCACTATAATCTATGCAAAAACATGAACCCATTGCCCTTATGCCTGTAACAGAAGTAGCAAAATAACATTTCTCATCTCAGATTGCTTCAAGTCACGTAACAGTGACACAGGTAAATCAGCAAAAGAAGCATAAACTTTTATATTCTCAATTTGCTTCAAATGGCATGCAATAATTTGAAAATATGAAAATTATAATATAGAGCTACTCAACTGTATTGACGTTTTGAGCCAGGTAATTCTTTGTGATGTAGCTGTTTTCTTGTATATTATAGAATGCTTAGTTGCATCTTTAGCCTTTATGCACAGCATGCCAGTAGTAACCTATCCCCAGTTATAACAAACAAAAATGTCTCCAGACATGGCCAAATGTTTCTTAGAAAGATAGAATGAATGTCTCTTAGTTGCAAAACACTGCTAAGAACATTTTTTTAAATTTATTTACACTTTCGATTTCTGTTGTATCAGCCTTTGTAATTTTACATCATATATGCAGTAAAAGTGAAAAACTGCTGAAAACCATTTTCTCCTTCCATGGTAATGGAAGCACATGGCCACTCTGTTAGAGACTACATATTCCAACTTCCTTTGTAGGTAGATATGGCCATCCATGTGATTAAGTTTAGTAACTAAGTTAGTGAAACAGTTAGTGGCACTTCCAAGTATTGGCAAGAGCAAACTCTATTCTGCTTTTTTTTTTCCTTTTTACATGGAAGGGGTGACTCATCTTCAACAATACAAGAATGGCAATACCCTAGAAAATAGGAAAACAGGAGGTTGAAATAATTTGGTCAGTGAAAGATCCCCTGAATGACTTTGTGGACCAGGACAGCTTCATCAACCTCAGCCACCCATCTCAAGACTAAAAAATATGTAAAAGATAAAAAAACTTTATTATTTAAGTCACTGTATTTAGATATCTCTTTGTTACAGATAGTTAGCCTTTCAGATCTTACCTGTTAGAAACCTTACATATGTAGAATTTATGTACAATTCCATGCACACACAGCTATATGATCAATGTGCAAAATTCTGGTTAGGAAAGATAGTTAGAAAGAGAAAAATATATAAGTAGCTGCATGTCCATATTAAAATATTTATTAAAAAGCTATAGGATTCTAGATAATGGAGTAATTCATTTTGCCAATGTGGTTTCTGGGCTTTAAATGATGAATAAGAGTTTGTCAGAAAGATTAATGGACCAATGAAAGATTGTTCTCTGGTTTCATAACTCCAAAGGCTCTCATCCTGAATGAGGTAGTGGTAGTTATATAGGTGGCAGCAGTGATCATTTGAGTCACAGAGATGTTATCATTGAGTCAAGTCAGTTAGCTGTACTGCCACCTCATACCAGAATGATAACCAGACTTCTGAAAGTGACAGGGTCATTAGCACAGAAACTAACCTGAATACTCAGTGTTTTGATTAAGGGAGCTCTATGTTTCTTTTGTAGTGTATAGGAAGTCCCTGAAAGAAACTTTAAAAGAATTTGATGGTGCCTTTAATGATTCATCTTTTTATGTATTCCTCCTCTATTTTCCACTGATTAAAATTGTAAATCACATGGGTTGCACTCTCCCCTGAACTAAATGCTGCCCTCTAAAGCATAACATTGACATTTAGGTAAATAAGCTAATATTTTTAAATATACTTATGAAAAAGATACATGATGATTCAATATTTTTTCTTAACTTAGGCTAAACTGAAACTGTCTCATGAAAGTTAATATGCATTAGGTCAGCTTATATGCATTATTGAAAATATTAGTTGTTTGCAATATCAATTGAGTTGCCCTGAAATTGTTATATTTTTCTAAAAATTTGTATTTTTTCATATAGGAAAAAGCCACATCATATTTTTAAGGTGGGTCATAATTACATCTCAATATAAAAATGTTAACATTCTTTATGCAATTATATATGTTATACTTCTCAAAAAATCTTACCATTCTTATCTTTTACCAGATTTTTCAAACAATAGTTGGTATTTTTCCAGTGAGATATACTCAAACTTCTCTCATGTTTGAACTTATATAATGTACTAATGAACTCTGGTATTAATTACTCGAATTTATTATTTTCTTTGGCTGTGCATCACTGAGTCTCCTTTAAAAGAAATTGTAAGAAGTTTCATTCTCTTGACTTAAAAAAGAAAAGAAAAGTGTCTATTCATTTCTTTTGCCCATTTTTTGATTGGATTGTTTGTCTTTCTGGTGTTGAGATTTACAAGTTCTTTATAAATTTTGGTTATTAACCCCTTATCAGACATACTGTCAAATATGTTCTCCCATTGTGTAGTTTGTCTTTTTATTCTGTTCTTATTGTCTTTGGCCGTGCAAAAGCTTTTTAATTTGATATAGTTCCATTTGTTTATCCTGTCTTTTATTTCACTTGCCCGTGGAGATAAATCAGCAAATATATCGCTGTGAGAGATGTCAGAGAGCTTACTGCCTATGTTTTCTTCTAAGATGCTTATGGTTTCACGCCTTACATTTAAGTCTTTTATCCATTTTGAGTATATTTTTGTGAATGGTGTAAGTTGGTGGTCTAGTTTCATTTTTTTGCAGGTTGCTGTCCAATTTTCCCAACACCATTTGTTGAAGAGGCTGTCTTTACTCCATTGTATTTCCTTACCTCCTTTGTCAAATATCAGATGTCCATAGAGCTGTGGGTTTATTTCTGGGTTCTCTGTTCTGTTCCATTGATCTATGTGCCTGTTCTTATGCCAGTACCAGGCTGTTTTGAGTACAATGGCCTTGTAGTATAGCTTGATATCAGGAAGTGTGATACCTCCCCCTTTATTCTTCTTTTTTAAGATTGCTGAGGCTATTCGTGTTCCCTTTTGGTTCCATATAAATTTTTGGAATATGTGTTCTATATCTTTGAAGTATGTCACTGGTATTTTAATTGGTATTGCATTGAATTTATAAATTACTTTGGGTAATATAGACACTTTAATGATGTTTATTCTTCCTAACCATGAGCATGGTATATGCTTTCACTTGTTTGTATCTTCCTTGATTTCTTTTATCAGTGTTTTATAATTTTCTGAGTATAAGTCTTTAGTCTCCTTGGTTAAATGTACTCCTAGGTACTTTATTTTTTTGGTTGCAATAGTGAAGGGGATTGTTTCCTTAATTTCTCTTTCTGATTTTTCATTGTTGGTGTATAAAAATGCCTCTGATTTCTGAGTATTAATTTTATATCCTGCCACCTTGCTGAATTTATTTATCAGGTCCAGTAGTTTTTTGACTGAGACTTTAGGGTTTTCTATATACAGTATCATATAATCTGCAAATAATGATAGCTTTACTTCTTCTTTCCCAACTTGAATGCCTTGTATTTCTTCTTCTTGTCTGATTGCTGTGGCTAGGACTTCCAGGACTATGTTGAATAAGAGCGGTGAAAGGGGGCACCCCTGCCTTGTTCCTGATCTTAAGGGTATTGCTTTTAATTTTTGCCCATTGAGTATGATGTTGGCTGTGGCTTTCTCATAGATGGCTTTTATCATGTTGAGGTATGTTCCCTGTATTCCCCCTTTGCTGAGAGTTTTGACCATGAATGGGTGCTGGATTTTATCAAATGCTTTTTCTGCATCTATTGTAATTATCATGTGGTTTTTCTCCTTCCTTTCATTTATGTGATGAATCACATTGATAGATTTGTGAATATTGTACCAGCCTTGCCTCCCCAGAATAAATCCACTTGATCATGGTGTATGATATTTTCCATATATTGTTGGATCCAGTTTGCTAATATTTTGTTGAGGATTTTAGCATCTATATTCATCAGGGATATTGGCCTATAATTTTCTTTTTTTGTGTTGTCTTTGCCTGGTTTTGGAATCAGAATTATGCTCACCTCATAAAAGGAGCTTGGAAGTCTTCCTTCCTCTTGAATTTTTTGAAATAGCTTGAGAAGGAGAGGATATACAGATGGCCAATAGGCATATGAAAAAATGTTCAACATCATTAATCATTAGAGAAATGCAAATTAAAACCACAATGAGATATCACCTCACACCGGTTAGAATGGCGCTCATCAACAAAACAACACAGAATAAGTGCTGGTGAGGATGTGGAGAAAAGGGAACCCTCCTGCATTGCTGGTGGGAATGCAGACTGGTGCAGCCACTGTGGAAAACAGTATGGAGATTCCTCAAAAAATTGAAAATCGAACTGCCTTTTGACCCAGCCATCCCACTTTTAGGAATATACCCCAAGGATACCATAGAAGGGTTCCAGAAGGAGAAATGCACCCCCATGTTTATAGCAGCATTGTTCACAATAGCGAAGATCTGGAAACAGCCCAAGTGTCTGTCAGAGGACAAGTGGATTAAAAAGCTTTGGTACATATATACTATGGAATACTACTCAGCCATAAGAAATGATGACATCGGATCATTTACAATAACATGGATGGACCTTAATAACATTATACAGAGTGAAATAAGTAAATTAGAAAAAAACTAAGGGCTATATGAACCAATGCATAGATGGGACATAAAAATGAGACTTAGAGACATGACCAAGAATGTGATGGTAACAGGGCGTGGGGTGGAGGGGTGGGAAAGGGGCGAGGAAGGAGAGGGAGGGAGTGGGGGGAGGGTAGGAGCACAAAGAAAACCAGATAGAAGGTGACGGAGGACGATTTGACTTTGAGTGAGGGGTATGCAGCATAATCAAAGGTCAAAATAATCTGGAGATGTTTTCTCAGAACATATGTACCCTGATTTATCAATGTCACTGCATTAAAATTAATAAAAATAAGATTTTAAAAAAAAAAAGAAAAGAAGAGAAAACATGTTCTCTGTCATTTCTTCCTGTATGGTAGTTTCAAACTACCTATTTCTTTATTCAATCATTTCTTCTAATAGCAACTAACAATGTTAATTATTTCCTTTGATGAGACTATGTGCTTCTGTTGCATCCGTGTTTAATTCTTTCATGGCTGCTGTAATGAAGCACTCCAAAGAGTTTAATTGTAAAAATATGACACAAATATTTCATAAAAATTTAATTTTGAAAATACACTAAATATTCAGTAAGCCCTTACTGTGCAAATCCAATGCTAACTATCCACACATCTAGAACAATCTTCACTAGTTAAAGGAATAGTCCCTAAGAAAAACCCAAAAACTGCCATCTGGCCCATGGCTCAGTGGATAGAACACCAGCTTGGCATATGGACATGCTAGGTTTGATTCCTGGTTAGGGAATACAAGAGAAGCTGACCCCTCCCCCCTTTCTCTCCTCCTTCTCTCTCTCTTCCCCTCCCATAGCCAGCAACTCAATTGGTTAGAGCATTGGCCCCAGGCATGAAGGATGGCTTGGTTGGTCCACGAGTTGGCGTCAGGCACTAAAAATAGCTCAGCTGATTTAAGTATTGACCCCAGACAGGGGTTGCTGGACCCCAGTTGGGGAGCATGTAGGAGTCTGTCTTACTATACACCCACATCTCAAAAAAAAAAAAAGTCTTTATGTCAGAAATTAGCTACACTTCAGCATTGCCCAAGACAGCCACACTCTGATCAATTCAGGAGTTTTCACTACTCCCTCAGATTCAGTAATTCCCTGGAATGACTCACAGAACTTAAGAAAATGCTATATATATGATTACACTTTTATTATAACAAATGGCTATAAATCTGAACCAGCTAGAGAGAGACACCTTGGGTGTAGCCTAGATGGGTCCCAAATGTAAAGTTTCTATATCATCAAGACATATTATTACCCTTGACCCATTGATGGATGATTACCAACCAGGCAAGCTCATCTGAGAGCTTCAGTAACCAGAGATTTCATTTGGGATGTCGTTATGAAGGCATGAATGATTAAATCATTGACCATGGGATTGAACTGAATGTCTAGCTCCTGCCCACTCTTTGGATATCAGAGGTCAGGCTGATATCTCTTGTCTCAGAGCTCCAGACCTAGAATTCCATGATTGGTCTTTTCAAATGGCCAGCTCCCATCCTGAGAAAAATCATGAGTCACCTTATTTACCCAAATTCAGGTGATGCCCCAGAAGCCCATCATGAAAAATAAAGATGCTCCTCTTATCAGTCAAGAACTCCCAAGAATTTAGAAGCTATCTCCCAGGACACTGGCATAAAGACCAAACAACTTATTATACAGCAGCCCTCCTTTTTAAACCAAACTCAATTTTATACATATACATCACTGCAATATTCACTCAGTGAGTTTAATGCTTTTTATCTACTTTTCTTTTAAGAAAGTGGAGCATTAAAATTAAAAAAAAAAAAATTAAAAAGGACCAAGAATAGAGTACAGATGTTTAGAGCAGTCTTGTGCAAAATTGTATCATAGTTGAACAATAGAATATTAGAACTTGAAAATATTTCAGGGATTCTTTAATCTCATGTTATTTTTCTGTAAAGACAAATAGGTAAGGAGAATGAAGTGATTTGCCTAAGATAGAAAAGGAAAATAACTCTCAAATAGAAATCCAAACTAAACTTTTCCAGCTCTTCAATCCATACTATACAAGCATTCCTTTGGTGCCTGGCCAAGTCTTCATTCAGGGCACTCATGATCCAGATTCCCCACTCTGACCTCTCATTTTTCACCACTTGGGAGACTTCATAATATTGAGCTCTCTCATTACCCTGCTTCTCTTCTCTTGTACCTCTCCTCTTCATGCCTCTGCAACTCTAGGAGCCAAAAAGTGAACTACAAATTCTCTTCTCTACAAATTCTAATCTCTGAAAACTGGTGAGGGCAGAAATGTGCTAACTTATTTACAGCTCTCTTGGATACCACAATACCTTAACTCAGTTTCTTAAAATAAACCTTCTAGATTGGTGTTAATAAAATGGATTTCAAAAAGGAGGCCCTTAACAGTGTGTGTATATAGGTAGTTTTGTAGGCAGAATCTGAATAAAAAGACATACTATTTTCTCTTGCAGATAGGGTTGTCAACAGGGTGTGCTGCTTAATATGTTAGTAGAAAGAATAGGAATAATAGAAAAGTTCCTGCTTTCCTCTTATCTCCTATTATTCTTCCAGAGTACCCTTTCCAAAATGTGAATTCTCTCTCGGAAACCACCTGGTCATAGCCCGTAGTCCCCTAAATTTCTCATGCAATGACTTTCTTAATCTGGCTTCTCCCTGTCTTTCAGCTTAACCTCCAGCCCCTCCATCAAACATCACTTTGTACCTCTTCAACCAATGAGGAGCCACTGAGCCATTTCACCCGCAGGTGTTGTAAAGTACCAAAGGCTACAGAATTAATATTAATATTTTAAGAGGCTTGGAGAACATTTTATTAATTTGGGTTAAGATGTGCAGAGAAATTGTGTGAGAATAGTCTCTGTACTGTGTGATTGGCATAGTCAGGATGGCCCTTGGCATTGTGTTGCAAATGCAGAGGGGAGGAAAACATGGATCCCCAGACATTCCACTATGCCTGTGGAGAAAAGGGTGAATGGCTAGCCAGGTACAGGGAGAGAAAAGCCAAAATAAACCTTTTCTCATAGCAATGAGCCATTTGCAGGAATTTGTCCCCACCGGAAACTACCTCTCCTATGTAAATGCATGTGGTTAACATGTGTGACTCTAGACAAAGAAATAACAGATGAACACTAAATATAATATAGGAATGCCTTTTAATATGTAAAGAGACATCTTTCTACCATTGTGTTGGCTTGTAAACTTTGTTTTCCCCAAAAGAACGTATGGCTTGCAAATTGAACGTGGTCCTATCATGTTAAAGGACATATGACTATAACCAATAGTGGTAAGGGGCTCCTAATTGCAATTTTTGCTTTTATACTTCCCACTTACAAAACTATAAAAACTAAGTAGAACAAAGGGCCGGCGCACTTTTTCCTTCAGAATTTTTTCGGAGTAGCCGCCGCTTGGCCAAGCTAGACAATAAAGCTTTGATGTGTAACCGATGGACCTTGTTCCTGTATTCCATGTTTTGGGTCCCTCCGAATTTGGCTTAACACCATATTACGTATCCGTACCTTCCACATGCTATTCCACAGATTAGAGTTCTCTCCTCATAATGTACTTGCACATCTTAAATACATAAAGTAACTCCTTTTTAAAAAAGGGCATAAAAATGACCTTTCTTTGAAAATTTCCCAAATACTCAGATTAAGGTGTCCCTGTCCTAGTCTCTTCAACAATCTTTAGAAACCCTCGAGTTAGTAGGTTTTGTTTGTTTGTTTGTTTGAGAGAGAGAGAGAGATATAGAGAGGAAGAGAGACAGCCTAGAAGGGAGAGATAAGAAACATCTACTCATAGTAGTGTCACCTTAGTTATTCATTGATTGCTCCTCATATGTGCCTTAACTGTGAGATTCAAACCAAGCCAGTGACCCCTTGCTCAAGCCAGTGACCTTGGGCTCAAGCCAGCGAAAGCTCAAGCCAGTTACCTGGGGATCATGTTAATGATTCCACGTTCAAGCTGGGCACCTCGTCCTCAAGCTGGCAAGCCTGAACTCAAGGCAGGTGAACCCATGCTCAAGCCATATGACCTCTGGCTTTCGAACCTGAAACCTCTGAGTCTGGAGTAACACCCTATTCCCTGCACCACCACCAGTCTGGCTTGAGTTAGTTTTTATGTTGTAATGTTTATAATGACTTTTCTGACTCTCCCATATGGACTGTGAATTACCAAAGACGAAGTCCATGTGTTGTTAGACTTTGTGTTCTCAGAACTGAGCACATTGCATGAGCTAAATTAATGTTTGATAAATGAATTTATGCATTCATGAATGATATATATCATTATCATCCTTATCTACCTTCATCTTTCCTAGAGAATTATAAAAAAATTCTTTAAATTGTAAACATTTAAAAACAACATCTACTTTAGGGTTTGGAAGAATCATTAACTTCATTAAAAGTGTGGGGGGAAGTACATAAAATCCCTCTCTCTCTCTCTCTCTCTCTCTCTCTCCTTCTCTCTCTCTCTCTCTCTCTCAATTCCTCAGTATTCACAAGATGTTATTTTGAAATTTCATTTTATATCATAATTTTTTCCCAAGAGAATGTGTTATGATCTTTGTTTTCAAATATAAACAGTAACAAGCCCTGGCCGGTTGGCTCAGTGGTAGAGTGTCGGCCTGGAATGCAGAAGTCCCAGGTTCGATTCCCGGCCAGGGCACACAGGAGAAGCGCCTATCTGCTTCTCCACCCCTCCCCCTCTCTGTCTCTCTCTTCCCCTCCCGCAGCGAGGCTCCATTGGAGCAAAGATGGCCCAGGCGCTGGGGATGGCTCCTTGGCCTCTGCCCCAGGCGCTAGAGTGGCTCTGGTTGCAACACAGCAATGCCCCGGAGGGGCAGAGCATCGCCCCCTGGTGGGCGTGCCGGGTGGATCCTAGTCGGGCGCATGCGGGAGTCTGTCTGACTGTCTCTCCCCGTTTCCAGCTTCAGAAAAATACAAAAAAAAGAAAAAAAAAAAAGAAAAAAGAAAACAAATATAAACAGTAACATTTAAAGGCTGTGCTGAAAGGTAAATGTTAGAAATTCTCATTATTTGAAGTGGTAAATATTTCAGAAAAAAACTGAAAGAATGATAAGCCAAAATATATGTGATATTTTGACAATGTCTTATACAAATATCATAAAATTTTTTTTTCTTTCCAACTTGAAGACCAGTGTTTACTTCTAGCTTCTGTTATCAGGACATTGTCTTCTTAACATAAACCCATTTCATAACTTGCTTAATGTGTAAGTAAAAGTCTGAGCTCATAACATTGCAGATTCACCAAATTTTAAGATAGCTTCCATTGACAAAGCTGGGAGAAAGCAGGGCTCCTGGCCTTTTATAAGTTGCCAATGTTGCTTAGTATTCACTTCTATAGGCTAGAACTTTTTGTTTAGATTTTTATTTATTTTTAAATATAAATAATGTATGAGGTAGTTGAAATGAATCAAGTAGTATGTAATACCTTGCACCTCCAACAGTGACATTTGAATGACAAGAACTTATATTCAGACTGAGAATATTTTATGGTATGAAACTTTGTACATGTGAATGGACAAAGGGATAATTGATTTTTAAAATATAGATCATAAAAATTGACCTTTAATAACATAGCAGATGTAACTATTGGTGATAGCTATTCCGGTTTTGTATATCAGATGTTGGCATCAAAAAAGGTTAATGATATTTGAGCTGTTTATCTTTAGATGGATATTTATACTATTTATTTTTGTGGGGTTCTTAGTAGGTACTGCTTTTTGAGAGTTTGGGCTTACGTTCTTTAATATATTGTACATAATTGTATATATATTGTTCTTATCTGTGGTTCCTAAAGTGATGTTGACAAAATTTAGTTAGGCTTTTGTAAATTAGCACAATGGGAAAAATAAAGCAAGTACAAATAATGTTGCATTAAATAATCCATGGAATTAATAAGAGTTGAAAAATAGTGCTAGTTTCCTTTAGGAAGATCTATGAATCTAAACACAGTCTATTTTCTGTAAATTAATTAAATAAAATTGTACCCTTTTTTAGAGGGGAACATGTTAAGAGTAAGCTTAGCAGTACAGTTTTGGCATGTTTTAAATAATTAAAAATTAGATTAAAGCAATATTAAAAATGTTTTCTTTTTTAAGATTGAAATATCAAATTTAGAATACTCTAGTTAATAGTCTTTTGGCTTAAATATATGGATAACTCTGACAATTTAAACACTAAACATATTTATGCTTATGTGAAGTATCTATCATCTTGAGATAAGTTGCCAAAGCAAAAGAATATGTATTTTAAGATTTACATTATCATGTTTTGCTTTATTGCTTAGAAGAAGTTATATAATTTTCAAGCTGAGGTAAAAAAACTCACTGTGAAAAGATACAAGTTTTAGTCATAACTCTGGTACTTGGAATATATATCTGTAAATGGCTGGTGAATCATCATTTTCTATTGTATCCAGTTTTTATTCTTAATAACTAAATCTCTACTACTTACATAGTCTATTAGAAAGGTCAGGTAATGTATCTAATATAGTCATTAAAATTGTTAAAATGTACATAATGTTGACCAGGTATGGCAATAATTTTATTAGATTATTATTATTATCATCATGGTAGAGGTAGTACATTCTTTAGAGATAAAAATAATAATTTTTTTTATCCTTAGGTCTTTTTGTCTCTCTACTATGGCAATTCATTAAATTAGAGCAAAGAAAAAGGATACGCCCAAAGGATACTTGAACAATACACTTTCCTTGTTAAGACAATGGCTCAGAGGCATTTAGAACAGACATTGGCTATTTTGTTGGACTTGCAGTAACTTAATTCCAGTGTCTTGTTGATCTTAAAGGTGAACTCAAAACAGGCTATAAATGGCTATAAGCACTAAAAGTTCTATGGTTTAGTGTTAGTAGGGTGTTTTGATAAAAAGTCTCCTCTTCCTGGGAATGTTCTGATGTAAAAGGTTACAGACTACACTCAAATTGCCGAGGTCAATGAGGTTAGGAACACTGTGTTCTGTCAGTGACTCTGTGTGGTCTTCAAGAAAGGTATTTATACTTTCAGTATTTCCATTTCCCCATGTATGGAAGAGAAATAATAGCACTTAACTATTTCTGAGAGTATTGCTGTAATTAATTCTTCTGAAATGCTTTGAAATAGGCATCAAAGAAACCCACTTAAGTGCTTTGGCTTTTGATTTTGTTTGTTGTGAGGGAGAACATACATATTTTACATGGGAGAAAAATAATTTTGGACAATACAAATGGTAAAATTCTATACATTATATTAAATTCATTCTACATGATTTTATTAAGATCATTAAAGAAACTGAAAAATGGCTTTTTATTTCATGTGGATGTCCACAAAGATGGTGACCTTCATCCTTGTAGTGGCAGCCATGACCAACTAAGTATCAGTCACTACAGATGCAAGAGTTTATGATGATATATCTTTAAGAGGTTTTCATGTTAAAAGTCTTTCCTCATACCACTTAGGGTTGATAACATTATTCAATTGACTAAAATGGGTTTGTCAGTGAAGATATTTTCAATGGAAAATAATAGAAAAGTCATCCTGGCTTCAACAATAAAGGACATTTATTGGCTCATTTATTGGCAAAGATCAGAGATAGCAGTAATTGCTTTTCACTAGGCTATGCTATAGGAAGAATTCCAAAATTGTGGGAGCTTACAGCATAGGCTTCTTTGAAGCAAGCTACTTCTCTACTTCAAGTGCCTATTTTATTCTGGTATGTGGGCTGAAGAAGCAGCCCCTATATAGGACATCTCATGAAATAATACAAAGAAAAAAAATTGAACTGTATATTGGCTTTTAAAGCTTCTTTTCAGATAACACATACATTTCTTTTTCAACTCACAAAGCAAGTTACTGGGCAAAGACCTGTATCAAGAGGATAGGTAAATATAATTCTTGCAAGGGTAGGCAGATAATATTCTGGAATAACAATGCACCTACCACTTAAAACTCAGATGTAGTTAGATCAAGGCTTACTTCTGTTTCTGAGTCACTACCCTACTTCACTGGCTGACTTTGATCTCAGAAATCATCTATCAAAAGAAGAAAACTTCTGTTTATCCAACCATTATATATAAAAAAAAAAGTTGTAGTGTTATTTTGATTGGAACCACATAAGTCATATACTGAACCCAAAAATCAATCACTATAGCCAGGGAAGGCCAAACATTGATTGCCTGAAATCTTGAATGAGATTATCCTGGGTGACTTAAACCAACAGTTGAACCCTGAATTAGAAATTGATGTTGTTGCCTGACCTGTGGTGGCGCAGTGGATAAAGCATCGACCTGGAAATGCTGAGGTCGCCGGTTCAAAACCCTGGGCTTGCCTGGTCAAGGCACATATGGGAGTTGATGCTTCCAGCTCCTCCCCACCTTCTCTCTCTGTCTCTCTCTCCTCTCTTTCTCCCTCTCTGTCTCTCTCTCTCCCTTCTCTCTCCTCTCTAAAATGAATAAATAAAATTAAAAAAAAAAAAAAAAAAAAAAAAAAAAAAGAAATTGATGTTGCTCAGACCCAAACCATATTGTGGCCGAGGTAGAAGAAATACAAGGAACCAATCACTGACCTAGAAATCTCAATCCTTTTGTGATGAGTCAACTCTCATATGACTCCTTCATGAGGTTCCATTGTCCTCCCTTTCCTTACATTCTGTGATATAACTCCATATTACTAACATAACACCTTTAAACTTAATTTAGATTCAAAGGAGTTCTGTTGCTTTCAACTCAAAGTGTTTTACTTGATAATGAAATACAAAATTCATAGAAAATTGTTGCATAAAAGACGATTCAATAAAAATAAGTAGAATTGACCTTAGTTGGAATCCAAATTCTCTACTTCCTAGCTGTATGACTTTCAATAAATAATTACATACCTTTTCTATTCATATTCCCTTTTCTTTAAAAAGCGAATAATGGATCTATAAGGTTTTTGGCAAAAATTCAGTGAGCTAATATACACGTGTATCGGTTTTGCCTAGTGTAGACTAATGACTACTTAATGTACAGTGTTTTCTAAAGTGTTATAAGAGTTTGAGAGATGATAGAGATTGTAGCTGGAGGGATTAGACAATCTTTGTGGGGAATATAGCATTAAGCTTGATTTTTCCATTTGCATAGTATTTCCACATGGGAAATCTCCAGGAGATAATAGTTCTATTGGATAGTGTCCAGCAAAGGTGCAGAACAGAGAAAACACAAAGCATGCTCCTAAAATGGAAATGGGCAGGTGAGTTCTGTGAAAGTTGTCAGTCACATTTTCTTCCATACTTCATATCTGTTTCCATTGAGAAAACTGAAACTGCCCTTTTACACAATCAATCAGGTTATTTATACCTGTGAGCAGGTTCCGCTCCAGCATTTTCCTCTGTGGTATTTCCTCCTACCACACAGGAAAAGAGAGTAAGTACATTCATACTTTTCGTACATGCTTGCTTATTCAAACAAGGCATTTTTAACATGTTTATCTATTTTGTCATGTTGTTCTCCATCTTATCTGCATCTAAATGTTTTATAATTTCTAACACTTTCTGGGCATGAATAAAATATATATACTTTTATTTAAAATGTGTTTATCCTTTCTGCTGACCTGAGGGGGAAAAAACTTTCCAAACTGCCTTAATTTTATCTCATAATGGGCAATTCATAATGCATGTTATGTACATTAGCGTATTCTTCATTTAGAGTATAACACAAAATTTATTTTTTCTACTTAAATTGTGCTTTGTTCAAAAGTATGTATGCATTATTTATTGTTGTGCTTGATTTAAGAATAAAAATAATTAAATACTATCAGTACCACAGTATTAGTTCTGGTTTTCTTTAACAGGTTTTGTCCTTATATGCATAACATGATCTGGAAACATTAGGAAGCTAACTGATGCCACAGACATGTCATCATCAAAATATCAAATTCATTGCTTCCAAAATGCCCAACATAAAATATATCATTCCAGTTGCCTCTCCTCAGTCTCCTCTTTTTCTAATTTTATAGTAAAATTTTTATTTATCTGTTTAAGATTTATGTCTCGTAGTTTGCTGGTGGTCTGAAAGGTTTTGCACAGTGAATGGAACATGTTAAGGTTCTAATGGAAATATCTGGGTAAAATTTTTTTTAAATATGCATGTTATCATAGATAAAATGAGTTAAAAAATAAATAAGTAAAACAAACAAACAAAAGGTGAGTCCATTTCTTTGATTAAGACACAACCTTTGCTATTCTGAATTTTGTTGCCATTCCCGGTTTGTTTGTGGGTTTGGTTGCTTGCTGGCATTTGTAAATCACCATTAAGTATTCAGTTGTATTGTAATTGCTGCATCAGCCAGTGGTGTGAAAAGAGAATTTCTGGTATGAGTTAGGTATAATTCTGACAATTGAGAGTAGGACTTTGAAAGCGGTCCACAGAGGAATGAGTGTATCTTAGTCCAATCTTTACAAAGGTTAATATTTCTGGCATTCCTGAAATCTGATAAAATATTTCTAAAGTTTTTTTTATTTTTGTTTTTATAATGGGCAATATCCGTCATTTGTTTTTACAGTATGAAAGTTTTGAATAAAAATCAAAGGAGTTTAATCAGACCAATTAGTTTCACCTGTGCTGTACCAAGGTGCTATAAAAAGAATGTTCAGAGATTATTTAAATTCAAATAAACAAAAGTTTGAGCCATTTATCAGTCAAGCAGAAGTTCTAGTTTGCATCACAACAACCTCAAGGTTAACTGGTTTATCTCAGTTGGAAATCCCATCACTCCAAACTACCACAAATAAAATATCACAATAAACTGATATAATTAAAGTTTTATAATTGGGCATTCTGAATAACCTTTGACAATATAAAGAAGTGGAAGACATCAGATATCTAGCATTTTATTTTTTTAATCTTAAAACTGGAATAGGAGAAGAAAACAAGGTTTCCTAATCCAAATTTCAATCCAGAAAAGCAAAGTGCCGGAAAAAAAAAAGTAATCTTATGCAATAGTAAGTAATTTACGTTTGCAGTTAACAAACTAAAAATAATTAAAATATCTACAGGAAGCATGTAATAATATGGACTTAGAAGGAATACATTTTAAAAACATCCTTTAAAATGACAAAGGAATTTATAGAGCTGCCTATAAAAGTATTTCTGGGCATAGCAGCCCCTACTTCTCCGCAGAATGCTGTCAGTATTGGATGGTGCTCAATAATATAAATGGCTGAGTACAGCATGCAGACCCTCTCCATGAGTCCCACCAGCCAGTCTGTCTTCTGGGAGCTGCTATAAACTCTTCTGAGGACCAAATGGGATAACAAGTATACAATTGCTTTGTGAATACTTGGACATACACTTGGCAAAGTGAACTTGTTTTGCCTCATGGCAGGTCACTAAGTGTTCTCTGAAGGGCAAGTTTAAACAAATACTATTCATATCATGATTTTTTGCTTGTAAGTTTATATATATCATTTTCAAGGGGATAGAATTTTCAATGATGCCGTCAAATATATAATTCTCTTAAGCAAGAGATTACTTCATTGGCAATTCCTTGGATTTGTTTTGGGGTTTTGTTTTGTTTTGTTTTTTTCTAGTGGCCAGCTTAGCAAATTGTGCTCCAGGTATAGACACACCACCGCTTTGAAGACAGGTAAAAGTAAATTCTCCGGTTGGTTTCCAGGAAACTTGTAGGTGATGCCCCTCATTTTATTGTCGGCTGCGCTGACCCCTCATTGAAGTGGGGAACTTCCCATAACAGCTGTCCTTTCCATTCTTGTTTCTGAGGGGTTGCTTGGAAGAATCATTTCATGAACATATTATAGTGCTTTTAAAAAAATTTTCCCCCTTCAACTGACTACCATCTAGTCTGGAAGTCATCCAAATACGTTTCCACCCATTTATATTAACAGCATGCTAGACCCCACCCCCAGCCTGGCATTTCACTACTCAGAGAAAGCTTAATGCCTTCTGTAAACTGGGATATTCATTTTAGAGATGTTGAGAAAATGTGAAATATAATTAATCTTAGCGTATTTTAAGTAAAGCCCAGCTCTTAACCACTTTATATCTGTTTGAATAAACACTGAAACTTAAGTCATACAGTTTTGTTTACAGCATCAAGCAACTGAGTTTTATACATTTTAATTGATTAGTTTTGAAAAATTATTTTACACATTTAATTCTTTCAAAATATTTTATAATGAAAGCATCATGTATTGAAGACTTATTGTGAGATAGGAACAGCACTCAGTGTTCTCATTTAACCTTCCAGTGACCATGGAGATAACTAATAGGAACTTCATTTTGTTATGGAGAAAGTATATTAGAAATGATCTTAAATTCCTTTCATCTACACAATGCTAGTAGAAGAGATGGAACAACAAACAGGTTGTTTGAATCAACTGCCTGAGTACTTAAGCATGGCTAAAAGTATAATTTTTAAAATCACTTCATCTACAGTAATCTTTCTCAAATATTTTTGCAGTGAAATACTCTTTTTAAAAAATATATGTAATGCAAAAATATTACATTCTATTGTGTAATATTTTTATCTCTCTTTTTCTTTTACTATAATGATGCACATACATTGTAAATTTTCAAGTGCTATGTAAATTGCATAACACGAAAAGAAGTGAAAATCCTGTTTGACAAACAAAACTTTAAACAGTGATTTAGATGACTGCTGAACTCCTATCAGCTTTGGCATTGAATTTATTTTTGTCATTTACTGGGTTGTTTAGAAAATAGAACATCTTGACTCTTATAAACCGGAGGGGACAACCCAGTATTTGTGTGTGTGTGTGTGTGTGTGAACGTGTATGTGTGTGTGTGTGTGTGTACAGGCCTGCACAGATGTGATGACAAATATGTAAATAAAATAGAAGCCTAGAGCTATAACCATCTTAATCAGGGACACATGTTTGCAAATTCAAATATAGTCCCAAAGATGGTAAGAAAGATTTTATATGAAGGCCTTCACTAAAACAAAAACCTGGCAGCAGAAGTCAATATACTGGTGGTCTACAATTGAGTATATAACACATTTGAATGTGTGTCTTAACAATTTATTACAGTTAAAATATTAAAGTAGAATCAAATGTCAGTGATCCTCTGAAGACACCTTTCAGAACTAAGGTTCCATAGGAAACAATTTGAAAATCACCTCTTAAAACATCACATCCACAAGTAACCCTTTATTTAAGAACTGTAAGCCTTTCTAACATCTGCCTAACTTGTAGATCTAGATAGTTGGGATGCATGAGGAAAGTGAAATACATAGAAACACACACTTCTCCAAATAAGTGGTAGACAATACACTTCTAAAGAATATATATTTGACATGTATCAAATATATTTTGATTCTGGAATTCTAGAAATATGGGGAATTCCTAAGCCAATGGCTCATGGTGGGCTGTAGTAAAGATAAGAATGTCGTATGGAAGAGGTAATTTGTATGAAACAGAGAATATGATTAAAGTTGAAGGTGGACAGCACATATAGTATGTGGGGAGGTGAGGGTTAGTAGTTAACATTTTTATTTTGGGTAATGATACCCAAGGATGGCAGTCTTCCATTTTTTCCCATGAATATATTTTTTAGAAGAAAAGAATGCTCAATTAGTGATGTTACTTTCAAAACTGATCCACATACAAGTTAGTTATTTTAAGGGAGGTCCAGTCTTGAAAATTATAAACTTAGATTCAGTGGCAAGTAGATTTTCCTGTAAGTTTATTTATTTGTCTTATTCTTCTTGTGGCTTGAACAAAAGCTTGAATAAGCCTTTGAACTGAACCCCTAAGTAGTTTTGCCACTTGATTACCATCTGGCTAAAAAGCTGTATTTGTGCAGATAATGGGAGAGGTATGCCAAAACATAAAAGAGAGACCAATTTCTTCATGTTTTTTAATATTGGCCTTACAGCACTTGAGGGACTTAATTGTCTCCTTTTGAATCCCGTTGCGCTTTCTCTTGTTAGACTAGTTCAGCTTTCATTATTCATTTCTACGGCTGCACAAGATGAACTGAAAACTGAAAACCACCAGGCACATAAGGAATTAATTTAACTTGGGTCCCAGCTAAGAAAGAAGGAAGGTTTTGGATTTGTACCATATACAAAAACTAGGGGCATAAAAATGAGACTCGGGGACATGGACAAGAATGTGGTGGTTACTGGGGGTGGGGAGGAGAAGGAAGGGGGTGGAGGGGAGAGGAGGGGCACAAAGAAAACCAGATAGAAGGTGACAGAAGACTATATGACTTTGGGTGATGGGTATGCAACATAATCAAATGTCAAAATAACCTGGAGATGTTTTCTCTGAACCTATGTACGCTGATTGATTAATGTCACCCCATTATAATTTTTAAAAAAACAAGGGGCAAAATTTTTTCTTGCTTTTGTACTAGTGAATATACCACCTAAAATAATCCTTTTAAATGATGGTTTTCCACATGGGTCCTCAAATTCACTGGAAGTTCTCCATAGCAATCGGCATAATAGTACCAAAGACAAGAAATGAAGAAGGAAGGACTGGTTTAAACACATGACTTACACTATAGGAAAAAATAACATTAAAAATTATTTTAAAAACTGTTTTAAAATATAATGAGGCCTTTTTTTTTTTAGCATTAACAGGTAAACTGTATAGGAGGTCTTAGGAAACTTTACTCTTTAAATGTTATCTATAAAAGATTTAGAATATATGCTAATAATGTTGTTTACACAGTGATTTCACGTCAGGTTTAACAACACCGCAAGAGGGAAATATAAATCCATAATTCCTTATATAAAATTTTTGAAGTCATATGTGTTTCAGAATTCAGAATTCTTCAGATTTTTAGAAACATAATACAAAACATATGCTGTAGACCAGTAAACATCATTAGGAGTGTTTGTCTGAGGCAATACCCTGCTATTAAACATGTTAGTACCCATATAAGAAAATGTATGAATATTCCCATTAAACAGCATAAGTATCAGAAATAACCCCACATATATCATTTCAGGGCAAGTTCTGCTAGTAAATATATTTTCAATGTTTTCTGCATTCCTGAATTACAGTTAGGAGATTCTGGAACTCTACGGCCTAATAGCTCTACAAGATGGTGCACCCGTTCACATCCCCCCAGTATTTATAGATGATTTCTTGGCAGGTCTTAGTCTTCACTGAATTAGTGTCCAGCATGGTATTTAACTCATAGTGAGTATAAATGTTCAAATGAATTATTTAAGCAAACCTCACCATCAAGAGGAAGAACCAAATAAGAACATCTGAGGAATGTTTAGCGAGCAATTATTTTAAAATAAATTGAAAAACAAAAATACAAGGTTGTCTCATATGCTGCAATTTGGTTTTGTTTTGAGTAGAAGGCTAAACTAAACAAGATCTCCATTTCACCAGACTTTGAAGACTCCAGGTATTTAAAGGGCCAAGCTCTATGTAATCAGTTTTGGTTAAACACATGGTCAATCCAATGTAGGAGTTTAAAGGGCCAAAATAAGATGAGTTAGCAGTGTTTCTCATTTAGACTATTTAAGATACAGGATTCTCCTAGCATGGAGCCAAGCAAGCCTCATCAGTTGAAATATACTGTTGTCCTAAAGAATATAATGTCATTTTTTGTTTCTATTTCATAGACCGTAAAACAACAATAATCTTTTCTAATTAGCCTTTAAAGGTATTTTTGCAAACAGTATCAGACCTGCAGTATGCCAAAGTTTTCATAATATATGTTACAATTCACCAAAATAAATTTTTGGAAAACATTTTAGAGAGCAATTCTCTCTTGATCTAATGCATAAAATAGATTAGGCATCCAAAATTTTTGCCATTTACTTGTAAAAATAATTATCCTGCCCTGTGTTTGAGTGACTCTGGAGAGATGTTCCTCTGGGTCTGGCTATCAACTCTCTCCCAACCTAATATCTGTCAGGCATATTCCTTTAGAAAGTTAATAGTGCAGAAGTATATTTTTTATTAGCTCTAGATCTTGAGAATGACTCAGGAATTTCCTCTGAACATCAAAGCACTTGTCTTTCAGGAATTATAAATATTTAGAGAAGAAAAAGTGTTAAATAAGAGATTTACATTTTTTGTTTGCATCCCACTCTTTACCATTCTTTTTTAAAAATATTTTTTATTTACTGATTTTAGAGAGAGAAAGGGGGAGAGAGAGAGACAGAGAGAGAGAAATATCAATTTGTTATTTCACTTACATATTCATTGGTTGATTCCTTTTATTATTATTATTAATTTTACTAGGGTGACATCAATAAATCAGGGTACATATATTCAAAGAAAACATGTCCAGGTTATCTTGTTAATCAATTTGTTGCATACCCATCACCCAAAGTCAGACTGTCCTCTGTCACCTTCTATCTAGTTTTCTTTGTGCCCCTCCCCCTCCCCCTTTCCCTCTCCCTCTCCCCCCACCCCCCATAACCACCACACTCTTATCAATGTCTCTTAGTCTTGCTTTTATATCCCACCTATGTATGGAATAATGCAGTTCCTGATTTTTTCTGATTTACTTATTTCACTTTGTATCATGTTATCAAGATCCCACCATTTTGCTGTAAGTGATCCGATGTCATCATTTCTTATGGCTGAGTAGTATTCCATAGTGTATATGTGCCACATCTTCTTTATCCAGTCATCTATTGACGAGCTTTTCGGTTGTTTCCATGTCCTGGCCACTGTGAACAATGCTGCAATGAACATGGGGCTGCATGTGCCTTTACGTATCAATGTTTCTGAGTTTTGGGGGTATATACCTAGTAGAGGGATTGCTGGGTCATAAGGTAGTTCTATTTTCAGTTTTTTGATGAACCACCATACTTTCTTCCATAATGGTTGTACTACTTTACATTCCCACCAACAGTGGATGAGGGTTCCTTTTTCTCCACAGCCTCTCCAACATTTGCTATTACCTGTCTTGTTACTAACAGCTAATCTAACAGGTGTGAGGTGGTATCTCATTGCAGTTTTGATTTGCATTTCTCTAATAACTAAAGAAGATGAGCATCTGTTGGCCATTTGTATTTCTTCCTGGGAGAAGTGTCTGTTCATGTCCTCTTTGCATTTTTTATTGGATTGTTTGTTTGTTGTTGAGTTTTATGAGTTCTTTGTATATTTTGGATATTAGGCCCTTATCTGAGCAGTTGTTTGAAAATATCATTTCCCATTTAGTTGGCTTTCTGTTTATTTTGTTATCAGTTTCTCTTGCTGAGCAAAAACTTCTTAGTCTGATGTAGTCCCATTCATTAATTTTTGCCTTCACTTCTCTTGCCTTTGGAGTCAGATTCATAAAATGCTCTTTAAAACCAAGGTCCATGAGTTTAGAACCTATGTCTTCTTCTATGTACTTATTGTATCAGGTCTTATATTTAGATCTTTGATCTATTTTGAATTTATTTTAGTACAAGGGGACAAACTGTAGTCCAGTTTCATTCTTTTGCATGTGGCTTTCCAGTTTTCCCAGCACCATTTGTTGAAGAGGCTTTCTTTTCTCCATTGTGTGTTGTTGGCCCCTTTATCAAAAATTATTTGACCATATATATGTGGTTTTATTTCTGGGCTTTCTATTCTGTTCCATTGGTCTGAATGTCTACTTTTCTGCCAATACCATGTTGTTTTGATTGTCGTGGCCCTATAATATAGTTTGAAGTCAGGTATTGTAATGCCCCCGGCTTCATTCTTTTTCTTTAGGATTGCTTTGGCTATTCAGGGTGTTTTATAGTTCCATATAAATCTGATGATTTTTTGTTCCATTTCTTTAAAAAATGTCATTGGAATTTTAATGGGAATTGCATTAAATTTTTATATTGCTTTGGGTAATATGGCCATCTTGATTATATTTATTCTTCCTAACCAAGCACAAGAAATATTCTTCCATCTCATTATATCTTTTTCGATTTCCCTTAACAATGGTTTGTAGTTTTTGTTATATAAGTCCTTTACATTCTTTGTTATGTTTATTCCTAGGTATTTTATTTTTTTTGTTGCAATCGTGAAGGGGATTATTTTTTTGAGTTTGTTCTCAAATGTTTCATTGTTGGCATATAGAAAGGCTATGGACTTTTGTATGTTAATTTTGTATCCTGCAACCTTACTATATTGGCTTATTGTTTCTAGTAGTCTTTTTGTGGATTCTTTGGGGTTTTCGATGTATAGGATCATATCATCTGCAAAAAGTGATACCTTTACTTCTTCTTTTCCGATATGGATGCCTTTTATTTCTTTGTCTTGTCTGATTGCTCTGGCTAGAACCTCTAGTACCACATTAAATAAGAATGGAGAGAGTGGACAACCCTGTTGTGTTCCTGATTTAAGGGGGAAAGCCTTCAGTTTTATGCCATTTAATATGATGTTAGCTGATGGTTTATCATATATGGCCTTTATCAGGTTGAGGTATTTTCCTTCTATACCCATTTTGTTGAGAGTCTTAAACATAAAATTGTGTTGTATTTTATCGAATGCCTTTTCTGCATTTATTGATAAGATCATGTGGTTTTTGTTCTTTGTTTTGTTGATATGGTGTATTACGTTAACTGTTTTACGTATGTTGAACCATCCTTGAGATTCTGGGATGAATCCCACTTGATCATGATGTATTATCTTTTTAATATGTTGTTGTATTCGATTTGCTAGTATTTTGTTTAGTATTTTAGCATCTGTATTCATTAGAGATATTGGTCTGTAGTTTTCTTTTTTTGTGTCTTATATATTTTGGTGCTACTTGGTTTGGTGCATATATATTAAGAATTGTTATGTCTTCTTGATTCAGTGTCCCCTTAGCCATTATGATATGGCCATTTTTGTCTCTGAGTACTTTTGCTGTCTTGTAGTCAGCATTATCAGATATGAGTATTGCTACACCTGCTTTTTTTGGATGTTATTTGCTTGGAGTATTGTTTTCCAGCCTTTCACTTTGAAATTGTTTTTATCCTTGTTACTTAGATGAGTTTCTTGTAGGCAGCATACAGTTGGATTTTCTTTTTTAATCTATTCTGCTACTCTGTGCATTGGTTGATTCTTGTATGTAACCTGACCAGAAATGGAACTCACAACCTTGACATAGGGTAACACTGCTCTAACCAACTGAACTTCCCGGAAGATTTACCACTCTTTTCCGGCCATCTCTCTCACCCTGCCATGGTAATATTTCTAAGCTATTCATCTGTTTAATTATGTCACTACCATTCTTAGAAAGTTTCATTGGTTCCCTTTTATTTTCAGTGAAAAAAACCACAACACAACAACACCAGTTTTTTATTTGTTTTTTATATTATTCTGAATCTACTTCTCTGGCCTTTTATTCTCCACCTGCCCCAGGTACACCTGTGTTTTACTTTCAGTAAACTCTATGTTGTTCTAAAAACACCATAACTTCAATCTTGTACCTTTGTTCATACTTGTGTTTTTGTTTGTAATATACTTCACTCTGTCTCAGGCAAACCCATATTTATCCCCAGGAGGAAATTCAAATGTCATTTTCTCAGGGAAACTTTTTTCAAGAACCTCCTTTTGTGCTCTTATAACACTTTTTACATCATTCTTTTAGAGTACTTTTTACATTTTTTCCATTGATTAAAGAGAGAGAAAGAAGAGAAAGGGGAGAGAGAAAAGAGAGAATGAAAGAGAAAGAGAGAGAAGCATCAACTCATTCTTCCACTTAGTTATTCCATTTTTAGTTGTGTCCTCATTGGTTATTTCTCCTCTGTGCCCTGATTGAAGATCAAACACATGATCTTGTTGCTCCAGGCCTATGCTCTATCCACTGAACTACTCAGCCAGGGCTATAATACTTTGCTGTGAATATTATTTTAAATGTTCAACGATATTTCTATCTCTTAATATTTTTGTGGCTTCTCCAGAACATCTCATATTACCAACCATATTTTTGGTGCTCTACAAATGTACCTTGATTGAATAAAAACAAATGAATATTTCATGAATTTGTTAACATATTGCTTTTGAGGTGAGATCAGTTTGTGACATGCTGTTTAATAAAAAAATATATCCCAATAATAAGAAACTCTGTGGAGCTTTTAAGTGAATATATATATATATATATATATATATATATATATATATATATACAGAATTTTTGTTGAATTGATTTTCTTTAATATTGCACACAATTCTTAGAACATATGATGCCTTACAAAGCAATGGCAAAGAAGCCACTTAGGCTGATTTCAGAGGAGAACTGAGCCTGCTTTCTTTGCAGGACTCATTGAACTGGTACATGAATTTTAAAATCAGCATGTCAATTTCTACAAAAAAAAATGCTTGCTGGGATGTGGGTGAAGATTGCATTGAATCTTCAGATCAATTTGGAAAGAATTGATATCTTAACAATAATGAGTCTTCCAATCTCATTTTAATAATATTGGACTTTGGAAGAAAGAAAAGATAAGCCCATGTGCTTTTATCTAAACTTTTCTACAGGAAGCTTTGTAATTTCTAATTTTTTTTCCTTTAATCAGTTTTCCCCTTCTAATTTCACACATAGAAAGTTTCAGCTGTTGATAGAGTGAACAATAGCCAATTTACTTAATACAGTTATCTTTCCTAACCACTTCTGTGTTTTCTTTAACAACCAGATGTATGGAGCCAAATTGCTGTTAATCCATTTACATCACTTATATCTTCGAGATCTAGTGGGTTTTTTGTTTTGTTTTGTTTTTATTAAGTGGGAAGCAGGGAAGCAGAGAGACAGACTCCTGCAGGTGCCCTGACCAAGACCTACCCAGCAAGCCCTCTGCAGGGCAATGCTCTGCCCATCTGGGGTGTTTCTCTATAGCTCAACAACTAAACTATTTTAGCACTTAAGGCAAAATCATGGAGCCATCCTAAGCACCCAGAGCCAACTTGCTCAAACCATTCAATCCATGGCTGCGAGAGGAAAAGAGAGAGAAAGAGAGAGAGTAGGGAGAGTTGTGGAGAAGCAAATGGTTCAGTGTGCCCTGACTGGGAATCAAACCCAAGACTTCCACATACCTGGTTGACTCTATATTGCTGAGCCAACCTACCAGGGCTGAGATCTAATTTTGCCTACAACTTTATACCACTGGTCACTAGTGTTCTATTCAATCAAAACCTATTATTATTTTTTTAGTACACTTTTTGATCTTTTACCACTGCCTTTCTCCTCTGTAACCCTCCCTTTCTCCATTGAATCCTAGAGACAATATTTTTCCTGGTTCTAACCACTGACTTTCATTGATTATCCTTTACACTAGGATCTAGCATAATATTTCCTAAAATATATTCCAGAGACTTGAATCTCAGGATATTAATTAGTAAAAAGAAAGAAGGAAGGAAGGAAAAAAGAAAGAAAGAAACAAAGAAAGAAAGAAAGAAAGAAAGAAAGAAAGGAAGGAAGGAAGAAAGGGAAAGAAAGAAAGAAGAGGAAAGAAAATCAAATAAGTTTAAACACTATGAGCTCAAGTTTTCTCACTGCAGGGCATTCAATATGCCATATGCATCATGTACCATAAGAAAAAAGTTACAACATATGGCATTTATCAAACATGCAAACCTGGGATATATACCCTGAGCAGATTAATAGCACATTAAAAATTTTCATGCCTACCAGAGGAATCTAAGTAATTTATGTATCTTTCCATTCCTCAGTTTCCTTATCCTTTATTCTTATATATTCATACATTTTTTGTTAAATAAAATATTAGTTTATGATTTTTTTTCTTATTGAATTATGCATCATTAAAACTGTTACAATGATTCTAAAACTTCAGCACAACAATCCTTAACTTGTTAGGATGGGATTCCTAGCAAATAAAATTGTTTTTATTTTAAAATGTGTTTAAAAATAATTTTGAGGGAGAGAACAGAGGTTTAAATGGTGTTAAAGCAAAATTACCTTGGAGGAGAGCATAACTCTGAATTACAGGAATACTCCAACTTTCCATTTTGTGGTTAGAGGGAAAAGCTGGATCGCAAAGTACCAGTTATGAGTTAGAGCTGATTTGTCCAAGATGACACTGCATCAGGATGCAGAACACTATGCTCAGACTTGGAGCTGGGTATGCAGGTAAAAATGTTTCAACAGTAGGACTAAACCCAGTTCCCTCACAGCTGAAAAAGAATGACTTGGAACTCTAGTGAAAGCTTTTGTTTCCAGTTGTTGTGACAGAGCAGCCTAATCAATAATAAATTGCAAAGAGTCTATGGGCTCTTCTGATTACTTTCAATATATCTTGTTGTGGACTGTAAATGGCAAAAAGCCATTATAGATTCGAGGCTTAGCAAAAGGCTAAATTCTCCCCCCTCCATCTCCATATTTGGCTTTGATGCTGAGTATTTGCACCCACTCCACTTGCTTCCTTGGGTTGCTGGAAGTAATATACATGCCCTTCCTCTGACTCTTTGTTTGTTTTCTGATGTTGGTAGATTTCACTAATGTATCCTGTTTTTGCCTTGGGAGAGTTCCTGTCTTAGCCTTTGATGTGCAACTTTGTATCAGGGTCCTTGATTTGCATATGGCTATATAATAAAGTGAACTGGGGATATGAAGCACTCAGATACTGCCAGGCAGTTTGAAGAGTCCTCCCAGTCCCATCGTTTTTGTTTTGACAAGTGTGTTTCCTTAATTTCGCACCATTATTAGGAGCTGCACTGGTCCGCGGCAATATCTGACATTTTTGTGGAAGTCTACCAAAAGTGATGGTCCTTGACTCTCAGAGGAAAAGTTGGCAAGAAGTACCAAGATCCATTTACATTTATGAAACCAAAAAATTTAGACTCTACTATGTAGATTTTAAGAACCAAAGAAGAAAAGAAAAAAGAAAATGAACATCCATTAATTTAAAATTATATTTTTATGTGAAGGGGGAAAAACAGCATAGCACATATGCTTGATGAAGAGCAATAAGAGTTTCCTGACCAGGTGGTGGCACAATGGATACAGCGTCAGACTGGGATGTGGAGGACTCAGCTTTGAAATCCCGAGGTCACTGGCTTTAGCGTGAGCTCACCAGCTGTGCCCAAAGGTCTCTGGCTTAAGCAAGGGATCACTTGCTCTGCTGTAGCCCCCCATCAAGGCACATATTGGAAAGCAAGCAATGAACAACTAAGGAGCTGCAAGGAAGAATTGATGCTTCTCATCTCTCTCCCTTCCTGTCTGTCTGTCCTTCTCTCTCACTCTCTCTCTGTCTCTGTCAAAACAAAAAAAAAGCAATAAGAGTTGATATTTTTAATCAATTTTATATGATTTATTTAACAAAATTGTTATACTGATTTTTAGGTTGGGTTTTTCAATTCACATGTTGCTTACTACTTACTTGAAAAATAAATAAGTTTTCAATTTAGTTTTAATATGGAAGATGCAGGTATTTAATCAATATAAATGAATATTAAAAATATCTAGAAACAAAAATATGAGATATCACAAGGAAGAAAATATAGTATTTTCCTATTACTTATGTAAAAGTATTTGATAGTTGTACTTCCTACTGGATATTTTAGAGAAATGGCATATTTTCTACAGTTTGTTTCATCTTTAAAATAATGATGTCTATGGCCATACTACCTTGAACGCGCCTGATCTCGTCTGTAAAATAATGAATAACCTAAAACTGACCTTCTTCGATTGTTATGGTATAGAATCTCACAATAGGTAAGACTGATGTGTTGTTTCATTTCAGGAAAATGAAACATCTTTCATTTAAAAGACCTTATATATTGTGGTTTTCATATGAAAGATGTGCAAAAGCCCTGGGAGAATGATTTCCATTTGAAAACTGATTATACACCCAGGATCTCCAAAGTATGCTTTAAGTTAAACAATTTTTTTTTTTTTGTATTTTTCTGAAGTTGGAAATGGGGAGGCAGTCAGACAGACTCCCACATGCACCCGACAGGGATCCACCCAGCATGCCCACCAGGGGGTGATGCTCTGCCCATCTGGGGTATTGCTCTATTGCAACCAGAGCCATTCTAGCACCTGAGGCAGAGGCCATAGAGCCATCCTCAGCGCCATGGCCAACTTTGCTCCAATGGAGCCTTGGCTGTGGGAGGGGAAGAGACAGAGAGGAAGGAGAGGGGGAGGAGTGGAAAAGCAGATGGGCGCTTATCCTGTGTGCCCTGGCCAGGAATCGAACCCAGGATTCCTGCACGCCAGGCCGACACTCTACCATAAGTTAAACAATTTATGGCAAGGATATGAACATCTTAGAGCATGGGATAGTCCATTTTAAGTGTCAACTTGAATAGCCTCAGTGTACACAGTTATTTGATTAAACATTTGTCTTGGTGTTACTGTGAAAATTTTTGATAAGTGTACTAAACATCTCTAATCAGTTGATTTTAAGTAAAATAGATTATCTTTGATTACTTGGTTGGACCTGATCCAGTTAATTGAAGTCCTTAAAAGGGCAACTAAGATTTCACTGTAAAAAAAAAGAAAAGCGCCTGACCAGGTAGTGGCGCAGTGGATAGAGCGTCTGACTGGGATACGGAAGGACCCAGGTTCGAGACCCCGAGGTCGCCAGCTTGAGCGCGGGCTCATCTGGCTTGAGCAAAAAGCTCTCCAGCTTGGACCCAAGGTCGCTGGCTCCAGCAAGGGGTTACTCAGTCTGCTGAAGGCCCGCGGTCAAGGCACGTATGAGAAAGCAATCAATGAACAACTAAGAAGTCACAACGAAAAACTAATGATTGATGCTTCTCATCTCTCTCCGTTCCTGTCTTTCTGTCCCTGTCAATCTCTGCCTTTGTAAAAAAAAAAAAAAAAAAAAAAAAAAGAAAAGAAAAGCAATACTACCTGTGACTGCAGCTTCAGCAAGCACCTGCTCTGGAGTTTTTGTTCAGCCATATGGGTTTTGGATATGCCTATGTAAAAAATCCTTGTAAAAAATCATATAGGTTATATACAACTATATATACATACTATATATATTTATATAAACATGCATACACATACACACTGTATATGTGTGTTTGCATTTAGAGAATTTTGTGTCTAACTGCAATATATATATATATATATATACTTTTTTTATTTTATTCTTTTTTTTTTTTTTTGCAGAAAGATTGTATGTGTATGTCCCATTTATTTTGTTATTCTGATGTAACCCTGATGGATACAAAAAATATTTTATGTGCTGTCCAACTCTTCCTCAAAGACACTTTTTCTGATTATCCTAACAGTTTTATCCTCCCCTTTCCATCATTATCTAGCACAATATAATACCTATTGTCTTGATAGCATTTATGACATTTGGCAAATTTTTAATCTGTTTAATTTGTTACTATTTTTCAGTGTTGTCTCATAGTAGGTGCTCAGTTTTTTTGGTTTTATTATTATTTTTTGGAGTGAATGAAAATAAATAGATTATCATTTAATTCTCATAAAGCCTCTGTAATGTGAGGTGTTTTATTCCCACTTCATAAACCTCAGAGAAACAAAGTAATTTACCTCACGTCACACAACTAGTAAGTAAGGATCTAATACTCAAATTGCCCTATTTTCAAACTTCATCCTATTCTCCTTAAATAACACTGACTGATTCAGCTTTTCACTAAATTTGGAATTTACAGTGTATCAGGCTCTCAATTAAGCACTGTGGATAACACAAAAAATGAATCTCACACAGTGTGATTGGAGATACAGTTAGCTCTATTACTCAGAGGTGCACACACTTGTGGATGAAGGCGATTGTTTTAGTGGTACTCCTATCTGAAAGATTGGGAGGAGACCTCTGATAGCCTTGACTGTTAAGGCTGGAATTAAAAAGATTAGTTTAAACCAAAGAGGCAAAACTGGTAAAGATGAAAGCACCTGCAGGTTATGAACGAGGAATGGTGAACATTTGAGTCACTCTACAGTGTGAAGTACGTGGGTGGTGGAGGAATGGATAAGAGACCACCTATAAAAGGACTTGAAGTCTGGATTGATGTGTAGTTGTAACAACCATGCCAGGTCATGGTTTGCGTGTTGGTTTTATTTTGAAAATGTGAACTATCCTTTAAAGATGGTTAGCAATTTTGATTTTTGAAGGTGGAGACATGAATAACTGTGTCTGAAGAGAAAGAGAACTCTCATTGAGCACTTTTAATATGTTATTTTTAAGAAAAAATAAAATATATAATTAAAGTTGCAAGAATTTTTATTAAGAAACACAACTATGTGAAAGCAAATGAATAGGGAGCTTGAAGAGACTGGGAGATCTGTCTGAACATGATTCTGATCTGATCTCTAGTCAAGGAGAGAGGGAGGGGCGATTGAGTGGAAGCATTATAAATGGTTCAGCTATTTAATGAATGCTTAGCACGGCCATCAGGAGTCCCTGAGTGAAAGTCAACAATCCCAGGAGTTCCTTACCTTCCATGAAGAGCCTGTCTTAGTCTCCCACAATGCTCAGTAATTCAATAGGTGTGGCCCTTGGCAGGTGTGGCACAGTGTATGTGCCTTTGGTCATTGAAACTGCTGGTAGGTCTCTGAGTCATAGTCTTAAATTTCATACTGCAGCTAGCCTGTGCCCTTACCAAATGAAAGGGCTTTTTTTCTTTCTTGTCCTAATTTAGGTTTTTGTTTAAAGGTTTCATGAATATATCATTTACTTTAGGGAAAGATAACATAACCTTTGGTAAAATTATTTTTCAACAAAAAGAAAATAAATTTAATGCACAGACACAAAGTCCTCTAACTTTGAACAGTTAGTATAAATTTCTACTTAAATGCCTATAATTGAAGATATTATACATTGCTTCAATTTTCACAGGAAGACATGAGCAGGCACCAAGCAGGCTACAAGATAGGAGAGAAAGTAAGTGGATAAGATAATTAACGCTTATTTGGGACCTGCTTTCATCAAAATAAATATTTTCACAAGAACCATTATTTTTATGTCCATTTTATCAAGGCAGAAAATGAGGCTTAGTGAACCTGACACAACTACAAAGTCAATAAAGGAGGTTACATTCATTTCTCTGTCCCACTCTGCTTTTTTCTTATTTAAGACTTCATTTTTTAGATCAGTTTTAAGTCCACAGATAAATTAAAGGTAAGGTAAAGAGATTTCCATATGCCCCCTGCACAAACACGTGCATAGTCTACCCCATAATCAACATCTTCCAACTGAGTGGTAAGTTTGTTGCAATTGACTCATTTTAATTACCTAAAGTCCGTTGTTTACATTAACGTTTACCCCTTGCTATTGTACATTCTACAAGTTTGGACAAATATATAATGACTTGTATCTACCATTAGAGTATCATAGAATTTTCATTGCACTACAAACCTTCTATGCCCTGCCTGTTTATATCTCTTTTATGCCCCTAACAAAGTAGATTTTATTTTACCTTCACTTATTCTTTCCTTGATGCTTTTCCTTAATTTATGTTAGATCTAATTTGGGACATATATTATTTCCTTTTCACCAAATAATTTCTTTAAACATTCTTTGAAAGGCCATTCTACTGACAAAAAATCCCTGTTTGTTTGCTTTTTCTTTAATTTTTGAAGAATAATTTTGCAAGGTATAAAATTCTAGACCAGTGATTCCCCCACACGCATACACCCTTCACCCCATGAACACTCTAAATATTTCATTCCACTGTGTTCTTTCTTGAATGGTTTCTGAGAGGTCAGATACAATTCTTATCTTTTATTTTTCTCTGTAGTAAGGTGTTTTCCCATACCCGCTATGGTTTCTTTTAGGATTTTTAAAATTTATCTTTGATCTTTTGTAGTTTGAAAACAAATGCCTAAGTTTAGTTTTTGTATGTTTGTTTTTATTTTTATTTATCTTGCTTGATTTTTCCTGAGTGTCCTGAATCAGTTGTTTGGTGTCTGACACTAACTTGGAAAAATGCTCAGTCATTATACTTCTTTGGTTTCTTTCTCTTCTCCTCTGTTACTACCATTATGTATATATGTTTGCAGTTTTCTCACAGTTCTTGGATATTCTGTTTGTTTTCTTCAGTCTGTGTTCTCTTTGCCTTTCAGTTTTTGAGGATTTTATTGATATATCCTCATACTCAGAGATTCTTTTCTCAGCTGTGTCCAGTTTACTAATAATCCCATCATAGGCAGTATTTATTTTTGTCATACTGTTGTTATTTTTTTTATCTCTAGCATTTATTCACTTTTTATGATTTCCATCCCTGTTTATATTCCTCACTTAGTCTTGCAGGTTGCTTACAATTAGAGCTCTTGATGTATTAATTGTATTGTTTTGAATTCCTGGTCTGATAATTCCAAAACCTCTACTACATCTGATTCTGATGCTTGTTCTCTTTACAAATTGTGTTTTTTGACTTTTGATATGCCTTGAAAGTTTTTCTTAATAGCCAGATAGGGTATGCGGAGTAAAAAGAACTACTGTAAATAGTGTTTGTAGTGATGTGGTGATGAGACGTAAGGATCAGGAATAACATTCTACAGTCCTACAATATGCCTCTGGACTGTGAACTTCACTCACGTAGGTAAGCAGGATGGCTACAGTATACTGGAATTGGGAGTTTCCCTTCCCCTAGTCAGTTAGATTATGATAATACCCCAACAGGTTAGGCTTTGTATTTTTCCCCTTAGGGCAAATCTTATTTTAAAAAATGAGGGTGCTCTGTCATACTTAAAAATATTTTCTTTTCCCCTCCCCTTGCCAGAGCCAAAATGGTTTTTTTCCCCCAATACAGTATTTACTGTGTGAGTCTGGTCAAGCTTTTGAAGGTAAATCACATAATACCATGAGGGGTTCTGCATGAGCTGGATGCTTTGGAGTTTGAAACTTTCAGTTGCCTGCACTGACCCTCCAGCTATTCACCAATTACGGTTCTGTATTTCCTACCCCAGCACAGGCTCCCCAGGGGCTTTCCACCAGGAAGCCTCTGCTCTGGTAAACCGTAACTCTCTGTAATCCTGTCTGTCTCTCTAATCTTAGGGGCAGCAGTGTGCCCTGTGTCCTCCGCTCTCTTAAAAAAAATCAAAAGTTCTTCACCTGACTGGAACAGTGGATACAGCATCGACCTGAAACTCAGAGGTTGCCAGCTCAGGCTTGGGGTCATGGGCTTGAGTACAGGGTCACCAACATGATCCCGAGGTCACCGGCTTGGACCTGAAGTTGCCTGTTCCATCCCTGGCAAAAGCATGTATGAGAAGTAATCAATGCACAATTAAGTGGAGAAACAGGTTAATGTTTCTCTTTCTCTTTCTCTTCCTCCCCCCCAAACCTCAAAAAATAAATAATCAAAAGTTTTAATTTTTTAATCTTTTAATTTTTTTTTACTTGTTAAGACAGAGTGGTGACTTCCAAGCTCCTTATATGCAGCACCAGAAACAGGAAGTCCTGTGCTGCTTTTACATAATGTATACAGGGGATGTATGTCACTGAAGGGAAAGAGGGGAGAAAAGGGAAAAATGAGATTCACAAGACAAAATCAGAATATCACTTATTTCCTCATTTTTCCCAGGTCAGGGATGCTTTTCTTGAACTGAAAGGAGAATTTTGGAGGTATGGGCACAGCACACAAGGAACAAATAGAAAATGATTGATTTGAGATAGCTTAGGAAGCAAGAGAATTTAAGAGGCTGCCCCAATAGTCACTGACCCTGCCTGAGCAGAAGCCTCCTTCTCTTCCCAAGTTAGTGTAAGTGAGATAGAAAGTCTGAGGTGTGCTTTTGGATTTGTTTTCCTGGCTATTACTCCTACTATAGATCTTCTAGACCTGACTTATTATGACACTGGCTCATATCTATATAATAGAACATTTCCATTTGTCATGTATTCACACAAGTTCTTATCGCTCACTTCTTATGTACCAACACTGTGCTAGAGGCTGAAAATACTATAGTGAGTATGCCAGATGATGTCCCTACTCATGGAGCGCACTTTGAAGTGAGAGTATAATACAGCAGGTGCATTTGGCAAAACTAGCTATGTTATAGTAGCCACTATGCATTTTTGGAGAATCCTAACAAGTTTCCATATTTTTGACCTTTCCCTCCCTTCCTCCTCTTCCTTCTGTGTGCGCGCGCGCACACACACACACACACACACACACACACACACACCCCTCTAAAAATTATCCTCCAGCTGTCAGAATTGTATTTCTCATTGCATCTTAAAAACTGTGCATGGCTACCCATAAACTCCAGACTCTGTAGCATGACCTTCAAAGTCATTTTCTATGTGGCTTAACCTTAAATTCTAGACCTTTCTCTGGACATTTCCACCTACCTTTTACTTCAGCCACACATAGATGCTCTGAGTCTCCCATATTATCCCAATTTTTGTACATTTCTTCCCTTTACATAGAATGCTTTACTTACTTTTTTAATTAAGCAAACTCTTACTGATCTGTTATGGCCCAATTCAAATGTCTCTTCACCTAAGCAGTCTTAACTCCCTCCTCCAACACAGTGGTCATCTCTGCTCTGGAGTCATAACTGCTTACATTTCCATGTGTTACAACAAAAATTACAATGTAATGTAATAGCTTTCCCAACTACATTTCAAGTTTTATTCTTCCAAGAGATCATGTTTCCTTGTTTGTGAACTTTCAGTGTCCAGCAAAGTTCCTGCAACATGGTGGAGAATGAATTCATGGTTAATTCATTTGATTTCATTTGAATTAAGACCATGGTTATGAAAACTTGATATGAGCATTAATCCCAATATAGAAATTTCATTTAATTTATTTTCATTTTTTGATGACTAAGTGTTTAGGTATATAGATTTATATCAGAGTAAGTCACCTCATGAGAATTGTGTGTAGAATTCTGAATACTTTGTTAATTCTGATTGGAGAAAAAGACTGGACAATTTATAATAAGATATGATGAGTGACAAATGCTTAACATTTTAATATTTCAAATACTTTAATGTGATTTACCTCAAATCCAGGATTTGGGCAAGGTTACTTTAGAGATGTGTAAAAAACCCTTATCCTCTTCTAAAATAAGTGAATGTAGGCCACTCCTGTGACTGTTTATTTTTACATGATATACAATGAAAACACTATAATTAAGAATGGGTAAACCCAGCTGTGCTTTGGGTTTATCAAATTTCTAACGTTGTTTTTGACTATTTAAAGTCTGTGAAGACTAAAGCCTACTTTTCCAAGAATTTTCCCTCAATTCTTAAATCAGTATTTATTTTAAAAGAAGTATAATCCATATGGTTTTGATTCCTCTACACTTAACTTATCCAAGTGCAGTTTTGCAAGAAACATTTGAAGTCAAAATCTTTTTGAAATTTTTATGAGGTTTTTTTTGGTCTTTTTTCCCCCTCTCAGAAAAGGAAGCAATATTTTGCCAAGTGTAAACAAAGCTTATCGCCAAACAGTTTTTTATTCTAAAATAATGAGACTGGATTGGGTGCTGAATTTGACAAAATAGTTCATTTATCCCTAGTGAAATTGTTGTCTAAGCTCATACAGAGACCCCCTTCTCTAAAGGACAGCCAGGCGACGCCAGCATTGTACTGTCCAGACGTCAGATCTTGCACAGAACAGGAGCTGAGTTGTTTCTAAGCCAGGGTTCACGTATAATGTCTTTATTTTGTCACAGAAACCATCAGAGTACAATATTAAATGTCATGACAACTCTGAAAGACAGATAGGAAAATAGAGAAGCAGTGCTGCATCTATGAACACCTCTCGTAATTGTCAACCATGAGTAAGAGAAAACAAGGGAAAACTTCTCTGTGGCAGCTTTCAGAGCTGTATGTAGAAGAGCTATAGGCAAAAACTATAGCCCAGACTAAAAACTCCCTGCCAACTGTTTTTATAAATAAAGTTTTATTGTAATACACTCACACTCATTTATCGACATATGACCTATGGCTGCTTTTTTTTTCTTTTTCTTTTTCTTTTTTTTTTTTTTGCTACTATGGCAAAATTAAGTAGTTGTAAGAGAAAGCATATGGATGACAAAGCCCAGGTTATTTACTACCTGGACTTTTACTAAAATATCACTGACTCCTGGTCTACATGACATATGTCCAATACCCTTTAGTGTCTCAACTCCAGCAATAATAAAAAACTTCTCTGAAGGTTATATTATCATTCTACATCAAGAATTCGAAGGATATAAAAAATAAAAAAGATCCTATTTTTTTAATAAAAGATAATAAAAAACTAACACACGTTATAAATATATTATTTTTCCCTGAAGCTCCCTCCACTCTGACAACTGTTAGCCTCTTCTCTTTCTATAAGTATATTTCTATTTTGTTTGTTAGTATATTTTGTTCATTAAATTCCACATATGAGTGAAATCATACAGCAGTTTTCTTTCTCTGACTAGTGTATGTCACTTAGCATAATGCTTTCCAGGTTCATACATGTTGTCACAAAGGGTAAGATTTCCTTTTTATGGCTGAGTAGTATTACAAAAGGTAAAGAGATTAAAAAAATTCTCATAGACACAAGCAACAGTGTAGTGATTACTGGAGGTAAAAGGGGTTGGGGGAGGCAGAAGAGGGTATGGGGGGATAAATGAAATGGAAGGAGACTTGACTTGGGGTGGGAAGAACACAATAAATACACAGATGATGTATGATAGAACCATACACCTGAAATCTACATAATTTTATAACTAATGTTTCCCAAATAAATTCAATAAAAATTTAAAATAAATTTTAAATATGTTATTTTTCAAATAAATAAAATTTTTCAGTAAAAAATGAACATTTGCTAAAAATTACCCAGCTTCTAGCTTCTCTATGGCCAAACATTTTGGGAACTTGAAAAATGTATTATTTTCCCAGCATTATGGTAGAGTTCTCTTTGGTGAAATGATTATTTTTACTCTTGTAGTATTAATATAACAAAAACACAGTCAGAGTTCACAAATCTTACTTTGTACTAACACCTGTGTTGTGCTTTTTTTCCTGCATTATTATGTTTAACCCTCATAAAAGCATCTTCCTGGTCCTGGTCGGTTGGCTCAGTGGATAGAGTGTTGGCCTGGCGTATAGACAGCCACGGTTTGATTCCCCATCAAGGCACACAAGAAAAATGACCATATGCTTCTTCCCTTCTTCCGCTTCTCTTTCTCTCACCCCTCCCCTCCCTCAGCCTGCAGCTCAGTTGGTTGGTCCATCCTAGTGTGTCAGCTTTAGGCACTGAGGATAGCTCAGTTGATTCTAGCATCAGCCCCAGATAGGGATTGTCAAGTGGAACCTGGTTAGGGTGCATGCGGGAGTCTGTTGCACTATCTCCTCTCCTCTCTCTTAAATTAAAAACAAAATAAATAAATAAATAAATAAATAAAATAAAAGTATCTTTCTAAGTTATTTAAATTCTACAGATCTTGGTTTCTTTTTTCTGTAAAATGTGGATAAAATATGACCTACCTCAGAGGGCTATTTTGAGGATAAAAAAATTAATATATATATGATACTTAGGAGATGGCTTGTGTCATCTGTTATACCCCAAAAGGACAAAAGTCTATTGAACTAGTTGGACTAAATTTAGTAAACCTAGTGTTAGAAAGGGGAATACCATTCTACAGTCTAAAGAGAGTCTCAAAAGACAGAGTCAGGTAAAATATATATATATATATATATATATACACACACACACATTCATATCATATATAAAAATACATATAATACCATATATATGTATGTATGTAAGCATGTATCCACATAGGTATATGTGTGTAAAGGTGTGTATTCATATATGTGTGTGTGTTTTATATATATTATAGTATTAGAAACTGGATTTATAATTAATTTTGGGAAGAGTTTTGTAAAGCAGATAACTGACTAGAATTGAGCAGATTATGACATGAGAATTATGAATTGTTGGGCACGAAGAAGCAAGGGGTTGGTACAGATGTTATTACAAAAGCAATTAGTCTTGTTAAATGAATTGTTTTAATTGGTGTATCTTCTGGGAACAATTATTTCCTGGCCCATGTAGCTGTTATTTTTGCCTGGTCATTACTACTTAGCACAAAATCAGGAAAGTATATTGATTTTAATTTTCACATCAGACGTAATAAGTAATAAGTATGTATTAGCAATTTTTATTTTTTTATTATCATTGTTTTACAATTCAGGTCGTTGAGATTTAGGAAGGTTAGATCTTTTGCCCAAAGTCATGTAGTCCAGATATCATTATTGCCCTCATTTTGCTCATGTACAAATGTGTTCATCTAAGTATAGAATTAACAAGGTTTGTACTTTAACCATCAGCTTGGACAAATAAGTCTTCTTCAGGAGAATGAGAAAAAAAGTTTCATTGAGGAAAAAATTTCTTTTCTTAATTTTAATAGGTGTATATATCTTTAAGTATTAGTCCAGTTGCAGTCAGTAGAGTTTGATGGAGTTGATGGTAGTATGTGAATGGTGTGGCTAGCAGTGGGGGACCACGGGGTAATAGCTATGGCTATTACCATCAACTACTTCTCAAAAGCAGAGCAAATATGTCAATTAAGCAAAGCTAAACTTATCAACCCACTGTAGTCAGTGGACATGACAGTCTCAGTACTGCCTCTGAAGGGAAAAGTCAGAGTGAGGTATCTGTCAGGTTTGTGATCTGGTCACATTTGGTTTAAGGTGGATCTTTCAAGGTGAAAAACTAATTGGGATTGGATAGTTTGTGGCAGAGAGTTGGTGGACAGGATGAGGCATGGTTTTGAGGCAGACCAAGTAAATAAAACATTGTTTGATAAAGTGAGCTGTTGGCTAGGAAAGCCATCTGTTGTCTTGAAAGGATAGCTATTTGCCTAGAGGAGAAAAATATTTGCCCAAAATGGTTTGTACAGATCCTGAAACCAAGAGTGAAATTATTTATTAGTTATATTCTTATCTTCCTGAGTGAGAATTTTCTTGGAACAAACACTGAAGTCATGTTGACACAGGTGTGCTCAGTTCTCAGTCCTAATAATTAACCTATGTGGATGTAGGCAGGTTCAATTCTCAACTCAGACAGTGATGGATTATTCCTGTGCCAATCGATTCTCATTGTCAAGGTTATTTCCTTTTAAAAGAAACAAACCCTTTGGTATGTTAATTCTCTAAATCGATTAAATTGTCTACAGATTATAAAACACAAAAAGTTATTAAAATATACAAAATACTCAGACCAAAAAATTAATTTATCACTGATTAGCTTTGCCTGCAATATTTGTATGGGATTATTAATTTGTGGCAACTTTGTTGATACTTCTATTTTACACAGTGCAAGTGTTTGTTTATTCAACTATTCACTAGAATATTCACTACAATTATTTTGTAAGGCTATGTCAATTGGGATAAATCACTTTTCAAAGCTAATATTTTCTAGTCTTTTTTAGTTTGGATATATCTATGTCCATTATAATTATTTTTTTCATTTTTCTGCCTCTTGATGGTAAAATTATTAGTGAAAAGCTATTCTAGTTTTTTTCATACTGTAGTTCAGCTACTTCTTAGGGTTTTACTTTTCATTTCAAAAGAAAGTAAATAAAAAAAAAAAAAAAACCACTTAATTATATAAATGTACCTGAGCAAGCAAATCAAAGCCCTGAGACTAATAGCAGTAGGCTCCACTGACCTACACAGCAAGAAAAAAAGAATGTAAGCATTTTAGGCAGAAGTTAAATAAATATCATAAGGGAGGGGGAGAAAGGGAAAAGTTAAGTAAAGTTTTAAAAATCATTGAAAAAGAAAATTACTCCTCAAACAGATGTATTGAAATATCATCAACAAAAATTTTTAAATGAAAGCATGAAATCATATGCAAAGAGGTTATTCCAAATTTAAAAGGTATACAGAGTTTGGCAAATGTAGGTTTATAGTTGTTCATATGGAAAATAACACAATATTTAATAAATAATAATACAATAATAAACTGTGTTTTGTGTACTCACAACTCTAAACCTACTTTTGCTTAACACTATATATTCAAGTGCATAAAATATGAGTCACAAGTCACGTTTGCTTAAGATGCTGCAAGATGAAAAAATAAGAAACAACTAGGTAATGGTCAATGATTAAAATTAAATAGAAGATGGCCCTGGCTGGTTGGCTCAGTGGTAGAGCGTCGGCCTGGCGTGCAGAAGTCCTGGGTTCGATTCCCGGCCAGGGCACACAGGAGAAGCGCCCATCTGCTTCTCCACCCCTCCCCCTCTCCTTCCTCTCTGTCTCTCGCTTCCCCTCCCACAGCTAAGGCTCCATTGAAGCAAAGATGGCCCGGGCGCTGGGGATGGCTTCATGGCCTCTGCCTCAGGCGCTAGAGTGGCTCTGTTCTTGACAGAGTGATGCCCCGGATGGGCAGAGCATCATCCCCTGGTGGGAGTGCCGGGTGGATCCCAGTCGGGCGCATGCGGGAGTCTGTCTGACTGCCTCCCCATTTCCAGCTTCAGAAAAATACAAAAAAAAAAAAAAAAATTAAATAGAAGTCTAGCCTGACCAGGCAGTGACGCAGTGGATAGAGCGTCGGACTGGGATGTGGACGACCCAGGTTCGATACCCCGAGGTTGCCAGCTTGAGTGCAGGCTCATCTGGTTTGAGCAAAGCTCACCAGCTTGGACCCAAGGTAGCTGGCTTGAGCAAGGGGTTACTCAGTCTGCTGAAGGCCCATGGTCAAGGCACATAGGAGAAAGCAATCAATGAACAACTAAAGTGTCACAATGAAAAACTGATGATTGATGCTTCTCATCTCTCTCCATTCCTGTCTGTCTGTCCCTATCTATCCCTCTCTCTGCCTCTCTTTCTGTCTCTGTAAAAAAAAAAAAAATAGAAGTCTAATAAATAGTCATTATGAAAAGAGGCAAAATATGTCAGCCCTTTGATGATTGTTAGTACAATGCAGATAATATATCCTCCCCAAATAAGATTATTTTACTAATTTCATCAGCCTTGTTAAACAATCAAATTCTACTGGTAAGGCCCTGGCCATTTAGCTCAATTGGTTAAGAGCATTGTCCAAAAATGACAAGGTTGAGGGTTTGTCCCTTGTCGGGGCACACCTGGGAAGCAACCAATGATGTATGACTGAGTGGGAGAGCAAATGAATGCTTTTTTTCCCCCTCCTCTCTCTCTCCCTTCCTCTCTCTGTCTCTAAAAAATAAAATATAATATAATAAATTAAGCCCTGGTCAGATAGCTCAGTTGGTTGGAGCGCTGACCCAGAGCTTGGAGTCTGATAGTTCAATTCCCATTGAGGGCACACACAGGAGCAGCTCAATGTTCCTATCTCTCTTTCTGCCTCTTTCCTATCTCCCCTTCGAAAAATAGAAAAGAATTCTACAGGTAAAAGTTACAATTAAATATGCATTTCCTTTTAGTTGCAGAGTGTACAAAGAAGAAATATAAATTGAAATGGAAATTAATAGCTCTTTCTTGGAGGGGAAAAATGTTAACAAGGAAGCTGAACATTTACAGCAATCATAGATATCTGAGAAGTCACTACCAATTATACATTATAATTCATGTTAATAATAAGTTAATCTGTCTGTTTTCTAACTTTACATGAACACATAGCACTTTATATTAAGAAGAAAGAAAGCCAAACCAGCAATTAGAAGTTGAAGCAGATCTTACCAACATGGCAGCCAGAAGTGGTCAGCCGGCTGCACAACTTGTGGTAAGTTCTTCCTTGAACGGAAATCTGACCTGAACACTTTCATATCTATCACAGTCCATTCCTTGTGCCAATTATCCATCTGTGTTAGTGAGCAGCAACTCAGTGTCCCCATGGGCCTCTTTTCCTGAGGGAAAATGTAGAAGGAAGTGAATGGAATCACTACAACCTCCCTTGCTGCAGTTGGTCTTGGGGCAAAAATTGGTGGTCATCCAGTCTCTTTCCCACTATTCTACATTTTTTTTTCTTAACCTCAGCTCTCACTTTAGTGGTTCTAACTAACTTATTTGGTTGATGTGACCTAAACCTTCATTTCTAGTGTATCTGAGCCCTCCCCATTCATTCCTTTCATAGCAGGAGTTGTTGCTCATGTCCATTCTTAAGTAAGAGATGACATGTATGAGAATGGCCTCAAATTGCACATATATTCCTCCCCATCGCATTGTGTGAAAGTAGCCCTTCCACCTTCTACTAATGACGGTCAATTACTCCTGTATGACGGTAACTCTTTTTCTTGCCAAAAGGAGTCCTAAGCGTCCTGGTAGTACAGTAGTTCCCTTGCTGTTCACTGGTAAATGTATATTCTCTAAGGCAGCGTTCCTTAACTTCTTCCACTGGCATTTGGGACTGGATGTGGCTTGTGCTTTGTAGAATGTTAGCACCATTGACCTCAATGAACTAGACACTAGTATTCTCCTCCTCAACTGTGACGGTAGGTGGGACCACCTTGTTTCTCTACCTTTGATTTAAGATCTAATATAGTCTTTCTATTTTAAATGCAGAAGAAGAGAGGCATCTGACTTAATGTAAATACTGCATTGTAAAGGAGGCCACATTATCCTTTCAGATTTTTTCCTCTGATCTGGCGTGTCAGTTGTATCTTTAGAAGGATGTTCCAGCTTTCTGTGGGTCAGTTACTTTTGTATTGTGTGATATATGGTGCAGTCCATTGCTGTACTTTCTTTGCTGTGTAGTGGGCCCACTGGGTGGATGTTTTATTCTTTGAGGAATTAATGCTTTTATATCAGGCATTTTATAAATCTTGGACAGTTGAGATGACTGAAGCTCAAATTGTAAAACAATACCTGCAATAGTACCTATCTCTTGACTTCAGAGAGTGTCTCCAAGTCAGTGAATTCTTGTTTTCCTTGATCAAGCATCCTCAACTTCAAAAGCTAACTCTAGTCCCAGATGACTTTACTTATAAATTCTACCAAATATTTAAGAAATAAATAATAAATATTATACTACATAAATTCTTTAAGTCAATTGAAGAATAAGAAATACTTTATAACATTCTGTGAAACCAGCATTACCATAAAATAATTCTGAAACTCATATACAAATAAAAAAATGTCAAGAACAGGTTTAAAAAATATCTAAGTAAAAGAATAATAAGCTTGGAGAATTTACATTATCTGCCTTCAAGATTTATTATAAATCTAGTCATTAAGACAGTGTAGGGTTTACATAATAAAATTAGACACATAGATCAATATAATAGAATAGAGTTCACAAATGGACCCACTCATATATATTCAGTTAATTTTTGACCAAAGTTTAAAAGCAATTCAGTGGAAAAAAGATAATGTTTTTTAACAATGATACTGGAACAAGAGATATCCATATGTTAAAAAAAAGAACATCATCCAAAGCTTGCAACATATAAAAAATTAACACAAAATGGATTATAGACCTATGTGTGAAATTTAAGACTATAAATGTTCTCTTAGGCAAAGATTTCTTACGCTAAAAGGAGAAAATCATCATTAATTATTTGTAAATTAGACTTTATTAAAATAAAAATATAAGCAAACAAATTTTGATCTGTGAAAGTCACTGAGGAGACTTTCCAGCGTGGAAAAGATAACAAAGTCATTGGGGTCTGAGATCTTGTCTTCTCTTGGAAGAATGAAAAGGCAAGATATAGATGAGAAAGAAATATTTGCAAATCACATACCTGATGAAAGACTTGTATTTGTAATGTATAAATAATTTCTAAAATTCAATTATCAGAAAACAAACAACACAGTAAAAATAATTAATCAAAAGGTTTAAACAGATTTTTTTCCAAATAAGATATACAGTAGACAAGCAGAAGAGGAAATAATCATTATGATGATGACAAAAATAATTACAAACTTAAAGGTAAGATCTATAGGACAATTTTTACTGAGTTAGTATCATATAATTTAGCAATGAATTGCTTCTTCTTCCTAAGTGGGAACAGAATAATAAACAATAGGCCACGTTGAATTAATAATACTGAGCCCTTTCTGCTACCCTCTTTAGTTATCTTTATTCATGGATTTTATGTTTATGGTGGCAAAAAGCAAAGTCAGAAATTATTTGGTTTAGCTAAGCATAAAGATTTATTTAATATTTGTTCTGGGAAGATATAAATTTTCTCTGCTGTTTTTGCAGTTTGTTTATGTTTTTTAGTTGTAAGGCTGCAAAAGCCTTTCCCATGGTCGAGGTGGAGAGAATGGGATAAAGTGGAGTGCTTCTTGAATAACAAATTAGAGGGGGAGTCAAGAAATGATGTTGTGCTGTTAACCTCAAATGGAAATGGTCAAATTATACATTGGAATTATTAATCATGGAAGTATCATGCAGCCCAGGACTTAGGGAATTGGCCAATGGCCAGATCCAAAGAGAATTGACAGAGAATTGGGTTCTGTAATGGACTGAAAACCCCACCAGAAGAAGTAAAGAGGCCAACAAACATCCAACTGAGTTGAAATCTGAATTCTTTGATTAGAAATCTAATCCAACGAAAGAAAGGGACAGAAAGTTGATTTATTCATTCAAAGCCTACTCTGGGCGTGGCATTAGCAGAAGGGAATACATCAAAAGCAGAACAGACATGGTCAGTGAGCTGAGTTTACAATGTGTAGTCATCATTTGGGAGTGTGAGGATAAAGCTTCTCTACCCAGGTTTTTTCTTACTCCAAATCAGACCATGTTACTAGATCTTAAGTCCATGGAAGTCCCTATTAATATCAGACCACATCATAAAAATGGAGACTAACCCCAGAGGCGGATTAAGGTCAGTTGAGGCTCCAGGCAGAGAAGAAATATTGGGCCCCTTAAAAAAAGAGAGAGAGACAGGGAAAATAAAAATACATGTTAACAATATTTTTAAATAAATAAAAAATATTTTGTACTATTAATGTTAAAACTACACATATGAAACCAAACTTGGTGTTATTAGAAAAAAGTGTAGAGTTGGGGTTTTGCAGGGCCCTTCAGAAGTCAGGGCCTTTCAGAAGTTGGGGCCCAGGTCGCATGCTCGGTGCACCCACTGTTAAGTTCGCTTCTAACTAACCCTGTAAGTGATCTAAATATATTAAAAGATAATCCAGTCCAGATCTCCAGAGACATAAACTTTGTATCCAGTTAATAAGGCTCAAATCTTTGCCAAAGTTCTTCTGGCCAAAGACAAGGTCCCAGACCTCATTCACCTTGTTATCAACTAAAAATGACTGTTAGAGTGATTAGATGAGCCCACCCACAAACCTTTATGTGTCTTTTAAGTGGCTTTTACTCCAAAACATTTTAAACAGAGTATGCACGCCACACATTTCAACTTGTTAAAGCTTTTCTTATACATTTTTAGACAGAAAAATTAGGAGATTAAAAGGTACTCAGGTGTTTCCATGAGCTCAGAAAATTATTTTCCTCATTCTTTTTAACTTCATACAATAATTTAAAAGTGCTTTTATTTCATTTGGTTAATCTTAATGTTATTAAATTATTATTTTATTTAAATTACAAAAGTCCTCTCAGGATTCTAACATGTTTCTTTTAGCATATTTGTTGTAATTATCTGCTTCATTTAATTTTAAATAACTTTTCTAGAATTTGATAGATTTTGGTAGAACATTAAAAGAAAGGATTCTCTTGTTGTCAAATATTTTTGTTTTAATCAGTGTAACATTCTGGAGCTGTTTGTTACACTGATAATTAATAGTAATTTACTAAGCACTTGCTATATGCAAAACTGTGTGTCAGTGCTTCCATAGATAATTTAATTTGATCTTTAAAGCAACTCCATAATGAAAGTATAATATTATTGATACTTTAGATTATGAAGTTAAAACTCAGTTAGGTAAACTATATATCCAGTCAATATGTCCAATACTCCAAAAGTCCTTCATCTTAACCACTGCAATATATCACTTTACCACATTTAAAATTCCTTTATTCTCAAGACACTGATATTTCAAACAGATGTTAATGTTGTTCTTTTTCCTTGCTGTTTCCACTCATGGTTTGGCTTAAGTCTTGTGTCATCTCTAGCTTTGGCTTGCATAAAAAGTTGGACAAAGAATAACACGCATAAAGGGAAAAGATTCTGGTGAAATTTCTACTGACTCAATTGATCACTTCAGGACTTTAATGGAAGAAGTTTATTTCAAATTTTAAAGAGAGGATGAGTTCATTGTGAATTCTCTTTTAATGTACAGTGGTTTTTTTGTTTGTTTGTTTTGTGACAGAGAGAGGAACAGATAGGGACAGACAGGAAGGGAGAAAGTTGAGAAGGATCAATTCTTTCTTGTGGCACCTTAGTTGTTCATTGACTGCTTTCTCATATGTGCCTTGACCATGGGGCTCCAGCAGACTGAGTGACCCCTTGCTCAAGTCAGAAACCTTGGGCTCAAGCTGGTGAGCCTTGCTCAAACCAGATGAGCCCAAGCTCAAGCCGGCGACTTTGGGGTTTTGAACCTTGATCCTCTGCGTCCATTTGATAATTTGATGCTCTATCCACTGCACCACCGCCTGGTCAGGCTGCACAGTGTATTTTTTTTTTTTTTTGTATTTTTCTGAAGCTGGAAACGGGGAGAGACAGACAGACTCCCGCATGCGCCCGACCGGGATCCACCCGGCACGCCCACCAGGGGGCGACGCTCTGCCCACCAGGGGGCGATGCTCTGCCCCTCCGGGGCGTCGCTCTGTCGCGACCAGAGCCACTCCAGTGCCTGGGGCAGAGGCCAAGGAGCCATCCCCAGCGCCCAGGCCATCCTTGCTCCAATGGAGCCTCGCTGTGGGAGGGGAAGAGAGAGACAGAGAGGAAGTATAGGGGGAGGGGTGGAGAAGCAGATTGGCGCCTCTCCTGTGTGCCCTGGCCAGGAATCGAACCCAGGACTTCTGCATGCCAGGCCGACGCTCCACCACTGAGCCAACCGGCCAGGGCCCACAGTGTATTTTTTTATTGACTTTATAGGGGTGACACAGTCAACATAATTATATAAGTTTCAGGTGCCCAATTCTACAACACAACTCTGTACACTGTGTTGTGTGTTCATTTCCCCCAAGTCAAGTCTCCCTTTATCACCATTTATCTCCCCATGTACCTTCCTTCATCTCCCACCCCCATCCAGTATTACACAGTGTTCTTAGGCAATAGTCAAGCTAGGAGGACCAATGCAATTGCACCCTTTCCCAACTAAAGCACATCAGTAATGTCCTATTTTAGAAGAAGAGATTGTTTTAGGGTAAGTGAGAAAACAAGAGAAGAGGTTGTACCCACTAAGTTGTTCTGTGTAAAATATGTGAAGCAAAGGAGCAAAGTTGCACTCATAAAACAAAGTAAATGTTCTTTATCCATGGGGCATGATCTATGGTTATTATATACTTTCCATAACCAAAAATATATAATAGCCACTTACTCAGTAAAAAAATAATTGTTCCTTTTGTTCTGGGCAATCAGAATTTTTCATTTAGATTTCTCTCTCTCTCTCTCTTTTTTTTAGAGAGGATTGTACGAGGGGCACTTACTGCATATTTCAGAGTCATAGAGCCAGTTAATATCTTCAGTATATAAATTTCAGAGTATTATATGCCCAATGCTTGGCCTATAATGCTCTATAACTAAGTATATGATTATAAAAATAAATGTATTTTATGATTTGATGCCATTGCATGTTTAGATAAGAATATCATTTTGTTATTGGAAGCAAGTCAGGCCCCTAAAAAGGAAGTCAGCATCATCTACCCAAAAGTAATTTTTTAGTGTTCACTTGAAAAAATACACGCTTGAGATCACTTTGAAAATGTTTAAGAAACTCTTGGTAAATGTGTTTTAAAATGTTATGATGTGGTTATTTGAGATCTGTACTTTGAAATAAGGTTTAGAGTTAGGGCTTTAGAAAAGATAAGCTCTTTATCATGTTCTATATTTCCTGACTGGAATGTTTATTCTAGTAATAATCAAATGAACAATTTATTTCATCCAGCACAAAATTATTTATTATTAGGGTGAAGCAGGAAGCCAGCTAATAATGTGGATGAGAAAACTTTTCCTAATTAGGCAAGAGGCTAGCTTTCATGAAGATCAACATCCTCATATCCTGGCCAATTAATATCTCTTAGCAGGAACTAGCAGGAACTGGAAAGAGGATGCTGTCTTTATCTTCCACAGAGGGTAGTGTTATTTTTGTGATAGCAGGAGGTGGAAGGGAATAAGAGTGAGAAAGGACTGCCTTATTCTGCCCTTTGATTAGCTGACTGTGAGCCTTTCGAAGATGAAAAATAGAACATATCTTTTATTTCTCATAATTCAATGTCTTATGGAAGTTAAGGGTATGTGTGTGTGACTTTTTTGTATGCTAGCTATTAGATTTCCCTCACTAAAAAGATCAACAAAAAACATATACCTTACACAAAAGAATACCAAAGCTATGAGAAGAAAGGAAATATAGTAAGCTTTATTTCAAGGAAATATAAAGATAGAAGGCATGGGTTTTTTTTTTATAAAATGGGATAATATTAGAAGGATATGTAAAGTAAATAAGCAGAAGAGTAAGAAAAATAAAAAATTGTAAAAAGAAGGTTATTACAAAATAATATTGGTGGTTTTCTTTAATCTCACTTTTTGGTGTTTATTATTTCATGTTGTGATAAGTTTTAGCTGTTTGAATAAATTGTTACAATAACTGTATTATTCAGAAATATTTAGTCAGCCAGAAAGGTTTGCTATTCAGATCTTCTTTTATTTGAAAAAAAAAAAAGAAACTATCAACAGAAGTACAGTTTGATCACAGCCTTCTGGTGCAGGTGCTTTCAAGCTATGCCTCAACTTTGAGATAAAATTTCACGTTTTCAGACACAGCTCAGCCAATGAGTCTGATGGTGGTACAAGAGGGCCCTAATTTTGAGCAGAACAGGACTCCTCAAAACACTGTCTTTCCAATGGAGCTCCTGTGTGATTAGCTGCATTTTTTTCCAAGGTCTGTGCTGTGGTTCATTCTACTCAACACTCTGGCCTCCTTCTCTCCTTTCCCAGGAGACACAGACCTCTATTACATTTTGAAGGCTTTCTTGGAGGTTCCCATCCCCTTTGTTTGTTTATGTTTCACAGATATATTTCTCCAATATATTTCTTGCCATTTTAACTCAATCTTGGCTTTTGTTTCTCAGAAGAATCAGCTGACACAATCAATACTGGATGTGGTCTATGATATCAGTGACTAAGATGGAGGGTTGGAAGTGGATTTTTTGCCACATAACAGAAAATGAAGATCCCTTTTTAAGAGGTATGTGGTTCAAAGATCCTTTCTGGCATAAGACTGTAGTCCATTTGATAATAATGTCATCAGTGGTAATGTTAGGGAATATCTTGCTAAGTGTGAATTTTCCTAGCCAGGAAAATATTCAGGCATTTGAAAAATATGGAGCAAAGAATCCGTAGAAAGACAATAGAGTTGACTGAGTATTGGTAAGTGCCATTGTAGACCTAAAGAAATATAATAAAAAGCTGAATGTTGTTAACAAATAGCTCAAATATAATAGTGAAAGCAAGAAGGTGTCTTGGGTAGCTTATAAAGAGGTCTTTATCTTTTGCAAAGAAGGAATAAACATAGCTGGAGAGAAAACACAGAATCTGATATTTAGGGCTGCTGAATTGCAAAGATGATTGAATGCTCAGTTGAGAAGTATTCTAAGCTAAGGTCAGAGCTCTGCTTAGGAAAAGTTGGAGCATGAAAACAAAGGATGAGGATATTTGGGTGAATTTTCCTGAAAATCTGTATAACCTATAGAGTTGGCCCATGCTTCTCCATTAAGAGCAAGCAATTTTCTCATGCAGGACAATACTTCAAAGGCTGCTCCCTTCTAAGGTAGAAGGTACGTCCCTCAGGAATTGGCCCAACCTTCAATCCTGGCTTCTAGGCTGGAAAGTGTGGTTAAATTCTAGCATAGTCCTCTTATGGGATGGAAACATGCTAGAACTGATAAATAAGAAAAGTGGTAACTTCCCATGAAGCCCCAAGCATTATCTACCATGTACCTGTACTATCAGGAATCAGGAGAATATCATTGGGATTGGATTTTCAGAGTACTTGATCTATAGGGAGAAGTTATGACTGGAAAAGCAAGACTTTAATGAGTTGGCATTTTCTTCAAACATGGGAGTTAATACCCTGGTAAAGACCCCAGGATCTGGGAAAAGTTTGCTGCTAAAAAGGGTCTAAAAAACCTGGAAAAGTCTTGGTAAGGTTGAAATGCCTGACTTACCACAGAAGATATAAAAGGGTTAAAGACTGGAAAATGTGTATGCTGGAATGGATATATGACATCCATTAGCGTAAGAACACATCTCAACTGAGCATTCAGTCATCTTTGCACATGCCCCTAAATATCAGATCCTGAATTTCTCTTCAACTTATTCATCATATTATGCCAGGAAACCCATCAGAGTAGTGTTTTCCATGGAAGATTCTATAAGACACATAATTCACTTAAACCACTGGGAAATATGCTGGTGAGATGGACATCAGAATCACTAATTTACTCAGTCCTGGCTCTTTTCTGAACATCAGAGCTGACAGTAGGAAAGACTGTCACATAGCTTAGCTTGTTAATAGAAGTGGAGATGATGGGAGGCCTGGAGAAACTGAGCCCAGACAGCAATGCCTAACTGTTGGAAATCGGAAAGCTGCAGGGGGCATATTGACTGGCAAGGTTTGAGGGACAATAAAAAGTGCTTCATCTGCAGAGTTCTCCATATCATCAGAAGAGAAGATTACAAATAGTTTGCATTTAAATAAAATGCTTAATAATACATATTTACTTTTTTTTCTCTTGGCTATGTTCATGTTCCTGCCCTCCATCATAATATAGTCTAAAGACAAGAGAACATCAGGGCATCTCTCAAAATATCACATTGTTCCATTACACTCAAGGTGATCAAGGCAGACTAAAAAGGAAGTGGTTAACAAGCTCCAAGCCTTGGTAAGACATACAGGCTCCAAAGTGAGATAAAACCTATGACATGTTAGGGACCTACCACTCTCATTAAGGCTTTAGATGTCCTGTGTCCATAATGTACTAGGTTATCTCTTTCAAAGTAAAAGACAAATTTATTATATATTTTTTATCCCTACCACAAAAAGAGAAAGCATGAAAGTTGATAAACCTCTTCAAGCTCTGTAGATAATCTAACCCACACCTGTCTTGTGTTTGGCTCATACATGGTGTAACACAAAAAGCTGCCAGAGTTAAGTGGGGTTTGGAGTAGGAAAGGGTGTGTAGCTGGTACAGGCTACAGTGCAAGCATTCCTGGTTCTTGGGCCATATGATGCAGCAGACCTCAAACTATTAGAGGTGTCAGTTATGGGAAATGTCCATTTAATGTATATACAAAAAGCCAGTGAGATAATCACATCATGGGCTTCTGGGGTTTTGGATCAAGGCCATAATGTCCAAAATGGAGAATTATAAATATTTTAAGAAACAACTCGTGGCACACTCTTGGGCACTTAAAGAGATGGAATGTTTGACCATCAAGTAAAACAAGTGACCGTACACCCTGATTTTCCCAATTTAAGTGGGCCCAGTAGCAGTCTATCATAAAATGGAAATACTGTACCTTGGATCTAGCCAAGAAGGGCTGGAAAGTATGAGTAAACTCTGTGTACAGGAAACCCAGGCTCCCATATTACCCACTCTAGTTTAACCCCCTCCCTCACAATGCACCTGAGATCATGGGCAGGGATCCTGTATGACCAGTGGAAGCAGGATAAAAAGTCTGAACATCTCTTACAGATATTTCAGCTCGGCATATGAACATAAGCAGAAAATAGATGGTGGTGACATTATAACCACAGTCAAGAATGGCCTTAAAATAAGCTGATGACAGGAAATTTTTTCAACAAGCAGAACTTCAAATGGACCTCTTAGTCACCCACTTTGTGAGAAATGAAAAATGGTCTGTGGTGAGAAAACATATGAATTCAGGTGAAAGGGCCTGTACCCTGCCCAATGGCTCATGAATCTAGATAGAAAGGGATCCGAAGAATAGGTAAAATGATGTCAGATGTGGAAAGATGACATGGAAAAATGTTGATAAATATACAGGAGCAAGGAAAAGGTATAAAATTTATTTTGCCACATATTAACTTCTATTAGAGAGCATTCACCACAGAAAAGACACTGAGCAACCAACTTCAAGGCAGATTCTTTTTTTTAAAAATTTTTTAATTTATTCATTTTAGAGAGGAGAGGGAGAGACAGAGAGAGAAAAGGGGGGGAGGAGCTGGAAGCATCAACTCCCATATGTGCCTTGACCAGGCAAGCCCAGGGTTTCGAACCAGCAACCTCAGGCTTGACCTGTGGTGGCACAGTGGATAAAGCGTCGACCTGGAAATGCAACCAACTTCAAAACAAAAACAAAACAAAACAAAAGACCAAAACCAATTCAGTTGATATTAGCCATTCTTCATCACTTGTCACTACAAAACAGGCACAGTGGGCACAGCAACAGACTGGCCCACATCAGCAATTGTGGCTGATGTGGATGCCTACCCCACAGCATAGGTACCCACTTACCAAAGGCATTCTAACAACTGTCACCTCTAAATATCCCAGCTGCCAACAATAGGACCAACACTACATCCTTACATTGCATTATTTCTCGAGTAGTCCAACTGGCCAATGACTGAAAGTTGACTAGATTGGGCCTGGCCTCTTTTTTTCCCAGAAGAGTCAGTGGTGTGTTACTCTAGGAATATTGACTCATTCCAGGTGGGTTTCCCTCCTCTGGCTGCAGATCATCAGCTAGCACCACAATCAGGAAAGAGGTTTAAGGAGCATTTGATCTACAGAGTTGGAATCATGCACAAATTAATGCAAGTGAAAGACATTCCACTTCACAGTAAAAGGGAAACAGGAATGAGCCATGCAAATAGGACCCCCCTATTGTATCACATACCACACCATTCTAGAATCTCCCAGTCTGACTAAGAGAGTACTGCAATGACTGAAGGCTGAAGCTGATGGACCAGCTGGGAGGCAATGCTCAGCAAGGACTGTGTGTAGACAGAACTGACTACTGAGGCTGTTAAGAGAGACCTGGTGCCAAAAGGCTGAGAGCTGCCTGATTAGGGTTTGAGTTGTAACACTGTCCACATCCTCAAAACTGCTGAAGTCAGAGATAGATTGTGAAATAATAGAAAATATATATAGTATTGGTCTGCCCCCAGTTCCTGGCACAGAATCCTAAAACTCTTTAAAATTTCTTAAGTGATAAGAACACACATAAGAGCAGGTTTTGTTTCAATATTTGGTTTTTGCCTTGGGTTCTTGACATACAGGTAAATTCTTTGGAATTTCCAAGGTGATTAGAATGTATTTTGTTTTAATAAGATGACTCTTGTTGGGTTCCTGAGTAGCTCCTGGATGGGGACTGGTCATCAGAAAAGCCAAGCCATGAAGAATCCCAAAACTTTCAGCCCTTCTCCCCGCTCTCCAGAGAGGGAAGAGGGGCTGGATATGGAGTTAAGGATTAATCATGCCTACATGTCCAAGCTTCCATAAAAATCCCCAAAATACAGCATTTGGAGAGCATCCACATTGGTGAACACAGCTCAGTGGCCTTTGCCCCATAACTTGCCCTACATGTCTCTTCCATGTAGATTTTCATCTCTATGCTTTATCAGACTCTTATATAATTAACGGTAAACAGTAAGTGAACTGTTTCCTTAGTTCTATGAGCTGCTCTGCAAGTGACGACTCTGCGAAGAGGATAGTAGAAACCTCTGCTTTATAGGTTTTATAGGTCAGAAACACAGGTAACAACCTAGACTTGTGATTGGCATCTCAGTGGAGGGCTGGACAGTCTTGTGAAATAGAGACCTTAACCTGTGGAATCTGATGCTACCTCCAGTTAGATAGTGGCAGGAATGAGTTAAATTGTGTGACACCCAGCTGGTGTCCCAGAATGGCTTGGTGTGAAAAACACCCACACATCAGTTGTCAGAAGTGTTGTGAGTGTGGTAGTACTGTGAGAGTAAAGGAGAAACATGAGCTGTGTAGGTGATATGTGGCACCAAGTGTTTGCATCAAACTCTGTTCATAGTTGAGTTTCTGCTCTCTGCTATGAAAATAGCATATTCCAGATAGGGCCTGTGTCTTCAGTTTAGGTCCAGAATGATAAGATATGAGGAGCAAGACTCAGCTGAGTCCAATTGAACTAAACAGAGCTGAAGTCAACCCTCGTCCTCATGTACTATAAACAAAACTAAGTGTTCATCTCACAAGCTACTGACATTTTAGAGATGTTTCTTAGTGCACCAAGAATTGACTAATACATTAATGAAGGTTTCAGTTGAGGGTATTGTATTCAGATTTATTATGTTACTCTTTCTATTTTTTTCATTTCAGTGCCAGAAGAAAGAAATTAGTAGAAAACTCAGTGTGCTATACATAATATAGAATTTTAATTTTAAAAATCATGAGTAATAGCAATTTCAAATTTCTATTTAACTTCCTTTTAAAGTTTTAGCTAAACAGACTACAATACTTGCCATTATATTTCCAACTTAGTATTGCCAACATAATATTTCCAACTCTCAGCAAATTATAATTTTAAGAAGATAAGAACAGTAATTCAAGTGATAGTTAATAGATCTGTACTTATAGAATAAGTCAGAACACAGTAGATAGCCTAGAATTTTATAGGGGATTTCTACCTGTTTCTCAATAAAATATAATTTGATATTATAAAAACTATTGTCTATATGTAAAATTTAAGTTGATAGCAATGTTACTTATTCTCTCAATCACTAAATAAAATAAAAAACATAAAATACCATTGAGTAATCTGAATACTTATTTTCTGTAGGGATGAGAATACTCATTTTCCAATTGGTTTCATCAGATTAAAGCTGCTTCCCACTCTACCCTATACTCTTTCAAAGCCTCTTAAGCTTGACTTGGGCCTAATTTATATATGTCAGAATATTGTTTAAGAGCTGGGAGGAAATGATGCAGAAACTTTTACTCAATGTACTTGAACTTTAAAGCTCAAACTCCACTCAGCTGATTGAAGTTAAGCTCACACAGATTGCCCATGGTCACATGGATCAAGAAAAAATTTTGGTCCTTATTTCCCTTCCTCTTGGTTTCTCCATAGAGTCCTCTTCTTGACATACACACACTAAGGTGACCAATCTAGTCCTAGTTTTACAGGGACTTTCCTGATTTTAGAGTGAAAAATATGTCCCCAGAAACTTCTACAGCATGGGCAAACCAGGCCAGGCTTATTTTTCCTATTATCCAATTTACTTTTTTAATGTTAGACTCTGCAGTGGTATAAGATAAAAAAAAAAAAAGAATAAATGAGGACATAAAAATGAAAATAATAGAGAATAAGAAAAAGGAATTAGAAACAGTGGGCAGGATTCTACCCTCTCCTGGATGACCAGCTGTTCTCAACTCCTCGTTTTGATCATTTTCTCCCCTCATTTATATAGTATTTGATCTGGGCAGCTTCTTCTGCCCACCCATTCCTTTCCCACCCACCTGTCTAGTCTTCCTAGTCCTGTCCGGAAGAGGTGGGCACAAACATAAGCCCTGGAGCCTGAGCACCTGGATTTAAATTTAAATTCTGCCTCTGCAAGCTGAGTGCTGTGTGCAGATGAGTTAACTCCTTTATCCTCATAAACTCTGGATAAAAACAGTACTTATCTCTTATTTGTTGCTAAATAAGCTAATATATGTAGAGCTGAATGAATAACTACATTATTATTGTTCTCCAACTTAGAGTCCATGACAAAAGGTCGTGGGGAGTCTCAGCATTCCATGCTAGGCTTTGATTGGCTGGCCCAGGCAGTTCACCATAGTGTAGCACACTTTCCATGAGTATTGATTGTGGATTCTAAGCAAGTTAAAAATAAAGTCTTTAAAAAGAACCTGCTCATACACCTAAGACTGCCTATAGGTCAGATAAAATTTATATTGCATTTGTCATTTACATGCTTTGTTGCTGTTGCTGACTGTATCTTATCTGAGAGCAAAATTCTGGCATGAGCCATTTGCTCATACATTTTTAATTTATGGACTCAAAAGTTTGGAATAACATTCAAAGTCACAGATGCTTATCTGATCCAAACCCAAAATATTTTGAGGTTTTCTTATCTCTTATAACCATCAGAAAACTATAGCTAGAAAAAGGGGGGGAAAAGCAAAAAACTTTTGCCTAGAAAACAAAAAACAAACAAAACCCCTCTGTGATTTATTTTAATATTTATGTTGAGAAAAACTACCTCTAACTTTAGAAATTGTCTCACATGTATAAATATATAAATTTTTGCCTCAAAAAAAGCCTAGGTTCATAATATGAAACCGGAAAAATAAACTGTTAGAGGTATAGACCCAATTATTTCAGAATGTTTATGATATAAAAATGTTTTGAAATTTCTTGAGGACACAATTTTTAGGTAACAGAGAGGAAACACCATGATATTTGGAATAGAACTTGAGATATTGGATGGTAATGCCAAGGAGCTTCTCCAGGTACTCTAGAAGACAATTCTAGATCATTTTAGTGGTGGACCAGAGGAATTGGTAGTTTAGAACTCAAAGATAGTTGTATAAAGTAGATAGATACACATTCTGGCAAATAGGGCTTACAGTTAGTGAAGGTCAGGTCCACAAAGCTAAACAAGTTTTACTAGGAAAGGCAGGCACTATGACAGAGTGATTTGAAAGAATGGAGCTGGATAAAACACTCTGAAGGTCAATCTAAAGAGCCTGTGGGGTTGTGGGTAAGAAAATGTACAAGCTTATCTCCCACAGTATTTGATTGGTAGAAGTCATGAACTAAACATCCTACATGCTAGAATGTCACAGCAACTTTTCACTTTGTCTTCAGCAAATGTGTGGTTTAGATTTCTTTACAGATATGGCAGTTAAAGGTGGCATGACTTTAGGATAGAAAATATAAAACAATAGACAAACGTAAAAACCCAACTAATGTGCTAGAAAAGGCGTGGCTGTTTGTTCTTTATTTAAGATGAGAGTTTAAGAGAAAAACAGAAGACTAAACAAGAAATAAAGAATCTGAATCTGTGGCTACATTAAGCCAAAATGGGGTGTGGGGACAGTGATTTAATGAATACTTTACTGTTTAATTCATTTTTAAAAAGATTCTATCAGAAAAAGTTTCATGTGTAGACAGAACATTCAATTAATTGGTGACTGTTTTTATTCCTAAGAGGTTGGTTTCAATGTGGACATAGCTCTAATTTGTATTTCGCACTGCCCCACTGAAATCAAACCCTTCGGTACCAGCATGCCACCCTCCTTCTCACCACCCCCATGTCCCACTTCATTCTGCTTCGATTCACCCTGATTGAAAATGGCTTTGCACCTGTGGTTCTTCTGCTTTGAGTTCCTCTACTTCCTCTTAGTCTGATCATTCCTAGTTATTGTTCAAATTTCAATTTAAATATTTTCTAACTGCAAAGCTTTTCTTGGACTTCCCCAGAGTTTCATCAGTAATTCTTCTAGCCATATATATATATTCATCATAGTAAATAATGGTGTGCTTGGTATCTGTCATACAAGCATCCCTGAGTCCTTCTACCACTTCAGTGAATGGTTTAGGTGTTTGCCTTCTCCAATAGACAGGAAACCTCTCCAGAGCAATGCCAGGTATTTTTACCTCCTACTTCTGTATCTGGCATATAGAAGGCCAGGAAAGGACAGAAAGTTGATTTTAGTTCTAGTATCAGTTCAATTTAGCTGGTGTGGCTGCCAGGAGTACTTGTGAAGGAGGATTCTGATGTCGAGCCTGTTCTGATAGGAAAAGAGTGCCATGATCAGTTAGTGATTTCTGCCACAGGAGGAGGACACTGGGCATGGCAGCACATGTTCCCCACGTTTGCTTTCTTCATCACAGCCATTCTGTCGCTATTTGTTCAGGGAATGAACACATCAACAAACCTAACAGTAGTATCCCTTGAAAGTTATGCAGACATATTAGTTATGCATAAATATTCTTTACCACATCTCAGAACCTCTGGTCCAAAGGACACAAACTCATTGAGAAACTCTTATGTTACTTCCTTCATTTTAGTCTTGAATGTAGGTACTCATGTCTCTTAAAAAGTAAGATGAAGCTCAGAGTGTATATACACATGATGGGTTACATAAAGCAAGTGCAATCTCCATGGTGCCAAATTCTCAGGGTGTCTGCTTTCTTCACTGACTGACCTAACAGATTTAAAATTACATAGTCAGGGCCCTGGCCGGTTGGCTCAGCGGTAGAGCGTCGGCCTGGTGTATAGGAGTCCTGGGTTTGACTCCCAGCCAGGGCACACAGGAGAAATGCCCATCTGCTTCTCCACCCCTCCCCCTCTCCTTCCTCTCTGTCTCTCTTCCCCTCCCGCAGCCAAGGCTCCATTGGAGCAAAGTTGGCCATGGCGCTGAGGATGGCTCTCTGGCCTCTGCCTCAGGTGCTAGAATGGCTCTGGTTGCAACAGAGTAACACCCCAGATGGGCAGAGCATCGCCCCCTGGTGGGCATGCTGGGTGGATCCTGGTCAGGCTCATGCGGGAGTCTGTCTGACTGCCTCCCCATTTCCAACTTCAGAAAAATACAAAAGAGAAAAAAGAAAAATTACATAGTCAGAAGTAAGGCTTGAATGCCTCCCTATTTGTCCCCCAAATAGAGGAACATATTTAAATTACAGTCCATACTACAATTCTTTTAAGGGTGATTGGGGCTATTAACAATAATGCTGTAATGAGATGTAAATTAGGACCGTCCTGGGAAATCTGTGATAAACAATCACTGTACCCTATAGCACCATAACTCTCATTCCCCAATAGGCTATATTAACTTGTTTTCTTTATATAGACCCCAAACTGTAATTTCATTGGATTAGCTGTACTTTCTTGGGCACTATTGAGAAGGATTCTCAGACCACATCTGGGCTTCACACAAAAGGATGCTCTGATCTACTAGTGATGCCTGGCAGCTGACAAGTATGAATGAAAGAGCAATGGCATCAGTGCCACACATTTATAATTTTTGCTGTAGGGAATAAAGGAAAAGAAGGATAGGGAGAAAGGTACTTAGCTGTCACAGACCTGGGCCTCTTCCACTGTAGCCATCCTGTCCTATTTCTAAATTAACTGTTGAATACTCCCTTATGGGTTGTTGTGGTTACACAGTTGGTGATGAATCCCTTCAAAAGGCTCTGAGCCAAAATGTCCAAGTCAAGACTGAGAATCCACAGCCATTTGCACTTTGATTAGTTCCTAAGAAATGGTCCCTTCCTCAATATTGACTCCTCCATCTTTATTGGTGCCTTGATTTCCTTTGTGAACTTTGAATTCTTAACTAATGAGATTTAACCAAGATTTAACCAAGATTTCCTGCTAACTTTGTGCCCCATGTGTAATCTTTGGACAACCAATTCATTATTATCAAGGTCTTCCAGTTCTAACTGTGCTTTTCAGGATTCCAAAATCCTTGTCTACACATAATGTCATAATTGTAGACATTTTTTGTAGAATTATGTTCATATTTTGTAGGAGTACTCTAATAATTGTAGAGCAGTAACTCCACTAATTGTAGAATTACTAGGTTTGTGGTCCTGGTGACCTTTTTATGCAGTGCATAGCTATGTTTTTTGTCTTTTATATCCTTTGGTCTTCATCATCTGACTTCTTAGCTATGACCAATCTCTCCCTGGAACCTATAACTAAATCCTAAGTGCTTCTGTAACACTTAATCTCAAAATCTAAACCCCAAGCCAGTGCTTTTTCAAGAACCCATGGTTCCATTTTCAAAATGAACACTAAAAACATGAGTGATACAGGCGATTCAGAAACGAGGAGGATTTGAAAATAAAATTACCCAGGAGGGTACCTCAATTATCAATTTTGTTTTGGCATAAGAGACACAGCCTGGATGATTTTTGCCAAATCCCTCAATTTAGTGTTTATAAACCCTTTAAAATGTTTATTAAATAAAGATTATAATAATAACAAGTCCCAGAGAGTGATGTGAAGAATAACATAAGAATGAAAATAACTTGCTTTGTTAATGCTAAATGATACTTAACTCCATTATAGGATTTCACTGAGGATCAAATGAAGAAATAAATAACATAACTGTTGGAAAATACAAAGTATGGATTTTGTATGATTTAAATCTCAAATATAAAAGAAATGGCTTTGTATTATTTTTCCTAAATTAACGTACTTTAAACTCCAAGACTCAAGTTCACTGTATTATCAAGGATTCCTCTAGCCTTCCTAAATCAGCACCACAAATTGAGGGATTTACAACTTCCCACATGTAGGAAAGAAGCTGTTCTGTCCTGACTAATCACCTCTGATTCTTTCAATATCCAAAAGATCTCTCTGAGGTCTGGTAGCTCTCAGGTGCTTCAAAACATTCTCAGGTGGAAATTTTGGAGGCTTGGGAACCTGGGTATGGTCATCTCTTCCTGTATCCACCTTGCTTCCCTGGACTCCCAGTGTTGAATGAGCATCCCCACTGCTCCAGCATTCGTGAAGATCCCGGGGAGATGGTCCCACTGCTTGAAGTCCATAGTCAATGAAACCCTCGCCTAGGTGATTGGTGTAAGTCTGGAAAGTAAGGCCAGGAGTGCTTTCAGTCTTCTGCTTCTTGCCTTACCATATTTTTCTCTGAAGAGATGAACCAGAGGCATAGAGGCTATTACCCCTGGGAAGGAAGGTATAGGGACAAAATGGAAAAGAAATGAGAATATAAAAAAATAATGTATAATAAATGTAATTTATACTGACACCATATTAAGCTTTATATTACTGACAACCAGTTATGAAAAGAAAGCAGCTTTGATTTTCTGTGAGGAATACTCTAGACCTTTAGCGAGGTCAGAGGCAACTTTCTGGATGCTTCTGATTCCAACTTTTGAGTTGCAGCAGTAGATCCAAGAGGGTCTTTGTTTTACTTCATCCCATCGCTTCTGCTGCCACTGAGCACCCTGAGGATGGCAAAGGGCAGCTGTCAGGGCTGGGGCTCGAGCAACTCAGCAGCTAACAGGTGCAGGGAGATAAAACATGATTGCTCTCACCGTCCAAGGCCTCATCTACTGCAACCATCCACCCTACTTCTAAACTAACCCTTGGACACTCCCCCCTGAGTTGTAATAGATACACAGTTGGTGATGAATTCTTTTAAATTGGCTCTGGGCCAATGTGATCAAGCCAAGGTTATAAAACTTACTAAAGTACTTCAAGGGAACAGAAGAGAACAGAAACCACATTCTTTCCAAACACTGAATATTGGAAACTACAGATATACAGTCCTCTGGAGATTTAGTTGTTTAGTAATTTAATTCTTAGATTATTTCTTTTTTCTTTATTTTCCTTTTGCCAAAGAAGACTATTATAAACTGAATACAAGGACAAAAGAAAAAAAAGTACTTCCATTCTGCTTTATTGGTTAGGTGAATATGATCCTTCTCTCAGCAATTCTCTTTTCCCCACCCAATCCATGTTTTACTGCAAAAGTTTTATTACAGGCTCATAAAAGCAGTTGGGACCTATAATTAGCAAATACCGTATTTTATGACAGACTCTGCATTTCCTTAAACAGGTAACAAAGAAATATTGCTTCTCGATTACACCTGATCACACAATAAAAGTATGATTCCATTGTACTGACCTGTTGGATTTTCTTAGGTCTCATATGCCACACCAAGATTAAAGCTTAATTAAGGTTTCATTTACTAATCGTTTATTGTAAAAACTAACTTCAAGACAAAAAGTTTTTTGAACCCCTATTATTTTTCTGGAAAAAAAAACATGTCAATAATATACTTATCTGCAATTCTTTGCCCACAGACTTTGTTCTGGACTGGGTAACCTGTTCATAGGTTCAAGTGTGTGCCAGAGCGTCTTTCTTAAAAACTTGGAGCCTATGAAATGTCACACCATCTTTCAATTATCACCTGTTCAATAAAGTGAGTTTAAAGCCATAAAATAGCTTAGGAGCTCCTATGTGTTATGTAATAATTCCAGTGGTTACTATAGCAACAACTTGTCCTGTACAGCCTTTCAGTCTCATATGAAAGAATCTGTATTGTTATGGGATGCTTTGTCTCATAGTGATTGACCATAAACCATACTTAAAGGTTTCAAACACTGACTCTCTTCTCCCTTTTGTCCTACCTGAAAGGCACCTACCAAGCCCTTTTTCCTTTCATTTAAGATTAAAGAAGGAAAGACATCCTGAAAAGATTTCTTGGTTGTGCAACAGCGACCCCTCGAGTCTCAATGCCTTTAATGTGGCCAAAACCTACCAGTGGCTCGAGATTGCACTTTTTTTTTTTTTTTTTTTGCAAATGCAATCGAGCCCTTCCTTATTTTGCTTGTAGTGAAAGATATTGCAGTAAACAAGAACTGCCTTTACTTTGAGAATAGGGGGTGCTTTTGATACCAAAGTCCAAAGTTCCGGGAACTTTACTACCTACTACCGATGGCACATAAGTCTTTGTTTTCTCTTCGTGAGAATTAAAGAAATCAGAACAAGTTGCCTTCTATGCATTAGCAAATCAGCATAATAACTTGTGAATAGTCCGAATGTAACGTCTTTGATATATATATCTCTCTTTGGCAGAAAAAACGCTTGGAGAAGAAGGTAACGTCTCAGAAAGGAAGAAAAAAAATCCTAGCGCGCTAGCTTTTCTGGGTTTGCAAATGTGCGTAGCTCAGGGTAGCAGGATGATTCATCCCATAAAAGCCTGAGAGCTCCATTTGTTTTGTAGATTTCTCTACCTCCTTTGTTCGCTTCAAACCTTTCAGGGGCCTGAAATGCATTATTACCTTGTTAAATCTCAACCAAAATCATTTCTACAGCCTGAAGCTGTTTTGACGTGGGTTGAGCATCTCTCACACAAAAGAATTGCATTTGTTCCCAGAGGCTCTCATTGGCTGAATGGCCTTTGCACTGAGCCAATCAGAAGCTAGTTGTTAGGGTTGGCTGGCTATTTTTAGCTTCACTCACAAAAAACACTCGGTCTAAGAAAGAGTATACTGGAGACTGAACGTAGCATATTTAAAACAAACAGCCAAATACATTTTGCATGTTACAGCGTGTTTGGCATTTTTCTTTTAATTCCTCATACACGTTGCATTAGCTCGTGTTCTTTGTAAACAACAAACTTAGAGCTGCATCTCCCAGTTTTGAATTTTCCATTTAGTAAAAAGCCAGGTAAGTCTAAGAAATAATCACTATTCCCTTTTTATCCAAAAGAATGTACAATAGTATCTAGTTATTTCTCAAACACACAATAATCCCAGTTACCACATACTAGGGTTTTGTTTTTTTTTTCCGAAAGAATTTTAAATAGATATTCATCTTGAGTTAATAGAAATTTTCAAACAACGTGCTGAAAAAATTTTATAGAGTCATAAAGCCATCCTTGCCACTTAAAGTTGTATATACTTGTACAAATGAGTATGCACATGGTTTGTAGCAATTAAAGCCATTAATATTCAGTGTTTTATGTATAGAGATAAAGCATTCTTTTGAGCATGTTCTTTCATTTAAGCCATTACTCAGTAGGCACAAGAAGTATTTTTCCAAATGCACTTGAAGTGACAAAGCATTACAACACACAATTTGTTAATTATCCAATATTATCAGGAAATGAAGGTTGCCAAAAGGAAAAGTCATGCCCTAATCTTTGATTTTCCAGTCCTCATCTATTGAACTGTGTTAAAAAGGAACCAAACATAAAGCAAATTTACTAACAGGAAGAGAGACCTCTTCCTGAAAAGAAAGGAGAAAAAACAACAACAGCAACAACAAAAAGCAAAACCAAACAACCCAAACAACAATAATAACAAAAAAGAACAAAGCTTTGCCTAATTTTTAAAATATGTTTCAGGTTGTGGTTTGTTTGTTTTTTTAATATGTATTACAAAGGCTTGGACTGTGACCTCATTTGCTGTTTGTTTGTTTTAAGAAAATTCCTTTTTACTTTTAGTTGGAAGCCATCAGGGTGACATTTAGACATATGCTAACAGACAATCTGAACAATGGGCGTATTGAGAAAATTGAAAGTCTTCGAGAAAAAATTAAAAAAAGAGTCAAGATCCAAGGTTGGAATTGCGAAAGTGGTTTGCTGTGGTCTTCTGTAAGCAAGAATGTCAAAGTATATGGTAGGCATCAGCCCAGGAATTCACAAACAATTCTGCCAGAGTGAAGGGAACACAAAGAAGTTTGGGGAGGAAGCTTTTTTACTTTAAGAAATACAGAATACAGTGTTTAGAAAAAATGTTCTCTGGGTTTCTGAAGATGAATTTTAATGGCTGAAATAAGACTGAAATACGGCACTTTGAGAAGAGTTATCTTTTTCTTTCCAACATCAATTTAGTATACATTGAGACAGGTTTTAAGAGGGCCGCTATACAATAGCTCCCAGGAGTTTTGCTAGGCTTTTGCAGACAACCAGCTGCCAACAATTTAGTTTAATATGCAGTCTTAGTAAATTAAAGGAATCTGCTAGATCAAGACCCAGTGGGATTCTTATTTGTTTGCTAGGGCATAACATGTTGAACCTTGCAGAAATTAACCCATTGCAATTTTTCTATTCAAGGCTTGCATTTTATTTTCTCACTTCCTTATGCCAGGTATTTTTACTCCTAACTTGGTCATCTGAGCAATTCATTAGTTTTATGCTTGTATGCTTAAAAAAATATTACTATATAATATTAATGATTTTAGATTCATGTTTATTTTCAGTTCTTCCTATGGCTTTGTACTTAAATTTCTTAAAGGTAAAAATAAAGTAAAATAAAATAAGTAAAATAAAAGATAAAAAGTCCTCTACTCTTTTTGTATCTTAACCTCTCTGCTTAGCATTTGATTAGTCTTAAACCTGCATCATATACTGTATGGCCAGTAGCCGTGGCCATCATGGCATTCACATGCAGGTTCCCATTAGATTCAGACAAGATGGTAAAGAAACAGTGGATCCAAAAAATGGTGGGCCATTCCTTTATTAAAGTCTTGCACTGGCCAACAGCAAACACACAGGGAAAACACTTCCCTCTTCATTCATTCAGAGCTCACAAAACCCTGACACGTTATCTGGTTCCACAACCAGGAGAATCTTCTCCGGTTTCTCCTAGAATCAAAGACCTCATCAGTCTCAGTGGAGTTCACTAAAGCACCTCATCTCTGGTTCCCATCAGCACACATTTATTTTCTCTGTTCTCACTCTGCAAACATGGCTTCATTCTTCTTCCTCTCCTTCTCTTCCTTCTCTTTAAAACCTTTTGGCACAAAAACCTCTCCTCCAGCAAACATTAGCAAGACAATGGCCCTTCCCAAGCAGGAAGGTAATTTGCAGTTTCACTGATCACATACCTGGCACTGCCCAGCACCATTTTTTAACAATAAAAGTGAGCAAAATAAAAAAATACAAATTTTACAAACTCATTTGACCAACATGTACATTTTGTTTTTTGTGGGAACTTGAGACACTTGTGAGAGGATAAATATTCAGATTTTTACCTTGCTACATCTCCCTGGATGTAGTTAGAAAAAAGAAATGGTGCTTACTAGATGCCTAAAGAGATAAACATATGTAAGGATAAAGAGATACTGAAGCCCTGGCTGGTTTGCTCAGTGGTAAAGCTTCAGCCCAGCATGGATGTCCTGGATTCAATTTCCAGTCGGCACACAGGAGAAGTGCCCATCTGCTACTCCTCTCTTCCCCCTCTCCATTCTTTCTATCTCTCTCTTCCCCTCCCACAGCCAAGGCTCCATTGGAGCAAAGTTGGCCCAGGCACTGAGGGTGGCTCTTTGGCCTTCGCCCCAGGCACTAGAATGGCTCTGTTTGCAACAGAGCAATGCCCCAGATGGGCAGAGCATCACCCCTTAGTGGGGATGCCGGTTGGATCCCAGTCAGGCACATGCGGGAGTCTGTCTTTCTGCCTCCCTGCTTCTTGCTTCAGAAAAATACAAAAAAATAAAAAAGAAAGAGAAATACTGAGTGACTAGAGACACCGAAATTTAACATTGTTTATTTTTTTTCCTACAACTATACGAGATCCTGTTACCTGTGATGATAGTGGTAAAAAGTACATTGTTAAATTGATAAATTGACAGATAATTTTTCTAATTTTAATTGTGAAGTAGTTGAAATAACGGATGTTACCACTCACACCTACAAATGCATAGAGCCAATAAGCCTGAAAAAAATTATAACAAGCTAAGTTATAATTCTCCTATGATAAAGTAGGTATTTTCTTAGAGTTGAGGCACAATAATAAGAAGCCAGAAAAATTCCTTAGCAAGTGGAACAGAGAAACTGAGACAGAAAGCTGATTCAAACTGACCCTATCCAGCACCCTGCCCCAGCTGCCTTCTTCTCCTTTGGAATCCACTCCCTTAAGCATTAAGCCCTCACAACAACGAAGTCTGACAGGCATCAAATAAACTTAGGAACAAAGCCTCAGGTTTGTTGATCAAAGAGACAGAATTTTGGTCAAATTGGAGATAAGCCTCAGTTATATTTTAGCTCCAGGCCCAGAAAAGCAGCAAAACTAGATGAAGTGATGCCATGGCTGACCTTAGGACCAGCTGCAATAACTAATGACCCCTTGCCTTGGTGTTGACAAGTCAGTGAAGACCATGACCATGAAAAGATACACAAGGAAAGCTGATGAATATTCTATTGAGATGCTCCCCTGAGATCTTCTCTAAAATTCCTGCCTTTAGAAAACAGGTAAAAAATAAACCTTTAACACAAAGGACGCAGTGTGCTATCTCTCTCTAGAGCATGCCTGCAAATGTCTCCTCTCCTTTCCTTAGGAGTGTTTCCTTTGTTTCCTTTCTCCCAAGCTCCAAGAGCCCTTCTTTTGCCTTTGTAACTTGTTCCCTGAATCTACACAGCCCAGCTGGCTCACTTCTTCTGCCTAGTGACTTTCTTTATAAAAGATAAATAAACTTGTGCTAGAGTTCTGGGTTCCAAATTCTTTCTTAGCCAAACTCAAGAACTGAGGTCTAACATCACCACTAACAAATAACTGTTTCCTGTGTTGGCAAAACAATGAAGTGGGCCAAGATAGTCACAGGTACCTCTGGAATCTGCTTTCTTCTCACTGTATGAATGCAGTGCTTTCACATTTTGTTTTAATTCTCCCTCTATGTAGACTCAACTCAGGCCAAGCTTATTTCACTCCTCTAAACCCTCCTCCACCATCTTCCAAACTTACTAAGAGTGAAATTTCCAAATTCACTAAGAGTGAATATAGGATTCTTTTTTCTTCTTCTGTTTAGGTTAAATTGAAAATCTGACTGCTTTTTCTAAAGGTATTTATTTTCAGGTATGTGTTTGTGTGTATGTGTGTGTGTGTGTGTGTGTGTGTGTGTGTGTGTTACTGTGCTATTGAACATAACTGTGTAGAAAGTGACAACATACCATTGTTCACCTGGGTTGTCATCATTTCAATCTGATTAATTTACAGTCCCAGAGAAAATCTCCTTTGTGACTTACATTAGTTTTGTTGAGGACATTATGTACAAAGTTAGTCTGTTAAATATTCATTTAAGCTTAACAATTTCACCTTAATAGGCTTAATATTGCCCTGGTTGGTCTTTTTAAAAATCTGGTGATTGGCCTGACTGAGTGGTGGCACAGTGATAAAGCATCACCCTGGGATACAGAAGACTCAGGTTCAAAACCCTGAGGTTGGAGGCCGGAGCACAGGTTCACCAGATTGAGTGCAGGTTCACTGGCTTGAGCATAAGATCATAGACATGGCCTCATGTTTGCTGGCTTGAGCCCAAAGGTCACTGGCTTGAAGCCCAAGGTCGCTGGCTTGAACAAGGGGTCACAGGCTTGGCTATAGCCCCCTGGTCAAAGCACATATGAGAAAGCAATCAATGAACAACTAAGGTGGCATAATGAAGAATTGATGCTTCTCATCTCTCTCTCTTCCTATCTATCTGTCCCTATCTATCCCTCTCTCTTTATTTCTCTTTCTTTTCTGTTTCTCTTTCTAAAAAAAAAATCTTGTGAATGGTTTACTGTTAAGGAGACAATTTGTACAATATTGATATGAAAACCTTAGAACATGAGAAAAAGAGCAGAATCACATGAATAATTTAATAGACTAGTAGTAGGTGAAAGAAAGTACTTTGCAGAAACTTCTGAGGATTGTAGGAAATTATTACTTTTAATAACATGAAAATATCCAAAGTTGAGATAAGGGCAAGTTTGGGGAAAAGATTTGAGCTAAAGTGTAGTTTGGTGCAAGAACAACTAATATTTATAAATTTTGCATTCAGGCCACAGTGAAGCCTACAAATTGAAACAACAACTTAAAAGCAAACCATTTAAATGAAAATTTAGCTAGAACAAAGTAAATGCTGTGGGAAAAATTAATATTTTATTTTAAGAAGAAATTCAGAAACAGATATCATTAAAAAATTTTAAACTATGAAATAAAGAAAAATAAAAATGCGGCTAATTAGAAAAATAAAATATGAAGATTAAAAATAAAAATAGGCCCTGGCTAGTTGGCTCAGCAGTAGAGCATCGGCTAGGTGTGTGGAAGTCCCGGGTTCGATTCCTGGCCAGGGCACACAGGAGAAGTGCCCAAATGCTTCTCCACCCCTCGCCCTCTCCTTCCTCTCTGTCTCCCTCTTTCCCTCCCACAGCCAAGGCTCCATTGGAGCAAAGTTGGCCCTGGTGCCAACTTTGGATGGCTTCATGACCTCCACCTCAGGCACTAGAATGGCTCTGGTTGCAATGGAGCAGCAGCCCCAGATGCACAGAGCATCGCCCCCTGGTGGGCATGCCAGGTGGATCAGGTTGGGCACATGTGGGAGTCTATCTGTCTGCTTCCCTCTGCTTCTCACTTCAGAAAAATAGAAAAGAAAATAATAAGAAAAAATAAAATAGAACATATAATTGAAATTTGTACTGCCTTAACTGTTCTGGCTTTTATTAAAAGATATATTGTATATTGCAAATATTTACTCTGAAATAGATTTCCCAAATGAGAAAATAATTGAATTTATATTATATTGTAAGTATAAACTGAATTATGCTTGCAAAGTGAATACAGAAGAAAATAACAGACCTCAGAATAATACAACAAAATCTCAGTATTCCTGGGCATTTAATAAAACAGAGCTTATTATTATGGCTTATTATGGCTTTTACACCAAGAAAAAATGTTGGAAGAACATGTATAAAGAAGGCAAGATAAAACTTAGGCAGGGCAAAAAAAGTAAACACAAGTTTGAAGCAATGTACAAGTAAAGCATATTATTTTATCAAGTCAAAGGAATCTGTAAATACTAGCTAACTTTTTTTATTGGCATTCAAAATCATTCATTATGTGAACATTCATTATATTCTGAGGTGTAAACAATTCAGGAGGAGGTATGGCTGAGTGTGGTCATATAATTATGAATTTTACAAATCCAAAAGATTATAGGACTCTTAGATAAGATCTCTTTTCCTTTTTAAAATATGTCCAGAATAAGGGAACAAAAAGCAAAAGCATAAAGAGGCACCATTTAGAGTCTTCATCATAGCTGCACGCATAAGGGGTCTTATTTACAGCTGACCCTTCCTGTGGTAGCTCTTCCCTCTTTCATACAATTTGAAAGTCTCTGTAATTTCTAAGTGTGGATGATTTGTCAGTTACTACTGACAGACTTACAAAAGAATGCTTTTAAATGGCCATTTCAAACAGAAGACCACAAAAGTATTGGAAAAATGCTGTGAAATCACTTAACAAGTTTTTTGATTTTTTTTTTTTTTGGCTATAACACCTCTTTGTCCCTTGGTGAAGTCATTAAAACTAGGACAACTGTAGTGTGTCTTGACACATAATGACTTAGGCCTGTCTTGGAAAGGTTCTTTGTTAATCAATCATTTTTCATTTGGGTATGAGTACAAATGTCCATAGCAAAGTCCATTTTTGTTTCTTCATTTACTTATTAAAATGTCAGTGTTATCCTTCCTTTGATTAAAATAATAAAATACGTGATTGAATATTTTATAGGACCCATCACTCTATGCCCAGTGTCTGTGGGGCCAGAGAGCATCCTTCAAATGAGCACATATGCTGTTTATCAAATTGCCCCTGAAAAGAGGCATTTGCACAGGCCTCTCAAAAACCTCACAGCTCAGTGTCCAGATGTTGGCTGACATGTGCCACTAAGGTTAGCGTGGGAAAAAGAGGCATGATGCTCTGAGGATGATTCTTTTAAAACTTTACATCAGTAGCAAAATACAATCCAAATTGATGATGGATGAGAGGTCTTGAAAGCTGTTGAGGATTACTTTGTCACCAGTGAAGGGCATTACTTTTTGCACAATGGAAAACCTCATTAACCTTTGGGACTAAACCTCCTTCATTAAAATCATCCCAGGCTTTCTGCAAACTTTGCTGTAGTTGTTGTCTTTGGTATCAAAAGTCAATGAGGCAACATGGAAAACCACAGAAGCATTCCCAAGTTTTGAAATATACAAGGTGTGGGTATTCTGCATGTAAAAGGCTAAGGAATTTAAGATCTTCAATCATGTTGCTCTCCAGCCTTTCACCACCCTATGTTAGAATAAACATAAAACTAAAGAATTTGGAAGAGAAATTAAATATGCCAAATGAATGCATTTTAGAGATCCCCCTTAGCATTTGATCTTTCTTCATTTGACTACTATTTCAGAGAAGTATCAGGAATTACTGTATACCATATGTTCAGAAACTGGACTTCAGTCCATAAGTTATGCTGTTGTTACATCCCAGGAGACAGACCACAGCAAACCCAAAGTGAATTTTATAAGTTTTATTGCAAACCTGCGCAGGGACTGCAGGCAACCCATGCAAGGGAGCACTGCAGCCCTGAGCTTCTAAAATGGCTCCTTTTTATAGGGTGGCTATCTAGGCTGAGCAAGCAAGCAACGTTTACAAGGGCGGGAGAGGTGCGATTAGCTGACCTTGTTCTTAGCTAAGTCTCTAGGGTAGGGCTTCCTTGATGTTGGGTACATAGAATTCTGTGGAAAATATTGCTACATTTCTAACGGTTGTTTTTTTTTGTTTTGTTTTGTTTTGTTTTTTCCTCCAGCCATGTACTGGATATACTCAGTTTTCATGGCTGGTGGCCTGCACCGCTTGTCCTAAGATGTCACACTGTCACCGTATAGTAGTATATATGCATAGCCCAGGGCTAATGAAGTTTATCAACTTGGAGAGCACTACAGGAAGGCTTCACAGAGTCACCCCAATGCTTAGAAGGACTTTTTCTTTTAGTTATTTTTAGGAAGAAGAAAAAGCTAAGTACATCAAAGTACTGGTATGACTCCTGATAAGGCTAAATTAGCTAGCATAGTCAGTAAGAAAGATCATGAGTTAAAGAGGTCACATGAGGAAATGAACACAGAGCTTTCCCCAATTAGGAAGGATATGCCATGTCCCAAAAGAGATGCAGACATCAAGATGATTCTAGACAAAGCCCTGCTGTGCCTGTGTCACTCCATGTTGGTTTAGGCATTTGGACTAAAAGAAGGACTTGGAGAACGCTCAGAGAAGGACATTTTTTTCCAAACTATTTCCGACTGCCCTTAGGTCGTTTTAGGCAGATTCTTTCTATTTATTCACTCACTCAACATTGAGATATCATGTAAAGGAGAAAAGACATAACTGTTATCCCTGAGAATTACTTATGACTGAGATACAGGTTCATGTGAAGACATTTACAAAATAGAATATCCAGCGTTGTAATGAGCACATTTGCTGTGCAGTAGGGGCATTGAACAGGAATACTTAAGTCACAGAGGACACTCTATTGCCTTTAAACTAACACTGGGCATAGTAGGTATTTAATCAGGAGGTGGTTCAGTTGAGTGGGGGTGGCGAGGGCAACCTGGGCACGGGGGAGTGCCAGTGTGAAGGCACTGAGGGGAAATATTGAGAGAAAATAATTAGTTAGGCATGGCTTGATGCAGGGGATAAAAATGGCATCAAATGAAACATCCTCTGAGGTAGAGTCTGTGGAGCTATTGATAGGGTAATCAGGATGGCTTCACCCAGGACACTTTGAGAGAGAGAATTATTAATTACCCTGATGAAAGTGTAAATCGGAATGTCCTTATTGAACTGAGACCTAAATTTACTCTGACTATGGGCACAGAATAAGGTGGAAGAATTTCGAGGAGGGAAGTGGTGATATAAGGCATGAGTGGCAGAGTGACAGCACCCTGATTCCAGCATGAAGCCTGGGGTCGATTTTCAGACACGGAGAACCAGCGTTCAGAAGGAACACTTTGCCAACGGCCACTTTTGCCTGAACAGCTGAGGATTAACTCAGCCAGGTCAGCAAACCCATGAAGAGAACTTTTCCATCCCTCTCAGATGTTCAAGATGTGATGTTGCTTTGTTCTTTTGAGTCTATGGAGACTTAAATCACAGGTGGTCTAGCTAGACAGCAAAATATATATATGAAAAAGGACTAGGGAGCTGGTGAATCACCACTACTCTTTCTCTCAGAGGTCTCCCAGCACTAATATTTATGTAACTGCAGCTGAGGCCATGATGTGTGGCCTGCTGGGTCTCTGCATGGTGTTCCCTACAACAGTGGTCCTCAATCCCCGGGCCGCGGACCGGTACCAGTCCATGGGCCATTTGGTACCAGTCTGCAGAGAAAGAATAAATAACTTACATTATTTCCATTTTATTTATATTTAAGACTGAATGATGTTTTATTTTTTTTTTAATGACCAGATTCCCTCTGTTACATCTGTCTAAGATTTACTCTTGACACTTGTCTCGGTCACATGATACATTTATAAGTCCTACCCTAAAGGCCCGTCCGTGAAAATATTTTCTGACATTAAACCGGTACGTGGCCCAAAAAAGGTTGGGGACCACTGCCCTACAATAATGCATTGGTGGAACCATGAAGTGGAGGTTGGGAGCTGCAGGGCACATTAAAGCTTCAGTGCAGTCACTGTTATAAAGCAACAGAGCCAAGGCAAGTGCAGGTGTTTCTGCTTCTGCATGCAGTGTCTTTGGAGTGACACCGCTACAGTCTGAGCAAGGACACACCTTGCGGTTTTATTTGTTCTGCCTTCTAGACTGATTTGGGATTTGAAGTTTTATAAGCAGCGGAGTCATGGGTTTTGGAGGCTCTTCTCTTGTTTGCCTTGTTCATTAGATAATGACCAGTTTTCCTAAGGCCTCATGTTCACATCTCATTTTACATTTCTCTTTCTCAGCTATACATTTTACAACAGTTCTCTGCGGCAAGATAACCCTAGCCAAAGATCCTATAAAGCAGTTTTGTGTATGTACTATATATAGCAGTATAAACAACATTATGTTTTAGACACTTAGCCCTTTCTAAATGAATGCTGATTCTCCTGTTTATGTATTTTAAATTATCTTTGGTATGACAAAATATTCTTGAGCATTATTATTTGTTGAGTATTTATCATGCTCCTGGCAGTATGCAAAATCTTGGGCACAAGTGATTTGAAATACAAAGTCCTTACCCTTATAAAGCATACAATTTATTGATGGTAAAATGGGGAAGGTTAATGAAAGGAAATAGGTTATTTATTTATAGAAGTTGTTCACAAAGTGTGGTCTCGATACCAACAGTACCTTATTTATCAGAAAACTTGTTAAAAGTGCAAATTATTAAGCCCATCTCAAAGCTACAAAATCCAAAACTCTGGGTTGGGGTCTGGCATTTTCTTTTTATTTCTTTCTCTCTCTCTCTCAAAATATAGAATGCTTCACAAATTTGCATGGCATCTTTGTGCAGGGGCACTGCTAGATCTCTCAAGAGTTTTAGTGTATGTGTTGCCAAAGTGAGCACCCAGCAGTCTTTGTTTTGGCAAACCCTATGCTTGACTTTGCTGTACGCTCAAGTTTGAGAACCACTGAACTATGTTATAATAAGAGGTAAGTGTTGGGTTGTATAGGAGAACATGTAAAGAGGCTAATTCAGGCCCTGGCCGGTTGGCTCAGCCGTAGAGCGTCGGCCTGGCGTGCGGGGGACCCGGGTTCGATTCCCAGCCAGGGCACATAGGAGAAGCGCCCATTTGCTTCTCCACCCCCACCCCCTCCTTCCTCTCTGTCTCTCTCTTCCCCTCCCGCAGCCAAGGCTCCATTGGAGCAAAGATGGCCCGGGCGCTGGGGATGGCTCCTTGGCCTCTGCCCCAGGCACTAGAGTGGCTCTGGTCGCGGCAGAGCGACGCCCCGGAGGGGCAGAGCATCGCCCCCTGGTGGGCAGAGCGTCACCCCTGGTGGGCGTGCCAGGTGGATCCCGGTCCGGCGCATGCGGGAGTCTGTCTGACTGTCTCTCCCCATTTCCAGCTTCAGAAAAATACAAAAAAAAAAAAAAAAAAAAAAAAAGAGGCTAATTCACTCTCGTTGGGTAAGGAAAGTCTTTTCAACGAAGTGTGCACTGAATCATTCTGGAGGTAAGAAATAGCGGAGCTTGTTCAGAATTCAGGAGTTCAGGGAGCCTGACTGTGCATAGTAGAGGATGGGGAACTGTATACATCCCTTCCCAAATGGCAGGCCTCTGCAGACAACAATATAGTAAAAACCAACTGCTGTCAGAAGTGAGACTTAGATTTCTCACACTGGGAAGTTCTAGTCAGAATAAAGCCAGTGGGTGAAGAGGCACAGTTGGGAGTGTGAAGTTAGGGAGCCTCTGGGATCCACTGAGGTAGACATACAGGGAGTCAACAGGAAGGATACTCAGAAAACACATTTGAGTCCAAGCTAGAACTCCTCCTCAAGAAGATGGTGCCTTAGTTTGCTAGGGCTCCACAAACAGCAGTCACAGAATGGGTGACTTCAACAATAGAAATTTATTTTCTCACAGTTAGAAGGACTAGAAATATGTGATCAAGGTGTTGGTTTCTTTTAGGCTCCAGATGGCTTGCAGATGACCATCTTTGTGCTGTGTATTCATGTGGTCTTTCCTCTGTGCCTACACAGCTGAATGTCCTTTGGTGAGTCCTAATGCCCTTTTCTTACAAGAACACCATATCCTAGTCTCTACAACAATGTATGAAGTCCCCAACTCATCAGTACCTAACTGGGGTTCCTCAAAATTCCCTAGGTTAAAAAGAGATAGGTTCCACATTTAAGCCATGATGAACTCATAAGTGTGAGAAAAGAAAATGGAATGTTATTACATAAAAAGTGCACAGAGAAATTCAAACTGGTTGCCAAAGAGGAAAATTATATGCTAAAATGTCATCAGATTTGAAAATCAGAAAAGCTGATCTAATGTGTACTTTGTTGTATTTTTCTTGTGTGATTTTGTCTGAGAAACTCAGGTAACCATTCAAATATTTTTTTTTTTTTTTGGATTTTTCTGAAGTGAGAAGTGCGGCGGGGGGGGGGGGGGGGGGACAAGACAGACTCCCACATGCACCCAACCAGTATCCACCCAGCATGTCCACAAGGTGGTGATGTTTGGCCCCTCTGGGTGATTGTTCTGCTGCAATCAGAGCCATTCTAGCACCTGACACAGAGGCCATAAAACCATCCTCAGTACCCGGGCCAACTTTGCTCCAATGTAGCCTTGGCTGTGAAAGGGGAAGAGAGAGATAAAGAGAAAAGAGAGGGGGAAGGGTAGAGAAGGAAATGGGTGCTTCTCCTGTGTGCCCTGGCCGGGAATCAAACCCAGGACTCCCACAAACCTCTCAATTTTAATTTTCTTAACAATAAAGAAGTTGTGCTTATACCTACTTCACAAGAGTAAATAAGATAGTATGTAAAGAAGTATCATAAGATACAACAATTTTACTAATGTAAGTCATAAGTAGCAGGGCCAAACAAAATAAGGGTCACTTTTTTATTGAAGTTTTATAAATCAGATATTACATTAATCTTTTTACATACAAGATGCCATTTAACTACAATCTGTAAATGGAGTCATTCAAAAGTATCTGAAATAAATATTTTTAAAATCCATAAAAACAATGATTTATTAAAAAGACTACAGTTTATCTTCTTGCACAAAAATTAATTCAAAATGGATCACAGATCTAAATATAAGATCTGAAATAATAAATTACATAGAAGAAAACACAGGTACTAAACTCATGAACCTTGGCCATAGAGAACATTTTATGAATTTGACCCCAAAGGCAAGGGAAGTAAAGGCAAAGATAAATGAATGGGACTACATCAAACTAAGAAGTTTCTGCACAGCAAAAGAAACTGACTAAACAGACAGCCAACTAAATAGGAGGTGATATTTCACAACAGCTCAGATAAGGGACTGAAATATATAAAGAACTCACTAAACTCAGCAACAAACAAACAAACAATCCAATAAAATAAAGGGAAGAGGGCATGGACACTTCTTCCAAGAAGAAATACAAATGGTCAATAGATATATGAAAAGATGATCACCTTCACTAGCTATTAGAGAAATGCAAATCAAAACTACAATGAGATACCACCTCATACCTGTTAGATTGGCTATTATCAACAGGACAGGTAATAACAAGTATTGAGAGGCTGCAGAGAAAAAGAAATCCTCACTCACTGTTTGTGGGAATGTAAATTAGCACAACTATTATGGAAGGAAGTGTGATTATTCCTCAAAAATTAAGAATAGAATTACCATATGACCCAGCAATCCCTCTACTGGGTATATACCCCCCAAACTCAAAAGCATTGATACGTAAAGACACATGCATCACCATATTCATTGCAGCATTGTTTACGGTGGCCAAGATATGGAAACAACTAAAATGACCTTCAATAGAGGATTGGATAAAGAAGATGTGGTACATATATACTATGGAATACTATGCAGACATAAGAAATGGTGACATCAGATCATTTACGACAACATGGATGGACCTTGATAACATTATACTGAGTGAAAGAAGTAAATCAGAAAAATCTAAGAACAATATGATTCCATACATAAGTGGGACACAAAATTGAGACTCATGGACATAGATAAGAGGGCAGTGGTTACTAGAGGGAGGGGAAGGAAGGAGAGCGAGGGGGTTGGGGGAGCGAGAAGGGCATAAAGAGAAACAAATATGGAGTAACGGAGGATGATGTGACTTTGGGTGGTGGGTATATAACATAATTGACTGTTCAAATGATGTGGAGATGTTTTCTCTAAATCTATGTACTCTAGTTGACCAACCCTGTTAAATTTAATTGTCTAAATAAAAATAAATAAATTAAAAAAATAATGCCCCTCTCTAAGACATGGTTTGCCAACACTAGTTAGTTGGGGTTTTTTCATGTTCAGCACATGTGATTAAAATTTATCCTCAAGATCACATGACTGAAAATGTAGTATGTGGAAAGGAAGCAAACTCCATTTACCTAGAATGGTCATATCAAATAGTTCAGTAACATGGAAGTTAGGTTTTATGGAGATTAGAAAACAGATAATGAGCCCATAATGAAGAATTATAGTTACTTGGTATGGTTATGGCAGCATCTAGACCAGGGGTAGGCAACCTTTTTATACCTACCGCTCACTTTTGTATCTCTGTTAGTAGTAAACTTTTCTAACCATCCACCAGTTCCACAGTAATGGTGATTTATAAAGTAGGGAAGTAACTTTACTTTATAAAATTTATAAAGCAGAGTTACAGCAAGTTAAAGCATATAATAATAATTACTTACCAAGTACTTTATGTCAAATTTTTGCGAAGTTTGGCAGAATAAATCTTTATAAAACAACTTACTATAGTTAAATCTATCTATTTATACTTTGGTTGCTCCACTACTGCCCACCATGAAAGCTGGAACGCCTACTAGTGGGCGGTACGGACCAGGTTGACTACCACTGGTCTAGACTTTTTAATTTTTATTATTATTATTATTATTATTATTGCTATGAGATTTTTCTGGCCTGATTTTACAGAGATTGTCACTTTCTCAAGCTCATATAACAAGACAGACATAATTGGAATGAAACCCCATGTTCTTGATTCTCAATTGTTGAGAGTGAGGGGAATTGAAAAATGAGGGAAATCAAAAGAAACTTTTAGAGTGGGAAATAATGCCTAATTTGGAAAAGTATAACACTAAGCATAAATTAAGAAAAACAAGGTTGTGTTCCCAATCTCTAAAATTTTACATTCATCAAACATTCTCCTGTACCTCACACAGCTTTAAAAACTCATCTATCATTCTGATATGGACATTTTGGTAAGATTTTTTCCTACCATGAATGTGATAACCAGCAGTTCCCTGATTCTATTTACATACTAGGGTTGCAATTCCACAGGAAGGACTTCATGTTCCGATAAGTGATGGAAATAGTTATTTCATAAATCAGAAGATAACTCTGAGCCATTGCTTTGAAGTTTCACTGATGTTTTCCAACTCATTTCCTAAAGAGAAAAAACCTGCCAAGCCCTCTAAGAAGATAAACAATTTTTGGCCAGTGGAAATCCGGAGTCTGAACACAGTCATCTCATCAAATCTTTTCTACCAGAAAATCATACAAAATCATTTAGTTTTAAAAAAGAGCTTCTTCTGTCACAACCTTTTTCAACATTATGTAATTAATACATTCCCTCTTCACTGCTGAAGTAAGAATAGAATTAAAAAAGAGGGGTAACTTGTTCATCTCAACTGAAATGAACTTCTTTGACCCCTGACATCTTTTAGAAGATATTTGTTGGCATACTTCATTACCTAAAACCAGAGAAGGAAGAAGATTCTCCAACAGCAAATTCTGATTTCAGGTTAACCGACTTACCTTATCCTCTGCTACTTTTCATCAGTTTAAGTTTTCTGAGCGTGTTTGAGAATGTTGAAGAGGCATGCTCGTGATTTTCCAGGGCAGATACAAAGGTATGGTCAGCCTTCCTTTGGCCACACTTCCTCACCTAAGCTGAGACTAATTTGCTATATGGAGACACCTAATGGTAGGAGATCTCCTCATCTGTTTGCTAATGCAAAACTGTGGCCATGGAGGGGTGGCCACACCAGTGGGTTGGCATACTAAAGACAGCAAGTAGTTTGTTGGGTTTTTTTTAAAGCTAGTTATTAAATGGATTTAATTAAATATTTACTCAACCATGAGTTCTGAACACTGAAGTTTTGTAGGAAATAATAATAAAGAGGATGATATTATTAGCAATGTAAAGAAGATAACCTACTATGTACTAGGCACTGGGCACAATTGCAGATATTGAAGTTACATTTTCCACCAAACAGACCTGATTCCTGACCTTCTGGGAATTTATAGTCTACAGGTATGTAGTAGACATTTAAAAATGACGTGTGCACTTAAAGAATTACAGTTATGGTAAGTGTATTGAGAAATCCTATGGTGCTATGAGACCTTATGTTATGGGATGAATTGTGTGCCCTCAAAATTCATATATTTAAGTCTTAATACCCAGTAATTCAGAATGTGACTGTATTTAGATGTAAGGTATTTAAAAAGAAAATTTAATTAAAATTAGGGAGGGCCTTAATCCAGTATCATTGGTGTCATTATTAAAAAAGGAACTTTGAACACAGACATGCACAGAGAAAAGACAATGTGGAGCTACAAGAGGACGATGGCCATCTCCAAGCCAAGGAGAGAGGTCTCAGAAGTAGCCAACCCCATTGACATCATTCTCGAACCTGTAGCCTCCAGACTGTAAGATAATAAAAAGCACCCAGTTTGTGGCACTTTGTAATGGCCGCTCTAGCAAACTAATGGAGTGTGTAACACAGAGCCTGCTTCTAGTGAGGGATGAATAACATAAGACTTTTTGAGAATTACATCTAAATAGAGGCCCCAAAATAAGATTAAGTCTACCCAGACATCCAGGGCATTAAATGGAGTAGGGTGGAATAGGTGGAATTTCCACAGGATATGAACTGGAGCTTCAGCAATAGAAGGAACCTGAATTGTGGATAAACTGGGAAAAAAAGTCAAGAAAGTTGAACCACTGTGAAAGAGGTGGATGGCCTTTACAAAGCTATTTGGGCTGGTGCAGCTTAAAAGCAGTCAAAAGTTCACTTTTCCAACAGGAACCTTATTCCTTATTGTCCTTGTTTGTGGGTGTGCGTGCCTTATTAAATTACCAAGAGAGGTAAAGTCCTTGCTTTTTGTTCTCTCTTAAAAAAGAAAGAAAATAAGGAAGAAAGAAAGAGAGAAAGGAAAAGAAAAAGGACAGGAGAAAGGGAGGGAGGAAGGAAGGAAGAGAAGAAGGAGGGAAGAAAGGATGGAATAAAGGCAGTGGTGGAATTCAGTCAGTTTGTACCAGTTCGGAAAAATAATACCTAATTTTTTATTGACTTTGGCAAACCAGTTATTAAAATGGCACTTGTAATCAGGGTTCTCTCTAAGGTGGGTACCTGGGAAGCCTCCCAATGTAGAAATCACAAATTTACATTTCTTACTCTTTTTTTAATGTTCATCTGCACAAAAGCATATTCTAAGCACCTACCTCTAAAGGAATGGGGTCCTACTCCTAAAGTGAAGAGATGGTTAAGGATAAATCACACAGCCGATGATGCTTGGATAAAAGCTAAGAAAATTGCAAGTGAGGATGCCAACTAAGAAGCAATATGGAGCCTAACAAGAATAGAGTGTTGGACTGGGATGCGGAGGACCCAGGATCGAAACCCTAAGGTCGCCAGCTTGAGTGCAGGCTCATCTGGTTTGAGCAATGCTCATCAGGTTGAGCCCTAGGTCTCTGGCTTGAGCAAGGGGTTGCTCGGTCTGCTGTAGCCCCCAGGTCAAGGCATATATGAGAAAGCAATCAATGAACAACTAAGGTGCCGCAACAAAGAATTGATGCTTCTCACCTCTCTCCCTTCCTGCCTATCTGTCCCTCTCTTTGTCTTTCTCTGTCAAAAAAAAAAAAAAAAAAAAAAAAAAAGAAGCAATATGGAAATATCTTAAATAACAGTTATATTGTTTTTGTCAGGTATATTTAATATTTGTTCATTAATATTTTAAAACTCTTACAACAATCTGGTTTTATGTACCACTTTTATTGTTCTTATTTAAGTATTAAATGCTTAAAATAATAAATTGCCTTTTGGTATATCATTTTTTTTATACTTAAAATGGTCATTAGGGCAGAGAACTGGTTGTTAAATTATTTGAATCTCACTACTGAATAAAGGAGAAAGAAAAATGAAAAGAAAGAGTAAAAATTTGATTTATTTATAGATATTCTTATATGGTTGGCAACTTTTGAATAACTGAGTGAGCACATAATTTTAGTTATAAATAGTTGGAGTGCATTAATATTACTTATCCAAGAAATTTTAACATCAGAATCAGAATCCAGAAATCCTAGGCCTTGTTTGAAAGTGTATATTTATCGACACCTAGTGGCAGGATTCTAAATTGTGCTAGCATAGTCTTGAAAAATAAATTGGTTATAATACAATTCTCACATGTTCTGAATGAATGCATTTATTCTATACTATTCATTGAATTCATATTACTATATGTATCCAGAATTGTTTTTGTGAGAAACTCAATTAAACTGAGCTCTATATTCTGATTTAACACATAGGCATAAAAAATTCAATTATCAGTAGATATCATTTATTGAGAGCTTACTACATACTAAGCAGTGGGCAAAGAAGTTTTTTTACATTATCTCATTTACATTTGACAGCCAAATTCTAAGGTCTTACCCTTTTCCTCAAATGAGGAAACTAACACTCAGAGAGGTCAGATAACTTGCCCAAACTCAGAAAGCTAATTGAAGCATGCAGTTGATCCTAACTTTGCTGATTGGCATTTTCATGTCATTTTACTGTGTTACACAGTATCCTAAATAACTCATTTATACATTCATTAATGTAACACATATGGGCCTGTTTAGTTTATATATTTATTTAAGACATATGTATGTGTTTGCATGTGTGTAAAATCTCCTATGATTTCCCAGAGACAATATTGTTAGATGAGAACTCATACACTTATTTAAAAAATATTTATTGGGAAGGACTCTTCAACCAAGGAACACTGAAGAATCCACACCGAGACTGATAGGAAAAGTGGAAACGCGGAGAGGGCTGCCCAGCTCCCCAGAGCGAACGGCAGCAGGGAGAGACTCGCATGGAAGGAAGGGAGTTTAGCAAAGGGGAAAGGGTCCTGAGCCCCAGGAACAAAGCCCCAGCCTGCAGCCCCAGAGCCCAGAAGAGGTGTAAGGACAGTATTTAGCTGGAAACAAGTCAGGATACTGTTTGTGAGAAAGAGTCTGATGTCTCAGACCTAGGATCCTTCTTAAAGGGACCGCGCAGAACATCTCTCTCACAACCACTCACCCAGGGCTCCTGGGGACAGGGAGAGAGGAGAGAACCAGAGTAACAGGAAGAGAATGTAATCTAGGAGTCACAGGGAGAAAAATTTTGGGAGATAGCCACCCTAACCCCTGGGACGAGTCACTCCCCAAAGCTGAAGTGAATATTTCCCCCAGAAACAGCAATACCAGCAAAGGGAAGCAGGAGAGCAGTCAAACGAGTTCCCCCATGGATCTCAGAGCAGAGTCGCATAGAAGAAGGTAGCTTTTGGGTCTAAGGTAGTGAGTCTTAGGGTCTGAGGTGCAACGCCCCCACCCATGCGGCTGAGGGCGCGCCGGAGGGCAGGCGGCAGCAGGAGACAAAAGCACGGTTCTGCTGGCAGGGGCAGAAGCCAACTGGCCACCACTGGGCTCAGGTGTGAACTCAATCTTGCCCGGCTGGGGAGAAGAGTGCGTGCAAAAGCAGTCAAGTTTAGCTGCCGGCAGCCTGTAATCCAGCCTGCAGGAGAAAGGCGGGGACCCTGGAAAGGGTGGAGACCAGCCCCGGAGCAAGGGCAGAGGAGCACAGCCTTGCCCCGCCCGTGCAACCCAGGCTTGCTGTCTGACTTGGTAGCCAGCTCCTCCCTCAGGGGTGGAGCCAAAAGCCCAGAAGAGGTAGAGTTCCGCTACTGAGCTGAGCTTGGGCACGCAGTCCTGCCTGGCGGTAGAGCCAAGGCTAGCAGCCATACCTCGAGTGGGCTCCTCCTGAAAGGGCAGGGCAAAAGCCTGGAAACAGGCAGAGACCCGCAGCTGAGCAAAGGTGCTCGCCAGTGCCCTCAGGACCGAACATAATGTCACATACGGGACGGGACAAAGACCAAGGCCACCAACGCTTGTGCACCTGAGCACGTGATCACAGCCACTCCCGTGAAGAGAAAATGCGGAGGCAGAGAAATATAACACAAATAAACCAAGAGAAATCCCCAGAAAAGGACCTAAGTGAATCAGATATAACCAAATTACCAGGTGCAGAGTTAAAAATAATGATTGTTAGGATGCTCAAAGATATTAGAACAACCATAGATGGCCATTACGAAAACCTAAATAAAGAGATAACAAATATAAAAAAGGACATTGAAATAATAAAAAAGAATCAGTCAGAAATGACAAATACAATATCTGAAATAAAGAATACAATGGAAGGAATTAAAAGCAGGATGGATGAAGCAGAGAATCGAATCAGTGAGTTAGAGGACACAATAAATAAAGGCATGGAAGCAGAGCAGAAAAAAGAAAAGAGATTCAAAAAGTCTGAGGAAACTCTAAGAGAGCTCTGTGACAACATGAAGAGAAATAACATCCGCATCATAGGAGTTCCTGAAGAAGAGGAGAAAGAACAAGGGATAGAGACTTTGTTCAAACATATTATAACAGAAAACTTCCCACAATTAAGGCAGGAAAACATTTCACATGTTCAGGAAGCACAGAGAACTCCATTAAGGAGAAACCCAAAGAAACCAAAACCAAGACACATCATAATTAAAATACCAAAGCTAAATGATAAAGAGAAAATATTAAAAGCTGCTAGAGAAAAAAAGACTATCACCTACAAAGAAACCCCCATAAGGATGACTTCTGACTTCTCAACAGAAACACTTGAGGCCAGAAGGGAATGGCAAGAAATATTCAAAGTAATGCAGAACAAGAACCTACAACCAAGACTACTTTATCCAGCAAGGCTATCATTTAAAATTGAAGGAGAAATAAAAAGCTTTACAGACAAAAAAAACTCAAGGAATTCACTGCAACCAAACCAAGGCTGCAAGAAATGCTAAGGGACCTGTTGTAAACAGATCAAAGGAAAAAAAGAATATAGCAAAAGAGGAATACAGTTTTAAAGAAAAAAAATGGCAATAAACAATTACATATCAGTAATAACCTTAAATGTTAATGGATTAAATGATCCAATCAAGAGACATAGGGTAGCTGCGTGGATAAGAAAACAGGACCCATACATATGCTGTCTACAAGAGACACACCTTAAATGAAAAGATGCACACAGACTGAAGATAAAAGGATGGAAAAAATGTTTCACGCAAATGGAAATGAAAAAAAAGCTGGGTAGCAACACTTATATCAGACAAAATGGACTTTCAAACAAAGACCATATTTAGAGATAAAGAAGGTCACTACATAATGATAAAAGGAGCAATCCAAAAGGAAGATATAACCATTATAAATATCTACGCACCAAATATAGGAGCACCTAAATATATAAAGCAGGCTTTGATGGACTTAAAGGGCGAGATCAACTTTAAGCAATACTATAATAGTAGGGGATTTCAATACCCCATTAACATCATTAGATAGATCCTCAAGAAAGAAAATTAACAAAGAAACAGCAGACTTAAAGGACATATTAGATCAACTCGATTTAATAGATATCTTCAGAATCTTTCACCCTAAAACAGCAGAATATACATTCTTTTCAAGCGCTCATGGTACATTCTCTAGAAAAGACCACATGTTAGGGCACAAAAGCGGTCTCAACAAATTTAAGAAGATTGAAATCATATCGAGCACTTTCTCTGATCACAATGGCATTAAACTAGAAATCAACCACAATAGAAAAATTGAAAAACATTCAAACATTTGGAAACTAAATAGCATGTTATTAAATAACGAATGGGTTAACATTGAGATCAAAGAAGAAATAAAAAAATTCCTAGAAACAAATGATAATGAGCATACATCAACTCAAAATTTATGGGACACAGCAAAAGCAGTCCTGAGAGGGAAGTTTATAGCATTACAAGCATACCTCAAGAAGCTAGAAAAAGCTCAAATAAACAACTTAACCCTGCATCTAAAAGAACTAGAAAAAGAACAGCAAGTAAAGCCCAGAGCTAGTAGAAGGAAGGAAATAATAAAGATCAGAGCAGAAATACATGACATAGAGGCTAAAGAAACAATACAGAGGATCAATGAAACCAGGAGCTGGTTCTTTGAGAAGGTAAACAAGATCGATGAACCTTTAACCAGACTCACCAAGAAAAAAAAAGAGAACTCAAATAAATAAAATTAGAAACGAGAGTGGAGAAATAACAACTGACACAACAGAAATACAAAATATTGTAAGAAAATACTATGAAGAACTGTACGCCAAAAAACTAGACAACCTAGATGAAATGGACAAATTCCTTGAATCATATAATCTTTCAAAAATCAATCTGGAAGAATCAGAAAACCTAAACAGACCAATCACAACAAATGAGATGGAAACAGCTATCAAAAAACTCCCAAAAAAGAAAAGTCCTGGGACTGATGGCTTCACAAGTGAATTCTTCCAAATATTCAAAGAAGAACTAACTTCTATCCTTCTCAAGCTATTTCAAAAAATTCAAGAGGAAGGAAGACTTCCAAACTCCTTTGATGAGGTGAGCATAATTCTGATTCCAAAACCAGGCAAAGACAACACAAAAAAAGAAAATTATAAGCCAATATCCCTGATGAACTTAGATGCAAAAATCCTCAACAAAATATTAGCAAACCGGATCCAGCAATATATGAAAAAAATCATACACCATGATCAAGTGGGATTTATTCTTGGGAGGCAAGGCTGTTACAATATTTGCAAATCAATGTGATTCATCACATAAACAAAAGAAAGGAGAAAAACCACATGATAATTTCAATAGATGCAGAAAAAGCATTTGATAAAATCCAGCACCCATTCATGATCAAAACTCTCAGCAAAGTGGGAATACAGGGAACATACCTCAATATGATAAAGGCCATCTATGACAAACCCACAGCCAACATCATACTCAATGGGCAAAAATTAAAAACAATCTCCTTAAGATCAAGAAGGGGGTGCCCAACAAGGCAGGGGTGCCCCCTTTCACCACTTTTATTCAACATAGTTCTGGAAGTCCTAGCCACAGCAATCAGACAAGAAAAAGAAATAAATGGCATCCGAATTGGAAAAGAAGAAGTAAAACTATCATTATTTGCAGATGATATGATATTGTATATAGAAAACCCTAAAGTCTCAGTCAAAAAACTACTAGACCTGATAAGTGAATTCGGCAAGGTGGCAGGATATAAAATCAATACTCAGAAATCAGAGGCATTTTTATACACTAATAATGAACTGTCAGAAAGAGAAATCAAGGAATCAATCCCCTTTACCATTGCAACCAAAAAAATAAAGTACCTAGGAATAAATCTAACCAAGGAGATTAAAGACTTGTACTCGGAAAATTATAAACCATTGATAAAAGAAATCAAGGAAGATTTGAATAAGTGGAGGCATATACCGTGCTCATGGTTAGGAAGAATAAACATCATTAAAAGGTCTATATTACCCAAAGCAATTTATAAATTCAATGCAATACCGATTAAAATACCAATGACTTACTTCAAAGATATAGAACACATATTCTAAAAATTTATATGGAACCAAAAGGGAACACGAATAGCCTCAGCAATCTTGAAAAGGAAGAATAAAGCGGGAGGTATCACACTTCCGAATATCAAGTTATATTATAAGGCCATTGTACTCAAAACAGCATGGTACTGGCATAAGAACAGGTACATAGATCAATGGAACAGAATAGAGAACCCAGAAATAAACCCACAGCTCTATGGACAACTGATATTTGACAAAGGAGGTAAGACAATACAATGGAGTAAAGACAGCCTCTTCAACAAATGGTGTTGGGAAAATTGGACAGCTACCTGCAAAAAAATGAAACTAGACCACCAACTTACACACTCACAAAAATAAACTCAAAATGGATAAAAGACTTAAATGTGAGCCATGAAACCATAATCATCTTAGAGGAAAACATAGGCAGTAAGCTCTCTGACATCATTCGCAGCAATATATTTGCTGATTTGTCTCCACAGGCAAGTGAAATAAAAGACAGAATAAACAAATGGGGCTTTATCAAACTAAAAAGCTTCTGCACATCTAAAGACAATAAGAACAGAATAAAAAGACAAACTACACAATGGGAGAATATATTTGACATTGCGTCTGATAAGGGGTTAATAACCAAAATTTATAAAGAACTTGTAAAACTTAATACCAGGAAAACAAACAATCCAATCCAAAAATGGGCAAAAGAAATGAATAGACACTTCTCCAAAGAGGACACACAGATGGCCAATAGGCATATGAAAAAATGTTCAACATCACTAATGATTAGAGAAATGCAAATTAAAACCACAATGAGATATCACCTCACACCAGACAGAATGGCGCTCATCAATAAAACAACACAGAATATGTGCTGGCGAGGATGTGGAGAAAAGGGAACCCTCCTGCACTGCTGGTGGGAATGCAGACTGGTGAAGCCACTGTGGAAAACAGTATGGAGATTCCTCAAGAAATTAAAAATCGAACTGCCTTTTGACCCAGCTATACCACTGTTAGGAATATACCCCAAGAACACCATAGCACTGTTTGAAAAGAAGAAATGCACCCCCATGTTTATGTCAGCATTGTTCACAATAGCAAAGATCTGGAAACAGCCCAAGTGTCCATCAGAGGATGAGTGGATTAAAAAACTTTGGTATATATATACTATGGAATACTACTCAGCCATAAGAAATGATGACATAGGATCTTTTACAACAACATGGATGGGCCTTGATAACATTATACTGAGCAAAAGAAGTAAATCAGAAAAAACTAAGAACTATATGATTCCATACATAGGTGGGACATAAAGATGAGACTCAGAGACATGGACAACAGTGTTGGGGTTACAGGGTGGGGGGAGGAGAGGGAGCGGGTTGGGGGAGGGGAAGGGCACAAAGATCATGGCTTTTCAGCATTTGCCATATTCCCCCTTTAATCTATAGACAGACAGCAAATATTTACTTATGGTGTTTCCACTATAAAGACTGCTGCCTTAGGAACAACTGCTGATGAACTATTTCAGCAGTTTCTCCTTCTTCAAAGACATATATGTCAACATAAAGCTCCATGTTTCATTAGGACATACTCAAGTTCACTCCATGCTCCCTGGAGCTTTAGCACAAGGGAATGCCCTTTTTTCTTTTTTCTTTTTTTCTTTTTGTTGTATTTTTTCTTTTATTTATTTATTTTTTGTATTTTTCTGAAGATGGAAATGGGGAGGCAATCAGACAGACTCCCGCATGCGTCTGACCGGGATCCACCTGGCATGCCTACCAGGGGGGAATGCTCTGCCCATCTGGGGTGTTGCTCTGTTGCAACCAGAGCCATTCTAGCGACTGAGGCAGAGGCCATGGGGCCATCCTTAGTGCCCGGGTTGGCTTTGCTCCAGTGGAGCCTTGGCTGCGGGAGGGGAACAGAGAGGGGGAGGGGTGGAGAAGAAGATGGGCGCTTCTTCTGTGTGCTCTGACTGGGAATCGAACCCAGGAATCCTGCACACCAGGGCAATGCTCTACCACTGAGCCAACAGGCCAGGGCCTAGGAATGCCCTTGTTGATCAAGCTACCCAAAAGAAAATTATATGGAGCAACCATGACAGACTGAGCAAGTCAGCCTCATACTATTCATCACCAGAACGCTGCAGCCCGGTGTAAACAGTTTCAACTTTCTCGGGAAGCAGCACGGCAGATTGGGAAATGCTGTCCAAGGGGTCCTATACTGCCCTTCCTTTGGAGTTAACCCTCAAGGACCCCTACCAGGACAACTTTGGCAGATGCATGTTACTCATATACCTTCACTTGGCAAACAGTCATATGTCCACATTACAGTGGATACATATTATGGATCTATAGTAACCTCTGTCAGAACAGGAGAGGCTGCTAAGCATGTTATAGCTCATTGTCTGTATGCATTGTTCTATTATTGGATTTCCTAAACTGGCTAAACTTAAAATGCTCCTGCATATGGAACAAAAGCATTTACTGTATTTTGTCATGCTTACAATCTTTAAAGTTAAGGTATTAAAGTGTACTCAGCAAACATTTTAAGGTCAATTAAAAAAATTTTTAAAGGGGGTAGTCATATCCTGGAACTCCTACGGGTCTACCATATCATGCTTCTTACTTAAAAAAAAAAATTTACATTTCTTTTGAATGCTGATGAACAAGAGACACCAAATCTTTTTTGCCTGCAAACTACTACCTTCTTTATTAGATCCAGCTAATAACACTGTTTTGTCTTTTTCCAAATAGCTCCAGATATATGGAAAATATTTATATAGGCAGATGGGAATCCTCAAACACCTCAGTGAGATCTTCTGAGCATGGCTTTTAAGATACCTAGAGGCAGAAAAAGCCCAATAGAGATCAGGGGAACTACCAGCTTTTAGGATACACCCTTAAAGGCTCCAAAGCCCCAAAGGGGTCTCATAGGATGCCATCTGGGTCCTGCTTCAATAGTAGAAAGGAAGGTCATTGAGCTAAAGCCTGCCAGGCTTACATGCCTCTTCTGTGAGGAAATAGGGACACTGGAAGGTAGACTTCCCCCTCACTCCTCTAAGGGAGGGTTCAGTCTCTTCCAGCCCTGCTCCAGCCACCTATGACCTAACCTTGCCCAGAATGCTGGGGTTTGCCACTGAAGGTGCCCAGGGCCATCAGCCCCATCTCTGACACTGTGGACGAGCCTAGGATATTTCTTCCAAGAAGCAGGTAAACTGATCTCATTTGTACAAGGGCCACTTAACTATGTTTTGCCTGAATAGTCATGTTTTTTATTCTTCCCTCAAAGATCTCTGTTGTGGGTGTTGATAGTCCTATTTTCTGCTGCTTTGCTTAATATATAGTGTCTCCTTTATCCCTCCTACCTCAATGCCCCACTCATATTTCAGGCTGGGACCTACTCCTAATTTAGAGCTCTCTTTCCCCCTTTTGCCAACTTCTATTATGAATCTACCTTTGCCACCCAGCTTAGTGTATCCTAAGGTTCTCTTGACCATGCCACAGTCGCAGAGCTCCAGGGAAAAGCAACCTGGTCTCATCTCTCCAGGCAGAGGAGGACAGAAGCTCCATATCCACGCATGCTGCAAATGGCTTTTCCAGTCTACCTGAATAATTACCAGCTAGAAGCAGCGGTCATTGGGACTTGGACATGAGCTGCAAAGTATAGAATGGTGACAACAATTCCAGTGCCATGAGGACTTTTTCTGGATGTGGACTTTTCTTGGACTCCTGCTCCCTGTGACAGCTCCTAACAGACTGAACTGTGGTTGGGTTGCATTTTTCAGGAATTTGGCATGGTGATGGGGTCAACTTGGACTTGGTGAACATGTTAAGGACACTACCCTTTTATGGATTCTTGCTGTATTGGCCAAGAGTTTGCCTAAAGGCTTTTAATCACTGTAAAAAAAAAGAGAAGACTGGATAAAGAAGATGGGGCACATATACACCATGGTATACTATTCAACTAGAAGAAATGATGACATTGGATCACTTACAGCAGAATGGTGGAATCTTGATAACATTATGCGGAGTGAAATAAGTGAATCAGAAAAAAAACAAGAACTGCAGGATTCCATACATTGGTGGGACATAAAAATGAGACTAAGAGACATGGACAGGAGTGGGGTGGTTATGGGGGATGGGGGGAGGGAAGGAGGGGGAGGGGGAGGGGTACAAAGAAAACTGGATAGAGGGTGATGGAGGATGATCTCTCTTTGGGTGATGGGTATGCAACAGAACTAAATGACAAGATAACCTGGAAATGTTTTCTCTGAATATATGTACCCTGATTTATTGATGTTACCCCATTAAAATAAAATTTTATTTATTAAAAAAAATAATAAAAAAATATTTATTGGGAACCTGCTATGTGCTATGCATTATGTGGAGTGCTGATGATACAATAGTTGTGAAAAATCTATGATCCTTGTTTTCAGTGAGTTTAGAACCAATAGAACAGAGGAACATCAATCAGATAATCACACTAATAATAATTTATGCACAATTACAGTCTGGGATTTACATTTTTAGAAATGACAGCTCAAGTGTCCATATACATAAGACTAACTGCTCCTAAGATTTTAAGCCTGACCAGGCGGTGGCGCAGTGGATAGAGCATTGGACTGGGATGCGAAAGACCCGGGTTCGAGACCCCGAGGTCGCCAGCTTGAGCGCGGACTCATCTGGTTTGAGCAAAGCTCACCAGCTTGGACCCAAGGTTGCTGGCTTGAGCAAGGGGTCACTCAGTCTGCTGTAGCCCCATGGGCAAGGCACTTATGAGAAAGCAATCAATGAACAACTAAGGTGTCGCAATGAAAAACTGATGATCGATGCTTCTCATCTCTCTCCATTCCTGTCTGCTGTCTGTCCCTATCTTTCCCTCTCTCTGACTCTCTTTATCTCTATTAAAAAAAAAAAGATTTTAAAAACGTTTCTCCAATGAGGTGCTCCACTCCAGCTGAGAACTGAAGGATGAGTATACCTGAAACATGCGTGTGTTCAGTGGGGGGGGGGGGGGGCAGGGGCAAGCAGGCAGGTGAAAAGTGTTTTGGACAGCAGAGCAGCTATGTGGCAGAGGGGAGAACTGCATAGCCATGGCAGAAAGAAGTAGCGTGGGGTCAGATGTGACTGGGTAAATAGAGAAGTAGGTAGATAAGGGGAAGGTACTCTGCAGCCTTGCCTACGAAGCAATGTACCTTCAGCAATGTCCTGGCATGGAAACTCTCCAGTTGTACCTAGTTATTGAAATGGGAACCCCTTCCCCAATGCAGGGAGAAAAGAAAGTTAGTACAAACCCAGGGCAACCTCTGTGTATGGTCCTTCCTGGAGGTGCGGCTGGCAGTTGGCCACATGCTGACTCAGTTCCTCTACAACCTCTGGGTTGTAGAGGACTTTCATGGGTGGCTCTATTCCAAGGCACATTTTATTCTTGTCCATGTGGCCCCTTTATACCTGATTCTCTAGACAGAGCCTCGTCACTTCTCTTATCTTTACCCTCTTTGTCTTTCTTCTTTAACTCTCCAGGGTATTTTTTAAGTACTTCCCCAAAGCTAATAGAAAATAAAAGCTAGGTGCCTTTACGTTAAAAAGATAGCTTTTCGGTCCTCGCCGGTTTGCTCAGTGGTAGAGCGTTGGCCTGGCATGCAGGAGTCCCGGGTTTGATTCCCAGCTAGGGCACACAGAAGCGCCCATATGCTTCTCCACCCCTACCCCTCTCCTTCCTCTCTGTCTCTCTCTTCCCCTCCCGCAGCCAAGGCTCCATTGGAGCAAAGTTGGCTTGGGCCCTGAGGATGGATCTATGGCCTCTGCCTCAGGCGCTAGAATGGCTCTGGTTGCAACAGAGCAACGCCCCAGATCGGCAGAGCATTGCCCCCTGGTGGGCATGCTGGGTGGATCCCGATCAGGCGCATGCAGGGGTCTGTCTGACTGCCTCCCCGTTTCCAACTTCAGAAAAAAAAAAAGACAGCTTTTCTTCTCTCTCTCTTTCTGGTCACATTATTCTCCAGATACATGGTGTGCAGCTGCAAATCCAGAGAAGAGAGAAGCATAAACAAGAATTACTAAGAAAAAGAAACAAAACAGGTATTGTGAGGTATCTCAAATATCTCTCCATATCTCCCAGAAAAATTACACCCCTGCAAAATAATATGCAATTCTATAGATTTTCAGGTTTCATAGAAAGGGTCTTGAATTGGTTTCTCCAGGACAATATCTTTCCCTCAGAGCAACGTAAGACAGTGTCAAACGAGTTTCTCCACAAGTTCTCTTAGAGTCAGGTGAAAGACCTTGCCTGCTCTCTCTAGGGATGGTTGCTGTCAAGGAAAGAAATCCCAACTCCAAACAAATGTTTGAAGAGCTTATGTGAGCCAAGGACTGAAGGCCAGACCCAGAAGCAAAATCTCAAAGGATTGAAAAAATGACCCCAGGAAGAACAGTTTTACAGTTTATTTTATACATTGGAATCAAAGGAGAACATGCAAAGAAGTAACATGAAATCCATTGGTGGTAGTTTAAGGCAGTGGTCCCCATCTTTTTTTGGGCCACGGACAGGTTTAATGTCAGAAAATATTTTCACAGACCGGCCTTTAGGGTGGGGCGGGTAAATGTACAAAATAAAATTATGTGACTGGTATGAAAACTGTGGTATTTTTAAATATAATTGTCGAACTTACAAGACAAGCATCAAGAGTGAGTCTTAGACGGATGTAACAGAGGGAATCTGGTCATTTTTAAAAAATAAAACATCATTCAGACTTAAATATAAATAAAACTGAAATAATGTAAGTTATTTATTCTTTCTCTGCGGACCAGTACCAAATGACCCACGGACCGGTACTGGTCCGTAGCCTGGGAGTTGGGGACCACTGGTTTAAGGGATGGAAAGTCAAATATATAAAAAATGAAATGGGAATATACATATTCCTTTTACACTGGTAGGTGCAGAATATTTAATACTTAACATATGTAGTTAACAGAGGTATGGAGATAAAAGATGACAATTAGGAATGTTGGGCTTGATCCATGCCAGTGCTGAAGGGCTTATCTCCAGAGCGCTGAGGAGAAGATCATTCTGACATTTTAAATGTGTTACCCTATATGCACAAAAAAACCTAGATGCACAACAACAATGGAGAGGACTTGCTGAAGTGGAAGAGTAATCTGTCATATAGGCCTTTGGACATGACCTCCCATTATAACCATTCAGGAATTTTTATAATCAGAACACCTCAGGTGGTTACCTTTAGTTATTGAGCTTGTCAAACCTGCCAGGTAGCGCCTTTTATTGTTCACATTGTTTATTTCCCCAGACCTGTTGCAATGGTAGAAAGCCCTCTCCCAGAGCTTGTTTTCCTCATTCTGTTGGTCTCAGTATCCCCTGCTTTGTCTCACTGGAGCTTCTGCTGTGGGGTTGAGGTCTTGCCATAGGCAAGCTCATGGCACCCCTTTACAGATTACTCCCCCATTCCCTTACCTCACTCAGTTTGATCATTCCTGGGTGCATTATAGTCAAAGTTTCCTGAGTTCTCCCTAGAAAGTGGTATACCTCTTTGTTCAACTCTCTCAGTGAGACTAGTTTTCTTCTAAATCTTCCTGTACATGAAAATCTACTGCCACCCTGGTCCAGTTCCTTAACTTGATCAGATGTACTTTCCTCTTAAACCTTGACTCTCCCATTACAACCGAGGAAGGGCATGGGATTCCCTTCAGCAGCTCTTCTTCTTCGATCCAGAAGTCCTCGGTGGATCAATGCTTCATTCTTTCCTTGTAGGACCTGATACTGAACCCAGACATCATCACATTGACTATTGTGGTGTGCCATGTCAGAGCTTAGAAAGTTCAATTTCTGGAACACGTTTTTAAACCAAACTGAACACTGAAAACATGCCCACGCATTACTTCTCTGTCTTAAACTGAAACATAAATCAGAAGTAAACCAGAGTCTTCTTGAATGATAAAAATAAGACAATTTAGTGACATCGTTCTTGGTATGATTACGGGAATACACGAAGAAAGTCAGGTGTCAAGGGGTAAGTGACTACTCATCTGGTAGAATTTGCTTTTAACAATTGACATTCCATCATTGAAAGTTCCCAGCTCTCTGGTTCTAGGGGTTAGAGATATGTGCACAACTATCTCTTCTTTTGGTAGTGAATAGGTTCCAGGCCAGGTAAAGACTAAGAACAAAATCTTCAACTGAATATGAAAGCATGAAATTTGTATTGAAGGTGATTAAACTTTGAGAAATTTTGGCCTGAATTTTTTTTTAAAGAGGACGTTGAAAGGCAACTGTAAAAAAAAAAATTATAATTATTGATTTGAGAGAGAGAGAAAGGGAGGGAAAGAGAGAGAAACTTTGATCTGTTCCTGTATGTGCCCTCACAGGGGATTGAACACACAACCTTTGACATCAGAACAATGCTCTAATCCAGGGGTAGTCAACCTTTTTATACCTACCACCCACTTTTGTATCTCTGTTAGTAGTGAAATTTTCTAACTGCCTACCGGTTCCACAGTAATGGTGATTTATAAAGTAGGGAAGTAACTTTACTTTATAAAATTTATAAGGCAGAGTTACAGCAAGTTAAAGCATATAATAATAATTACTTACCAAGTACTTTATGTCGGATTTTTGCCAAGTTTGGCAGAATAAATCTTTATAAAACAACTTATTATAGTTAAATCTTTCTTTTTATTTATACTTTGGTTGCTCTGCTATTGTCCACCATGAAAGATGGAATGCCCACTAGTGGGCGGTAGGGACCAGGTTGGCTACCACTGCTTTAATCAACCAAGCTATCTAGCCAAGGCTGGGAAAAATATTTTGACCTAGATTTACCTAAAGCTCTCTTCCTAGATGGATTACTAAAACCAGGAGGTAGTATTTATAGCTTTTTTTTTTTTTTTACTTTTCTTATCCTAAATCTTGAACTTCTTGTTTTTTACAACAATAAATACCTTTATTACATGAGCAAAGATAGGAAGGAGAAGGATCTACTACCTTTCCCGACCTTGATTTTCTTCAGCTGGAACCCCAGCACCTTGCCTTCTATCACACGATGGTCTGCTCCGCCACAGGGGGCTGGTCCTGAAGCAATGCCTGCAAGACGCTTGCCCTGCTGGGACTGCTCCTCTAAAAGACTGCTGATTTTGTCATTCTATTTTCTTTCATCATATTTCTTTTAAATTTACTTTGATTTATCTTTGTTTAAAATCTCTTCCTCACCCCTGGCTGGCTGGCTGGCTCAGTAGTAGAGCCTCGGCCAGTGTGTGGATATCCCGGGTTCAATTCCTCCTGATCAGGGCCTACAGGAGCAGTGACCATCTGCTTCTCCATCCCTTTGCCTCTCGCTTCACTCTCTATCTCTCTCTTCTCCTCCCACAGCCATGGCTTGATTGGAATGAGCTGGCCCCTGGCACAGAGGATGACTCCATGGCTTCCACTTCAGGTGCTAGAATGGCTCTGGTTGCAGCAGAGCAATGCCCCAGATGGGCAGAGCATTGCTCCCTATTAGGCTTTCCAGTGGTTTCTGGTCAGGGTGCCTGCAGGAGTGCTCTGTCTCCCCTCCTCTCACTGAATTAAAATAATAATAATAATAATAATTAATAATAATAATAATAAAAATAAGGCCTGACCTGTGGTGGCGCAGTGGATAAAGCGTCGACCTGGTAATGCTGAGGTCGCCGGTTCGAAACCCTGGGCTTGCCTGGTCAAGGCACATGTGGGAGTTGATGCTTCCAGCTCCTCCCCTCTTCTCTCTCTCTGTCTCTCTCTCCTCTCTAAAATGAATAAATAAAATTTAAAAAATAAATAAATAAAAATAAATAAAAACTCTTCCTCAAGAGTCAGGTTGGTCCCCTTCTTGCAGTCCAGGTGCAGTGCTGTCAATGAGCACAACGCAGGTCTTTACTAGGGTCTTGATGAGGACCAGTTTGTTGTTGGGTGCACTGAAGACAACATCAATAATCCCTGTTTTGAACATTTAACTCTCAGAGCCTCAGAAGAATTTGCCCACGTCCAACCCAAGGCACAGTACTTCTTGTGCCTCCCAGCGCATGGGCTGTGTATATATATGCAGCTGCGGCCAGACGTGTTGGCAGCAGAGCATCCCGGCTCATACTTTTGCTTCTCATGCTGGGACTTTCTCTTGCCCCCGGTCCTGCGGCTCTTGTCCCATTTGTCTCAAGAGATGTTCATGGCTCAGTGCTGGCTGGAAAGCATCTTGAACTTCCAAATGAGGCGGTCCACTAATGACTTCTGAATTGTTCTAGACTTCAGAGAAAAATTTAAGCTCTTGGTGCCTCATCTGACTCTTCTGCCCTCTCCTGTGTCATCTCCATCAGTTCGTTGTCCACTCATGTGACACTTTCTCTCTCATTTCCCAATCCTGGGAGGGCAAGTTTGGCTAGTTTTTCCCTGAAGATCTATTGTCTACTCATTTCTGAGCACCAAACTAATGTGAATCAGTAATGTTCCCAGCTAACAGACTAAATTTCTTAGCATCCCTTCCAGCCAGGTATAGATAAGTGAGTACACTATGGCCAGTAGTAGAAGTAGAAGTTTTTAGTAAGGATTTTCAGGGAAGCTTCTTTAAAACCTTTTATGCTGCTAAGAAAAATCTGATATTCCTTCCTATCTTTTTTCTTTTTACATTAGAATGTAGATGCTCTGTGTGGGCGTCTAGTAGCTCTATTGGGCAAGAGGTGACCTTGAGGGCAGAAGCCACATGTGTATAAGATACTGAAACAGAAAGAGAGGGGAAAATTCTGTAGGGATAACTTAGCAGCCTTGGACTTTATATCTCCGGATTTATTTTACATGAGGAAGAGTTAAGTTTCTTCCTTGGTTGACAGCTCATATTTCTAGTATCTGTTTCAAGCCACCAGCACAGTTCATCCCTTATATACTGAGAGGGTGGAAAGGGATCTAACTCAGTATAGGTGATATTCGCCTCCACGGATATGGGGGAAGGCACCTCAAGCTTTTGCTTACAGAACTATTGAGGGTCAATTTTCACTTTCAGAAATATATTCTGTCCCTTGGGAATGCTAGATTTTCCTGACTTCCTCCCTGGGAATAAATGTATTCTCCTGAATATGGTGTCTGCAGGAAGGTGTCCCTGAATTTCTATATTATGTACTAGAATTTTATAGCTTGCCACAAGATATGTCCACCATTGCCATTTGGAATCTAATTAAGAATTGCTATATATTTATGCATTTGAATTGTTATTTTGCTATAATTCAAAAGGTATCCCACATGCTTTTCTGTGATTGAAAGTTTTTGGCCAGGAATGTTAACTTGAAAAGAAGACAGTATGTCTGACATTTGAGAAAAATCCCAAATAGTGAAAGCTATTGGCATGCCCATGCTCTCCCTTGGACTGAAAGTTAGCATCTCAACGGCATCATAGAATCAATGAAGGACTAGACAGGGGATTCAGGGGAGGTGGCTAGAAAGTAGGAATCAGCTCCATTTGTACTTGACCTTTTTTCTTCCTTAAACTGAATGTCCCAGCTTTGTTCTAATAACTGAGAAAGTCAGTGAGATCTTCTTTAGGAGCCACAAAATACAAAGAAAGCAATGTATCCTTTGATTTAGGGATCCCCCACATTAGTGATTATTGATACTTAATCAGATGGAGTGATTTCTCCTTGTTGGGACACTATGTGCCCAAACTGACAACTTCAAACCTTCAATTCCAACACAGTAGGCACTGCTAGGTGATGTAAATTGTGTTCTTTCAGAATTCTGCCAGGATAATTATGTCACTAAATAGTCTAACATGTCAAAGTAATTCATGCTCCCCAATAATTTTTTCTGTTAGGTAATGGACACTGACAGTGGTCAAAGAAATAATTAGGAGCATTCTTTTAAGATTGAGAGAATCCCACAGGATATATATGTAAACAGTTTGTTTGATTCTTGTCAGTCATACACATTAGATCATACCCACCACTTCTCAGGATCAGATTTGATAATTATTTAGTCTCAAAGAGAACTATCCAAAGCCATTTTCCTCAAGGCACACTGTACTGGTCTCTGTCAGTGAAATTCTTTAGTGTAGGGAAGTCTCAATATATCTATATTCTGTCATCATTTTTATGGACTTCTATGAAAGTGGGTGCCTGAGAAATTATTTAGTACCCTGTGATTAGGATCTCCCCAGTCCTTGATTTCAAGCAATGCAATCTTTCTGGTTTATAGCTCAGAACTGGCAAACCAATATTCTACATTCTATTGCCCAGAGCAAGTCACAAAGCAAATCCAGATTTAAGAAATAGGAAGTCAACCCTTCATGATAGGAGGTTCAAAGCTTTGCTGCAAAGGACATAAAACATGGAGGCACAAACAACTGGGACATTGTCTGTAATCAATCTGCCCAGTGAGTAGCATAAGGTGCCAAGGGAGTAGATGGAGTGGGCACACGTTCCAGCAAAACAAGTCAGGAGACATCCCCAGAGGATGTGATTTCCAGGCTTAATCTTGAATCACAGTTGTCACTGAAAAAGAGAAAATAAAAGTCATGTGAAATCTAATGAACAAAGTGAACTGAGGAACAGAACAGAGGCAGAGGCGGGGTCACAGGGACCAGAGGGACAGCTGTCAGAGGGAAGGGGGATGAGGGGATGGGGTCAGAGAAAGTAAAGGGAATAGTGAAACTATATATACATAACTCAGAGATATAGATAACAGGACAGCAAATCCTAGAGGGAAGGGGGGAGGGAGGTAGAGGGACGGCTGCAAAGGGGGTATAAAAAGGGACACAGGGGTGGGGGTGAGGGAGTTATATTCAGTGGGATACTTGAATCCATGTAAACACAATAAATTAAAATTAATAATAAAAAAATAACTGAGAAAAATAAAAAATAAAGTAAGTCAGGTGAGCAGCAGGCACTTCAAGGCAGAAAGAGTGACCTAAACAAGGAGAGTCAGGACAAAATATTTTTTTGAAAATTACAATATTTGTAGTGTGCAAATGATGGAGAAAATTCCCAATTTAGCTTTTAAAACACAGTCAGGGCCCTGGCCAGTTGGCTCAGCGGTAGAGTGTCGGCCTGGCGTGCGGGGGACCCGGGTTCGATTCCCGGCCAGGGCACATAGGAGAAGCGCCCATTTGCTTCTCCACCCCCACCCCCTCCTTCCTCTCTGTCTCTCTCTTCCCTCCCGCAGCCAAGGCTCCATTGGAGCAAAGATGGCCCGGGCACTGGGGATGGCTCCTTGGCCTCTGCCCCAGGCACTAGAGTGGCTCTGGTCGTGGCAGAGCGACGCCCCGGAGGGGCAGAGCATGGCCCCCTGGTGGGCAGAGCGTAGCCCCTGGTGGGCGTGCTGGGTGGATCCCGGTCGGGCGCATGCGGGAATCTGTCTGACTGTCTCTCCCCGTTTCCAGCTTCAGAAAAATACAAAACAAAACAAAACAAAACACAGTCAGACTTTCATGTAATTTGGAAATGTTTTATTCCCTTAAATCAAAGGAATTTTTTTTCTTTTTTGATTATTTTTGTTAGCATATTTGACTAAAAAGCTGAGGTTTTTCCTCTCTCCTTGACATGCATAGGAATAGGAAAACATACCCTGAAAGAATGTGAGTTTGCACTTGCTCTGTGCATGGTAGTGTCTTATTGGCAGAGCTGTCTTTACAGCTACGTTTTGAAGGACTAATAACACTTCTTATCCTGCCTACGATAGCCTAGAAGGGAACTATTTAGAATGAATGACAGGTGGATAGACAGCTGTCTATCTATAGACAGATTAATTAATCTAAAAAGCAATTCTCTGCATGTCAGTATGGTGAGGAAGACCAGAAGGAATTTGAAAAGAGAAAGTATGATTTCTAAGACATTAATATATATTTTTAAATACTCAATATCATTAGAGGGAGGTAGAAGCAAACTCCAACAGGTTTTTTTTTGTTGTTGTTTTTTTTTGATTCTTTTTTTTTTTTTTTTGGTATTTTTCTGAAGCTGGAAACGGGGAGAGACAGTCAGACAGACTCCCGCATGCGCCCTACCGGGATCCACCCGGCACGCCCACCAGGGGCGACACTCTGCCCACCAGGGGGCGATGCTCTGCCCCTCCAGGGCGTCGCTCTGCCGCGACCAGAGCCACTCTAGCGCCTGGGGCAGAGGCCAAGGAGCCATCCCCAGCGCCCGGGCCATCTTTGCTCCAATGGAGCCTTGGCTGCAGGAAGGGAAGAGAGAGGCAGAGAGGAAAGGGGGGGGGGTGGAGAAGCAAATGGATGCTTCTCCTATGTGCCCTGGCCGGGAATCGAACCCGGGTCCCCCACATGCCAGGCTGACGCTCTACCGCTGAGCCAACCGGCCAGGGCCTCCAACAGTTTTTAACACAGAACTAAGTGCAAATATGCATGAGAAAAATTAATGGAATGATTAATTTAGATGAGATCTCAAAAAAACATTTTATTCCCATTGTATTCTATTGACTCTTTAAGTTATATGATATTCCATAATTTAAAATTATCTTACTTTTTATAACTGCAAAAAGATTAAATTTTGTTATGTTATGAAATATCGGCTCTAAATCAGATTATTTTGTCATTCACTATGAATGACAGCTATGAGTTTGGAAGTCATATGTGCCAGAACTGGAATATTTTTGTAACTATAGAAATATATTGTTTTTATTTTTATAGTTTTTTTTTTAAGATTTTAGCATTCCACGTGTAGAATTTCTTCTACCCAGCTATTCTCACATCTCTATTTGGCATACCACTAGTATGTTTCTGAAAATAATTCAAGTTGATATTTTCTATCTCTGCAACACCTCTCCCCACACTTGGCAGAACGAAACACTTTTTTTATATGCAAGCACTAAAGTTGGTACCAGCGTCACAACACATTGTGCATATTAATGTTAGTCTTCATTACTACCCTGCTTTATTTCAAAGGTAGTGTGTGTTTTCTTAACCTTGGTGTCCTCTCTTCCTATAATAATGACATAGCAACTGCCCGATCATATTCAGGGGAAAAAGTTACAAATAAATAGATAAATAAATGGCTTTTAATTGCAAATGCATCTTTGACACTGATGCACTTGTTTTCATACCAAGAAATTTTAAAAATGTATTAACTTAAATTTCTTTTGATTTGTTGCTTATAAAGCCATTTCACATCCCTATCATTTAATCAATACTTCCAACAGCCATATCATCCTCATTTGAAAAGGAAGAACACTCAGGTTTACAGTACGTTATGTGGCTCTGTAAAAGAAAACATTCAGCCACTGCCGACACACTATACATTGCACACTGTTGAGGAAAATAGCAACTAAAATGGGGTGACATTTCTGCCATGAACGTTTTGTAACATAAAATTTAGGTCGTTTTTTTTTTCTTGGATTTGTTTATCTTATGTATAAATAAGGAAAGTAAACAAGGTGACTCCTGAGTTCTCTTCAATTCTAAATTCTGAAACCTACTCACTCAATACATACTCACTGAAACTCTGCATCTGGGCACCACATTATATGACCACTAGATGGCGATGCAGCTTAACTCAGTGCCCAGGTTTCAACCCCAACATCCAAGAAACCGCCCAGGGCAATTTCCCACAGTCAGAAGTATTTAAAACAGGGGTCCCCAAACTACAGCCCCCCGAACCTATTTACCTGTCCCCCTCCGCACTTCCGGAAGGGGCACCTTTTTCATTGGTGGTCAGTGAGAGAAGCATAGTTCCCACTGAAATACTGGTCAGTTTGTTAATTTAAATTTACTTGTTCTTTATTTTAAATATTGTATTTGTTCCCATTTTGTTTTTTTACTTTAAAACAAGATATGTGCAGTGTGCATAGGGATTTGTTCATAGTTTGTTTTTTTTTATAGTCCAGCCCTCCAACGGTCTGAGGGACAGTGAACTGGCCCCCTGTGTAAAAAGTTTGGGGACCCCTGATTTAAAAGATAGATACTCTATTATAGATGAGAATTCACCATCTCTCTTTCAAATGTGCCTTCCTGGATTTCCCTTACATAGGAAGTGTTTTTGGGAAGCCAGCCATTCATAAATGCAAGCCTGAGGAACAATCAACTGAGGCCAGAGCCAAAACACCGATAAGAAGGACCTCATGTAAATAACTGAAAACAAAGTACACAATGTTCATGCCAAGGCACACTAATCAACTGTAAAAACAAAAGAAGCCACAGCCAAGGCTCCACTGGAGCAAAGATGGCCTGGGCGCTGAGGATGGTTCTGTGGCCTCTGCCTCAGGCGCTAGAATGGCTCTGGTTGCAACAGAGTGACACCCCAGATGGGCAGAGCATTGCCCCCTGGTGGGCATGCCAGGTGGATCCCAGTCGGGCACATGCGGGAGTCTGTCTGACTGCCTGCCCGTTTCCAACTTCAGAAAAATACAAAAAATTTAAAAAAAAAAAGTTCACAACCAGAATCATTTATTTAGTGTACATATACTGCATACTTTCCATGCCAGGGTCTGTGCAGGTTCTCAGAAAAATAGAGGCAATAATGATTACTATTATTTATTGATTGCTAACTGCCAGGGACTATGATCAGCACTTTAGTATCATACTTAACTCCTTAAATCCTATGGCAACACGACATAATGGGAGTTATTATTGTCCTTTTACAGATAAGGAAAAGGAGGATCAGAGAGATTAAGAAAAATACTAAGGTCACTACCAAGGTCATTGACTCCTCTTTTTACAAAAATGAAAAGGCAAGGAGCATGCCAATGAAAGAGGAGAGGTACACGCCCCAACACACATAACAGACATCATTTCAGACGGTAACTAGAAATGCAGTTGAAAACTTTCAGATCACAATACTTATTCTCACCTTGATTCTTGAAAATAACTTACAATGGTTCAGAATAGAAAAAAAGTAGGATGTCTGATTTGTCTCACAATTGTCATTGTCTCCCAATTCCTCATGAATGTATATAGTTTTAGGCTGGCTCACTCGGTGATACTTGCTCCATAAAATGTTATTACCTCAGCTGAAACCATTGCTACTGTGCCTGACTGTGGGAAATATTATTTTATGGGCAAGACTTATCCAACCTATTTAAAGGCTAGAGAAATGGCAAAAAGACACGTTCCCAGGGTGATGATATAAGACACCCTTATCCTTCATGCCGGGATGATTTGGATCTGTGTTAAAATATAGAAATTTTTTAAAGTTTATATTCCTTCTACCACATTGAATAAGTTCTTTTTAAGTCTGGCTTCAATTTAAATTTTTCCTTTTGTTGATATATATAGGTATATAAGTTGAGATATATATATATATGTGTGTTGATATATGATACAAGAATATGTGTGTATATTCTCTTTTAAAAAGTTAAATTAGTGGGGCGACATTGGTTCACAAAACCATACAGGTTTCAAGTGTACAACTCAATAAAACTCCATCTGTGCATTGCATCATGTGCCCATCACCCTAAGCAAAACCTTTTTCTGTCCCTATTTTCCTCCCTCTGTCTCCCTCCACCTAACCTCCACTTTCACTCAGGCTACCACCACACAGTTGTCTTTGTTTATGTGCTATATGCTTTTTGGTTAATACCATCACCTTCTTTTGTCCAGTCCTCCAACTCCCCTCCCTTCTGACAGTTCTCGGTCTGTTTCACATGTCCATGTCTCTGTTTCTATTTTGCGAGTCAGTTTATTGTGTTCATTAGATTCCACATATAAGTGAGATCATATGTTATTTATCTTTTTCTTACTCCAGAACCAAACCACGTAGTCTCTGCTAGTATCTCCAATTCTAGCTCCCTCAGGAAGAAGAGTGCCAGATTTCAGGTTAGATGCAGCCAGCTGTCCCTTCTGTAGAAGCAAGCTCAGCTGAGTGAACCACTGAGCTCAGGAGGACAGATAAAGAGTCTCCCATTGGGGATGATGCCAGCTGAGCCCACAGGAGGCAGATAAGCACTTTGTCCCAGTCCCAGTCAGTATTCTCCAAGGAACACACACTCTAAGTGTCCCACCTCCAAGCAGCTTCCCCTCTCCCCCGTGGAACTGAGTTCAGCAAGGCTGGATATCTGGGATTTAGAAGGGCAGATTTAAATAGTTTCCCATTGGAATGGTGTCCACAAACCTGTAAGAGGGGCGGGCACTTCTTTCCCTTCTTGGGACAGCATGGGTTAATCTTCTAGGGGAGATAAAAGTGCCCCCCACAATGTAGCCACATCACCCAGCACCTATTCGTCTGATTCCTGAACAATAGCCTCCCCAGGAGATACTCTCTGAAAGTACCAACTCTGGGTGGCACTCTGATCTCTTTATGTGACTGAACTTAGCAGAACAGGGCTGGCCCAGTGATTCAACACGTGGGGCATGGGAGGCGGAGACTATGCGTTTGAAGTGGGAGAGACAAGTCCCCTTTCCAAAGTCACACAGTTTAATCTTCACTGTCTGTGTCTCCACCAAGAGCCTCCCCAGAAAAAGAGCACCTTAAAAGCACTGCTGTGAGCAACTGGCGACCCCTCTGCAGGTCCTGAGCGCAGCAGAGTGGCCTCACCAGTTAGTCAAACAACAGTCAGTGCACTCCACAGGCTGGTACTGCAATAAGAAGAGTTCTCGACCCTGGGAGGGCATCTGGGTCTCCAGCAGATTGATTCCCTTTTCTCCCTGGCACACTGAATCCCTACTGATCTTTACCACCAGGTGATATACGAGCCCCTCTTCCTGTCTCTGTTGCTCTTGGTTGAGGATTACTGTATGAAGTTGAGACCCCATGTTCTTGGGAGGAGGGATTTTTCAGCCAAGATATCCCTCTGGCTTCTTAGCCTCTACACATGGCTGCAGGAGCCAGTCCTTTCTGCATTTCCACCCTTCTTAACAGTCTCTATGAAGCTTATTTTATTAACCCTTGGTTATAATATTTCAGTTTAGCTATCCCTCAGGTGGTTATTCAGATTGATTGCTCTATACTTTCACTGTAAATCTGGTTTTTGGCCAGGAGCAAGTGATTGTAGGTTCCACCTATTCTGCAGCCATCTTGGTATTCCCACCCTGTATATTCTTCTTATACTCTTAAACTGAGGTAAACATTTCTGTAAACAAAGAAGGAAGAAAACCAAAAAAAAAAAAAAAAAAAAAAAGGCTTTTTGCCCATGGCTTGTAATAAAAAATTGACTGAGAGTACCATAACATGAAACATTAAAGAACTGAAAACATCACATTTTTTTACTGTAAGCTAAAATGGGAAGAGCGAATCTTATCAAACAACTTCCATCCACAAAGGGTGACACTTTTTAATATACAATCTGGTAGCAGAGATTGTTTATAAGAATATGTCTTTATCCACAAGGCTATTTTTCTTCCAAATGACCTCAATATGGAGAACATTAAACCAAGGCACAGAGGTTAGGCAGAGCAAAAAGCCAGTGTCTAAAAGACACCGTTGGAAATGGTAAATACTCAATTTTGGCTTTGCTTGTTTACTTAAAGTCTATTGTGAAAGAGATTGCCCATGATCTCTCAGTAGTTTTTCCTCCCTTATTCCTCTTAGTAATAAAAGCTAACTACTTTTTTCTTTTTGCTTTTAAGATTCTCTTTTTATTTTTAAGCTTTCAATTTTTTTTTTTTTTTTCTGAAGCTGGAAACGGGGAGAGACAGTCAGACAGACTCCCACATGCGCCCGACAGGGATCCACCCGGCACGCCCACCAGGGGCGGACGCTCTGCCCACCAGGGGGCGATGCTCTGCCCCTCCAGGGCGTCGCTCTGTTGCAACCAGAGCCACTCCAGCGCCTGGGGCAGAGGCCAAGGAGCCATTCCCAGCTCCCGGGCCATCTTTGCTCCAATGGAGCCTCGGCTGCGGGAGAGGAAGAGAGAGACAGAGAGGAAGGAGAGGGGGAGGGGTTGAGAAGCAGATGGGCGCTTCTCCTGTGTGCCCTGGCCGGGAATCGACACGCCAGGCCGACGCTCTACTACTGAGCCAACCGGCCAGGGCCTAAGCTTTCACATTTTAATTAAACTGTGTCTTATTGTGAGCCTCTGTGTGTTCATCTTGATCGAGACTCTGTGTTACTATAACTTGCATGTCTATATCCTTCACCACATTAGGGAAGTTTTCAGTCATTGTTTCATCTAATATATTTTCAATTTCTTGCTCTCTTCATCTGGTACCTCTTTTATGTGAATGCTGGTACATTGATATGATTCCTAAGGTCCCTTAACCTAACCTCACTTTTTTTTTTTTGGATTCCAGTTTATTTTTTATTTATTTATGTATTTATTTTGTATTTTTCTGAAGCTGGAAATGGGGAGAGACAGTCAGACAGACTCCCGCATGCGCCTGACAGGGATCCACCCGGCACGCCCACCAGGGGCGACGCTCTGCCCACCAGGGGGCGATGCTCTGCCCCTCCGGGGCGTCGCTCTGTTGCGACCAGAGCCACTCCAGCGCCTGGGGCAGAGGCCAAGGAGCCATCCCCAGCGCCCGGGCCATCTTTGCTCCAATGGAGCCCTGGCTGCGGGAGGGGAAGAGAGAGACAGAGAGGAAGGGGGGGGTGGAGAAGCAAATGGGCGCCTCTCCCATGTGCCCTGGCCAGGAATCGAACCCGGGTCCCCCGCATGCCAGGCTGACACTCTTCCACTGAGCCAACCGGCCAGGGCCCAGTTTATTTGTTTTGATTTAATTTTTTTTACTACCTTGCTTTCAAATCACTAATTGATTTAATTTGCTGTTGATTCCTTCTAATGTATGCTTCAATTCACTTTTTATATTCTTTATTTCTAACTTGTTATATATTATGCTTTCTATCTCATTTTTTTATGTTTCCTATCTCTGTTGAAGTTCTCACTGATATCCTCTCCTTTTCCTCTAAATTTATTAAGCATCTTTATAACTAATGTTTTGAACTCTGCATGTAATAGATTGCTTGTCTCCATTTTGTTTAGTTCTTTTTCTGGAGAGTTGTCCTGTTCTCTTATTTTGGATGTGTTCCTTTGCCTCCTCGTTTTGGTTGCCTCACTGTGTTTGTTTTGATACATTAAGTAGGTTTAACATTTCTCACAGTCTAGGCAGGGGTCTCAAACTCGCGGCCCGCCCACCAATTTTGTGCGGCCCGCAGACTAATCAAACTTCATGGATTAGTCTGCGGGCCAGTCTGCGGGCCGCACAAAATTGGTGGGTGGGCCCGAGTTTGAGACCCCTGGTAGGGAGATTGGCCTTATGTAGTAGGTATTCTATAGGCTTAGTGGCACAGTCTCTCTGGTCACCTGGGGCGGTACTCCAGGTGTGCCCCTTGTGTGAGTTGTGTGTGCCATTCTGTTGATGAGCATTGATTGCTGTCAGTGCCTCAGTGAGTGGGATTAACTCTCAGGCTTACTACAGCAGACAAGCTGCTGTGCAGGGGTTGACTCCACGAAGCAGAATTCACTCTTGTGTGGCTTTAGTGTCTGGCAAGTCTGCTCTTTGGCTGTGTTGTTTGTGGCATTATTAGGTACTCTGGTGCAGTCTGAAGCTGGCCACCAGATGTGTTGTTTCTGGGGCCTCTCCAAAGGGGCTTTGGTGCAGGCTAAGGTCAGCCTCTGCCTGTGCCCAGCCCAGGACTACCTGGTAGGAGCTACAAAATGATCTTTAGGTGTTAGCTGCATGTGCTGGGCTTAGAGACTCCTGGGAGAGATTATGCTATGAACTAAGGCAGGCTACCAATAACACTAAGCCTCGGGCCATTTAACAAGAGGTTTAGGGGATAACGAGGCCAGTGATGCTTATTTGGGGTACGTGGACATTTGATAGATTTTAGAAAGACCACAGTGTGGGCCCAGGTCAGACACTTGTTGGATTAGGTTATAAAAGCAGTTCCTGCCAGGCACGTGAGTTGGAGGTGTGGGTACTCAGAGAATCAGGTGAGAGTGGTGTTAGACGGGTTAATGGAGACTGAGATTTGGCTTTCACCTGTGCCTTCAGGTTCAGTAGAGGGAAGGCTTAGCAAAGGAATAATGGTGCTCACAGCACTATAGTCCTGTAGAATGTCTCACTCTGAAGCTACACAGTTCAGTTCCTCCCCTTGTCTCTAGTGCTTTTTGAGCAGCTGTCACTTCTCTGGAGATTGGGTTGAATGTTTGGTTGGGTTCAGCAAGTGAGTTTTTACTCAGGTCCTTTCAAAGGACGCTTGGCTATACAACAGCCCTCTGTCTCACTTGGATTGAGTCCCTGATAATTTTCACAGCCAGCTGTTGTGCAGACTCTTCCTTCCTATACTGGGACTCCAGGCTGGAGAGCCCCATATGGGGCTGGGACCCATCCTTCTCTGTAGGTACCTTCTCAACCAAGATATCCCTTCTGATTCTTAACTGCCACATGTGGGTGTTGGACCAATCAGTTTTGCATATTTGCCCCTCCTACCAGTGTCTAGGTAGCTTCTTCTTTATATCTTTAGGTGCAGAAGTTCTGTTCAGGTAGTCTTCAAGTGGTTCTCAAAGGTGGTTGTTTTATAATTTAGTTGTAATTGTGATGTGGTCATGAAAGAGGCAAGCTCACTATTTACCTACTCTCCCACCTTGTCCAGAAGTCAAGGCAGAATATGAAAATAATGTCAATTAGATGTTTCTGTTTATATTAGTATTATAAAAATAAAGATATGTTTCTTTGAGGATGTTAACAGATAAAATTAGATTTGACAGCTTAGCTTTTATGCTTCGCATTCTTGTTACTTATCAACCAATAATGATTTAAAACAGAGTTGGAAAATGAGCATCGTGAGTATCTTTGATACCCTACCCTTCACCAAACTCTCCAATTCCTCTCTCCCTTGCTTCTGCCATCAGACCATAGACAATTTCATACTGAGTCTCTACTTCTCAAATCTTCCCCAGTCCATTCTCTAGGCAGCTGTATTCACTAACAGAATCAGCATAGAATAGGCAATCAAACATATTTGGCTTAAGATGGGTTTGGAAATATGATATTTACACTCAAGAGGGACCCTTTTAAGATACAAGTACCTCAAAAGGTAAAAATTTCCAGCATATGCGAAAGCAGGTGTAAAGGAAACCATTCCACAGTCTTTGCAAAGACAAGCAGGGACTCTGCCCCTCCAACTGACAAAGACAAGGGCAGGTCTACATTTGATTTCTCATTACTACCATCTGTTTGAGCTCCAACATGCTGAGATTTCACAGCAATTGTTTTTGGATTAGAAAACTAACAGCCGAGGCCCTATGTTGAATTGGTAAGTAATAATATTTGAAAGAAAATGTTCAAGATTAACTATCACTTGGGATTTTGTAATTGTTTCTCTCAGCAATTTTAGGTGTGGCAAAGTATGGCATTCTACCAGTCTGACACATTTCCATACTTAGTCTCAGAAAAAAATGGAAAATCAATCTTTGAAAAGTAAAGAACCATCATCATTCTTTGCATTTTGTCTTGACATTTTGGCACTAATGTTGGAATTTCTTTTCACTTTTTTGTTATTCCAGTTTTTCACTGTGACTATGGTCTGTTAACACCATTATTTTGTTATTTCAAAAGAAAGAATGTTCTATTGCTTTTTGTGGAATATTCAGTGACCCAAGACTATAATTAGTCCTTATAAGCACATGCCTGTTTCTATTTTTCTTTTTCATTTTAAATTGGAAGACACCAAGTCAGTATTCTGACATCATTTTTTGTTTGTTTTAAGATTATTTTGAAGCAGCTTTATCAAAATTATTTAAATAACTAATCAGAAAATATTTTTTCTCTAAATAAATAAAAATATCTACCCTCCTGAGATTATATTTAAACTAAGAAATATGTAAAAACCAACAAAAGCTATAATTTTTGAAGTTTGAATAAAATCTTTTAAAGTTATTAAATTTTACATTCTGGATGGATTAAAACACTGGGCAGAATATTTTAAATACAATTTTAGGTGCCATTTACTATAATACTATAACTTTAGAAACAGGAAAGAAAAAACACTAAATTAGATTCAATTATGGTTTTGTGATCCTGATTAATTCAAGAATTACAAATCCTGAACTTTACTTTATGTCAAAAAATTTATGACAAAAAAGTTAAGATAAGCACATGCATTGTAAATGGAAACGAATGGCCCAGGCCCTAGGGTAGGCAGCTGCCTAGACAACGGACACCAGGTATGCTATAGGGGAGGTGCGGTATGGAGTTGCAATTACGGATGGATTTTAGGGGGAAATTTGTTATAATTAATAACAATTAAAAATAATCAAGGCAAAATCAAAAGGGCTTTGAACTTATGTAACCTTAAGTAGAATAAGGAAAAAGAATCAATACGACAATAAGCTGCACAACATCACCAGATGAAGAAACATCAGCCTGGGTTCTATAGTAGCAGCTCTACACAACATCACCAAACGGGGAAACATCAGCCTGGGGTTCTAGAGATCCATAATGCTAGTTAAAGCAATAGACTGAAAAAAAGAGAAACATGAGTATGTGCAAATCTTACCAAACCATGAAGGAACACATCCCCAAACTGGGAAGTGTGAGCCTGGTCTCCAAAGTCGGCCACCCTCAGCGCGCATTCACGAGGAAGAGTTCTCTAGAGCTTCAGGGGTGCTCTGAGACCCAAGGTTAGTGTCAATTTATAGGACAATTTTGGCTGGAGTTTATTACACGAGGGCCCTTCATGCATAACCTCTAGAAACAAAGATAGGTCAGCACCCTCTGAAATTATTAATTTAAACTGACAATCAAATGGCAAGACCATCCTCCCTGGCTTCAGGGGAAACTGCAGCAGGACATCTCATCCCACCCTGAGTAAATGACTCAATTGTTCCTGCAGCCATTTTTAGTGACTTTTTTGTTTATGTTCACTTGAGTTCAAATTTTTATATATATACTGTTCCTCCACACCAGGAAACAAGAACCTCTACACAAGTTCTCCAGGACTGGGGGCCACCAGGGTTTTTATGGAGGGAGTAGCAGTTAACCCTGATGATGTAATATTGGAGGCAAGGGCACTGTAGGGGCAGCTTATTTATCTTTCATTTATGCAACTAGCAGTTTTATTAAAAATGCTGAATCTATTTATATGATTTGCTTTTATAATCATCTTCAACTAATCAACCATGGTATAGCTTTGGTATAATATTAAAAGAACCAAAAAAGAAATTAGGGTACCTGGATCCATAAATACAATATTTTGTAATCTTCAAGCATCAAAATACCTCTCATTACTGATGTGTAAAATGGAGTTGGATTATTCCCATGGTCTGAGAGTGGTTTAGTGAAAATAGCAAAGAACATTGATTTAGACAGATGTTGTTTAAAATTTCAGATCTGCTGCCTTTCTACATAGTACTTCTGTCTTTATTTTTTGATAAATAAATTAGAGGTAGGAATAGCTCCCTCCAAGAACTGTGAGAATTAAATGAACGAGTAGAGGTAAATCTACTAGCCCACAGTGGCAGCTATGGTTAATGAAGGTCAAATCTTGTACATCTCTCAATAAATGCCTCTCTCAACTACATTTCACTACCATCATCAATGCCTAAACCTTCTGTTCCAACTGGAACTACCTTCAGTCTATGTGGAGCTAGCTGAGACATATAGGTCCATGACCTGGAGAAAATTAGAAATTAAAAAACAAACGGTTGAGGAATAAATTGTAGAATGGCACAAAATGAGATCTATGTTTGGGAAAGCACCTCCTATTTTCCTTCCTCAACCATTTCTGTGGTAATCCATTCATTCATACATTCAATAAGTGTTGATTAAACTTTGTGTGACAAATGCTTGTCTATGTTCCTTGACCTACCTCTTTCCCAAGCCAGCATAGGCTAAAAGTCTGTTTTATGAGTTGAAGTGATGAATATTTTGGTGCCAATTTTGTATAATCATGACTTTCTTATTTCTAAACACCAAGGCAGCTTTTCTTTATTTAGCTCCAGACTATTACGTGGCATATGGCTTATTCTTTGGATATTTTCTTCACACTTTACTAATTAGATCAACTTTGTCTTTAAACTCCCTATTTAGAATTTCATCCAAGGCTGTGTTCTGGTTAATTGCATTTTTAAACTTAAAAAGAATTTCATTTAAGTTTCTGTGATTTTTCTCTCCACTGGGCAGATCTTACACCCTTACAGTTTCTTTGAAATGTGCTGAAACATAATGGAAATCCAAAAGTTCCCAATACTGGGGGAACAAAAGAGGATCTATAGAATACTCTCATAGATCATATTTATAAAGTATTGTACATAAGGCAGGACAGTAGTGAAGAGACATGATGTGTTATCATAGAAGATGTGACAACTTTGGCTCTTAGTTTCCTCATATTGAAATATACACTGCTTACAAAAATTAGGGGATCAGGGACTATGCAGATACTCCAGTATTTTCAGCCTTTTGTATAGTGCATTTTCACCAATGAAATAAAAGTTAGTTTTGTACCAAATTTGCATAATTGAACAACTTTCTTTGACTTGTTTGCTTTTCTGGTGTTCTTGTTTAATAAAAAAAATCAAATGCTTCTTTTTTTTATTGCTTCATATTCATTTTGAAATATCCCCTAATTTTTGTGAGCAGTGTATAGAATAGCATTATTTCTTCATGAGAGTATTATAAAAAATAAAATTAGGTAGATATTAACAGAACTTTGATAATTATAAAGTGCTTTCAGCAAATATTGGCAATCAGCAACTACCTTATCTTGCCTGAGTGAGGCTAGACCACTAAGCTGGTTTAAATTTGAGCATTGGAGAAAATGATGACTTGGAACAGATTGGGTTACTAGCGAATCAGCGAACAATTCATAGGGTAAACACATGGTCAAGGATTCTAGGGACTGGCATGACTCCAGGGTTTCTTCATTTGGCCTCAAAGAGGATTGCCCTGTGCTACCAAACCAGATTCAGCAGTGTTCATAGAGTAGAGAATCTACCAGGGAAGATCACCCCAGAGCCATAAAAAACCTGCCTCTCATATTATTTTTCATGGAAGGATGCAGAGGGGAGGCTGTGTACATCCGCACAAAATAGTCTGACCTATTTTCATGAAATAGGATTCTTGCTGTGCCACTAACATGTGCATTTACAAATAATTTTTATCTGTGTTATTGGGTCTTCCCAAAGTTTTAATCATTTGGTCAGCTCTATCTAACTACCGTGCCCTGTGAGGATCTTCAGAAAAAAAAGGAATATTTGAACTTTGACTTTGGCCTCTGACATGTTACTAAATCCAATCAATGGGAAAGGCAAAGCAAGCCGGCATCCAACCAGTAAACATTAAATCATGACAGGGACAAACAGGCAAAAAAACCAGGCTTGAATATGGGACAAATTAAGCTATAGTAGAGTTTTTATTTACATAATTGTTTGTTTATTACCCTTAGATTCTTCCAACTCCTCAGTCATGCTCCACTCTGATGACTCTCTTTGCCCCAATTTCCCACTCTGCCATGAATGGAATCTATTATAGTTGCTTCAGGGACCACACAAATGCTCATGCTCCACAGTCTGCACTGCAGGAACTCAACCTATCCTCTTCCCTTTCCTTAGAATGTTATTTAGTGTTTTCTATTTCATAGGCATCTTGATCTTCACGATCCATCTTCCAAGGTACTGAACCCCTCAGTCTTTATGAAATACAAAGCAATATTATAATTTAAGAGGAAGATTGCTAACTTCAGGATCACATAGATCTGATGTTGAATCTTGGTGGAAGATTTGGGGCAAACGATCTAATCTTCCTCAATCCTTGTCTCTTCACTCTTAAGACAAGTGTGATGAATCCTAAGCCATAGGCTGGTGTGAACACTACATGTCATTTTTATGCAATATGCACATAGCAAATTGTCAACAAATTCGCATCTTTTCATTTGAGTCTCAATCAGTGAAGTTGACAATTTCAGAAAAAGGACTGTGGGACTTGATCTATCAAACTTAACCTACCAAATGGTTACTCATAATTTCTGCTGCTCCTTGACTAATTAACTTAAATTATTTGCCAACTATGGTCCAAGCCCTAAGGAATCAAGATAGAGGGTAAAATATTTTATATTCAATATTTCCCAGACATTTGGTTTTTAAAAACAGTTTGATTGATATTTATTTCTTATAGAATATACTATAAGTACATTGATAATATATCTCTAATTAGAAAATGAACTATACTTTCTGTTAAATTTTTAAATAGTCTTATACTTAGAAGTTTCAGTTTATGTCAGATCTTTTAGTTTATGATAGATCTTTCTGAAATATATTTCCTTTACTTTTTTTAGCGCTTTATGTATGTAAAAATATTTCTGGTAATTAAAAATATTTAGAGTGAAATTCTATTTCTTTTTTTTTTAATATTTCTGTTTTATATCTTCACATTGGTCTCCCTGCTGATCTTTTCACATGATTTATATTTGCAAATCATGATTTATATTTGCAAGCATTTTCTTTGTAGAAAACTGAATTTTTTCTGTACCTAGAAAATGTGTGTATGTGTGTTTTTAAGACCATGCAAAAGAGAAACATCTTTAATGCACGCTCAGATTACCTTCTGGAATGCTGCATGTCAGAATCATTATATCATTTACTATTCAATAGGATTACCTTGCAATTCATATGCCTCATGAGGGAATGCTTCCACTTCTGGGAAATGCATAATATCCTTAAAGATTCCATTGGACTTGAAGAGATGGGTAGGGCAAATGGCCCTCCAGAAACCAACCAGGATCCATCATGACCTACTTCATCTTGATTTATTAGTGTTCCTCAATATTTTCTAGTCATTGCTTATTAAATGACTTATGATTAAGTTGACAGCTTTTTGAAAATATTTATCCATTATTAATAAAACATAGCTCATGTTTTTAATATAATTTAGCCCTAAAGACTGTCTATTATTGTTGTATGATCTGAAAACTTGAAAAAAGCCTGATAAGACATAAAAAATTGGTGTACTGAGAAATGCCCAGCACAGAATAAAAATGGCACATATAAAAGGAAGAGGTGATGTGTATATTTAAATAACCATAACAGAGCAATAAGAACAAAATATTGGAGAAATAAAAAAAAACATAACACTAACAAAAGTATAATAGAAAACTTGTGACTGCATTATATCCTCATTAAAATACTTTGAAATATTATTAAAGAAACAGTATTTAAGTCACTGTAAAAACTAAAAGAAAATAAGAAGAAAATAATTTTTTCTATTTATACTCATACCAATAAGGCACAGTTAATGTTCATTCCAATTCTTTGAAATATCATTATCTTTGACAAAGGTTCAAGCTTGTATGACTCTTTCCAATGAAACATCAGAAATCTCACAAATCTCTCAAGCATGTACAAATGTTTCCAACTCTAGTGTTTATCGGGACTTTTGTAATATAGATGGATGCTGCAGAGATTGGCATTAAGTTATATTTAGTGATAGAAATATTCTATAATATAGAAAGAATGAATTATTTTTCTTGATCCATAAATCCTTCAGACCTGAATCATCAGCAGTAAGAATGCAAAGAAAATGCTTAGGCAGGCAAGATTCAAAATAACTGTTTTTCATAAGGAAATATGTATCCTTGCTATTTGATGAATGAGAAGGCAACACAATTCTAAGTATGCTTTATTTTTATATTCAAAAATTGAATTTTAACTGAATTACATTTATTTGAAGATCATATTGAAATCACTTTATTTTTTAATTTTCTGTATTAAGCCACATGATTTAGTAGGTTAAGATGTAGCTTCAAATAAGGCTAATATAAATGTTCTCCCTTTCCAATTTAGGATGTCAAGGTGCCAGGTTGACATGAAGGCTATATATCAGTATTAGGTATCACTCGTGTGAATATTTAAGACCCATTCAATTCTACAAATATTCCATGAATGTTTTGAAAATCAGTTCAGACTCTCTTAAGAATTTGGTGTACTGCCTAACTCTTCTGTATTAATCTTGGCTGAGCAGTATTCTTACAGAGGAGTAATAAAGCAAAAGCGGAGTGAGCTTATATAGAATATTTGTCCATTTCTAGAGCAGACATAACTCCTTTACTCTCTGGGTCAGGAATTCTGAGTGTTTTTTATGAGCTTAAGAATATTTGTCCATTTCTAGAGCAGACATAACTCCTTTACTCTCTGGGTCAGGAATTCTGAGTGTTTTTTATGAGCTTACCTGCCAAATATACTTTGAATCAGTTATTTGTTATTATAAGTGTCTTAAATGGCAAGTTTTTTAAAATAATGTGTACATCATAAAGAAAACTCAGTGATGTAATTAATGCTATTGACTCCTTATTTTGCTTCATCTCTGAATGGGGACTTTCCTTGCTTCCCCAAGCCTCTTCTTGATCTTCTACTAAAACCCAAGACAAAGGAAGAAGTAGCATGTCTGCTGCCGCAGAAGATAAGATAGGTCTGTATTATTTAACATGAAATGTGTTTGAATTAAATTTCAGGCATACTTTACAACTGGAGTTACAAAATCACCTTAAGATGCCCCCACACATGACTGATGAACTGTGTGATGTGTTACAGATACAGAGCAAAGGAAATTTAGTTCATTGTTTTGATAAAATCCTGATGTTACCAAAATAGTGTTTATAAGTTATTATGTCATTTTTGTGGATACAGATTGCATAAATAAATTTTCTCTGGTTTAGCCAGTGTAAATAATTTATATGATGTGTTCATTTTGTTTCCTCATCCTCTTAAAAAACTCTGAGAACAAAATGTTACAATATCTCTGTAAGGAGTGAAAAAGCTAAAAATAAATTATAGAGGACAAGTTTATAAGGAGAAAATCCTAAACAATGTTTTTGTTTGTTTGTTTTTTACTACTTAGGTTTCACAGTAAATTAAAAGATGTGATTATGTACAAATTTAATTTTTTTATTTATTCTTCCAATGACAAGTATTGCTAATAATTTTAAACTGGCTCTCGGGAAAACCTGCCAAAAATGCAGCCTTTCTCTATTTTCCTTATTTGAAATTCAGCTCTTTCCTTTTATTCTTCTTATGATTTTAGGTGGGTGATGAGAAGTTGAAATATAAACCCTCTTGAAATTTTAATTACTGAATCTGACCTGATCAGAGCTCAGTTCTCCAGCTGCAGCTGTCATAACTTTTTCTAAATGGACACATCCACATAGACATCAAAAAGGGAAAGGAAAAAAAGACTACAGCAAATATAAAAAAATTTTTTTTGTGATATTAAATATACCTAAAGATAGAGATACGCTGAAATTCCTAGAGTATATGTGAAAAGCAAGCGATGTCAGGTCCTTGAAAGAATCAGAATTTTAAAAATAATTTATTTTGCATCAAGGTCATTGAATTTTAGGAGAGATTAAGTGTATTTGACAGGAGGTAGAAGGCTCAGGGATCTCCATTGTCTAAATCTAATTCTTGGTGTGTTCTCCAGTTCACATTGGCCACCTTACTATGTCTTGAATATGGCCAAATATTCCATTGCTTTGGATTTTGAGCATTTGCTCCTCCTCATACCCAAAACATTTTCCCAAGTGTTTTCATGGACCATTTATCACTTTGTATAGTTGTTGTTCAAAGTTTCTTTATTGAAGATAAATTTCCTATCCTTTTATTTAAATAGCATATCTCTATCAACCACTAATCTCCTTTGCATACTTTTTCTTCATAGCACTTATCACCACTTAGAATACCTCTTGTACCTGCTGGGTAGCCCTAATGCCTACAACAGTGCCTGGAACTCTACTGAAAATCAAACTATACATGTTGAATAGGCAAATCATATAAACTTTTATAACCATTATCTAGTGAAATCTTTTCAGAGTATCTCAAATATTATAATACCCACTAGAATATTTTGAAGGATATTTGATCCAAGCTTTAAAAAGCCAAAAATATTTTTGAAGATTTCTGTCTTCAAAAAGACAAAAAACAATGATAACTTTCTGCTTATTATCTAGTTTATCCTTATTATATAACCCCAAAACAGTTTCTGATTTAGAGAATGTTGGTAACCTTTTCTACTTTAATACTGTATTTAATTAAGAGCTTATGTTGAGCCAGATATTCTGTTCGTTTACACTTTATTTTAGAGCATGTTGTTTGAAAATCTACTGTGTTTTACAACCAATTAGCTTCTCAAAGCAACTGCGCTGCTTAGGAACCGTTCTGTGGGACACAGAACGGTTTTAAAGGACCAACCTTGTATTAATATTCTGACCTGCCTGACACATTTGGTTTTAGAGGAGGATATCCAGGTACCACTTATGGGAAACTCCTCAGCTGTTATGGCTTCCCTGGAGTCACCCACAACACATCATGAATAATAATAGTGACTAATCTAAAGTGTAAATCCTAGAAGCTCCATGGACCTCCTGCTGTGTATTTATATCAAGGGAATATGTTTTGGATCCTAAAATGCAACTTATGATAAAATTTTTTACAAAATTTTAGTGAACTAAGGTTTTCTCATTTTTAGTAACTTTCACTGTAACCAAAACAAAACAAAAGCATGGTCCATGAAAGGATAAATTGATAAATTGAATTTTCTTAGAATTAAAAACATCTACTCTTTATAAGAGAGAATAAAAAGACAAGTCACAATCTGGCAGAGAACATTTGCAAAACACACACACACATACATATTGATATTCAGGCTTATTATATATTTGAAAGGATATGTCTTCAGAAAATATAAAGAACTCTTAAAATGAAATAATAGAAACAAACAATCCAACTAAAAATGAGCAAGCTATTTGAATAAATACCTCACTCAAGAATATGTACTGATAACAAGGGAACACACCAAAAGATGCTCACCACCATTAGTTATTTTGGAAATACAAATCAATGACATAACACAGTGAGCTAACATTATACATCTATTTGAATGACTAAAATAAAAAAAGACCTACTATACTTAACGTTGGCAAAACTGTTGGGAAATTGAAATTATCACACACATCTCTTAGGGAACTAAAATGGTAAAACCACTTTGGAAAATAGATTGCAGTTTCTTAAACAGTTAAACATAAATTCAGATATTCTAGTCCTAGCTATTTACTCAAGAAAATAAAAGCATATGTCATTACAAAACTTCTATTTGAATGCTAATATCAGATCTGTTTGTAATAATTTTGCTAAGTAAGACAGCTATGTAAAATAGGACACAATGAATGTTTCTATCTGTTCTAGGAAATAAATTTACTGCTCAGAAAAATTAGGGGATATTGTATCGCTTCATATTCATCTTGAAATATCTCCTCATTTTTGTGAGCAGTGTATGAACATGTAGTGGCAGAAAGCAGATATAGGTGCCTTGTATGAGAGGAATGTGGGGAAGGCAGAGGGAAGGAATGACAAAGTGTCAGAAGGACAGTTTTAGAGGTGACAGATTGTTTCAATATCTTGATTTGGTCATGATTTCCTGGGTGTTATGTCTATAAAAAACATAGCATGTATATGTTAAAACATCAAAATTTATACAATTAATATCTATAGTTAGTTAATGTCAACTATGTCTCAATAATTCTGTTAGGAAGAGCTGAACACAAAACTCCGCAATGAAGATTTTCCATGTACATCATTTTTTGCTCGAGGCCACCACATAGGTAGCAGATCTATTACAAACAGATCTGATATTAGCATTCAAATAGAAGTTTTGTAATGACATATGCTTTTATTTTCTTGAGTAAATAGCTAGGACTAGAATATCTGAGTTTATGTTTAACTGTTTAAGAAACTGTCTATATGGATCGGTGGACCCTGGGTCAAAGACTCACTGTTGGATTTATCAGCTATGGACAGAGTGTGCAAATGTGGTATCCATTTGTTTCTATGCTGAAAACTTCTATTTAAGTAAATGCCTTAAGTTGGAAGCTCGCAGGCATTCTCAGACTTAGACTGTTTAGTACACCATTTAACATAAAAGAAAATCCAGTTGTTACCAAAATAGAGATAAAATTAGTGAGGCAGGTTTGAAACTTTTTTTTTTTTTGCCACACATTGTCCCTCCAGCTGGTCTACATGTCCTGTTTAATTGTGTCTCCCTTATTTCTCCAGCACTTCCAATTATCCTGGTAATTTCCAATTTCACAATTCGCATTCCCAAAAAATTAGATGTTGCTGAGACTTTGGATTTTGAAATATTATGCTGTATTCTACCAACCATCTTATTTTACCACAACCCTTTTACAGCTGTCCAAGACTATTAATATTGAATTAATGTTCAAGGAAGTTTACAGTTGCTCGCTAGGGGGAAAAATATCAAAATTAACCACAAACCTTCTTCTTTGCATCGACCAGCAAAGAGATCCTAGTGTTTTATTGCTAAGTTATACTCTGATATTATTTTTCTCTGTCTTACACAATTTGTCGTAAAGGGGCTACTCAGTTTGAATAATTATATATGCTGATTTCACACATTTAGAGGAAATATTTTAGTTTAGTATTTTTTAAATAGCATAATGAAAAACAAATATATTTTCCACTATTGTGTTACAGAAAGCATTGTTCCATTCTGGGATTCACTGGCTGTTAAGCAAGGATACTTTCCCTGCTCAAGTGTCTTCTGACCTTTTTCCGGATTCTTGGTTGGACATTTGCTAGCTCAGACTTCTGATTTCCTTTTGAGTTTTGATGCTTTTAGTTTAGTTTTGAAATAACTTTCCCAGTTCCTCCAGATAAAGGCTATGTTTTCCTATTTTGGTTTTGGTGCTGACTTACCAGAGCCCTGTTTCTTGTCATGTCAATTATCTTCCCATAAATAGATCACTTGACTTGGTTGAGCTTTCAAATTTTTCTTCTTTGACTCTAAGGGAATCAGCTCTGAAGCCCGGCTGTGTCGAGGAAATGAGTGTGCGAGTGCTGCTCTATAGTGGAAAGATTTTAGTAAGGCATCCAAATAATTGCAAAAGTGAAGAATAAGAGTTAAACAAATCACAAAGTAGGTATTGCACATCATTCTAATACACCTTCATCAAACATTTCCTATGTGTCAGGCACTGTAATGGAACTGGATAAACAGCACTGAGCAAAACCAATCTGTTTGTTGTCCCATGCTTATAGTACAGGAAATGAATTCAATTAGATGTGCAGTTTATTCCAAACCCCAGATCCTGCTTCTTTATTTCTCTTTCCCTTTCAAATTATCTTCATTCAATACATTTATATGAATGACTGGGGTTATGTAACAGCTTGGAATGAGAGGATTTGGGTATAAACTCTTTTGAGAAGGTAAGCCTTTGTATTCCTTTCTTTCTCTCTCTCTTCATCTTCCCTTTTTTTCTCTTTGTCTTCCTCCTAGCTTCTCTTTTACCACGTTAAATTTTTAATTTTGACATAATTTGATGTTCAAAAACATTGCAGAATTCCCAGATACCCAAACATTGTACCACTTTTACTGCTGTTCTCTCTCTGCTTTCATCTTTCATCTCTTTCTCTCTCTCTCTCTTTTCTCTGTACCTGTCTCCATGAGTGTGGTTATGGATATAGATATAAATATAGATAAAAACAACTATAGCTATATATTTTATTAAATATTTGAGAGTAAATTTAAGACCTGATATTCTTTATATCTAAATATATCAGTATACATCTTTTGCTACTTCATCATATTATGATAAACAAAACCAAGAACCTAACATTAATATTCATGTGTATCACTAACGTTCATGACCATTCCAGGATCACATGCTGCACATAATTGTCATGTCTGTTTATCTTCCTTAAGTTTGAAACAGACCTTTAGTTTTTCTTTGCCTCTTATGACATAGACATTTATATATAAAAAAATACAAACCAGTTATTTTGTAAAATGTTCCCCAGTTTGCATTTGTCTGGTATTTGCATATTATTAGATTCAGGTGATGCATTTTTTGACAAGAATACCACAGGCCTTATGTGTCTCTCAATGCATCCTGCTCTGCCATTAGTGAGTCAGTAATTTCACTTTGTCCACTTATTAAAGGCGACATCTGCCAATTTTCTTCAATGCAAAGTTAATGTTTTCCCCCTTGTAATTAATAACAATCTTTTTGAAACCTGCTTTGAGATTATATAACCATCCTGCTTCTCACTATATTTTTATCTACAGATCCATTGATGATTCTTACTTGAAACAGTTAATACTAGAGTGGTTTTCAAATAATGGTTTTCTATTTGTATCATTCTTTTGACTTTTATTAGTTGAAATTCTAGTGTAAGAAAGTGCGTTCCTTTCTTACCTGGTAAACTTTTCAGAGTTTTCTTCACCAGCCCATCCATGTATCTATCCATCCATTCATCTTTTATCCAAACATTGTTCTGTGTAGTAACAAAGAGCTCCATGGTATAAGCCTATTTTATTTTCCTCACCTAACTGAAGTTTTACAAAAGACTTTTGGTTATGGCTTTACTCACAATGTCATTTCTCCAAATATAACTGAGTATTCATAGGGTTTTCAAAAATTACTACTGTCTATGGGACTACTTCAGAAAACAGGGTAACAGTTTATTCTTTAAAATGTGTAGGCAGCTTGTCCATGAGAGAGAGGTTCATACTTTCCTAAGTGACCCCGCATCATCAGCTGAATCCAAATGCATCCATGAATACGGGTTTATATGTCTGTACTCCTCTCCCCATCTCCTTGTCAAAAAATAATCCCCAATTGGGTTGCAGACTAAAACTATAAGGCTTGCCTACCATAAATTTGATGTTTTTATAAACTAGATTAAGTGTCTGCCTTATGTTTATTTGAAAAGTAAGACATCTTAGGTCTTCTCATGCCCTGACATCTGTCTATGGTCCTATGAGATTTAAACTTCCCAAGTTTGGGATTTCAGTGATTGTGCATCACTACGTTGCCAAGGCTACAAATAGGAAATGCAAAAGATTAAACATAAAATAAACTAAGTCAATTTAAACAAAGCATGTGATAACCCATTGCAGAAACAGAAGTTTTCACAAACTCATTTGAAAATCTAGACAAAGCCTAGTTTTAAACATTTTTCTTTTACATGAAACTGTGGGAAAAAATAATCAGAGATACCATCAACTCAGTGCCTAATCTGTGTGCCCAGTGCTTTATATATACTATTTGAGAATATCACATCATCAATTTGATATCTGAATTTTAAAAATATGTAGCAGGGTTTCAGAGAAGCTACATAACTAGACTGAGCTCACAGCTAACAAATGGAAGGTTTGGAATTAAAGTTTGTCGTAATTGAGTCTCATTTTTATGTCCCTTTTATGTATGGATTCATATAGTTCTTAGTTTTTCTGATTTACTTATTTCACTCCCTATAATGTTATCAAGGTTCATTCATGTTATTGTAAATGATCCGCTGTCATCATTTCTTATGGCTGAGTAGTATTCCATAGTATATATGTACCAAAGCTTTTTAATCCACTCATCCTCTGACGGACACTTAGGCTGTTTCCAGATCTTCGCTATTGTGAACCATGCTGCCATAAACATAAAAATAAGACTCAGAGACATAGACAAAAATGTGATGGTAATGGGGGGTGGGGTGAAGGGGTGGGAGGGGGCGAGGAAGGAGAGAGAGGGGGTGGAGGGAGGGGAGGGGCACAAAGAAAACCAGATAGAAGGTGATGGAAGACAATTTGACTTTGGGTGATGGGAATGCAACATAATGAAATGTTAAAATAATCTGGAGATGTTTTCTCTGAACATATGTACCCTGATTTATCAATGTCACTGCATTAAAATTAACAAAAATAAGATTAAAAAAAGTTTGTTTGTCATAATTGAAAAGGTCAATTATGTTGATAATATACTTGTTACCAGTAATATACATACAGAGGAATAAATATGCATAATCATTAACAGTAATCAGTATGAGTGGAAGCTGATTAAATTTTGTGGTAGAAAAATAAAATTCTCCTATCTTTATGAGACAACATAGTACTCAAGTCAAAAAGGTTTATTTATTTGATTTAGCTTTTCTTGTTTTGTTCTGTTTTTTCTTCTTCATAATATTAGGATATTTAAAATTCTGCAAATATGCTCAAAAATATATTACTTAAAAACTTTTAAATAAAGATAATGATGATAATGGTACTTTATTTCCTTAAGATGATTTATAACTGTCCCATGATTTAAACTCCTATTTCCTTAACTCTAAATTGAACTCCCTAAATTGAATTTTCTCTTTCAAACAGCAGGTGGTGGTACTGGGTTATTCTATCAAGTTTAAGTACTTAATTATTAGTATTGCTGTGTTGTTGAAAGTAATATGTAATCTATATTTTGGTTTCATAACCATTTATGTCATCCCGTTAATATTTATTTTATAATATAATGCAGAGAATGAAAAATATTACATATATATAAAGTCTTTAGAATAAAGGAAGTAACGCCCTGGCTGGTTGGCTCAGTGGTAGAACATCTGTCTGGCATGTGAATGTCCTGGGTTCAATTTCTGGTCAAGGCACCAGGAGAAGGTGACCATCTGCTTCTCAACCCCTCCCTCTCTCCTTTTCTCTCTCTCTATCTCTCTTTTTCTCTCTTACATTCATGGCTCAATTAGAGCAAGTTGACCCTAGGTGCTGAAGATGGCTCCTTGGCTTCACCTCAGATGCTAAGGTAGCTTGGTTGCTGAGTAACAGAGCAATGGCCCCAGATGAGCAGAGTATTATTACCCCATTGGGGGCTTGCTGGGTACATGTGGGAGCCTGTCTCTCTACCTCCCCACTTCTTAATTAAAAATAATAATAATAAAGGAAATACAAAATACAAATTATTTAAATCATTAAGTGAAGTTTGCCCTTTATACAAATATTTAAATAATTTAGATTTAAATATGTTTTTAGTAATACATGTGACTTAATATTGGGAATTAAATATTTCTATTACATATACTTTAAATTTATAATGATTATTAAAATAATAGTGCTAAATAGTAAGGACTATGGAAATCTCTGTTATTTAGGAAACTAATTGGTGGTGAAATAGAGCTTTTTTTCCTCTTTTTCAACTAATTACTCATTGAGTATAATGATTACCTTTAATCACCTTCAACTAATCATATAACACACTCTATATTTTCTAAGACACATCATTTCATTATACTGTATTAAAAAATCTCCAAATGGTTTGAATCTTAGCTAAATTTCAATTCTTAATTGATTCTTAGTATAATTTAGAACCAGTGGTATCTTCCAGAATCTTTGATTCTGGGCTGGAGTTAGTTGGATGGTGGGAAAGGGATAGGAAAAAAGGAGGATATTGTAGTAATTTAAAAGTCGTTGCTCTTACTGGTGGAATAATATTTGAGTGTTATAGTCCTCTAGGTCATGATAATAATTATGATGTTAAATTACTGGAGCCATTCTCTCAGAGGTTCCAGGCCACACAACACAAAGGTAATATTTATAATCTGAATGATTCATAGACAATACTGGGTAGCAGATGGCATCTCTGAAGATTTTAGTAATTTTTGCAGTGTCTGCTTCATGGCAGATGGAATGGAGGAGTAAAGAAATAGGTGGCTGGGAACTGTTGGAATGAGATAGAACCAGGTGGCTTGGAACTGTTGGAATGAGATAGAACCAGGTGGCTGGCAGGAATTACCGGCCCTGTAGAAGGAATAGAAGTTAAAATTGAGACAGCAGTTAAAGATTAATAAAATGAGTTAGCAATGGGATTAAAAGTGCTAAATGTAGATGGAATATACAAAATGGAGATGTGGAAATGATTTACATTTTATTTTAGGGCCAATCTATATGCCTGCAGGTTCATTTTGGCCACTGTGAAAGTTGAACTGAAGATTAGTGGTGAGGCCATTACCAGGGTGTTCTGAATGGCAGCTTTGTCTATGGAAGAATTGATATGAATATAATGAATACTTTTAAATATCTGTTCAAAGTACTATGTGAAACAGAGTATTTAACCAAACTGAGCCTCTCACCCCTTTCTAGCCCCTTGGAGTTGTCATATTTTTGAGTTGAAAATTACCCAACAGAGCAGCCAAAACTTTAGCTTATCTTAACATAAAGTATGTCACTAGCAGATAAATTCTAACTTTCCTTTCAATTCTAAAATTATTAGTGTGCATTTGAGTCTCAATGTATGATCCCAAGCATACCTAACTACTAGTACATAGGATATATACATATAGATATACACACATATATAAATAAAAATATATTACATATAAGATATGTGGCATAAATATAATATATAAAGATAATCATATATTATACATATTATATATATTGTATATATGATATATCATATATCATATGCACATCATATATGCAATATATATTCTTTTCTTTCTTTTTGCAATATATATATTCTTAAGATTGTAAACTAGACCTGAAATAAAAACTCTGTAGTGTGGAAGCTTGGTAATACCATTTTAAAAATCTTCCAGATAACTATTTTACATAGTATAGTTGAGAACCACTGGTTTGGATGTTATAAGGAATATTAATTACCAAAGGCAATACCTTCATAGTGCAGTGAAACAATCAGAAAGAAACACGAATCTAGTAAAGGCTAAGGTAGTAGAACCAGGTTTGTGTGTCTGGTAACCCATAAATGTTTTCGCCTTCTTTATGGAATAAACTTAAAAATTACACATATACCTGGCCAGGTAGCGCTATTGGTTAGGGCAGTGGTCGGCAAAATCATTAGTCAACAGAGCCAAATATCAACAGTACAATTATTGAAATTTCTTTTGAGAGCCATTTTTTTAAACTTAAACTATATAGGTAGGTACATTCCTTATCGAGGTAGTGCCCGCACATGGTATTTTGTGGAAGAGCTCAAGGGGCCAAAGAGCTGCATATGGCTTGCGAGCTGCAGTTTGCCAACCACTGGATTAGGGTATTGTTCTGATATTCCAAGGATGTGGATTCAATTCCTGGTCTGGGCACATACAAGAAGCAACCAATGAATGCATAATCAAGTGAAACAATAAATTGATGTTTCTCTCTCTCCCTCTCTCTCTCTCTCTTTCTCTTCCCCCCAATCCTCTCTTTCTCTAGAATCAATAAATTTTAGAAAATTACAGCCTGGCCAGATAGCTTGGTTGGTTAAGAAGTGCAGAAGTTTCAGGTTTAACCCCCGGTCAGGGCACATACAGAAACAGATCGGTTTCTATCTCTGTCTCTCTCTCTCTCTCCTTTCCACTCCCACTAAATCAATCAATAAAAAAATTGTTTATGTTACAAATAAAAATATTAGTACAGTGCCCTCAGAGAAAATTTACTTCTGAGGAATTAACATTGAGGCCAGCTTCACTTCTTACCAGCCTAGTCATGTTTCTGGGCCCTTCTGAGTTGAGAAAATGGCCCCATGGGATTGTCAAAATCAAATGAGCTCATGACCCTTGATAAACAGTGAAACACACTAAAGCTATGGGTAGTGTTAGCCTTTTCATCTTTGACCACCTAGTTCACGTGCAGGAGCGTGCAGTAAACCGAGAAAGCTGCTCGAGGTTTGGAGGCACTCAGTGAAACAATCACACACTTGCATCCCCCTCTCTTCTCCAACTTTTCTGGAGAAATCCCACTCTCTGACACATACCTTAGTATTTGTTATATAACTGACTGATGAATGGATGAGTGAATGAATGGAAGACTGAATGAAAGGAAAGACTCCTGGCCTACCTAATGCTACCGTAAAATATGATTGGCAGAACCTTAAAAGTGACTTGTTTCATTGAGGATTTTAAATTGATTAAGTGTATGCTGGTACGAATGTGACTAATTGAGCTGGGTGCAGTTTGTCTGTAAGGCGTTTATCCTGGAAGAAGGGCCTTTTTATAAAACTTTGGAAGGAAGGAAAGTATGTTGATAAAAAGCAACAAGAAAGCCTTTCCAAAAGGCATTTCTTCATTTTCATTCCAACGTTAGGGTGCTATTAGTGTTCATTTACCTTGTACATCAGGGTAGTTTCAGTGAACAGTATTTGGCTTTCAAAATAAGTAAAATTAATATGTATTGCACCCTGTGTGGGAAAGCACAGGAAATACCGGGCATCTGAAAGACTTACCTTTGTCATCATATTAAGTCCTCACTACAGTCCATGCAGTCTGGTTTTGCTTGCTAGGAACTGGGGTTCAGGAGCTTGATGACTTTTTGAGATCACAAGATCTTGGATATTACACAGGATATTAGAAATAAGATTCAAACCCTAAACTCTCTGATTTAATAGCCATATCCTCCTACTATATCATTTTAAGAAACAAGTCATTATTTCTTACATTTTTAAAAATTATAAATGAATAAAGAACTTCTGGATTTCAATAATTTCCCCATGGAGAACATACATGATTTTTAATTGTATGAATTAAGTTTATAATATTTTCTAATGGGGTCTAAAAAGGCTATATATATTTCTTGGTAATGGCGACCAGGCTGTATTTAAATTTCATCCTTCCCACACACAATGTGTTTAAAAAAGGCAGCAAATTACACACATACAATACACACCATACACACACATGCATACATATGTATATCTTAATGTACATATGTTGAATACTTACTATTTTTTTAAAAAAAAACAATAAAATTTTATCTTATTTTTAATGTATTTATTTATTTTGGAGACTGAGGAGAGAGAATAACAGAGAGAGAGAGACAAAAGCATCAATCTATTCCTATATGTACTCTGACTGGGGATCAAATCAGCAACGCTTGTGTATCAGGATGACACTCTAATCAACCTAGCTATCCAGCCAGGGCTAGAAAACAATAAAATCAATTTTTAAAATCAACTTTAAATATGATGTGTGGATGCCTGCTTGCTTTAATACTGAAACATGTATAAGCTAAAGTATATAAAATTAACTATAGAATAGACTAATTTTGTAAAGTGAGCAGAAACTAACAGGAACATTCTAGATATATAGGTTCAATGTGCAATCCATCATTCTGTATGTGTTTTTTCCCTGTATCCTCTGTGAATTTTAATTAAACATATATTAAAAGAAACAAAGATTGATAGAAGCTTGTGTTTGGATAAAATTTTGTATCAAAAAATGACAGGAATCTTTTTCAAAAAATTTGTTCAGGGCACCATCATAAGTTCAATCATTTGTTCAGGGCACCTGAAGGACCCTGTTTTAGACTTGCTTACATGAACAAAAATGCCTTCCTGTGTGTGTTTGTGTCTAAGACGACTTTTGAGACCCATCCCCTTTTTTAGACCTCAACAAACTGAGTTTAAGCCATCTGGATCTTACTCTGTAAATATTTAAATATTCTTTTATTTTTTTCCAGTCATTTCTGACAATTTCTCTGATTTATAGTGCCAATGTGGCAGAGTCTAAGGACACATGTTTTAAATGCATCTGGTTTGAGGTTGTTTGGGGTACAAATTAAGTGCAAGAGAGCAACCCCAAACACAGTTTCAGAAGTTTATGTACCCACAGGGAGAGACCAGATATAGGGATTCAAACTAGGAAAATAATTTGATACTGTCCCTGGGCTTCCTGCAGCTTATTCAAATGTTAAATTTTTTGGAAGTTCTTAATATTTACTTTTCAGTTGGAGTCCCAAATTATTTTGTTTAAATCAGTTCTAAATGACATTGTTAAAATGCCTGACTTCACTTTATATTCAGGGGTTGTGGATGTGTACTATTGATTTAAATTCTGTTGGATATCCCAAAAGAAAAAAAAAATGCATAAAAACTCCAGAGCCAATAGTGCCCATTAGTCAGCTCTGAATATGCCAACTTGTCAAGTGATATTGCAGCTATGGTCTTTAAAGCATTTGAAAGAAAGCTGGATAACTTTGTATAAAAAACGGGATTTTATGGCTTGTCGATGCCAAAGAGATTGTCCAACAGAAAAGCACCCTGCTAAGCCTAATTATTAGTCCAAGTTTGGTACGTGGCATTATAAGCTATTTTGAGGTTTTTGGAAAGGGAGAGTTATGAGTGACAACCACAGTAAGGCGTGCTGAGGAATTTTTACTCCAACTCTAACATCCCCATGTTGGCAGAACATAAAACACAAAATGCTGTTTTAGTAATCATTCTTTCATGTATTTATTTTCAGGGCAAATAATTTTGTTAGAATTTATAGGGTGGACCGAGGAAGAAAGGGATATATGAAAAGTCAGTATGGTAGATCTATATTCAGTAAAGATTGCTCCTCAAAATATTCCGCTGTTGTTTACAGGGTGGCTTTTATTTTTTATTTTAAAATGATAGCAGCTTTTATAATACTTTATTTAGAGAATAAAATAGGATCTTATTTGGAGTATGACTTAACTTAAACATTAAAAAATGCTTTGAATTTATGTGTAGGTAATTGCAAAAACAAAAATATGCTGAAGGAATGAACTCAGAGGAATAGTTAAGCAACCAGCCATTTATCACCTTTGCCCCTATACCTTTCATTGATTATGTTGGAAAGGTTCTTCAGAGAGAGAAGGGAATTAAAGATATTAGTGGAGAGGGTTGTTTAATGCTTATGATTTCAATACGTCAGCCCAATGAGAACTATTTCTAAGTCACATTGTGGGTATCTTAACATGGCTTAAAATGAAATTCAGACATTCTCCCTACCTCCATCCCTGAAGCATATGAAAGGCCAGCCTTTGTATTGTGTAGTTGCAGAATGCATTGCTCAGTGATCATTATGACAGTAGAGGGCATATTCATAATGCCTGGGACTTGTGAGAAGTGTTTATGTATATGAAACAATAATTATCTTCTACTACACTTTGTAGGATCTCAGAAGACTTTGAATATACCAGTCCAAGATACTTTGCAGATTTCTTGGCACCACATTCTCCTAGTTTTGGATAAAATAAAAAATAATTTTCTGCTCTATCAAAACAAAACAAAACAAAAAAAACCCTCTGTCTTTCTGGCTTTCCATTTTAAATACTAAAAACAGGACATTATTTAAAGTCAAGAATTATCTTAGCTAGGGCGGAGTAGTAACTGGGAGCAGATAATTAATATTTCCAGATCTGTGTTCATTTTCAAGGCTAAAATAAAATCATGACATCAGGATGTTGGGTAGAACTTTGTTCTCCATGGTTATTTCAGATATTGTTTTAAAACAAATTTAGATATACTTTACTTGCTGCCATTAAAAAAATGAGAAAAACCAAATCCAAGTTTTAATTCAGTAATATATTTACTTATATTTAAGTCAAATGATTTAGAAATCTCTATAGTATGTAACTTATAAACATTATAATAAGATTAAAATGATATTTACCACTTTATTTTTTCCTTTGAGAGTGAAATAGAATTAATGTTTTTTACTATCTGGCTCCTTTACTGCTATTACTTTTTTCTCCAAAAGGTGGCACTTGTGTCATCTTTTTCTTTTACAGGGTGCAGAGGACCAGGGGAGCCAGAGGGACCACAGTGAATTTTCATACTATAAAGTTGAAGCAGCCACATCAGAAAGTTGGAAATCTACATTTCTGCGACTGTAGCTCTATTCTGCTCAAAGAACCTTTCAAATAAGAATTAATCTGATTTTTGTGAACAAAAAATATGCTTCCTGCCTTAGTTTGGTTTAAACTTGAGAATTCTTTATCCCAAGTTTATTTTGCAATGTTTTTCTTCTCTTCTGATCTTTGACTAAAGTTCTAATTCTTTTTGTAGATAACCACTGGCCCCTCTGAAGTTGTACTTCTTGCTTAGAATGCATAGCAACACACAAGTATGTCTGGACTCTATCTAAACAAACCTTTTTGACTGCATAAATCCAGAAGGATAAATCATTCAGACAGAAGAAATCTTTTGAACTGAGAACAGATAAGAAAGAGAGGCACAGTGGGAAAGGAAACCATGCTGGAGACATTCTGGTGATGAGACAGGGCTCAACAGCTGAAACTTAACGTGAAGCATGCAGGTTCTTCCCAGCAATTAATGGGCATTTGTGTCCAAACACTGTAGCTGAAAAGAATTTTAAATGTGATGTTATTAGTTCCATCCAGTTCATTTGACAGATAAGGAAACTGAGTGCCAGGAAGGTAAAAGAGTGTGTTCAATGGAACACAACTGAATTCTGTTTCTACTTTGTTGAAAGAAAGCAATGATCTGCCAAAGAGATCTATTAAGTCACAAATTTTAGGAAACAAAATCTTAGATAGTTTTGAAAATTGGAGTTTCTTTAACAATGATTCTTTTTTCAGGCACATACTATTTTGAGCCATTGTGCTATCTTAGAAGTCCTCCTTTGCTCCAAGCAAGAATGGTCATTCATCTGTGCTGTTCCATACAGTAGCCATTAGCCACATGTGACTATTAAATTTCAAATTAATTAAAATTCAATATAATTATACATTTAATTCCTTAGTTACTCTAGTCACATGTCAAATGCTCAACAACTGCATATGGCTAGTGGTTATTATACTGAACAGGGGCACATATAGAACTTTCCATTGTTGCTGAAAGCCCTCTCGGATAGTACTGTTATTAACTGTAGAGTATGGAGAAAGTACAACACAAGTTCAGGTACATGGTGTGATGGGCTAATCCAGTGTGTGATTACTATAGGCTTTTGTCTGATAATTTACTTGGGTTTGTAAGTAAGTTTACAACAAGCAAAGAATAATTATCAGGCCTAATTATGTCTTTTATGCCCTCTTTCTGTCCCTTACTCCTTTTATGTTTTTGACTTCTCTAACGCTCCTAATTTTTGAGTGTTTAATAAATCTTTGTGAGTACCTTATTTATTCCCTCTTGTGTACCTTATTCGATTAGATATCACAATGTCCATTGAACACCTGCTGTGTGACAGACATTGCACTAGGTCACTAAAAGAATTAGATGCTCTGTGATAATGAATCAGGTAAAAGGAAAACATGTTTCTACAACCCAATCAGGATAGAGAACAAGATACTTGGTTGGATTGTTTAAATTAGCAAAAGCAAGTATTATTAGCGTAATTCTGTAGCTTAAAGGATGGGAGCTTATTCTGAGGAGTTTAATGATTTGCCTATAATAATGCAAGGGGTAAAAATAATAAAAAGATACCATGAGACTGAAATCCATGTACTCCAATGCTTTTTCTAATCTCAACCCAGGTAGGGATTGGTTTATGCTAACTTTCTAATTTCTTCTGACATTTCCCAAGGAATTGTCAAATAAGTTGTACCTTGCATATATCAACATTCTTTCTTTTTAAGCCCAATTTTCAGAATTTTTTTGAATACAGACAGAATTATATTTGTGTTTTCAAATCGGCTTCTCTTTATAGATGTCAGCTAGGTGCAGGTGGAAGGCCCTTGTGTAGAATTATCTGTGCTTGATGATATATCAATACTTCGAACTCTTGGGAGTTGACAGAATTTAAATGTAAGTTAAACAAATATTCTTTCTATGAAAAAACAGATACAATTATTATCAGTTGACAGATAAATAAAATCACACCATTATTAAGCAATCAGTACAGCATTAGTAACATGTAACTTCTCAGAGTTGGCATTCCCCAAGACCTTCTTTTTTTAGTATTTTTTATTAAATTCATTGGGGTGACATTAGTTAAAAAATTATATAGGTTTCAAGTGTGCAGTTTTGCAACACATCTTCTGTATATTGTATTGTGTGTTCACCACACAAAGTCAATCTTCTTTTATCATCACATATTTAACCCCCCTTACCTTTTACTAACCCCTAACCCCTTTCCCTCTGGTAACCACCATTCTGTTTTTTTGTATCTATGAGTTTTTTCCCCCAAGTCTTTCTGTGTAACAGAATGATTAATTTAGGCACATATAAATTCAGATGTTATCTAAAGTCTAGGTTTTATATAAATTTTCTCTTCTCAGCAGCCCTTGCATAGAAATTTGACCCCACCACCTCGTCATTCAAATGGGCTTTAACCAGGCCCATTACTAACTGTATCTGCAGCACATTATTTGGTAGTGTTCCATCTACACCATATGCCCCTCAGTATAATTAGTATAATAGAGACTTTTCCTCACACATAACAAGTTATCAGTTGTGTGTTAATTTATATTTTTGGAATGGGGTCTCAGATATACTGTGTTACTTAGAGTTATTTGAATCACCAGTTGTATTATAATGAGATGATGCTTTCTTTATTTATAAAATGAACCTAGACATACATTGTCCTTAACTTTATCAATAGGAACCTCCAGTAATGCTGTCAATTTTTCTTCTTCTATTCACCAAATTTTCCACGCAGAACTTAAGTGACTGGAACTTCTTTGAAAATTTTATTTCCAGTCCTTCATAGAGCACTGCCCTGATTCTATCATCCTTTACTTGTCACATTTTCCTACCAAAACAAACAAACCAACAAAAATCTTCTTTAGAATAAATTTTCTACTTACAGTGACTTCTAGTCTTTTCTTCTCAACTCTTCAATGAAAAGAATATCCCCCTTCTAAGCTCCCCCAATGGATTCATTGGTTCCCCTCTTTCGAGGTTTTTCTCTAATATCTAAGAATTCAAGGATTCTCCTAACCAACAAATTTTCATGCATTTTAAGTATATTCTTTTTACATAATAAAGTTACATTAACACATTGAGTAATATATACCGCCCAGTGTAATGAAACAAACTAATTATTTCATAGCAGAACATTCACTCACTATGTGGCTTTGGGCAAACGACTATCATTCTAATCTTCAATGTTCTCTGAAAAATAAGGTCTAAATATATAATAAAAAATAAATCTATGTTGCTAGTACTTTACTTTCCTGTAATTTTTTGAAAAAATATTTTAGTTAGAGAAACAGAGTAGTTAGTAATATTTTATCTATAAGTGAGATGGCAGAGAATAACTCAAACTATTCTTCTCTAGAATGTATTATGCCTAGTGAAAGTAATTTTAGAAAACAAAACCTTTTGGTCAAGGATAAAATTAGTTATTTTTGAAGAATCTATTTGAATCTCTGCTGCTAAGACTAAAGCTAGAAATTTTGCAAAACATATATGTTCTGATACTAGCAATTTTTAAAAATCATTATATGTTTAACTGAAGAGTGAATTTATACCATTAAAATGGATCTCAGTTTATATGACATAGCATTAGAAAATGCCACAGTATTCTAAATAATTCACCCTGGGAACTTGGATGCACACTTTAAATGACATTTCTACTTGTTTTAGCTGGAATCATTTGTACAAGTTCTGTGGCTTGGAAGTCTCTCCACTGAGTGAAGGCGCATGGAGGTGGTTCTCTCCCAGTCAAGGCTCCCATATACACGCCACCCGTAACAACAACAACAACACATTTTAACTAGCCCACTTGGCAGTTTTTTTAAAAATGTGTACTTTGATCACATTATGATATGTGGTTGTTTGTATTAAAAGGACATTTTGCATACAACAGAGAAATTTTAAATCTGAGTTATTACTTTAAATATACTTTGAAAACCAAAATAACCAGACCATCACTTTATAGAATTTGCTTCCAAATAAAAGTTTCTTATGTAGTCTATACACTGGCTCAATCAATCTTATTGTGGTATCAACTCAAATCTCAGGTGCTCCATAAAAGCTTTCTGAATGTTTGGGCTTATATTACTCAATAAATACTTAAAGCACATGTTGGTTATTGTAACAGTGTTTTCTCTCTCATCAATTATCACTTGATAGAAAAAATGGCATGAGTAAAGTATGAACCAGACAATAGTAATTCTCCATGAAATATAAATATGATCAAATTACATTGCACAAAAATTACTTTGAACAGAAAAAGGCACACATAATATCAATTATTTGGCTTTATTAATTTTGAATACTAGACTTTATACTCAGTTGGTACATAATCACTACTTGTTGATTTGCCATGAATAACCTTTACTTCTTTCAGATTCTATGTTTGACCAAATGCAATTTATAATTACCATCTATTTTGTGATAGTGGAGTATCCATTCAAAATAAAAGAGCTGTGTACGACTTGATCTTGTTTGAAAATGACATGAGAGTTTGTAGTATTAGCTTATTATGTAGGTAATGGTTTTCATTATTTTATAAAGTGACTTTAACTGGGAAGGTGGTGAATTTTTGTATCTACAGATTAAGGTCTGTTGATCTCAAATACAATAACCAGAGAGGTAGCAAACTGTTTTTCTGGTATTATTTAAATAGTGAAGAGTTTTGTGCTGCCCTATCTCAAATTTAAGGGTGTAGAGTCACTATTCTCCAAGGCTCCTTTTCAATAGAACTCAATGGATATTCAAGTAACAAAGGAAATTATAATTTTGCCAGAGTTTGAACTGACCTAAACTAAAGAAGGGACAAAGTTCTGGACAAACTCTTCTCTGGCTAAAGTCTAGGACAACTCTATGCCAAATATTTTTTTTTAGTCTGTAAAATGAACAAAAGGGGTTCTTTATAAAGAAAAGTTATTTTTATTGAAAAAGGATTTTTGGTCATCTTGTCATGATTATGACAAATTTCACTCATTTCACATTTCTAGATATCTTGATCCCTGAGCTTGTTTTTTTTTTTTTAAACTATAAGTTACCTAGAATTACTGGTGAGTAAAGAATTTCCTGCCACAACCATTAACCTTTTAAACATCAACATATAAACAATAAATGGTTGGAAAAAAAAAATTGTTGGTTAAAGTGACATTGGCAAATTCTTTTATTTATTAACATTAAAAAATAGAGACTTTGTCTTCTCTCTAAATATTTATACCCTCAACATGAAATGAGGTCATGAAGACATGCCCATCTGCTTAGTTTTTAAAATCCATGGTGTCAACAGTTTAGACGTCTTCAGTAAAAAAAAAAAAAAGCAAAACAAAACAAACAAAAAAAACAGGAATGAAGGCATTCTTGTGGGGTGTAGTCAACTCAAGAAATTGTCTCCAATTTTTAAAAACAAACAAAATCTTTGGCTTATTTTCTGGAAGAGTTTAGATCGAGCCTTTCATTTTTATAATTTACAGACAATCTTTCACCAATGTGTGTATGTGTGTGCTTTTATACAGTGTTTAGAATGAGAAGTAAGCAGATTCTGTTACTGACTGTTGTGAAATTTGGATGGCGTGAAATTAGATATAGGATTTTACAGTCTTGGTTGTGGATTGCTCATTCGCATGGAAGAAGAGGATTGAGATAGGCAGGACTCACCTTTATCTGGTTGTCCTTTTCTGTGACTTGACCAGGAACGTATAACACAGGATCGCAGAGTGTCTTTGGTTGCTCTCTGTTTGCCCCCTGAGTCTATATGCTTCATCCTTCTCTACCCCATCTGGACATGAGAAGGCTAATTTCTGAAAACTGCTTCACCCTGATTTCCTTGCCAGCTGGCTTCTGCTTAGAATCAGCAGTGGTCCCAGTAAACTAAGATACAAAGGTGAAAGAGCCAGTTGTTCATTTCTACCCCTTTCCCTCTCTTTGTCAGCACTCTGTCACTGGTAATAATTGTGTTCCTATTTCCCCGTAGAAAAGTACTCTTGTAATTCCAGTTCACAGTGAAGTCTGGTAAACACCATTTCTTCCTCTTGTCCCTTTGGTCCTATGGTGGAAACAACACTGCTCTGGTGCTTGTCTCTGGTGCCCCACCATCCCCTGTTTGCTGCTTGCACCATGTTCACACACAGTCACGACCCGAATTGATAAAAAATAGTGACATTCTTTAAAAGGAGATAGGTGCACAATGTGAAAAGGGTGGGTTTTGTTCATTGTCTCACTGGCTATGGAAATATATCTAGCTAGTAAGTCACTCAACCAAGTACTCATTATGGAAATTTAAAAGGTATTTCATATTTATTACCAGATAATTTTTAAAAAATACATGATGTGGAAAAATTAAATAATAAAAAAAACTAATTCATTTTACTGATTGATTACAATGTATTAGCTATATACCAATAAAGTAGGCACTGTTGTTGCCCTATTTTTAAACTATAGGGACCAAATTATTGAAAGGGGAAATGAGGCCTGACCTGTGGTGGCGCAGTGGATAAAGCGTCGACCTGGAAATGCTGAGGTCGCCGGTTCAAAACCCTGGGCTTGCCTGGTCAAGGCACATATGGGAGTTGATGCTTCCTGATCCTCCTCCCTTCTCTCTCTCTCTCTCTGTCTCTCTCTCTCTCTCTCTCTCTCTTTTCTAAAATGAATAAAAACATTCTTTAAAAAAGAAATATAATTAAAAAAAAAAAAAAGAAAGGGGAAATGATTTGTGTAAGGCCACACAGCTATGGAATACCAGAGGAAGAATTTGAAGCAAGGCAGTTGGCTCCTAAGCCTACACTCTTAACCACAAAATACCAGTAGTGCCTCTTGAAAAAGAAATAGAAAGTGAAGGGAAATAGCATTTATTAGTACCTACTATGAGATACCACGGATGATATTTCCTTTACTGCCTTTTAGCAGAACTTGATACTGCCATTCATCCCTATTTTGAGAAACCCTTTCCTTTCTAGGTTTCTCTGATATCATGTGCTGTTCTGGGTTTTCTCATCTTTCCTGGATACTCTCATTTTCCTTTGCTTGTTCTTTCTTGTCTATTCAATCTTTAAATGTGTGAATGTTTTGAGTTTCCTTATTGCTTTTATTTTGCCTGGGTGACCTCATTTAATCCATTGACTTTAAAATGCCAGTTATATTCAGACGACTCTAATCTTTTTGTTTCTAATTTGTCCCCTTTCCTAAATGTCATACTTTTATGGTCACCTGCCTCCTGAATCTCTCCCTTTGGGTGTTTAGTAAGCATCTCAGACTTACCATGGCCAAAGGAGAATGCTTCATTCATTTTATCTTCAACCTGCTACTCTCTGTGTCAATGTCATTTCATTAAGTAGCACTATTATTTTTTCCATTGATCAAGATAAACATTGAAGGATGATCCTAGAATGTTCATGTTTCACTTCCCCCAATGTCTAACTATCAGTACCTTCAGTGAGCACCTTATAGGCAGCTCCAAGTCTCTCGCTGTTCACAACCTCCATCTTTTCCTCATCACTGTGATAGTTTTCTAACTGCTGTTGCTTTTTTCAGGCTTGCTTTCCTTCAAGGATTTCTACAGATGGCAGCCAAAACATTTCAAGTATGCTGCTTAAAACTATTTATTAGTTCCCAAACAAAATGCATTCTGACCTCTTTGTATAGGGTCAAAACCTTACCTAAGCTAGTCTTTGTTGAAGGAGTGAATCCTATTGACTACTTAACCTCCATGAAAAGATGGTACATTCATTTTCTTATTGCTACAAATTATATAGACCCTCATTTTTTTTCCTTTTCAAAGAATATGAACTTCTTGGCAAGGATTAGATATTATAAACTCTGTGTTTGTAGATGAAAGGCAAAGATAGTTTTTTTCAAAACTTATTGATTGTTTCTCTTTGGCTTGACCCAAAATAATTACTAAAAAGCACCTAAGTGTAAAATGCAAAGAAGGAGATCATTTAATATGAGTGTTTAAAGAAAATTTGTTGAGGAAATAAACTTTTTATTGACATCTTCTTAATTTGACCTCCTTATACATAGTTTCTAAACAATCTGGGAATCTGTATTTAAAAAAATCCATGCCAAGGAATGGAATCATTTATAAATGTGATTATTATCAACATTCCCCTTATAAAGGAAAATAACTTAATAAAAATAATTTTGATTCACACTGGGAAAAATAAACACAAAAATATTATTTTGATACTCAACATAGCAATTGACAGACAACATGATACCAAAATTCTACTAAATGACATCAGATTGATATGGCTACATAGGGATTATATCTTGTTCATGCTGGGAAGAAAACACATTGTAGTTTTTATTTTGAATAATGACTCTTAAAATTGCCAAAAATTTTGTTTACTATAAACTTGCTGCTTTGACAACAGTAAGTTTATTAATTATTGTTCCAAGCTAATCTTTTGCATGACTATTTCTTTTTCAAGCCCAAAGAAATCACAAAGGGAATATATTATCTTGTTTATTCCAAAAAATTGTGAATCAAGCTTTATTTTCTTTCTTTCCTTGTAAAACTACAGCCAATAAAAAACACAACCACTGAGAAGTCAGGAAATTTGGTTCTTCAAGAAATCCAAATCAAAAACTATATTTAGTGTTATTTAGATTTTTATTCCAACACACTAAGCTGATCCTTTCATTATTTCAGCAATAGTATTTTTATTTGTTAGTTTTTAAAAATAAAGATCTAGAGGCTATTAAGAAAATGTACAAGCATGTAGTCAATGACCGTAATTCTATGGTAATGATTTTCTTATATGTCTTATAAAATGATTCTTATAAAAATTTCTGGGAAGTGTTTCAAAAATGTGCTGAAGCAATAGAAACATTATTGCATGATATCTTCTATGATAACTGTTATAAAAGAAATCAGCTATTTTATGTGCATATTCTGCTAAAATTTTTATATTTTAAATTATTTTTAATGCTTGATAATTTTTTCTTTTGTCATAACATAATAGTAATTGTACTTCTGCACTGCTTTTCTGTCTTACAAAGATTTCTTGAATGAGATACATCATAGTCAAGTAATGATTTATATGGTTATTTGTTTTTGGATAATTTTCCCATTGTTCCTTAGATAAACTCTGAAATAGATTTGAGAACACTGAGTAAAGGCAGAATTGGATATGTACCAAGTCCAATTAGATGTTTAAAATGTATAGTGCTCTGGCTATCACATAAGATTGATCTTTCCAGGGAATTTATATAGCTGAAAATACCCTCAAAATGAAAACCCTCTGGTCTTGTATCCCTATGTAAACATTACTTAGTCTTATCAACATATATGGAAGGAATGAGATAGAAATTACTATTAAACATTATTTTTATAACTCAAATTAATTAGATGCTCAATCAGTCATTGACCAGGACCTGAAGGGAAAAAGCAAATGAGAAAGGCCTGAGTATTTTGTTGGCAGTGATGAAAAGAGCAAAGATCTTAGGTAAAAGATGAAGCCAAATACCCAATGGAAAGACCAGGAAAGTCAAAGCAGAGTATGAGTAGAGTTGAGCCTCTGCCTGACAAAGACTTTCTCCTTGACAAAACTTTAATGAGGTTCCTATAGTCCCATTTTCTCTACTAGGCCTCATCCTTAAGTCCTGTCCTCAGGCTCGATTGCCCAGTTTTAGCAAAAATCCTGCTAGGTCAGTTTAACAAGGATCTCCAACCCTCAATATCTTACAATTTTTTCATTTAATCAAATTGCTCATCTTCCCACTCTACTTTCCCAAGTGATATCTGATTATCCTACCTACTTTCAGAAAGAATACTTTTTACTCTGTTTATCAAGAGCTACTCTACCCTTTGTCACTCAGTAATGTTCCATACATCAATCTCCTCAATTTGCTCCTTGGCTGTAAATCCTCACTTGTCATTGCTGTGTTTTAAATTGAGCCCTGTTTTACACTGAGAATTCTTTTCCTCTATTGCAATAGTTCCTGAAAAAAAAAATGTTTTTAGCACTTTAACTACTATCTGGCTCTGTTTTCTTTAACAGTTTCAAGAGTCTTATGAAAAAAGTAAGACAATATACTGCTAATAAGAAGGTGGGAGTAGAGCCAAAAGAGATGAAGGTCTATTGCTCATTAGGACCAGGCTCAAATATACTTCAATATGTCTGTGTCATAGATGAGTGGAAACTTCCTAACTTCCTCCAGATGAATTAAGTTCTTATTTTTACAGTTGCAGACTCTTTTTCCTCACTGTGTTTTCTGTATCATGCTTTCCAACCAGTTGGTCATTTGTCTTTACTGTTTGCCCTGCTACTTTATTTTACCATGTTCTTTACTTGTGTTGTTCTTTCCAACTTTTAAAAATAATTTTTATTCTTGTGCTGCAATCCTTTTCCATCAGTCTTTAATACAGTTACTTGGAATTTTTCAGAAATTGATGTCATCTTTTTCCTTCTTAATAGTGAGTCATAAAAAAAAATCAACATTGTGATTTTAATTAGTAAAGGCACACTTGAAATATGATGTTTTTCTTTGTTAGTTTTTCTTTTCTCTCCCTTCATTTCTGCCTTGATTCAGGACCTATTCTTTCTCAATACCTGCATTGACTTCTTTGGTCAGTTTTGTTCAAAACACAGTAGGTATCATCTCATTTTCTCTAGACTCTCTCCCTAATTGCTTCTAGATAACATCTCTCTTTTCTTTTCTTCTTAGTGAATGCAGATGGATTATGGATTTCCCTCTTCTGTTCATTCTCCTCAGCAAAGGTTATATTCCCCAAAGAGATGACATGTAACATCCTAATGACTTGGTTTTTCTTTGCCTTTTTTGTCTTGCCACCACCTGAAAAACATCTTAATTTTTTTTTCTAAGCCTATTCATCCTTAATAGCTTTTGGGTCTTCCCAACACTGTGCAGATGGTACCACTCAATTTTTAAGTTCCTCTTTTATTCTGAATCCTTGGAGCTGACCCAGCTGCATCTGTCTCCATTCATTTTGATTTATTATTGAGACATTTCATCAAAATGTTCTTTTCTACATAAATTTTGTGCACTATCTTCTCTACCTTGTTTTGTGTTGTTTAAGCAAGGTGTCTCTGTAGTCTATATACTCAAACTTCTCTCCAATCTGTTCTTAGTTATTCTTTACCTTGTCATATAACTACCTCAAATTCATATCCCTTTCTCTAAATTTCAAATCAGTCTCTATTGTAATGTCTAGTACATCAGAATGTCTCTTGGGTATATCCTTGTGTCACTCATTTTCATCATCTCTGTTATTACTATGGAAACCAACTAGCCTTCTACCTTGCTACTCAAAGTGTGGTACCTTACCAGAACTATAAAAACCCCTTAGAGTTTCTTAGAAATGCAAATTTTCAGTCTGAACCAGAGATCTTTTGAATTTTTATCTGCATTTTAACAAATCTTTAGGTAATAAACATTCACACCAAAAGTGTAAGAAACACCGGTGTGCTATAATATTCATAAACCTGAGTGCCCAAGAGTTACCTGAGTAAGTTCAAGTATTTTGTGATTTGTGCCCAAATCATATTGTCTCAAACCCTTCTAGTTTATCTTAGAGTTCACGCACAGTTATTATAGTTACAACATTCTTTCTGTTTGCTCAGACTTTCTAATCACTGTCCTTCCTAGCATGCATAGTAGTCACATAGATGAACTTCTTTCTATACCTATGGGCAAGATAGACTGTTATTTTATTTTTCATATTACTAATATAAAACTGAAAAGCGAAACATCATGTTCTTAGATTATCCAGCTAATCACAAGTAGAAGGTAAACATGTACTTAAAATCTTTAACCCTTAGTTTAAAATTTATACCATTACCTTGTTGTTGTTTGTTGAATAAATATACAATGCTATCAATGTTACTTATTTCCATTTCTCTCAATATTTTCTAATATTAAGATATGTGAGTTTTGGATTATTGTCAAAGACAAATTTGGAAATATGCCTTTATCTGTAACATTCCATAAGAAATTAAAGTTTTAGAATATTTCTTTCAAGGAAAGGGTTAACAGCATTTATTTAGAAATACACAGAGGTTAGTGGCAAAATTTCACAAGAAAAATTATATTAAGCTTACATGTCATTTGGTACACAACCCTCTTTAAATATTTACTGTCTCCTCATCCAATTTTTCTTCACACTCTTCCCCATAATCCACCTACTAGCTTATTTCCTTTTTCCTCAAATCAGTGCAAATGTTATCTTTCTCTTCTCTTCATATATTATAAATCTCTCTAATATCGACGTTGGAAGGCCATGGTTTTAAAGGGAGAAATAGAGGCACATTGAGGGACACTAAAAGCTTATGGACATTCACAAACATTAAGAACTACTTATTTTCACAACTTAAGGGAAGTGATAGTCTAACTTGAAAACCTCAACAACTAGTCCATAAATTATTAGATGATTTATAGTGTGACACTATACAAAATAATTCTAGTAAGTTGGCATGAAATTAGAAGATAAACATTTGTAGCTGAAATCAGACTATTACTGATACATTATTTAATATTTAGTTAAAATATTTTTTTTAGTTAAAATATTTTAATAAGAGTTTTTCAGTTCTATATTGCTTCTGAAAACTTAATTATTGATCTGATATAACTTACAATGTAAAAATATGTTTTATAGATGAAATATAAATCTAAGGAGACAGCATGTGAAATGAATATAAAATTTGGGAGCATAGAAAAGACTGATTTTGAACTATGTATCTGTTGTGTGACTTTGGATAAGTGATTAAATGAACTACTCCTTATAATTGGCTTAGGATCATTCTGGTTTTAAAATTGATGTTCTGGCTCTGGCCAGTGGGCTCAGCAGTGGAGCATTAGCCTAAAGTATGGAAGTCCTGGGTTTGACTCCCAGTCAGGGCACACAGGAGAAGCGACCATCTGCTTCTTCACCCCTCCCCTTCTCTATCACTGTCTCCTCTCTCTCTTTATTCCCCCCCACAGTCATGGCTCAAATGATTTGAGCAATTTGGCCCTGGGTGCTGAGGATGGTTTCATGGTCTTGCCTCAGGTGCTAAAATAGCTTGTTTGCCAAGCACAGAGCAGTGGCTCCAGATGGGAAGAGCATCACCTGGTAGGGGGCTTGCCAGGTGGATCCTGGTCAGTGCTCATGCAGGAGTCTGTTTCTCTGCCTCCCCACCTCTCACTTAATAAAAAAATGAGGTTCTGCTTTCAAGTAACCTTCTTTATATAGGCCAAATTGAGATGGTTGTTCATTCTAATAAGTGACTTAGGCTTTCTAAGTACCAGATTCCTTACTTGAAATGTATATATAAGTATCAGATCCCTTTACGTGAAATGTGTATATGTGAAGTGCAATTTATTTTTTATTTTTTAAAAGTTATTCATTTCAGGAAAGCGATGAGAGAAAGAGAGAGAGAGAGAGAAAAAAAAAAGAAAAGAAGGAGAGAGGAGCTGGAAGCATCAATTCCCATATGTGCTTCGACCAGGCAAGACCAAGGTTTCGAACCAGAAACCTCAGTGTTCCAAGTTGATGCTTTATCCACAGCACCATTATAGGTCAGGCCATGAGATGCAATTTAAATTATTCTTTTTTTATGTTTATTGATATATTCTATTGAAGTACCTATAAAAGTGCTTCTTTAGCAAACTTGTAAATAATTGTAATAGGTAAATTATAGTTATAATGGAGGAGACAAAATAATGTAAATTGAGCAGCAGAATTTGCACTCTGAAAACAAATTTACTAACACAAGCCGTTCTAAGAAAACCTGGATTAAAATCAAATTTTGAGTAGGAAACAAAATGCAATCTTGAATTAGTAATAATGAAAGAAACAAGGGTTTGAAACATCTTCAGTCTGGAAACCAAAATTTCAGTTTTTAATAGTAGAATATTTTGGCAATACTATTTAGGCCACAGTTGAAATGAGGGAAATTGATGTCATTTTCCACTGAATCTCAACAGAGGTTTATAGGAGGATGTTCTTTAAACAAAATAGCAGAGGCATCACTCTGATTCATTTCCCAGTACTACTTTAGTCAAGTTTTTACAAAAGGCATTATGGAGTGAGACTCTTGATTTCTGCATAAGAACTCTTTGTTCTATTATTCCTGCAGTTCTTAAATATGCATGGACTGGAGTCTTTCTCCATGTCATAAACTGACCCCAACTTTGTGGGTATAACTTCATTATGTGGGTATAAGATCATCATCTCTAACCTTGAGAAACTCATGGTTTAAGGAAGGGGTCAGGTAAGTGGTTGAATGATTAAAATACAATCTTATAGAAATATGCTATGAAAGCATGCAGAGTTAGGGTAAACAGTCAGAGACAGCAAGGCACCCTAGGGCGAAAGTCCTGAACAAACTAGAGTCCAGGGGCCTCTCTGACCCTTGTTAACAGTGCCTGCTGGAAACAGCAAAACAGCAGGAAAAGATTGAGCAACACAGAAATGTTTAGGTTCCCAGAACAGAGATTAGAAGTCGGTATGTTCCTTGTCCTTTACTTCACCCCCTGAGAACTTCTTCTGTCTGCTTCCTTGAGTTATTTGTACGGGCTAATAAAATATATTTAATTAAGGCTTGGGACGGGGCTTCAGTCCTTCTATCTGTTGTCCAGGACTGTTGCTTCCCCTCTGCCCCTCAAAACATTTCATCTGGTCTCTGAGTAGTTCAACGCTGCCATGACACAATCTGATATATGCTAAAACAGAAGTGTGAACAGCACTATGAAGCCAAAAGTGAAAACCAGCTATTTGCCTAATGGAATTAGTTAGGCTTCAGAGCTTGTGATACTTGAGTAGACTCTAAAAGGATGAGTTAGAACCCACCAAGCAGAACAGGGTCAGAAAGGCATTCCCACAAAGAAAACAGTATATCCAAATGCAAGAAAGCATGACGAAGCCTGTCATCTTTGGGAGAGAGCAAAGCTGGCAAAATATTAGTGTCAAGATCAGAAAATAGGCAAAAATAAATCAAAAGAGAATTTCATAACATGTTAAGGCCTTTAGCTTTTTTCTTGTAGATTCTGGGAAAACATGTTTAAGGAAGAAATAAGGAAGCTTGGGTCCTTGTTTCTGAAAAAATAACATTATCAGAAGTGTAAAAGATGGATTATGCGGTAAGAGAGCCTAGAGGTAAAAGCTCAGAGAGAGGGCTACTGTATTTGTCAGGAGAGACATGAAAATAAGCACAGCCAGCTGTGGTAATTGAAAAGGGGCAGAAGGAGAGGGGCCCAACATTTTTTATAGGGCTCTTTGAACCATTAAGTGTTGAGGAGGAAGTGGTATGAGGCAGATTTGTTTGGACAAATGGTTGGATTGAGCATTTTGGATTGAATTTTACTAGTGCAAACTATGGTAGCATCTGGAGGGCCACAAAAAGTGTTTGTGTTTGACTATGAAGACATTGGGATCCATTGTGACTTTGAAAGCTTGGAATTTAAAATAAGAATAATGCTTTCAGAAAGAGAAAAACAAGTGCTCTTAGAGTCTGTGTTCTACATAAATTCCTAGTGGAAAGAACTGACCCAGTAAGAGTGGAATTTGTGTTGTCAAGGAGAGTCCTGGGTATGGAAGTCTTATGGTGACTGAGTACACTGAAGTGGAATGTGAATTTGGAAGTTTAAACAGGCTGCTTTTAACTTAGAGGTAGGGCCATTCTTTCATAGAGCATCTAAGCTTTCCAGACCCCGAGCAATATTCAACATTTATCTTGGGTTAAATCTAGTCTTTGTAATTCAATCAAAGGAGTGTCTCTTAGAGAATCAAGCTAGCCAATAGTACTGTGGCAACTGGAATGCATCAAGAGAAAAGTGTGCCTTTGGGTACTGGCAAAGCATAAAGAACCTAGATGAAATCTTTAAGTACACAAAGCAGCGTAGTGAACTATAGCAAATTAATAGATAAAAGTCTTGTAAGTGGAAGGGATTTACCAAAATTCCCTTTCAAGCTTGGCGGCAGAGTCATCTCAACACACTGTAAATACTTGTCAGATGTAAATAACCCGTATAATAAAAGAAAAGCTGGCATAGCCAGAGCAATTTCAAGGGAAGGTAATGAAAGTGGACAAGAAACAACTGGAATTGGGAGCTTTAAAAGGATGAGACCAAAAGAATAAGGTTACAAGAAAAAGTATAAAAAATGCCATATATTCAATCTGTGAAAGAAATGTTTTTCTTTATAAACATTCTTAGCTCTTCAGCTATATAAATACCTGCTCATTGTAACAAATAAAACAAATAAAGATGACTGGAAACAAGTTAAAGATATCTCCATCTGACCTCTGGTGTCCTTCACTTCCATACTTCTGAGAATAATAGATTAAAAATGTCTTTTACAAATCATTATGCAATAAAATGATTTGTGTGACAATCTTTTCACAAAACCAAAATATAACCATAGATATCTGCAACTTTATTTTTTCATTTTGCAAAAGTTGATTATGGACAGCCCTTCAAGATGAGTAGACAAAGATTTATCAAAAATGGACACTTTAGAGTGTTCCTAGTTTTGCCATTATAAACAGTAGTGCAAACAAAAAAACCCACCAAAAACATTATACAAATATTACTGGATATGGTATCATTATTTCTATTTTTTTATAAATTTTTATTAATTTCAATGGGTGACATCAATAAATCAGGGTACATATGTTCAAAGAAAACATGTCCAGGTTATCTTGTCATTCAATTAGGTTGCATACCCATCATTGAAAGTCAGATTGTCCTCCTCACCTTCTGTCTAGTTTTCTTTGTGCCCTTTCCCCTCCCCCTTCCCCTCTCCCTTCCTCCCCCCTTCACCCCCCCATAACCACTACACTCTTGTCCATGTCTCTTAGTCTCATTTTTATGTCCCACCTGTGTATGGAATCATGCAGTTCTTAGTTTTTTCTGATCCAATGTCATCATTTCTTATGGCTGAGTAGTATTCCATAGTGTATATGTACCACATCTACTTTATCCAGTCATCTGTTGAAGGGCTTTTTGGTTGTTTCCATGTCTTGGCCACTGTGAACAATGCTGCAATGAACACGAAGCTACATGTATCTTTATGTATCAGTGTTTCTGAGTTTTTGGGGTATATACACAGTAGAGGGATTGCTGGGTCATAAGGTTGTTCTATTTTCAGTTTTTTGAGGAACCACCATACTTTCTTCCATAATGGTTGTACTACTTTACATTCCCATCAACAGTGAATGAGGGTTCCTTTCTCTCCACAACCTCTCTAACATTGCTATTACCTGTCTTGTTGATAATAGCTAATCTAACAGGTGTGAGGTTTTATCACATTGCAGTTTTGATTTGCATTTTTCTAATAACTAAAGAAGATGAGCATCTTTTCATATATCTGTTGGCCATTTGTATTTCTTCCTGGGAGAAGTGTCTGTTCATGTCCTCTTCCCATTTTTTAATTGGATTGTTTGTTTGTTTGTTGTTGAGTTTTATGAGTTCTTTGTATATTTTGGATATTAGGCCCTTATCTGAGCTGTTGTTTGAAAATATCATTTCCCATTTAGTTGGCTGTCTGTTTATTTTGTTGTCAGTTTCTCTTGCTGAGCAAAAACTTCTTAGTCTGATGTAGTAGTCCCATTCAATTGTTTTTGCCTTCACTACCCTTGCCTTTGGAGTCAAATTCATAAAATACTCTTTAAAACCGAGGTCCATGAGTTTAGAACTTATGTCTTCTTCTATGTACTTTATTGTTTCAGGTCTTATATTTAGGTCTTTGATCCATTTTGAATTAATTTTAGTACAAGGGGACAAACTGTAGTTGAGTTTTATTCTTTTGCATGTGGCTTTCCAGTTTTCCCAGCACCATTTGTTGAAGAAAAGGCTTTCTTTTCTCCATTGTGTGTTGTTGGCCCCCTTATCAAAAATTATTTGACTATATATATGTGGTTTTATTTCTGGACTTTCTATTCTGTTCCATTGGTCTGAGTGTCTATTTTTCTGCCAATACCATGCTGTTTTGATTATCAGGGCTCTATAATATACTTTGAAGTCAGGTATTGTAATGCCCCCAGTTTCATTCTTTTTCTTTAGGATTGCTTTGGCTATTTGGGATTTTTATAGTTCTATATAAATCTGATGATTTTTTGTTCCATTTCTTTAAAAAATGTCATTGGAATTTTGATGGGAATTGCATTAAATTTGTATATTGCTTTGGGTAATATGGCCATTTTGATTATATATATTTATTTTTCCTATACAAGAACAAGAAATATTTTTTAATCTCATTGTATCTTTTTCGATTTCCCTTAACAATGCTTTGTAGTTTTCATTATATAAGTCCTTTACATTCTTTGTTATGTTTATTCCTAGGTATTTTTTTGTTGTTGTTGCAATCATGAAGGGGATTATTTTTTTGAGTTTGTTTTCTAATGTTTCATTGTTGGCATATAGAAAGGCTATAGCCTTTTTTATATTAATTTTGTATCCTGCGACCTTACTGTATTGGCTTACTGTGTCTAGTAGTCTTTTTTGTGGATTCTTTGGGGTTTTCATAGATGATATAATAGGATCATATCATCTGCAAAAAGTGATACCATTACTTCTTCTTTTCCGATATGGATGCCTTTTATTTCTTTATCTTGTCTGATTGTTCTGGCTAAAACTTCTAGCACCACCTTAAATAAGAGTGGAGAGAATGGAAAACCCTGTCTTGTTTCTGATTTAAGGGGGAAAGCCTTCAGTTTTATGCCATTTAATATGATGTTAGCTGATGGTTTATCATATATGGCCTTTATCATGTTGAGATATTTTCCTTCTATACCCATTTTGTTGAGTGTCTTAAACATAAAGTTGTGTTGTATTTTATCGAATACCTTTTCTGCATCTATTGATAAGATCATGTGATTATTGTTCTTTGTTTTGTTGATATGGTGTATTACATTAATGGTTTTACGTATGTTGAACCATCCTTGAGATTCTGGGATGAATCCCACTTGATCATAATGTATTATTTTTTTAATATGTTGTTGTATGTGATTTGCTAGTATTTTGTTTAGTATTTTAGCATCTGTATTCATTAGAGATATTGGTCTGTAGTTTTGTTTTTTTTTGTGCTGTCTTTGCCAGGTTTCGGTATGAGGGTTATGTTGGCCTCATAAAATGTGTTTGGCAGTATTGCTTCTTCTTCAATTTTTTGGAAGACTTTGAGTAGAATAGGAACTAAGTCTTGAATGTTTGATAGAATTCACTAGTATAACCATCTGGGCCTGGACTTTTATTTTTGGGAGTCTAATAGTTTTTTCTATTTCTTCCCTGCTAAGTGGTCTGTTTAGGCTTTCTGCTTCTTCTTGACTCAGTCTAGGAAGGTTGAATTGTTCTAGAAATTTATCCATTTCTTTCAGATTGTTGAATTTAGTGGCATATAGTTTTTCATAGTATTCTACAATAATTTTTTGTATATCTATGGTGATTTCTCCTCTTTCATTTTGGATTTTGTTTATATGACTCCTTTCTCTTTTTTCCTTGGTGAATCTTGCCAAGGGTTTGTCAATTTTGTTTATCTTTTCAAAGTACCTGCTCCTTGTTTTATTAATTTTTTTCTATAGTTTTTCTGTTCTCTATTTCATTTAATTCTGCTCTGATTTTTATTGTCTCCTTTCTTTGGCTGGTTTTGAGTTGTCTTTGTTCTTCTTTTCTAGTTCCTTATGGTGTGAAGTTAAGTGGTTTACTCGAGCTCTCTCTTGTTTGTTCATATAGGCCTGAAGTGATATTTACTTCCCTCTTATTACTGCTTTTGCTGCATCCCAGATATTCTGATATGTCATATTTTTATTTTCATTTGACTGTATGTATCTTTTGAACTCTGCTTTTATTTCTTCTTTGACCCACTCATTTTTTAAAAGTATGTTGTTTAGTTTCCACATTTTTGTAGGTTTTTTCCCTTTTTTGCAGTTAAATTCTAGTTTCAAGGCTTTATGATCAGAAAATATGCTTGGTACAATTTTGATTTTTCTAAATTTGCTTATGTTATTTTTGTGGCCCAACATATGGTCAATTCTTGAGAATGTTCCATGTACACTAGAGAAAAATATATACTCTTTTGCTTTGGGATGAAATGTCCTGTAGATGTCTATCATATCCAGGTGCTCTAATGTTTTGTTTAAGGTTAATATATCTTTATTGATTTTCTGTTTGGATGAATGATCTAGAGCCGTCAGCGGTGTATTGAGGTCTCCAAGTATGATTGTATTTTTGTCAGTTTTTGTTTTAAGGTCAATAAGTAGCTGTCATATATTTTGGTGCTCGTTGGTTTGGTGCATATATATTAAGAATTGTTATGTCTTTTGATTCAGTGTCCCCTTAATCATTATGAAATGACCATTTGTGTCTCTGAGTACTTTTGCTGTCTAGTAGTCAGCATTATTAGATATGAGTATTGCTACACCTGCTTTTTTTTTGGATGTTATTTGCTTGGAGTATTGTTTTCCAGCCTTTCACTTTGAGTTTGTTTCTATCCTTGTTGCTTAGATGTGTTTCTTGTAGGCAGCATACAGTTGGATTTCTTTTTTAATCTATTCTGCTACTCTGTGTCTTTTTATTGGTGAGTTTAATCCATTTACATTTAGTGTAATTATTGACACTTGTGGGTTCCCTATTGCCATTTTATAAATTGCTTTCTGTTAGTTTTGTATCTTCTTTGATTCTTCTCTTTCGTTTTTCTATCATTTGTTTTTGTTTTTTTGAATTCCATACTTCTTTCCTCTGTTGCTACCTTTTTTAAGTCATGTGATTCTGTGGTGGTTTTTTCAAGGGTGGTTATCATTAAGTAATGAAAAGGGTACCTACCATATTCATTGTAGTACACTATCTTATGAGTGCTTCTGCACTCCATCATCCTTTGCTACTGTTAATCTCCATCCTCTCCCCCACCAATTTTTTTGTGTTTGTTTTCACAGTTTAAATTTGGTTTTATTGTGTTCTTGGTGGATCTTTTACTTGTGGTTTGGTTTGGTTTTGTTATTTGTATCTGGTTGGAAAATCCCCTTTAGTAATTCCTGGAGTGGGAATTTTGTGATGATAAATTCCTCATCTTTTCTGTATTTGTGAATGCTTTTATTTCTCCTTCATATTTGAAGGATAGCTTTGATGGATATAGTATTCTTGGCTGAAGGTTCCTCTCTTTCAGGACTTTAAATATTGGGGTCCACTCTCTTCTAGCTTGTAGAGTTTCTGCTGAGAAATCCGATGATAATCTAATAGGCCTTCCTTTATATGTTTTATTCTTCTTTTCCCTGGCTGCCTTGAGTACTTTTTCTTTGTCGTTGGTTTGTGCCAACTTCATTATGATGTGCCTTGGAGTAGGTTTGTTGGGGTTAAGAAAACTCAGTGTTCTGTTTGCTTCTTGAAGTTGAGGCTTTAGTTCTTTCCACAGGCTTGGGAAGTTCTCATCTATTATTTGTTTGAATATGTTCTCCATTCAATTTTCTCTCTCTTTTACTTCTGATATACCTATTATTCTTATGTTAGTCTTTTTGATGGAGTCAGACAATTCCTGTAGAGCTTTCTCATTTTTAAAAATTTTTGAGTCTCTTTCTTCTTCTCTCTGTTGTGCCTCAAGTTGCTTGTCTTCTATTCACTAATCCTACCTTCTATCTGGCCTGTTCTATTAGTTAAGCTTGTTACCTCATTTTTCAGTTCATGAATTGACTTTTTCATTTATGTTTGATTTGTTTTTATAGTTTCAGTTTCCTTGGTAATATATTCTTTGTGTTTGTTGAGTTTTTTTCTGAGCTCCCTAAATTGCCTTTTTGTGTTTTCTTGTATATCTCTGAGTATTTTTAGGATTTATATTTTAAATTCTCTGTAATTTAGCTCCAAGGTTTTCAATATATTAAATTTTTTCTCCATAAATTTTGCTCATCTATCTGTGCTACATCTCTGTCTTTTGTATCCATGATATTTGATTTCCTTAATGGAATCTGAGGGTGGTTTGTTGATAGTACTAATGAGAATTAATAAAAAGAAGTAAAAAAATTAAAAGAAGTAAAGATAAAAAGTAAAAAAAATTATTATTTCCCTTTTTTTTCTCCTCTCCTCTCCCCTCCTTCTTGAGAAAAAATTGTGATAAACTGTGAATTATATTGTGCTAAATGGAACAAAAACTACCTATAACAGAGGGCCTGATTTGGGGAGAAGTGATAAAGGGGCAAAAAAGGAGGTAGGGACCCACAGAATGCAAAAAAGGAAAAAAATTTGGGTCAAGAATAAAATGATTTGCTTGTAAATGATGGTTGACTAAGAGTTATAATGAGAGGGATAAGAAGAAAACAGGAAAAAGGAAAAAAAATTAAATTACTCTTGTATTAAGTGGAGCAAAAACTAGGTAAAATGAATTGCCAGGGTTGGGAGGAATGCTAATAAGTTGAAAAGTGAAGTAAAAAGCACCCAAAGTGCCAAAAAGAAAAAGTTTGGGTCCCAAATAAAATAATTTATTTGTGATTGAGGATTGAATGAGAGGAAAAGTAAAGTAGAAAAGAAGAAACTAATATAGAGGGAGAAATAAAGAAAGAGGAAAAAATGAAAAGAAGAAAAAAGAACAAAAAGAGAGAGAGAGAGAGTTAAGGGTTTTGGAGTGGAACCCTCATAGAGAGAAAGGAAGAAGAAAAGAAAGAAAATGGGAAATGTAACACTTATGGGTAGCTGTAGTTCAAGAAGAGGAAAGAATAAGACAGGCAGAGAATAAAACAACCAAAGTGGAAGAAGAAGAAAATAATCAAGACAAGAAGATGAAAGAAATAAAAAATGGAAAAAGTTATAAAGTCTGTAGTTTTTCTTGATTTTGAGAGGCTATCTTCTTCCTTTTTCTTTCCTCTCCTTCTTCCTGGTCGGTGACTCTGTACCCCAGGCTCTGCCCCTGTGGCACACTTAGGTAGAGTTTTGCAGTTGATAAGTCTCTATGATGATGTCATATATTAGGCTTCAGTCTTGTTGGCAGTCGAGGCTTGTTAGCATTTGCAGGCTCTGACAATGAGAGAGCCCATTTTCCCAGAGCCTCTCTCCTAGTCTCTCCTACCTGAATCAGCAGCCTGATGATCCAGCTATGGGGTTGCTGCTTCCTCTGCCTGAAGAGTAAGAAGCCCAAAGAGCTGGCAAATCCCCACTCTATGCCCACTCAGAGCAGGCCTCTGGGTAAGGCTCTCTCAGTCAGAACCGCCAGCGTAATCAGGCGGGGGTGGGAGCCAATTGCTCTCAAGATGCCTTTCTATGTGCCTCCAGGCATTTTCAGTATGCCTCAGCACTTTGTGGGACCACTCTCCCCAGGCTTTTTGCACTTTGTAACCTGTTTTGGCTGGGAAGAAGATGCCGTAGTCACTGTTTGCAAAATAGGAGGTTTTACAAGCTGCCAAATCCCTCTTTTTAACATGTAGCCCTGAGTTTGAAAGCTCTGCCAATCAGAAGTTTCCCCCACCCTTACAAGCATAGCAAGAGGTACTGAAAAATATCACGCCTGTTGTCTTAGATCACTGAACTGAGAGAGATCTTGTCAGTTAGAGCCGCATAGGTCAGTTGGGAGGTGAGTAGACTGTGGGTTAAGCTCATTTCAGTGATTGGATCTGCAGGTCAGACTGCAAGCTGCTTGTGCACTCCTCCTCCTAACACTTTCGTTTTTTGTTTTTTTTTCCTTCCCAGGGCTGTTAGATTGAATGGCAGGGTGAGGCACCCTGCCCGCCCAGAGAAGTTTGGGCGTAGGGAAGTTTGCTTTCACGCACTCACCACACACCGCTGTTCAGGGTGCAGCGACTACAGAGACTCTGGTCACAGCCCACACAAAGGCCTCTGACTCTGCTCCTCTGTCTGGTAACACAGGCGCCCACTCCCAGGGCACTAGGAGGAACCTCTCGCACACTATCCGTGCTCGCCAACCAGGATATTGAAGCTAATGGCAGCCGCCACTTGCCCATCTTTGTCAGGGTCCTGCGCTGGCGTTAGCTCGAGTTGGCTGAGTTGCCACAGGCACACTCTTTCCTCGGCTTGGACATCTGTGCTGCAGCCTGGCTCAGATGTCTGTGCCACTGCCCGGCTCCCTCCATATCTTTAGCCCCCTATCTCAGTTCCAAGTGAAAGCAGCCCTAGCTTAGGTTAGTGAGGAAGGCAGAGTGTTTCTTCCTCCATCTTATTTCCTTCGGGGTTGATTATATATTTAGTCAATTTTTCGCTGGATCATACCTTCCTGTTCAGTGTGTGGGACTTCTAGATACTCCAAGAATAGATTTTTCTCTCTCTGGTTGAAGAACTTGTTGAAATTTTGGGGAGATTTATTGGTATGCTCCTCATGGCACCATTTCTCTGACATCAGTCCCTGGTATCATTATTTCAATAGAGCCAGAGGGAATCTAAACATTTAATTGTAACAGATATATAGATATTGCCATTGTTTTTCTAGTTTTTTTTTCCAATTTAATTTAATGGACTGACATCTTTATTATATGCGGCTTAAGTGTCTGTTTGTCGCCGATAGCTTATTGGTTGCTTGCGTAACTATACTAGCCAATGGGGTGAAGTTGCCACGGCTGAACGCAAATTGAGTGGGTCAGGGGGAAGGTGAACATTTGTTTGCATTGGCAATCATCTGCGTTTGAAACAATTTAAGGCTGAACGCAAATTGAGCATGTCGGGAAGGTGAATATTGTTTGCATTGGCAATCTGTTTTACATAAAAACTACATCTTAATGTAATTTCTTTTAAGAATGCCTCCTAGAAAATACAGCACTGAAGAGGAGAGAAAAGGAGCTAAAGCTGCACAAAAACGGCTTTCTCGACAAAAAGAAACCACTGAGCAGAGAAAGACAAGGCTTGCTTCAGTCGTAGAGCAAATGCGTCTTTCTCGGCAAAATGAGACTGATGAGCATAGAGAAACAAGGCTTGCCTCAGATGCAAGACAAAAAAGCCTGTCTCAACAAAATGAGTCCCTTGAACAAAGGCAGGAGAGAAATGCAAAAAAAACGACAGAGTAATACTGACCGAAACGCAAAAAGGATTAAAATAGTTTCAAATGGAGAAACTTTAATTTTTGAGCATTCCTCTGGTGACATGAATATTAAATGTGAACACTGTCAGTCCTTAAACTTCAAGTTAGAAACTAATTGATTTGACCGGGTTGCCGTTTCAATTGAGACATAGACAATTTCCTGTAAAACTTGCCTTTGCTATGACCATCAATAAGTCTCAGGGCCAAACGCTGAAGCGTGTTGGCATTTTTTTACCTGAGCCTGCATTTGGACACGGTCAACTTTATGTTGCCTGTTCAAGAGTTCATGCAAGAACAGACGTAAAATTAAAAATAATTGATGGTCCTCTGCAAGGCAACCTTAAAAATGATGGAAAGATTTACACAAGAAATGTTGTGTACAAAGAGATCTTTGACATGTGAATTAACATTTTATTACTTAAATCACCTTTATTTATTGAGCTAGCGGTGGCTCTTAAGAAATGTACTGCCAGTGGTTTCCTTCATTGCACTCTACTTTAAGCAATTAAGCAAGTAGAAGGGGGAAACCCCGTGGGGTACTAAGCAAAGGGGCGTCCTCACCACCTGCCCTGGGTAATTCAGTTTGAATTAGCAGACACCTTTGCACAAATCATTTTAATTACAATTTATAATATCTAGAACAGCGGTCATTTTGTATGACCGCCGGGCTTTCTTGTTGATCAATAAGAGTACATAGGTTTCAGGTAAACACTTCTATAATATTTGAACTGTTGTGTTGTGTGCCCATCACCCAAAGTTAAATCATTTTCATCACTGTATATTAGCCCCTCTTTTATCCTCAACCCCTGGTAACCACTTCACTTTTATTTTATCTATGTCCATGAGTCTCATTTTTATATCCCACCTATGTGTGAAATCATATAGTTCTTAGCTTTTTCTGATTTACTTATTTCACTCAGGAGAATGTTCCCAAAGTCTATCCATCTTGTCAAAAGTTTCAGTTATCACTTTCTCACTAGTGATGTGGCCAAGAAAGTTTCTATTTTCTCACATTATTATATATTTTCACCTGAATATTTTAGGTATTTTATAAAGTTTTCAAATATGATTAATATAATGCATTATGATATTGTTGTTTTAAATTTTATTCTCCTCAGCTTTTCTTTATAATGTAGTTAACACCTTTGAAATAATTTCTTTCAACTTTTGCATTGTCTCCTCTGTAAATTGACTATCTCTTGACAATGTTTTCTTTTTGACAGAGACAGACAGAAACAGGAAGAGGGACAGAGAGGGACAGACAGACCAGAAGGGAGAGGGATGAGAAGCATCAGTTCTTCATTGTGGCACCTTAGTTGTTCACTGATTGCTTTCTAATATGTGCCTTGACCGGGGGTCCACAGCATACCGAGTGACCCCTTGTTCAAGTCAGTGACCTTGGGCTCAAGCAGGTGAACCTTGCTCAAACCAGATGAGCTGGCGCTCAAGTCAGCGACCTCAGGGTCTCGAACATGGGTCCTCAGCATTCCAGTCTGATTCTCTATCCACTACACCACTGCCTGGTCAGGCTGTCTTGATAATTTTTATTGACTCTTTCCTTTTAGTTACTTTTTAAATCAAATTGTAGTATGCCTTTATATATTCTAGATCCCAGGTCATATCCCAATTTATTCATGTTTTCTTTTATAGTGTATGTCATATAGGTAACTTACTTGTGCTACTAATTTTTTTACTAGGTGTTTGTAATTTTGTTGAAAAAATTTGTTTTCTTTTTAAATCAGAAGTAAAGTACATCTAAGGAGAAGTATAAGAAAATATAAATGTACACTTCACTTCAATAAACTAATATCAAGTACACATCTGAGTAAGCACTTTTATGTAAAATAATAAACTATCCTGAGCACTCAAAATGTCCCCCTGCCATGCCACCACCAAATTTTTGTCCCTCCCTTCTCCCAAAAGGTCACCTTTTTCTTAACTTTGAACACTATATATATATGTATATTATTTTGTGGGCTTTTTAATTGACCAATAGACAAAAATAATAATACAATACCTATTCTTTTATATCTGACTCTTTAAGGGCAACATTATGTACAGTCATATACTTCATAACATTTCAGTCAGCAATGGATCACAAATATGATGGTCCTAAAAGATTATAATAAAACTGAAAATTTTCTCTTGTCTACCAATGTCATAGCTGTCATAACATAGCACAAGGCATTATTCAAGTGTTTTGTGGTGATGCTGGTGTAAACAAACCTACAGCACTGCCAATCATAAGAAAGTATTGCACATATAATTACATACAATAAGTAATACTTGATCATGATAACAAATGATTAAATGACTAATTTATTTATTTATTATACTATACCTGCATGGTTATTTTAGAGTGTACTCTTTCTACTTCTATAAAAAGTTTGTTGTAAAACAGTATGCTGTGTTATGCTGGAAAGCCTTATATATATTGTTTTTACTACATTTCTTGATTGCATCATTTTCTCATGTTTGATTTAATCTTGTTATGTTTTTCTACAATACATGCTATATAAGCTTTTAGCCTAAGAGCAGTAGGCTACTGCATATAGCCTGGGTGTGTAATAAGTTCTACCATCTAGGTTTACGTGAGGCTCTCTGTGATCGTACAATGATGGTATTGTCTAATGATACATTTCTCAGAGCTATCACCATTGTGTTTATTTTTACTTTTATTTATTGATTTGAGAAAGAGAAAGAGAGGAAGAAAGAGAGAGAGGGAGAAGAGATTAAGAAGCATGAACTTGTAGTTGCTTCACTTTAGTTGTTCTTTGATTGCTTCTTGTATGTGCCTTGACGGGGGTGTGGGGTGGGGGCTGCAGCAGAGCCAGTGATCCCTTGTTTAAGCTAGCAAACTTAGGCTTCAAGCCAGAGACCTTTGGGCTAAAGCCAGTGACCCTGGGTTTATATCAATAATTCTATACTCGAAACAGCAGCCCTGTGCTCAACCTGGCAAGCCCGTGCTCAGTACAGTGACTTCAGGATTTCAAACAAGAGACCTCAGTGTTCCAGGTTAATGCTTAATCAATTGTGTCACCACTGGTCATGTGGAACTATTCCCATTGTTAAGTGGCACATGATGGTATTTCAGATTCATATTATAAATATCTAGTTATTTTATTTTCACTGTTCTATTTATTCTTTTAATAAATGAACATAAAGATTCTTTTCAGTTTGGGACTGTCACATATGTCATTATTGTGGTTTTGATTTGTATTTAACTAATGATAGTGGAGTTGACTTTATTTTGTGTGTTTATTAGTTTTGACCACCTATATATCATTTATGGAGAAATGTCCATTCAATTCTTGCCCATTTCTGAGCAAGGTTTGTTGCTGAGACTTAGAAGTTTTCTATATATTCTGGATATTAATCTCTTATCTATGATTTCAAATGTTTTCTCTCATTTCATAGGTTGCTTTTTCACTCTGTTTCTAGCATTCTTTGAAGTACAAAATTTTATAACTTTCATGAAGTTTAATTTGTATATTCTGCTTTTGTTGTTTTGCCTTTGGTGTTATAACAAAAAATTGCCAAATCCAATGTTCTGAAGTTTTACCTAATGTTATCTTCTAAGAGTTTTACTGTTTGGTCCTTACATTTTGTTATATGATCTATTTTGAGTTAACTTTTGCATATTGATATTTATTCCTATAAAAAATTTCATGCTTAGAAAACATCCCTGAGTTCAAACAACCCATATGTTTATCCATACTTTTGTTTAATAAGATTATACAGAAAATAATATTATCATGTATTATTTGTTCAATATTTATTTGTGACTGCATTCAGTAAAACCCTTATTACCTTGATATCATACTTGGTAATGGCACAAGGAATTAGGTAAATGGGTCAAGGTTTAAATCTTGCAGAAAAGTGTGGTTTATCCTGCCTTTGAACCAAATGTTTCCCTGTATGCTCTGGACAGAACCAAGTATCAAAGAAGGAGGTTGTGATGTGGACAAATTATTTCCATGGACATTTTAGATAGAATCAAATGACTGCTAATTATAATGATAATATTATACTTTCCTATCTATGAACATGGTTTGTCCTTCAGTTTATTTATGTCTTTAATATTTTTCAATAATATATTGAAATATGTCTTTAATATCTTTCAATAATATATTGTATAATATATAATAATATATTGTATAATGTATAATATATTGTATAATGTGCGTTGTACACGTCTTTTGCCTCCTTAGTTAATTTCTAAGTATTTTATTTTTTGATGCTGTAGTAAATGGATTTGTTTTTATTAATTTCCTTTTTAGGTTGTTTACTCTTGGTGAATAGAAATGCAACTAATTTTTGCATGTTTGCTTTTTATCTTACTAGTTTTCTAAGTTAGTTTATTAACTCAAATATTTTTTTGTGGTCTCTGGAGTCTTTAGTATTTCCCACATACAAGATCATGTTATCTGTGAACAGAGATCATTTTACTTCTGTCTTTCCCAATTTGGATACCTTTTATTTGTTTGTGATTGCCTAATTCCTCTGGTTAGGACATTCAATACTATGTTTAAGAGAATGAGGAAAACAAGCAGCCTTGTTGTATTTCTGATCTTATGAGAAAAGATTTTAGTATTCCACTATAATGTTCAATGTGAATTTTTATATATAGCTTTTATTTGGTTGAGGTAGTTGTCTTCTATTCCAATTTTGTCTTTATCATGAAAAGCGGTTGAATTTTGTTAAATTTCTTTCTCTACATCAAATGAAATGATCATGATCAAGTGTTGTTCTTTTTTCTTTCATTTTATTATGATGTATTGCATTGATTAATTTTTATATATCAAATCATCTTTGCAGTTCAGGAATAAATCCTACTTGATCATTATGTATAATCTTTTAAATATGCTGTTGAATTTAGTTTGTTATTGTTTTTTTTTATTAATGTTAATGGGGTGACATCAATAAATCAGGGTACATATATTCAAAGAAAACATGTCCAGATTATCTTGTCATTCACTTATGTTGCTACCCATCACCCAAAGTCAGATTGTCCTCCATCATCTTTTATCTAGTTTTCTTTGTGCCCATCCCTCTCCCCCTCCCCCTCTCCTCCTTCCCTCCTGCACCGCCCCCCAATCCCTGGTAACCAACAAACTCTTGTCCATGTCTCTTAGTCTCGTTTTTATGTCCCACCAATGTATGGAATCATGTAGTTCTTGTTTTTTTCTGATTTACTAATTTCACTCCATATAATGTTATCAAGATCCCACCATTTTGTTGTAAATGATCCGATGTCATCATTTCTTATGGCTGAGTAATATTCCATAGGGTATATGTGCCACATCTTCTTTATACAGTCTTCTATAAAAGGGTTTTTTGGTTGTTTCCATGTCTTGGCCACTGTGAACAATTGTTTTGTTGAGAATTTTTGACATTTTCCTAGGTAGCTTTAGTGTTATTTTGAAAAATGTTTCCATCCTTTGACTTCCCAATTTCTTGATCTTATTTTATTTATTATTGTTTTCTTTCTTTCTTTTATTTTTATTTTTTGGTGTAAGGAGAGGAGATAGTGAGGCAGACTCCTACATGCACCCTACCCTGGATCTACCCAGCAAACCTGTCTGTGGCCAATGCTTCAATACTGAACTATTTTTAGCACCTGAGGCTGATATATTTCAACCAATGAAATGATCTTCAGCACCCAGGGCACCCTTGAACCAATGAAGTCACTGGCTGCAGGAGTGGAAAAGGGAGAGAAGGGAGAGAGGTAGAGGGAAAGAAACAGTCACTTCTCCTGTGTGCCCTGACTAGAAATTGAAGCCAAGACCTTGGCCAATGCTCTATCAAATCCATGCCCTTGACCAATGCTCTATCTACTGAGTCAACAGCCAAGGCCTTCTTGATCTTATTTTTAAAGACTTTCTCCTTCAAACAGGCCATTGACACCCTCAATCCATATATCCATCTAACTCCCAACTTGTTCTTTGTACTCTTCCTGTCTGTCAATGTTGAGTTTGAGGTGTTAGTGAAGAATTCAGATGAAGATTTAGTTAGAATATTCAATTAGATTAGATTTTATTCTGGAATTCAGAGAAGTTGTATAGAATAAAGTTATAAATTTAAGGGACATAACCTTAGAAAAAATGGTATGGGCAAAGAGTGAAAATAGAAGAGGGCTTAATATTGGCATAACTAGTTTCAACACTTAAAGACCAGGCAGTTTCAACATTTAAAGCCTGTGAATAAAACTCGGGAAAGAGACAGGGAGTAAGTGGCAACAGAAGTAAAAGAAGATTTTGGCCCTGGCCGGATGGCTCAGCGGTAGAGTGTTGGCCTGGCGTGCGGGAGTCCCGGGTTCGATTCCCAGCTAGGGCACACAGGAGAAGTGCCCATCTGCTTCGCCACCCCTCTCCCTCTCCTTCCTCTCTGTCTCTCTCTTCCCCTCCCGCAGCCGAGGCTCCATTGGAGCAAAGATGGCCCGGGCGCTGGGGATGGCTCTGTGGCCTCTGTCTCAGGTGCTAGAATGGCTCTGGATACAACAGAGCGATGCCCCAGAGGGGCAGAGCATTGCCCCCTGGTGGGCATGCCAGGTGGATCCCGGTCGGGCGCATGCGGGAGTCTGTCTGACTGCCTCCCCGTTTCCAGCTATGGAAAAATGAAAAAAAAAAAAAAAAAAAGAAGAAGAAGATTTTATTGTCATGAAGTCAACAGAATAGAGTACTCAGGAAAGATGAAGTTTATAATGCTAAGCAGTCAAAATTAAAGAATGTCCAGTAATTTCAATGTTACTGAAATTATTTGAACTCAGATTAAAAGCTGTTTTAGTTGCATAAAGGAATGAAAACTACTAGAGAGGATTAATAAGAGAAGAGTGGGTAGAAAAAAAGTACTTGTTTATTTATATTTTTTTAGGTACACTTAAACCATAGTTTCTTCTTTTTAATTGGCCTATTGTTGTGACATTGGTTAATAACATGACATAGATTTTATTTAATGTGTTTACCTTTTAAATTTCTTTCAAACGAATACCTTGTCTTCATATTCTCTTTTGATTCACCTCTATCCCCACCTGTATGTAGTACTACCTTCTCTTACTACCATCACAAACTTCTTGTTCCAATTTATCATCATTTTTATAGGGATTATAGGAATAGCATTTTTATTGATGTCTCCTTCTCAATTCCTCCCTTCTACTAATTGATTCTCCACACAAAACAAGTGTAATATTTCTTAAACACAAATCATATCATCTCCAAAATTGAAATACTCTGTTGGCTTCCCATTGTTCTTAGTATAAAGATAAAAATTTTGTATGTAATGTACAACACCCTTGTGATTGTGTGTTTGCCTTCTTCTCTGATCTTATCTCATGAAATTTCCTTAACTTTAAGAGATACTGGACTTTGTTCAGTTCCCTGAACATGGCAAGCTTATCTACCAGACTTTAAGTTTCATACGGATGGATTCAGATCTGTCTTGTTGAATAAATTTTCTCAGGGTCACCAGAGTGTCTTATATGTACTAGATGTTCAATAAAGATTTATTCATTGAATTAATGACTCTTCTTGTACTCAAATGAAATATAAGGGGGGAAAAGACATAAAGGAGAAAAAAGGAGTTATGAAACAGAGAAGAGAAAGTGAAGATAAGAAAACAGAGGGTAGAAAAAAGTTTAAAAAAGAGAACAATAATTATCTTTTACATCCCAATAAAATAAAAAGTCTTTAATACAGCTGTGGCATACCCATTCCTTAATGCTTACTTCTAGACTGAGCTTGTGGTTCTCTTCTGACTATTTGTCCACACTCACTTCGACACATTCTTATATGTACAGCCTACACATAAACACTAGAAAACTGCATGCATTAGTTCCACATAAAATAATCTCATTTATTTGCTATGTTTTCTCAGACATCTAGGTCTTTGAAATACTAGTCCCTATGTTTTGTTTATACCTCTCTATCTAAAATCCAAATCATTTAAAAAGTATTTTCTATTAAATCTAGTGTCTTGGCTTATAAGTGGCATCTTTTCAGTCTATCCTTATTCAAATGAAGATGAGCAATTATAACAATAATTAATAATTAAAAAAAAAACTAGGAAGGACAAGATGGCGCTGGAGTAGGCGGACATACCACATCCACCTCCCAGAACCAAAGTGGATTACAAACTAATTTTAAGAACTATCATCTGGAAAAACCAACTTTGGACTAAACTAAGAGGACTCTTCAACCAATGAACACTGAAGAAGCCACACTGAGACTGCTCCAGATATACAGAAAAGGTTTATATAAGCGGATGGGAATCCTCACACGCCTCAGCGAGATCTTCTGAGCATGGCTTTTAAGGTACCAAGAGGCAGAAAAAGCCCAATAGAGATCAGGTGAACTGCCAGATTTTAGAATATGCCCTTAAAGGCTCCAATGCCCCAAAGGGGTCTCATAAGATTTCATCTGGGTCCTGCTTCAATAGTGAATAGGAAGGTCATTGAGCTAAAGCCTGCCAGGCTTACATGCCTTTGCTGTGAAGAAAAAGGGACACTGGAAGGTAGGCTTCCCCCTCACTCCTCTAAGGGAGGGTTCAGTCTCTTCCAGCCCTGCTCCAGCCACCTATGACCTAACCTTGCCCAGAATGCTGGGGTTTGCCACTGAAGGCTAAAGGTGCCCAGAGCTGTTGGCCCCATCTATGACACTGTGGACGAGCCTAGGGTATTTCTTCCAAGAAGCAGGTAAACTGATCTCATTTGCACAAGGGCTACTTAACTATGTCTTGCCTGAATAGTCAGGTTTTTTATTCTTTCCTCAAAGATCTCTGTTCTGGGTGTTGATAGTCCTATTTTCTGCTGCTTTGTTTAATATATAGTGTTTCCTTTATTCCTCCTACCTCAATGCCCCACTTATATTTCAGGCTGGAACCTACTGCTACTTTAGAGCTCTCTTTCCCCTTTTTCCAGCTTCTATTATGAATTTATCTTTGCCATCAAGCTTAATGTATCCCAAGGTTCTCTTTACCATGCCACAGTATCAGAGCTCCAGGGAAAAGCAATCTGATCTCATCTCTCCAGGCAGAGGAGAGCAGAGGCTCCATCTCTACATATGCTGCAGATGGCTCTTCCAGTCTACATGAATCATTGCCAGCTAGAAGCAGTGGTCATTGGGACTTGGACGTGAGCTGCAAAGTATAGAATTGTGACAATTCCAGTGCCATGCAGACTTTTCCTGGATGTGGACTTTTCCTGGACTCCTGCTCCTTGTGACAGTTCCTAACGGACTGAACTGAGTTGAGTTGCACTTTCAGGGATTTGGAATGGTGTTGGTGCCAACTTGGACTTGGTGAACATGTTAAGGACACTACTCTTTTATGGATTCTTGCTGTATTGGCCAAGAGTTTGCTTAAAGGCCTTAATCACTGTAAAAAAAAAAATAGAAGACTGGGTAAAGAAGATATGGCACATATACACTATGGTATACTACTGAGCCATAAGAAATGATGACATCAGATCATTTACAACAAAATGATGGGATCTTGATAACATTATATGGGATGAAATAAATAAATCAGAAAAAATGAAGAACTGCATGATTCCATACATTGGTGGGACAAAAAAATGAGACCAAGAGACATGGACAAGAGTGTGGTGGTAACAGGGGGGGGGAAGGGAAGAAAGGAGAAGGAGGAGGGGGAAGGGGCACAAAGAAAACTAGATAGAAGGTGATGGAGGACAATCTGACTTTGGTGATGGGTATGCAACATAATTGAATGACAAGATAACCTGAACATGTTTTCTTTGAATATATGTACCCTGATTTATTGATGTCACCCCATTAAAACTAATAAAAACTTATTTATATAAAAAAAAACTAATGCTGCTCTTGGTTCACAGTGTCAGTTCATTAAATAATAAGTACCATTTTGTTGTCATATTTCTTTTTATAAAATATTCAGAAACAAGAAAGCAAATATATTTTTTTCCTATTAGAATTTATTACTGAGCTGTGATTTAAGAGTTGAATTTTAATAGCAACTGTGGGACAAAACATGGTTAAATAAATCACATCAACCAAATTCCTATTAGTTTTAAGTCACATCTATGTCATAATTAAAAGTATTCAGTCTTTACTTTGGTTGGTTGAATTAAGAAATTTGATGTTAAAGATTTTTCTTCTTTTATTTTTTTAATGGCAACTAATCATTACTGCACCAGGAATTTGTTGTTTGTTGTGAGTTTGCAATGAATAATCAGGCCCATAGTAATGCACATGACCTGGTGCTCAGAGAAAAAAAGAAGAGTTCCTTTTCTTTGAAATCACACAGATATGGAAGGGAGTAGGTTACACAAACTATTCAAGTAGAGCCCAAGTTCTACATCAATCAAGCATCCTCAGCTCAACTTCCCCATGCAGTGGGTCACTCTTCCTTAACAGCAGGGCTGATAGCTGCTTTGAGATTATTCTTGAAGTGGCTATGAGGATTCTATTTATTGGTACAGGAACCAATTTTGACCAGAGGAAAGACATAATCATCACACAAGTTAGTTGCAAGAATCTCACAGGCATTTTATTACTCACATATCCTATGGCATGCCTGAGTATAGCTTAAGAGGGCCCCATTAGCATGCTCTTGTTGTCTGTCCTTGGTAAGAGTAGTGTGGAGACAGTCCATGTTCAACGTTGGAGTCTGGACACTGACTGCAGCTGGGGACCCCTCAGTTTAAGTATCCTTTTTGGTATATGCCTTCTAACAAGTGTTAATCTATGGGATTATCACATCAAGCCACTTTTGGGGAGTTCCTCACAGGGAACTCCCTTTTATGTTAATCTATATAAAATATTTTTTATGTTACTTTACAGAATTGTCATGTCAAGCCAATTCTGAATTTATGATTTTAGGAAGTTTCTTGCAGTAAGCTCTTTTTATCTATGTATAATTTCACACATACACTGATTGAGCCATGCACAGAGGACATTGTCTTGCCTATCATATCCTTACATACTAGATTAGCTCTCACCTAGAAGGTGTAGCCTTATTCACTTGCCTTAATGGCTTTTATTATTATATCCTAACTTTTTTGTATATATATATTCTATATTTTTCTATATTTCTATAAATTTAATTACTATAATATTATATTACTGTAACACAGACCATAAAAGCTTGATTAGACAATGAGTACCTTCATCATAGAATCCATATTTTTCTTGATTTGAGGAGACAAGTTCAAAGAAAAACTCTGTTTCATTGACAAGAGATAAACACTTTGAACAATGGTATATTATTTTCTTCGAGAAAATCAGCCTTATCTTCTTTAAGAAGACAAAGCCCTGAAACAAACAAATGAACTAACAAAAACCCACCAAATTTTAGTTATATTATAAACAGGATAAATTGGAAAAAATATTGATGTCTTTTTCCTATATCTTTGACACCTTTAAAATGATTCTTTTGCTTAAAATCTAGAATCAGGATTTACTTGGTAAAGGGTAAAGATATATCTAATTGAATCTGAAACAATAACTTAGTCACCATTTCAAGTTAAGGCTAGTTATAGCATTATCATAACCTTATATCAACTTCATAGTATATAATTGTTTACTTATAAATATATATATTACCTCATTTTTCAAAAAAAGAGAATTCAATAATCTATTTGTCTGATATATATTGTATGTTTACTATGTGACATATGTTATATATTATATATTTATTATGTATTTCAGTAGCTGAGGAATATCAGTGAACAAAACAGATAAACATCTCTGCTTTTCTGCAGTTCCAGTCTAAGATTCATGCACAAATAAATCATATAATATGCCAGTTTTAAGTGGTATGAAATAGAAGTAACTAAGCAGGACAGGAGTGAACACAGAAAGTTCAAGGAGCAGAGGAGAGATGCTGTTTGACAAAGAATGTGGGGGAGGCTTCTGATAAGAAAGATGAAACCTGAAGGTGGTAAGAAGGTTGTTAGAAGGTATATGGAGGAAGAACATTTCTAAAAGCAGAGAAGAGCAATTGCAAAGACCCAGGTTTAAGACTGTGCATAATATGTTTGTAATATTCTTAATGTTTGTAAATGTCCATAAGCTTTTAGTGTCCCTCAATGTGCCTCTATTTCTCCCTCTAAAGTCATGGTCCTCCAACGTCAATATTAAAAAGATTTATAATATATGAAAATAGGACCCACCTGGCCTGTAGAGCCAAGGCTTGCAACCGTCCCACAAGCAGGCTCCTCCTGCAAGTGCAAGGCAGAAGCCTGGAAACAGGCGGAGACCCGCAGCTGAGCAAAGGTGCTCACCACTGCCCTCAGGGCTGAGCATAATGCCACCCATGGGGGCGAGGCGAAGGCCAAGACCACCAAGGCTTGTACCCCTGAGCACGTGATCACAGCCACTCCTGTGAAGGAGAGGCAGAAACTACAGCAACAGCCCCAGTGGGCAGGCACCTGCAATGCCCATACCCAAATGCCCTAGGCAGTAACAGCAGAGGGGGTGGTGGGCCTGCAGACAGACCAAACCTAGGGAACAGAGGCACACCCAGGAGACTCCAGTGGCCAACACCTTCTTTTACACAGAGAAGATGAAAAGGCAGAGAAATGCAACACAAATGAATCAAGAGAAATCCCCAGAAAAGGACCTGAATGAATCAGATATAACCAATTTACCAGATGAAGAGTTTAAAATAACGATTGTTAGGATGCTTAAAGATATTATAACAACAATAGACGGCCATATGAACACCTAAATAAAGAGATAGCAAATATAAATAGGACATTGAAATGATAAAAAAGAATCAGTCAGAAATGGCAAATACAATATCAGAAATGAAGAACAAAATGGAAGGAATTAAAAGCAGGATGAATGAAGCTGAGAATCAAATCAGCAAGTTAGAGGACATGATAAATAAAGGCACAGAAGCAGAGCAGAGAAAAGAAAAGAGACTCAAAAAGTCTGAGGAAACTCTAAGAGAGCTCTGTGACAACATGAAGAGAAATAACATTTGCATCATAGGGGTTCCTGAAGAAGAAGAGAAAGAACAAGGGATACAGACTTTGTTCAAGCATATCATAGCTGAAAACTTCCCTCAATTAAGGCAGGAAAACATCTAACATGTTCAGGAAGCACAGAGAACTCCATTAAAGAGAAACCCAAAGAAATCAACACCAAGACATATCATAATTAAAATACCAAAGCTAAGTGATAAAGAGAAAGTATTAAAAGCTGCTAGAGAAAAAAAGACTATCACCTACAAAGGAGCCCCCATAAGAATGACTTCTGACTTCTCAAGAGAAACACTTGAGGCCAGAAGGGAATGGAAAGAAATATTCAAGGTAATGCAGAACAAGAGCCTACAACCAAGATTAATTTATCCAGAAAGGCTATCATTTAAAATTGAAGGAGAGAAACTAAGAGGACTCTTCAACCAAGGAACACTGAAGAAGCCACACTGAGACTGGTAGTAAAAAGCGAAAATGCAGAGAGGGCTGCCCAGCTCCCCAGAGTGAACGGCAGCAGGGAGAGACTCGCGTGGTGGGAAGTGAGTTTAGCAGAGGAGGAAGGGTCCTGAGCACCAGGAAAAAAGCCCCAGCCTGCAGCCCCAGAGCCCAGAAGAGGCATAAGGACAGTATTTAGCTGAAAACAAGTCAGGATACTGTTTGTGAGAAAGAGTCTGATTTCTCAGACCCAGGATCCTTCTTAAAGGGACCACACAGAACTCTCTCACAACCACTCACCTGGGGCTCTGGGGACGGGGAGAGAAGAGAGGACCAGAGTAACAGGAAAAGAGTGTAATCTAGGAGGCACAGGAAGAAACATTTTGGGAGATAGTCACCCTAACCCCTGGGACGAGTCACTCCCCAAAGCTGAAGTGAATATTTCCCCCAGAAACAGCAATACCAGCAAAGAGAAGCAGGAGAGCAGCCAAACAAGTTCCCCCACGGCACGCAGAGCAGAGTCACATGGAAGGAGGGAGCTTTTGGGTCTACATTAGTGAGATTTAGGGTCCGAGCTGCAACGCCCCCACCCACACGGCTGAGGGCTCACCGGAGGGCAGGCGGCAGCGGGCGACAAAAGCGCGGTTCTGCTGGCAGGGGCGGAAGCCAGCTGGCCACCACTGGGCTCAGGTGTGAGCTCAATCTTGCCCAGCTGGGGAGAAGGGGTCATGCAAAAGCAATCAAGCTCAGCTGCCAGCAGCCTGTAATCCAGCCTGCGGGAGAAGGGTGGAAACCCCAGAAAGGGTGGAGACCAGCCCCTGAGCAAAGGCGCAGGAGCACAGCCTTGCCCCGCCCATGCAACTCAGGCTTGCGGTCTGACTTGGTAGCCGGGTCCTCCCGCGGGGGTGGAGCCAAAAGCCCAGAAGAGGTGGAGTTCCACTAAGGAGCTGAGCTTGGGCACGCAGTCCTGCCCAGCGGTAGAGCCAAGGCTAGCAGCCGTCCCTCGAACAGGCTCCTCCTGCAAGGGCAGGGTGAAAGCCCTGAAACAGGTGGAGACCTGCAGCTGAGCAAAGGTGCTCGCCAGTGCCCTCAGGACAGAGCATAACGTCACACACGGAGGCGGGGCAAAGGCCAAGTCCACCAACGCTTGTACACCCTAGCGCGTGATCACAGCCAGTCTCGCGAAGAGAAAATGTGGAGGCAGAGAAATACAACACAAATAAACCAAGAGAAATCCCCAGAAAAGGACCTAAGTGAATCAGATATAACCAAATTACCAGATGCAGAGTTTAAAATAATGATCGTAAGAATGCTCAAAGATATTAAAACAACCATAGATGGCCATTACAAAAACCTAAATAAAGAAATAACAAATATAAAAAAGGACATTGAAATAATAAAAAAGAATCAGTCAGAAATGACAAATACAATATCTGAAATAAAGAATACAATGGAAGGAATTAAAAGCAGGATGAATGAAGCAGAGAATCAAATCAGCGAGTTAGAGGACACAATAAATAAAGGCACAAAAGCAGAGCAAAAAAAGAAAAGAGACTCAAAAAGTCTGAGGAAACTCTAAGAGAGCTCTGTGACAACATGAAGAGAAACAACATCCGCATCATAGGGGTTCCTGAAGAAGAGGAGAAAGAACAAGGGATAGAGACTTTGTTCAAACATATCATAGCGGAAAACTTCCGCCAATTAAGGCAGGGAAACATTTCACATGTTCAGGAAACACAGAGAACTCCATTAAGGAGAAACCCAAAGAAACCAACACCAAGACACATCATAATTAAAATACCAAAGCTAAATGATAAAGAGAAGATATTAAAAGCTGCAAGAGAAAAAAAGGCTATCACCTACAAAGGAGCCCCCATAAGGATGACTTCTGATTTCTCAACAGAAACACTTGAGGCCAGAAGGGAATGGCAAGAAATATTCAAAGGAATGCAGAACAAGAACCTACAACCAAGACTACTTTATCCAGCAAGGCTATCATTTAAAATTGAAGGAGAAATAAAAAGCTTTACAGACAAAGAAAACCTCAAGGAATTCACTGCAACCAAACCAAGGCTGCAAGGAATACTAAAGGACCTGTTGTAAACAGATTAAAGGAAAAAAAGAATATAGCAAAAGAGGAAAACTGTTTTAAAGAAAAAAATGGCAATAAACAATTACATATCAGTAATAACCTTAAATGTTAATGGATTAAATGATCCGATCAAGAGACATAGGGTAGCTGCATGGATAAGAAAACAGGACCTATACATATGCTGTCTACAGGAGACACACCTTAAATCAAAAGATGCACACAGACTGAAGATAAAAGGATGGAAAAAAATATTTCACGCAAATGGAAATAAAAAAAAAGGCTGGGGTAGCAATACTTATATCAGACAAAATGGACTTTAAAACAAAGACCATAGTTAGATATAAAGAAAGTCACTATATAATGATAAAGGGAGAAATCCAAAAGGAAGATATAACCATTATAAATATCTACGCACCTAATAAGGGAGTACCTCAATATATAAAGCAGACTTTGATGGACTTAAAGGATGAGATCAACAGCAATACTATAATAGTAGGGGATTTTAATACCCCATTAACATCATTAGATAGATCCTCAAGAAAGAAAATTAACAAAGAAACAGCAGACTTAAAGGACATACTAGATCAACTCGATTTAATAAATATCTTCAGAACCTTTCACCCTAAAACAGCAGAATATACATTCTTTTCAAATGCTCATGGTACATTCTCTAGAATAGACCACATGTTAGGGCACAAAAGTGGTCTCAACAAATTTAAGAAGATTGAAATCATATCGAGCACTTTCTCTGATCACAATGGCATTAAACTAGAAATCAAACACACTATAAAAATTGGAAAACATTCAAACACTTGGAAACTAAATAGCATGTTATTAAATAACGAATGGGTTAACATTGAGATCAAAGAAGAAATTAAAAAATTCCTAGAAACAAATGATAATGAGCATACATCAACTCAAAATTTATGGGACACAACAAAAGCAGTCCTGAGAGGGAAGTTTATAGCATTACAGGCATACCTCAAGAAGCTAGAAAAAGCTCGAATAAAAAACTTGACCCTGCATCTAAAAGAACTAGAAAAAGAACAGCAAGTAAAGCCCAGAGCTAGTAGAAGGAAGGAAATTGTCGGGAGCCGATCCACTAATGCTGGCTAACTAGGTCACAGCAGGAGAAGATCCACAACTGCTGGTTGACAAAGTCACAGCAAAAGAAGATAGAGTCACCGCAGTAAGACCAACAGCTGCGGGTTGACAAAGTCACCGCAAAGGAAAGGCACAACTATACTTCCCCCTTTAATCTTTTGAATTAATCTGGCCTTATATCCCCCCTTTTCTGGGTGTGTGCTATTATTTGTAGCACAGGGATAATAGTAACATGCTTTCCCTGTAGATTCGTAGTAATTTCTTTGGAAGTGAGACAGAAGGTGTAAGTTCCACAGAAAAGCCTGTAAGCCCCTTGAACTGGGCTCATAAACATAAGAGGCTGGCCATGATATCCCTCATAAAGGGTTAAGTTTGTAGGAGAATTTCTTCTTATTAATCATGTTAGAAAGAATAAAGTTAGAACTTAGCTAGTATATGAATATAGTAAATAAATAAAGTTTAACTAGACATTAGAATCTTAGGTAAAGTGTAGTGGAGTGGCCTGTTGCGTGGCCTTGGATAGGAGTGCAACTGGCAAGTAAAGAATGTTTTGTTAAAAGACTTGTTTTGTCACTGAAGGCAGTTGCTGGGCTTTTCTTAGTAAAACATTCTCATGAGATTTTTGTATTTTCCAAGAATAAGGAGAGGAATATGGTGGGATTCTTAGCCGCAATAGCAATTAATGCCTTCTGATATTATGTTGCTACTAGCTATCTTGCAGGTGCACTCTATGTATCTCTAAGTAAAAATTACTCTTAATACTATGTCAGTTTCTTAAATAGCAAGCCTTTTGTAGTCTTGTGAGAAAAGAATTAGGACACTACATGAACTCAAGGCTATTTGCCTGAGCAAGCGGTGGTCCTCTGCTAGTCCTTGATGATTTCGTCTGCTATCTCTTTCTGTGCCCTTGACTCACAACAAGAGTAAAATACAGTTATTAATTAGTACTAATCTTTTAGAAGTTTGTACCAATATTGTTATTACTATTCAAGTTATTGTATAACAGTACTTTGAATAACTTCCACCTGACTTGTAGCTTATAGATATGAATTAACTGTTATCTAAAAATATGTAACCATAGTGAAACTAAAACAATGAAAACAATGATGTATTCAAAATACCATGTGATTGTAACTTAGTGTGTGTGCATAAAAAGTAATGTTAGACTAGCCATTGACGGAGATGCCTGGCAGTAAATGCTAACCAGAGAATAAAGAATTTGGCTCTCTCACTCGATTTTCGCCAACGCCGTCTCCTCCTGTGGGACCCCTGGATTCCCCCCCCCCCGGGGCTGGACCCCGGCAGGAAATAATAAAGATCAGAGCAGAAATAAATGACATAGAGGCTAAAGAAACAATACAGAGGATCAATGAAACCAGGAGCTGGTTCTTAGAAAAGGTAAACAAGATTCATGAACCTTTAATGAGACTCACCAAGAAAAAAAGAGAGAGGACTCAAATAAATAAAATTAGAAACGAGAGTGGAGAAATAACAACTGACACAACAGAAATACAAAATATTGTAAGAAAATACTATGAAGAACTGTACGCCAAAAAACTAGACAACCTAGATGAAATGGACAAATTCCTTGAATCATATAATCTCCCAAAAATCAATCTGGAAGAATCAGAAAACCTAAACAGACCAATTACAACAAATGCGATTGAAACAGCTATCAAAAAACTCCCAAAAAAGAAAAGTCCTGGGCCTGATGGCTTCACAAGTGAATTCTACCAAATATTCAAAGAAGAACTAACTCCTATCCTTCTTAAGCTATTTCAAAAAATTCAAGAGGAAGGAAGACTTCCAAACTCCTTTTATGAGGTGAGCATAATTCTGATTCCAAAACCAGGCAAAGACAACACAAAAAAAGAAAATTATAGGCCAATATCCCTGATGAACTTAGATGCAAAAATCCTCAACAAAATATTAGCAAACCAGATCCAGCAATATATGAAAAAAATCATACACCATGATCAAGTGGGATTTATTCTTGGGAGGCAAGGCTGGTACAATATTCGCAAATCAATCTATGTGATTCATCACATAAACAAAAGGAAAAAGAAAAAGCACATGATAATTTCAATAGATGCAGAAAAAGCATTTGAAAAAGTCCAGCACCCATTCATGATCAAAACTCTCAGCAAAGTGGGAATACAGGGAACATACTTCAACATGATAAAGGCCATCTATGACAAACCCACAGCCAACATCATACTCAATGGGCAAAAATTAAAATCAATACCCTTAAGATCAGGAACAAGGCAGGGGTGCCCCCTTTCACCACTCTTCTTCAACATCATTCTGGAAGTCCTAACCACAGCAATCAGACAAGAAAAAAAAATAAAAGGCAATCAAATTGGAAAAGAGGAAGTAAAACTATCATTATTTCCAGATGACATGATATTGTATATAAAAAATTCTAAAATCTCAGTCAAAATACTTACTAGACCTGATAAATGAATTCAGCAAGGTGGCAGGATATAAAATCAATAGTCAGAAATCAGAGGCATTTTTATACACTAATAATGAACAGTCAGAAAGAGAAATCAAGGAATCAATCCCCTTTACCATTGCAACCAAAAAAATAAAGTACCTAGGAATAAATCTAACCAAGGAGATTAAAGACTTGTACTCGGAAAATTATAAAACATTGTTAAAAGAAATCAGGGAAGATACGAAAAAGTGGAGGCATATACCATGCTCATGGTTAGGTAGAATAAACATCATTAAAATGTCTATATTACCCAAAGCAATTTACAAATTCAATGCAATACTGATTAAAATACCAATGACATACTTCAAAGATATAGAACACATATTCCAAAAATTTATATGGAATCAAAAAAGAACATGAATAGCCTCAGCAATCTTGAAAAGGAAGAATGAAGCGGGAGGTATCACACTTCCAGATATCAAGTTATATTATAAGGCTATTGTACTCAAAACAGCATGGTACTGGCCTAAGAACAGGCACATGGATCAATGGAACAGAACAGAGAACCCAGAAATAAACTCACAGCTCTATGGACAACTGATATTTGACAAAGGAGGTAAGGAAATACAATGGAGTAAAGACAGCCTCTTCAACAAATGGTTGAACACGGAAACAAACAAATTGGGAAAATTGGACAGCTACCTGCAAAAAAATGAAACTAGACCATCAACTTACACCACTCACAAAAATAAACTCAAAATGGATAAAAGACTTAAATGTAAGCCATGAAACCATTAGCATCTTAGAAGAAAACATAGGCAGTAAGCTCCCTGACATCTCTCGCAGCAATATATTTGCTGATTTGTCTCCACAGGCAAGTGAAATAAAGACAGGATAAACAAATGGGACTTTATCAAACTAAAAAGCTTCTGCACAGCTAAAGACAATAAGAACAGAATAAAAAGACAAACTACACAATGAGAGAATATATTTGACATTGCGTCTGATAAGGGGTTAATAACCAAAATTTATAAAGAACTTGTAAAACTTAATACCAGGAAGACAAACAATCCAATCCAAAAATGGGCAAAAGAAATGAATAGACACTTCTCCAAAGAGGACACACAGATGGCCAATAGGCATATGAAAAAATATTCAACATCAATAATGATTAGAGAAATGCAAATTAAAACCACAATGAGATATCGCCTCACACCAGTCAGAATGGCACTCATCAATAAAACAACACAGAATAAGTGCTGGCGAAGATGTAGAGAAAAGGGAACCCTCCTGCACTGCTGGTGGGAATGCAGACTGGTGCAGCCACTGTGGAAAACAGTATGGAGATTCTTCAAGAAAATAAAAATTGAACTGCCTTTTGACCCAGCTATACCACTGTTAGGAATATACCCCAAGAACACCTTAGCACTGTTTGAAAAGAAGAAATGCACCCTCATGTTATTGCAGCATTGTTCACAATAGCAAAAATCTGGAAACAGTCCAAGTGTCCATCAGAGGACGAGTGGATTAAAAAGCTTTGGTATATATATATACTATGGAATACTACTCAGCCATAAGAAATGATGACATAGGATCTTTTACAACAACATGGATGGGCCTTGATAACATTATACTGAGCGAAAGAAGTAAATCAGAAAAAACTACAAACTATAGGATCCCATACATAGGCGGGACATAAAGAAGAGACTCAGAGACATGAACAATAGTGTTGTGGTTACAGGGTGGGGGGAGGAGAGGGCGGGGTTGGGGGAGGGGAGGGCACAAAGATCATGGCTTTTCAGCATTTGCCATATTCCCCCTTTAATGTATAGACAGACAGAAAATATTTACTTACGGTATTTCCACTATAAAGAGTGCTGTCTTAGGGACAAATGCTGATGAAATAATTCAGCAGTTCCTCCTTCTTCAAAGATTTATATGTCAACATAGAGCTCCATGTTTCATAGGACATACTCAAGCTCACTTCATGCTCCCTGGAGCTTTAGCACAAGGGAATGCCCTTATTTTTTTATTTTTTTTCTCTTTTTTTATTTTTTCTTTTATTTATTTATTTTTGTATTTTTCTGAAGATGGAAATGGGGAGGCAGTCAGACAGACTCCCACATGTGCCTGACCAGGATCCACCCTGCCCATCTGGGGTGTTTCTCTGTTGCAATCAGAGCCATTCTAGTGACTGAGGCAGAGGCCATGGGGCCATCCTTAATGCCCGGGGTGGCTTTGCTCTGGTGGAGCCTTGGCTGCTGGAAGGAAAGAGAGAGACAGAGAGGAAGGAGAGGGGGAGGGGTGGAGAAATAGATGCGCGCTTCTTCTGTGTGCTCGGACTGGGAATCGAACCCTGGAATCCTGCACACCAAGCCAAGGCTCTACCACTGAGCCATCCTGCCAGGGCCTAGGAATGCGCTTATTGATCAAGCTACCAAAAAGAAAATTATATAGAGCAACCATGACAGAACGAGCAAGTCAGTCTCATACTATTCATCACCAGAAGGCTGCAGCCCAGTATAAACAGTTTCAACTTTCTCGGGAAGTAGCACGGCAGATTGGGAAATCCTGTCCAAAGTGTCCTATACTGCCCCTTCATTTAGAGTTAACCCTCAAGGACCCCTAGCAGGACAACTCTGGCAGATGGATGTTACTCATATACCTTCATTTGGCAAACAGTCGTATGTCCACAATACAGTGGATACATATTCCGGATCTATAGTAACCTCTGTCAGAACAGGAGAGGCTGCTAAGCATGTTATAGCTCATTGTCTGTATGCATTGTTCTATTATTGGATTTCCTAAACTGGCTAAACTGAAAATGCTCCTGCATATGGAACAAAAGCATTTATTGTATTTTGTCATGCTTGCAATCTTTAAAGTTAAGGTATTATTAAAGTGTACTCAGCAAACATTTTAAGGTCAATTTAAAAAAAAAATTTTAAAGAGGGTAGTCATATCCTGGAACTCCTACAGGTCTACCATATAATACTTTTTACTTAAAAAAAAATTTACATTTCTTTTGGATGCTGATGAACAGGAGACACCAAATCTTTTTCGCCTGCAAACTACTACCTTCTTTATTAGATCCAGCTAATAACACTGTTTTGTCTTTTTCCAAATAGTTCCAGATATATGGAAAAGATTTATGTAGGCAGATGGGGATCCTCAAACGCCTCAGCGAGATCTTCTGAGCATGGCTTTTAAGATACCTAGAGACAGAAAAAGCTCAATAGAGATCAGGGGAACTACCAGCTTTTAGGATACACCCTTAAAGGCTCCAATGCTCCAAAGGGGTCTCATAGGATGTCATCTGGATCCTGCTTCAATAGTGAATAGGAAGATCATTGAGCTAAAGCCTGCCAGGCTTACATGCCTCTGCTGTGAGGAAAGAGGGACACTGGAAGGTAGGTTTCCCCCTCACTCCTCTAAGGGAGGGTTCAGTCTCTTCCAGCCCTGCTCCAGCCACCTATGACCTAACCTTGCCCAGAATGCTGGGGTTTGCCACTGAAGGCTGAAGGTGCCCAGGGCCGTCGGCCCCATCTACAACACTGTGGACGAGCCTAGGGTATTTATTCCAAGAAGCAGGTAAACTGATCTCATTTGCACAAGGGCCACTTAACTATGTTTTGCCTGAATAGTCAGGTTTTTTATTCTTTCCTCAAAGATCTCTGTTGTGGGTGTTGATAGTCTTATTTTCTGCTGCTTTGCTTAATATATAGTGTTTCTTTTATCCCTCCTACCTCAATGCCCCACTCATATTTCAGGCTGGGACCTACTCCTAATTTAGAGCTCTCTTTCCCCCTTTTGCCAACTTCTATTATGAATCTACCTTTGCCACCCAGCTTAGTGTATCCCAAGGTTCTCTTTACCATGCCTCAGTCGCAGAGCTCCAGGGAAAAGCAACCTGGTCTCATCTCTCCAGGCAGAGGAGAACAGAAGCTCCATATCCACGCATGCTCCAAATGGCTCTTCCAGTCTACATGAATCATTACCAGCTAGAAGCAGTGGTCATTGGGACTTGGACATGAGCTGCAAAGTATAGAATGGTGACAACTCCAGTGCCATGTGAACTTTTCCTGTATGTGGACTTTTCCTGGACTCCTGCTCCCTATGACACCTCCTAACAGACTGAAATGTGGTTAGGTTGCATTTTTCAGGAATTTGGCATGGTGATAGGGCCAACTTGGACTTGGTGAACATGTTAAGGACACTACTCTTTTATGGATTCTTGCTGTATTGGCCAAGAGTTTGCTTAAAGGCTTTTAATCACTGTAAAAAAAAATAGAAGACTGGATAAAGAAGATGGGGCACATATACACCATGGTATACTATTCAGCTAGAAGAAATGATGACATCGGATCACTTACAGCAGAATGGTGGAATCTTGATAACATTATGCAGAGAGAAATAAGTGAATCAGAAAAAAACAGGAACTGCAGGATTCCATACATTGGTGGGACATAAAAATGAGACTAAGAGACATGGACAGGAGTGTGGTGGTTACGGGGGGTGGGGGGAGGGAAGGAGGGAGAGGGGGAGGGGGAGGGGTACAAAGAAAACTGGATAGAGGGTGACCGAGGACGATCTCTCTTTGGGTGATGGGTATGCACCAGAATTAAATGACAAGATAACCTAGAAATGTTTTCTTTAAATATATGTACCCTGACTTATTGATGTCACCCCATTAAAATAAAAATTTATTTATAAAAAAAAATAAAATAAATAAAATTGAAGGAGAAATAAAAATCTTTTCAGAGAAAAAAAAAACCTCAAGGAATTCACTACAACCAAACCAAGGTGGCAAAAAATGGTAAGGGGCCTGTTTTAAACAGATTAAAGAAGAAAAAGAATATAGCAAAAGAGGAATACAATTTTAAAGAATAAAATGGCAATAAAAAATTTCATATCAATAATAACCTTAAATGTAAATGGATTAAATGATCCAATCAAAAGACATAGGGTAGCTGCATGAATAAGAAAACAGGACCTGTACATATGCTGTCTACAAGAGACGCACCTTAAAACAAAAGATGCATATAGACTGAAGATAAAAGGATGAAAAAAATAATTCACGCAAATGGAAATGAAAAAAAAGCTGGGGTAGCAATACTTATAGCAGACAAAATGGATTTTAAAACAAAGAGTAGAGTAAGAGATAAAGAAGGTCACTACATAATGATAAAGGGAGCAATCCAAAAGGAAGATATAACCATTATAAATATCTACGCACCTAATATAGGAGCACCTAAATATATAAAGCAGACTTTGATAGATTTAAAGGGCAAGATCAACAGCAATATTATAATAGTAGGGGATTTCAATACCCCACTAACATCACTAGATAGATCCTCAAGAAAGAAAATTAACAAAGAAACAGCAGACTTAAAGGACATACTAGATCAACTCGATTTAATAAATATCTTCAGAACCTTTTACCTTAAAGCAGTAGAATACACATTCTTTTCAAGTGCTCATGGTACATTCTCTAGTATAGACCACATGTTAGGGCACAAAATTGGTCTCAAAAAATTTAAGAAGATTTAAATCATATTGAGCACTTTCTCTGATCAAAATGGCATGAAACTAGAAATCAACCACAAATGAAAAAGTGAAAAATACTCAAACACTTGGAAACTAAATACCACGTTATTAAATAATGAATGGGTAAAATGAGATAAAAGAAGAAATTTAAAAATTCCTAGAAATGAACAATAATGAGCATACATCAACTCAAAATTTATGGGACACAGCAAAAGCAGTCTTTAGAGGGAAGTTCATAGCATTACAGGCATAACTCAAGAAGCTAGAAAAAACTCAAATAAACAACTTGACCCTACATCTAAAAGAACTAGAGAAAGAACAGCAAGTAAAGCCCACAGCTTGTAGAAGGAAGAAAATAATAAAGATCAGAGCAGAAATAAATGACATAGAGGTAAAGAAACAATACCGAGGATCAATGAAACCAAGAGCTGGTTCTTTGAAAAGGTAAACAAGATTGATGAACCTTTAACCAGAATCACCAAGAAAAAAGGGAGAAGACTCAAATAAATAAAATTAGAAATGAGAGTGGAGAACTAACAACTGACACAATAGAAATACAAAATATTGTAAGAAAATACTATGTTGAACTGTACGCCAAAAAACTAGACAACCTAGATGAAAGGACAAATTCCTTGAAACATATAATCTTCCAAAAATTAATCTGGAAGAATCAGAAAACCTAAACAGACCAATTATCACAAATGAGATTGAAACAGTTATCAATAAACTCCCCCCGCCAAAAAGCCCTGGGCCTGATGGCTTCACAAATAATTCTACCAAATATTCAAAGAAGAACTAACTCCTATCCTTCTCAAGCTAATTCAAAAAGTTCAAGAGGAAGAAAGACTTCCAAGCTCCTTTTATGAGGTGAGCATAATTCTGATTCCAAAACCAGGCAAACACAACACAAAGAAAGAAAATTATAGACCAATATCTCTGATGAACTTAGATGCTAAAATCCTCAACAAAATATTAGCAAACCGGATCCAACAATATATGGAAAAAATCATACGCCAGGATCAAGTGGGATTTATTCTTGGGAGGCAAGGCTGGTACAATATTCACAAATCAATCTATGTGATTCATCACATAAACCACATGATAATTTCAATAGATGGAGAAAAAGCATTTGATAAAATCAAGCACCAATTCATGATCAAAACTCTCAGCAAAGTAGGAATACAGGGAACATACCTAAACATGATAAAAGCCATCTATGACAAACCCACAGCCAACATCATACTTAATGGGCAAAAATTAAAAGCAATCTCCTTATGATCTGGAACAAGGCAAGGGTGCCCCCTTTCACCACTCTTATCCAACAGAGTTCTGGAAGTCCTAGCCACAGCAATCAGACAAGAAAAAAGAAATAAAAGGCATCCAAATTGGAAAAGAAAAAGTAAAACTATCATTATTTGCAGATGATATGATATTGTATATAGAAAACCTTAAAGTCACAGTCAAAAAACTACTAGACCTGATAAATGAATTCGGCAAGGTGGCAGGATATAAAATCAATACTCAGAAATCAGAGGCATTTTTATACATTAATAATGAACAGTCAGAAAGAGAAATCAAGGAATCAATCCCCTTTACCATTGCAACCAAAAAAATAAAGTACCTAGGAATAAATCTAACCAAGGAGATTAAAGACTTGTACTCGGAAAATTATAAAACATTGATAAAAGAAATCAGGGAAGATACGAAAAAGTGGAGGCATATACCGTGCTTATAGTTAGGAAGAATGAACATCATTAAAATGTCTATATTACCCAAAGCAATTTATAAATTCAATGCAATACTAATTGAAATATCAATGACTTACTTCAAAGATATAGAATACATATTCCAAAAATTTATATGGAACCAAAAGAGAACACAAATAGCCTCAGCAATCTTGAAAAGGAAGAATAAAGTGGGAGTTATAACACTTTCTCATATCAAGTTATACTACAAGGCCATTGTACTCAAAACAGCCTGGCACTGGCATAAGAACAGGCATATAGATCAAGGAATAGAACTGTGAACCCAGAAATAAACCCACACCTTTATGGACAACTGATATTGGACAAAGGAGGTAAGAGCATACATTGGAGTAAAGACAGCCTCTTCAACAAATGGTGTTGGGAAAATTGGACAGCTACCTGCAAAAAAATGAAAGTAGACCACCAACTTACACCATTCACCAAAATAAATTCAGAATGGATAAAAGACTTAAATGTAAGCCATGAAACCATAAGCATCTTAGAAGAAAACATAGGCAGTAAGCTCTCTGACATTTCTCGCAGCAATACATTTGCCGATTTGTCTCCATAGGCAAGTGAAATAAAAGACAAGATAAACAAATGGGACTATATCAAACTAAAAAGCTTCTGCACAGCTAAAGACAATAAGAACAGAATAAAAAGACAAACTACACAATGGGTGAATATATTTGACAATGCATCTGATAAGGGGTTAAAAACCTGCCAGGTTTACATGCCTCTGCTGTGAGGAAAAAGGGACACTGGAAGGTAGGCTTCCCTCTCACTCCTCTAAGGGAGGGTTCAGTCTCTTCCAGCCCTGCTCCAGCCACCTATGACCTAACCTTGCCCAGAATGCTGGGGTTTGCCACTGAAGGCTGAAGGTGCCCAGGGCCATCGGCCCCATCTAGGACACTGTGAATGAGCCTAGGGTATTTATTCCAAGGAACAGGTTAACTGATCTCATTTGCACAAGGGCCACTTAACTATGTCTTGCCTGAATAGTCAGGTTTTTTATTCTTTCCTCGAAGATCTCTGTTGTGGGTGTTGATAGTCTTATTTTCTGCTGCTTTGTTTAATATATAGTGTTTTCTTTATTCCTCCTACCTCAATGCCCCACTCATATTCCAGGCTGGGACCTACTCCTAATTTGGAGCTCTCTTCCCCCTTTTACCAACTTCTATTGTGAATTTACCTTTGCCGCCAAGCTTAGTGTATCCCAAGGTTCTCTTTACCACGCCACATTTGCAGAGCTCCAGGGAAAAGCACCCTGGTCTCATCTCTCCAGGCAGAGGAGAACAGAGGCTCCATCTCCACACATGCTGCAGATGACTTTTCCAGTCTACCTGAATCATTACCAGCTAGAAGCAGGAGTCATTGGGACTTGGACGTGAGCTACAAAGTATAGAATTGTGACAACAAGTCCAGTGCCATGTGGACTTTTCCTGGATGTGGACTTTTCCTGGACTCCTGCTCCTTTTGACAGCTCCTAACGGACTGAACTGGGGTCGGGTTGCATTCGCAGGGATTTGGAATGGTGTTGGTGCCAACTTGGACTTGGTGAATATGTTAAGGACACTACTCTCTTATGGATTCTTGTTGTATTGGCCAAGAGTTTGCTTAAAGGCTTTAATCACTGTAAAAAAAAAATATGTGTGTATATATATATATATATATATATATATATATATATATATATATATATATATATATATATATATAAGACTGAATAAAGAAGATGCGGCAAAAAAAAAAAAAATAGGAAGAAAGCTAGTGTGGTTGGGTCAGGTTAAGCACCATAGAAGATGTAATCAAAGAGTTAGAAGGCAACCAATTTTGCAAGGCCTATAAGCAACAAACATTTACTCTAAGGAAACTGTATTCCCCATTTAAGGGCTTTGACAAAAAATCACATGATCTGCACTAATTAAATTATTGCTTACTCCTAGAATATACTACTTAACAACTTAAAACTTCCGAAGTCCAATAGACTAACATAATAGTCCAAAGGAGATGTTTCTTTTTGGTGCATGGTTTTTCTCTATTGAATAATTCAGGGACCCAGTCTGCATCTTGTGATACCACCTTCCTCTAGGTTCTGGTTGCAATATTCATTCAGCCAATGAACTGGGAAAAAGATTCTAGCAATGTCCCAGAACTTTGAGAGAGAGATCCTGTTGGAGAACAGTTAGCCATCTCAGCCACTTGATAAAACTTACATTTCAACAAGATCACTCTAGCTGCTGTGAGAACAAAATGTAAGAGTGGGGAGGGTACAAGTTAGAGAACACAGCAATAGAAATGAGATTTTGCTGTTTCAGTAAGCCAAATAAGGTATGATGGTTTGAATCAGAATACTATCAATGGAGGTAGTGAGCAGACATGGAATTCTGTCCGTATTTTTGAAGGGACAGAACAGATGTGGGTTGTGATAGAAAAGGAGTCAGGAGTGACTGTAAGCTTCTTAGTTTCAGCTATTAGAAAACTGAAGCTGCCATTTATTGATATGTAAAAAAGTGTGGCAGATGCAATTTTTATATTTAATTTAATTTTTGAGAAGTAGAGGTTAGTAAATTTTGGACATAGTATATTTAAGATACCTATTGGGCTTCCAAATGGAAGTGTCACATGGTCAATTAGATATATAAGTCTGGATTTTGAAAGCAAGGTTTAAGCTAGAGCTAAAATTTAGGAATTTGGGTAGTTTAAAAGTCATGATAAAATGTCCTAGTGAGTGGGAATGTTGAAAAAGTAAAGAAAAAATCTGAGGACAGATTCTGAGTTTGGGGATATCTAATATTTAGAGTTTGCAATAAGGAAGAACCAAAAAAAAAAAAAAAAACAGACTGAGAAAGAAGAGCCATAATTTTAACTAAAATAGAACATAGAAACAAGAAATTCTGTCCCTGAAGTTGGCTCAGTGGTAGAGCATCAGCACAGCATGTGAATGTCCTGGGTTCAATTTCTGGTCAGGGCACACAAGAAGTGTCCATCTGCTTCTCCACACTTCCCCCTCTCACTTTTTTTCTCTCTATTTCTCTCTTCTCTTCAGAATGAGTTGTCCTCTGCCTCAGGCACTTAAAAAATGACTCCTGTTCAACAGAGCAAGGGCTCCAGATGGGCAGAGCATCACTCCCTAGTAAGCTTGCTGAATAGATTCCGATCCGAGTGCATGCAGGAGTCTGTCTCTCTGCTTCCTTTCCTCTCACTAAATAAAAGAGAAAAAAAAGTAATCTCAAAAGGAGGAAGTAATCAGTCCTGTGTAAAGCTGCTAATAAGTCATGAAAGTTAAGCACTAAAGAATACTGGAATTAATAAGGAAAAAAAAATCACTGGCCAAAATATCAAAAATATATTTGGTGATGCCATGGTGGTGATGGTGAGTAAATGAATTCAAGTAAGAGAAAGAAGAACATATTTAAAAATAGCAAATACAAAACTTTTTAAAGAAGTAATGTAATAAAGGAAAACAAAGCAATGCAATTGCTGAAAGGGGATGTGAAATCAAAAGAACTTTTAAAACGTAAGTAAATACATAACATTTTATGTCAATTGAAACATTCTGGCAATGAAAGGGAAAATGAAGATATCAAAGAGAAAAGTATCAAATACTGGCAAAGTGCTTTTGAGTGGGCAGTAAACTAAGAGATTTGTCTTGAGAACGATAACAGAGTCTCCATACTAACAACTCAACACCAAAAATAACACCCCTCCAAAAAACCAACAAAAGTGAAAAACAATCCAATTAAAAAATAGGCAAAAGACCTAAACAGACACTTCTCCAAAGAAGACATAAGGTGGCCAATAGATGTATGTAGAGATGTTCAACATCACTGGCCCTGGCTGATTAGCTCAGCAGTAGGGCATCGGCTCAGCATGTGAAGTCCCAGGTTCAATTACTGGTCAGGACATACAGGAGAAGTACTCATCTGCTTCTCCACCCTTCCCCCTCTCTTTTCTCTCTATCTCTCTCTTCCCCTCCCATAACCAAGACTCCATTGGAGCATAGTTGGCCTGGGCACTGAGGATGGCTCCATGGCCTCCACCTCAGATGTTAGAATGGCTCTGGCCTCAATGGAGCAACACCTCAGATGGACAGAGCATCACCCCCTGGCGGGCATGCCTGGTGGATCTGGTCACGTGCATGTGGGATCTGTCTGTCCCCTGCCCCTCGCACCACTTCTAAATTCAGAACAATACAAAGACGAAAAAGATGTTCAATATCACTAATCATTAGAGAGAAGCAAATTAAAACAAAAATGAGATATCTGCTCATACCTGTTAGGATAGCTACTTCAATAAATCCACACACAAATGCTGATGAGGATGTAGAGAACAGAGAAACCTCATGCACTGATGGCGGGAATGCCAATTGGTGCAGCCACTGTGGAAAGCAGTGTGAAGTTACCTCAAATAATTAAAAACAGTACTGCATTATGACCCAGCATTTTCACTTTTGGGAATTTATTGAAAGAAACCTGAAACACTAATTCAAAACAGTATATGCACCCCTATGTTTACTGCAGCATCATTTACAACAGCCAAGATTTGGAACCAACCCAGGTGCCCATTGGTGGATGAGTGGATTAAAAAAAAAATTATGGTATATTTACACAATGGAATACTACTCAGTTGTGAAAAAAAACTTCGGAAATCTTATCTTACCCTTTGTGATAGCATGGATGGACATGGAGAGCATTATGCTAAGTGAAATAAGCTGGTCTGTAAAGATAAGTAACATATGATTGAACTCATTTTAGAATGTAATGAACAAAATGAACTAATAAGCAAAATTGAGATAAACTCATAGATAGAGAGGAGGCTGATAAGTGTTGGAGGGGCGGTAGTTGGGAGGCCGAGTGGCGAGGTGGTAGGATTGAGCAAACATATTTGAAAAAGAAGGATATCTTACTTTTGGCAACAACATGACATGGATGACCTAGAGAGTATCATGCTAAGTAAAATAAGTCAGTCAAAAGAAGACAAATACCATATGATTTCACTCATATGTGGAATCTATTGGATAAAATAAATCAATAGACAAAATAGACACTGACTCATAAAAAAAAACTGACAGCTGTAAAAGGGGAGGGAGGTTTGGGGACTGGGTGTAAAAAAGTAAAGACATTAAGCAAAAAACAACATAGACACAGACAACAGCATGGTGGTACCAGAGGGAAAGAAGGGAGGGGAGGTAGAAGAGGGTAAAGAGAGAGTAAATGGTGATTGGAAGGAGACTTGACTGTGGGCTATAAACACACAATACAATATACAGATGATGTATTATAGAATTGTACACCTAAAACTTATATATTTTTATTAACCAATGTCACTCTAATAAATTCAATAAAAATTAAAATGAAGAGCAAATACAGGTTGGTAGACAATGGTGATAACTTGCAGAAATAGTCTTTTGATTGCTTTTATTTTTTCTGTGGACTGATACCCTCAGGCATCTTCTAGGAATAAGGGAGAGGAAAAGCTTTGGGGTTTGTAAAAGATCAGAAAGTGAATGAACTAGGAGTGTGATATAATTATTGCCATAATTATGGACCCATTTAAGGTTAGTGAGGAAAGATGCTTTTGTATTTTTCTGCAGCATATTTAATTATGTGGATAATTAGATGCCAAATAGGTGAAAGGGGATTTAACCAGGTTCAATGAAGGAAGAGATGGCAAAGAGATTGAAAATATGTTTCAAGTAATGATTATAATATGTATAATTATAATATAGAATCTAAGCTAAACAAGAAGTATGGACATATAAGGAGCAGTGAAAAATTCATAGGGCCAATAGTTCTAGGATTGCCAGAGATGGGATATCATAGAAGTGGAACTCAAAAGTAGGCTAATTTAAATTAAGGAGTGGCATTTATTGATAATGACAAACTCTAAAATATGACAGTAAGAGTAGTTGGTGAGATAAGGTGAAGGACAATGGAGGAATGGATTTCAGGAAACAGACAGGCTAGAAAGTTGGAAGAATTATTTCTGTAGTTCTTAAAATTATCATGAATGGTCACATAAGGAATGCCAGAAAAAATGACTGAGCTAGGAAATGCTACACACTAATTAGTTATCATATTTGTTCACGGATTTGGAGACAGAAACAGCAGTGGTGCCAACTTTTCATAACTAGTCTGAATGTAAAATACACAGAGCCTTGGCCTTGTTCCAGTTAGAAAAATCACTATCGCAAATATTCTTTTACCTTTTATTTTCATTTTTCAGAAGAAGGGTCCTGAGCAGGTATAAAATAATTAAGCAAACTGCCTGATGTGAAAAATACTAACAAAAATATTGACCTCAATAGGGCAGGAAATGATACTAAAAGGACTTTAAGAGTTTCTAGCCAATTTCCTTAAGTTCTAGGACATTTTCTTGGGAAGAATGGCGAGGCTGGCAAATCACATGGTTCCTGAGATTCCAGAGATTAGTCAGCATATGTGACTGAAAGGAGACATAAATAATTCATGTTTTAGAAAAACCCTAATTACCTAAAGATGACTCTTTAATAAAGTCATAGAGCAAGCAGGAAATAGACAGATGTCTCATTTCCCCAAACTCTTTCAAGACTCAGTGAATAATAATGGAGGTAACGACAGGATTTTAGGAGGGTTTGCATTTTAGCTCTCTTCTCTGTCCAGACTTATATTAGTATGTGTGCAACAGGCATTGGCCTTGCATCATCTTATGTGATATATGCCAGTGCGTTTGTGTAATACTCCTTACTGAAGGCACGGGATGTTTCATGTTGGCCTTTATGTCCTGCACATTCCAGAAACAGGGTAGTAATTCAAATGTTACATTCTCAGATTTTATACTTTCACTACATGAGTGAGAACCAGTACCAAGAAAAGTTTCAGAGGGTAAAAAGAAAGAACTATACACACTTAAGAGAAATTAAGTAAAAAAAAATATTCAAAGAAAGCTAAGTACAAATAAACAAAAATAAGTATGAACATGTTTGTGGTTAGCATTTGTACCTCATTGTCATTTCTGTCTCTTCTTAGTGTTGCTTAATAGTTAGTCATGTGGAAAAATTTCAACTCTGGGCAGTAGGCAGTTAACATTTTTGTATATGTGATGAATGAATGCTAGGATAGCCCTTCCACAGAGAAAATGTCAGCCTTTAAAGGTGATACTCATTATAGACTAACTTGCACATGCTTTTGTGCCAACATCACTTGCAGACAAACACAACCTGTCAACCAAGAAGTTGTTAAAAGCACATTATATTTTTACTGAGGTCTCTCTCAAACTTACCAAAAAAGGAGGAGATAGAGAATAGATTTTAACACCTAGAAAAACTTCTCAAATATGTCTTTTAATTATTCTTTTATTTTAAAATATCTCCCACAAAGAAGAGGCTCTCCCAAAAGTCTCTCCTTTTTCCCAAGCTCTTCCTTGTGTTAATTTTACTTTTTTTTCCACTGCCTTTATTTTACCCCCTGACCTGCTGCAGTCTTTATTTACAATCTCTTGGCAAGACAGAATATTTTTTCGTTGAAGTCAGAAGGAAATTGAGCTGTGAAAACTCAACTTTTAATATCTTATTCTTGACCCAATAAATTATAATAGGAGCTGAATGGAAGTGAATGAGAAAAAAATTTTTTAAACTTGATCTTCAAGATTTTCAACTAAAAAACTAGCAAGTTGTATTTTCACTAAGCCTTTAAAATAAAATAATTTTTGCTGGATCTGATCTTTGCTTTAGTTTAAATTGGAATACAAATAAACACTTCTAATCACTCTCATTCCAAACATGGATTAACTCCTTGCCTGGATGTTCTTTGCTCCTGCTTCTAAAATCCCTGGATTTTAGGAATTTTCTGTCATCCCCATGATAGAGGGAAGGGTACTCAAGGAGAGGTTTCTAATCCTGAGCTGCCAGGAAAGTTGAGAAGAAAAGGGAACTACTATTTTCCAGAAGATCCTTAAAATGAAACAGACTACACATTCTCTAATTAGCAAGAGCAGAGGCAAAGCAAGCAGGCAGCCTTCTGTTTACCCCAGAATCAGGAAGGAGACCAGCTGGCTTTGCCTCAAAAGTAACAAATGCTATTTGTTGCTGTGTGAAAAAGCTTTGCCAGAGTAAGTGTATTTGCAAAAGAATAAAGTTCACATTTATGTTTCTTAAACCCTGGAAGAAAATGGGTTTGTTATAAGGAGATGATTTGAATGTCAAGTTAACTCTGCTCTGTTCCTTTCCTTACTTATTTCAATACAAAATGGAAATGCTAGTCCTTGGCCTACCCAGGCTGTCAAGCTTGCTGTGAGGATCACTAAAATAATTCTTGTGAGAGCATCAGAAGAAATAAGCTCTAGGTTTTCACTTACATTTTACAAATACTAAGTGTTAATCTGTATTCCTTGAGGAGCATCGTCGTTGTTACTAAGTCATTTTATAAACTTGGCTTTCTTGAAATGAAATTTAATAGGAGAAAGGCTGGACTACTAGGCCCCATGAAGAATGTGAAACAACTTAAAAAATAATTGAATATTAAACAATCATTTAAAAATTACTTAGCTGTAACATCAGCTTTAAGGTTTCCAGGTTGTAGTGTACATTTAACAAGTATTATTATGTTTTTTCCTTGGTACTTATATGTGTGATAAAAGAGGTAAACTTTTATGAAAATGTTTTTGTTTGTTAAAAACAAACAAACTAAGTTGTTCGTAATACCAAAAGAAAAAAGGAAAGAAAAGGATAATCACAACTTATTCCATATCAGACTATCCTACTGATATAAATAAAGGAAAAATGTAAGCTGAGAGATCACCAAAATAAATACTAAATTTAAACTTAATAACCTTTTTCTGTTGAATTAGTACACAAAGAAAACCATTTAAGTGTAAATAAAATGTTTGGGGTATATACAAAAAATTTGTTTCTATGTAGGAAATTCACTTGGTAAGCAGTACGTGTTGGTATTGCTCCATATCACCAATCAACTGTTCTGTATTGGAAGACTTCAGTAATGTTCCAGTGTTTTTCTGGGGTACAGGCTACTATGGGATTTAGACTGGGAAAATTCTTCATCTTGCTTTGGAAATACTTAGCATGCTTGTTCTCAGGGGGGAAAAATCAGGAGGCTTTCCTAGTCATTATGACAAATAAAATTGCCAAACTCTCCTCTCCAGACTTCCAGTACCCATGTCTGGTGGTAAGACTCACCCCCCCCCCCCCTTTCCCAGACCTACTTTTACACATCAGGAATCAGAGTCCCAGAGAAGTTAATAAATTTCCAAAAGCCGCAGAATGGCAGACCTGGGAAGGGACATTTCTGTCTTGGTGTTTTTTCACTACTTCCTGCTGCCTTCACTCCAGGTTCTCTTACAGTGCAACTGCAGCAACTCTGGACGACCACACAACTAACTTCTAACAGAGACTGCCTATCTACAATGGGAAGGGGACAGTAAAGAATTCCATCTTTTCTCCATACTCGTGATTTTTTTGAAGAATTCACAAGTATGCATTGGATTTGTGATTTTTTAAATAAAAATAAATTGTACTTGATGTCTTATTTTGTTGTTCCTAAAATAATTTAGAGAACACTCTGTAACACTCTGTGTAGTATATCTCTCAATGTTTCTACATTAAAAAAGTGACACAAAATCCAGTACTTGTGCTGTTACTTTTCTCCATGATCATCTCTTTCACTCTCTCTGTTCTTTTTAAATGTTAAGAATTCTGAGTAGGATTTTTCTTCTATTTGATTTCTCATACTTATTGTTTTTTTTGTTTTTCCCCTTTTCCCATCTTGCCAAGCAGTGCTGATTAAGTATTTCCACATTTTATATATCGGTGCCCATGGGCTGAAAAATAGCAAAATCATGGTAGGATGAATTAGGTTGAATTATTGAAAACACAAATGATAAACTAATATACATATATTTTTTAAATTTCACATTTACAAATGTGGTTTTTCAATAATGACTGACAGAAGAGTAGATTAAGTTATTTCCAATACTAACAACTATCATACTTATTTTGAAAATTAAGAACATCATTTAGTGGCATCAGATTACTAGTTTATTATACCACATGAAGACCTCCCCTCTGGTGTACAGACTACATTTTGGGGGGGTACTATTTATTTTTTCACATATTTTCCTCACCAAAGCCTTTCTTCCTGTGGAAATTCTGATAGGAATTAAGTGGAAATAAAAAGAACCTCAATGTACTGTCTAGGCCTGTCTACAGGAACTGGGCCAACTGCTCTCTTTCCTCTGTGTCCACATTTGCTCAGAGTTAGCCTCCCCTTTGAATTTATTGTTGTCGTAGAAACATGTGTTCCTGGTTGACCTTTTATTTTTCAAGGGAAAAGGTAAACATGCCACCCACTTGGGGGCCTACTGGAGGCGCTTTCCAGAGAGGCGCACCTTCCCAGCTGCAGAGTGGGGTGCGCAGGAGAGCGGCCCTCCCCCAGCCCTGTTAGCTGCCACAGGCAGAGATGGACACCAGCTGCACTGGGACTGGAGCTCGATGAACCCTTTCTTATTAGGCCACATCCTGTCTTTCTTTTAGAAGGGAAGGAATGTTTCAGGTCAAATAAAGAACAGTCTTATGCAATATAACTCCTAAGATTACTCTTTTGAAAATAACAGCAGGCAGGCCACCTGAGGTGAAGAGTAAGTAATAAACTATCTCCAACTGGATGTAATGGAAATACACTACACGTTATAGGTTGGAACGGTTCCAAGGAAGGCAGTTCTGATGTTCGTAAGGGCCGCATACTGTAAGTGGAGCTTAGATTTGATACTCTGGGTATGGAGACTTAGACTCTGGAGTTGAATCATAGCAGCGTGGCACCTAGCACATCCTGAGTTAGTGTAGAGTTCTTAAAATGGATCCCTTCTGGGCGCCTTTACACAGTTCCTTAGCTTGTATGAGTGAGACCTACTGATATAGCTATCTGAATACTTGGCACCATGACTAGATGTTCTAGAAACACCTCAGACTCAACAGAGAACTTTTGACTTCTTCTACAATCTTGTTTCTCCTCCATAACCTTCTCCATTTCACAGCTGTTTAAGCCAAAATTGTGGTCATTTTAGAGCCTTCTTCTCCTGTGAACGCTACCAAATTTGTCACATATAAACTGCCAGAAAGTCCATCAGTCTCGACTCCAGAGTGTTTCTGGAATGTACTTTCTCAGCTTGCACTGCCTGTCCTAGCTGAGGCCACATCCTCTGTCAGTGGGCCTACAGCAGGGGCCTCTACTTAATGTCCTTGCTCCCACACATTCTGTTAGCATACTCCATACAACCAGAACATTCTTTACAAAGCCAGCTAAACCATGTTATCCTCCCTACTCAAACCTTAAGGTGCCTTTTGAATTTTCTTAGAGCTGGACTCAGCTTTTTTATTATGGCCTAAAATGTCACATATAGTCTGACTTCTGCCTACCTAGCTTCCTGCCCCAACTTTTACCATTATCTTTCTTACTCACTGCATCCCTTACTTACTTCTCTCTCGAACATAGCAAACTGTTTCCAGCTCAGAGTTTCACATATACTGATCCTCAACCTTCACTATTCTTTCCCTAGAACTTTTACGTGACACACAACTGTGGTCTCACTCCTTTTCAGAAAGGCCTGCCCTGGTATACCTTTTTACAATGAAGATAAAATTAAATTAATTAAACCAATTAAAACACTTAAACAAACAAACAAAAAAAAACCCTATTCTTGTTACTATTATATCACCTAGCCATTTTCTCAATGATAGTAATTGCAATCTAAGGTTATCTTGTTTTCTTATCGGCTATCTCACACTATTAGAAGTTAGGGACCTTGACCGTGTCTTATTGACAACAAGAGAGCTTTATATATATGCATAGATATTTTATATTTTTAATGGAAATCCTCCTAATATCATGAGAAAAATAATTTCTTCTATCTCTGTCATTGATGACACCTTCATAATTTCTTTCTTTTTACTTTTACATTTTCGTCTCCTTACTTCTAGAATGGAAGAGGACAACTAAAGTGTAATGTAAAGGGGAATAACTGATCAATCTGTAGCTAGTTTTGTGTGGCTCCTGGTAGTAATCTAGCACCCTACGTCACCATTCCCCAAAGGATTCTTTATAAAATAACACTTTGATTTGTTGCTTTAAAGAAATTTAGAAACTTCTTGCTCTGCCTGATTTAGTCTCATCTATAAGAGCAAATATACATGCTAGAATTCACTACACACTTCAGGGCATATGTGTATAGATTAGTATATCTCTTTCTGAAAACTTTTTTTCTTCCAGAAAACACAAATATATCATCCACACAAGATGCCATTTCCTGAGTTCAATTAGCTCCTGGGTGGTCTACACTAGAATCCTCACATTAATACCTCAGTGTATTCTTCATAGTGTCTTAAACCCAAAGAAATCAGACCCACTTATTTAATTATCTTATTACATTGTTAACATTGAAAAGTATAACTTTAGCTATAATCATCACAGATTATTCTGAAAGCAATAGACGCATTTATGGCTATGCTTTTACTTCCTCTGTAACCAGTGACCATAGCTTTTCCATGGTTGTATCTTGGTTTTTAACAATAAACTAAATAACATCACATTTTTTTACCTTTACCTTCAGGATAGTCCTTACCTCAGTCCAATGGTTTCTATCATCATTATCGTTGTTATTATTTTTGTTATTATTTCCTAAACTATAACATGTATTAATATTTTCTCTCTTTTCTTAATTTTGATGTCACTATAAATTATATATGTAACTTATTTGTTCATGTTCTCCCCTTTATAGCACAATATAGATTAAGTGACTCCAAGAGGCTATATACATATATGCTATATCTCATATAGAAATCAAACATACGACAGTGAGATTCTTCCATTATGTCTTCTCCTAAAGCAATCTTTTGGAATTCCATTTTTGTATAACACAGTGGTTCAGATACTTTAGTTATTTATATTCTTAGGAACCCCAAGGTGAAGTGTAAAAGAGTATGGTGTGGTGAAGAGGGGGCCCTGAGAGAAAGGCTGTGAGATCTTCTATGTGTCTCTCCACCAGAGAATATATCCTCTTTATTTGTTTTCAGTATTGGACTCTTGAACATTACGTATTTTGAAGAAATTATTTTAACATCAAAAACAATGAAAATAATCATTTGACCAATGATTGGAGCAAATCTGGACAACACCAGACAGAAACCAGGCTGAGGTAATCTTATCATGTCTGCTAAAGGAATTTGGATCTGCGAGGCACTGAAGTATTTACACTTCCCTGAGGCCTTGGAATGTGATCTTCGGAACTCATGCCTGTAGAAGAAGCTCATGCCCTCCAAAAGTAATTAGATCATCATCTTTAAAGTAGTCCATGTTCCTCAGCACTTGATTATAGTCAAATGAAACAGTAGCCTACATTTAAGTTCTTTCCATATTCTACTTTCTCTTATTTGCATTTGATTATATTGTCCTTTAAGCCTCCTATCCCTCAGTAGGAATCCCAACTTCCTTCACTCCAGCCATTGCCCTATGGACAATCCTACCCATTGTGTGTGTGTGTGTGTGTGTGTGTGTGTGTGTGTGTGTGTGTGTGTGAGAGAGAGAGAGAGAGAGAGACAGAGACAGAGACAGAGACAGAGACAGAAAGAGGAATAGACAGGAAGGAGAGAGATGAGAAACATCAATTCTTCATGAAGTGGCACCTTAGTTGTTCATTGATTGCTTTCTTATTTGTACCTTGACTGGTGTGAGGGGGTGACTACAGTAGACTGAGTGACCCCTTGCTCAAGCCAGCGACATTGGGTTCAAGCTGGTGAGCTGTGCTCAAACCAGATGAGCTCATAATCAACCCGGCGACCTCGGGGTTTTGAACGTGGGTCCTCTGCGTCCCAGTCTGATGCTCTATCCACTGCACCACTGCCTGTTCAGGCCTACTCATTCTTCTAGACTTAATTAATACTCCTTCTCATCTGTTTTCCTATGAAGAATCCTGTGATTCCATTAGTCACAAATGATTGTGAGTTCTACTATACCATGCAGCTGTATTTCTTTTTTTTTTCTTTTTTTTTAAGTGAGAGGAGGGAAGATAGAGAGACAGACTCCCACATGCACCCTGACTGGAATCCACTGGGCGATCCCTGTCTGCACCTGATGCCCAGATCAAGCAAGTTATCCTCAGTGCCCGGGGCTGATGCTTGAACTAATTGAGCCACTGGCTACAAGAGGGGAAGAGAGAGAGAGAGAGAGGAAAAGAAGCAGGGATAGAGAACCAGATGGTCACTTCTCTTGTGTGCCCTGACTCTGGCTCTAACCCGAGATGTTCGCATGCCAGGTGGACACTCTATTCACTGAGCCAACTGGCCAGGACCTTGTATTTCAACTTAGTGTTTTCATCTTCCTGCCTCATTTTGTAATTGTTTTATGAAGCTTGACCCTGGGAACAAGCCTATGTCTTATTCACCTTGACTCTACCCCTTTACTCCAAGCACAGAATATAGTTCCATGCATACATTAAATGTGCAATAAGAAATTACAGTTTTGGATTTATTAGTAAAGTAGATGATCAGTCAAGGTCCTTAACTGTAGATACCATAAAGAAGCTGAGGTTAATTTAAGTAGAAAAGGAATTTATTAAAGAACGCTTAGAATTTGTCCTTAAAGACGACACCATCAGGAACAATCTCCAAAGTGATGAAGAATTGGCCCCACAAATACCTCTATGCAACCACTGCTGGACACAGGCACAGCTGTTGTACCACGTAAACCAGACAGGCTGGAACTGGGATAGGCCTACAGAATCACAGCATAGACTCCTCTGAAACTTGATGCAGCTTCAACCACTACTCTGCTCTTGCCAAAAAGGATTTCCACTAGATCTGCTTCTTTGCATTAAACTCCTTTGAATCAGAGTTAGAAACTGCAGATGTTGCATCTGGGAAAATGAGTTTTCACTTCTGCTGGAGGTGGTCTCTACCTTCCCCAAGACTGCCATGAGCAGTGTCATTTTTAATCTTACATTTCACAATTTATATTTATTCAAATATCTGAACCCTCACTTTTTCAACTCTATTTGTTTCTATGTGCATTATTTGGTTACTTCTAGTACTATCAAAAATTTACCAAGAGTTAGTTGAAATTCACTCCCAAATTCAATACCTTTTGTGTAAAATAAAAGTACCCCATGCGTTATTCATTTTGCATATACTCCATTAGCCACATCTACAAAATGTCTTTGGTTAGTCCCCATTTCCATCAAAATTCTCCACTATTGATTGATTAAAACACAACCTTGTATCTACACTATGTGTGACTCCTTGCCCTTACATTGACTCTCATTTCTGTATCCACTCTTCAGCTAAAACTCTTAATTCATTTATAACTTTTTCTAAAGCCATTCACGTATCCTGATATCTTTTCACTGAGATCAAGTTGTAACTTCATCATTCACTATCACATTACTGAAAATAAAAAACAGAAACCTTCATTCTGCTATGTGGAAGAAGTCTTAATAGATTCGTAGTAGTACAGCTTCCAAAATAAATCGATGGTTTTCCATAATCTGAAACGTACATAAGTGCTTCTTTGTAAGCTTACATAAACTATTCAAATATGGCTTAATAGTCAAGGTCTCTAAATAACCCATTACTAAGCAGCTTCTCTCATTTCTTTACTAAGTAGAGTGCATTCATATAACATATTTTCTCTTAAAAAATTGGAATTTATTTCATTTGTACCCACATTTGTTGATATGAAATATGAGTCAGATGACTCAAACTGTTCTAGGTGCTGAGAATAGAAACTAAAATTTGTACCATCAAGGAGGTATGGAGTAACATGGAAAAAAAAGATGCAGAAAAAAAATTGCAGCATTATGTGAAAAGTACAAGAATAGACATAAGTTTAAGACACAATAATAACACAATGTGGGGGTAGATTTTATTTTGGAGAGGGGAAGGTATTCCATTTCTGTGAGTGGATGATGTTTAGCTGGGTTGAAAGATGCAATAGACTTCTCTAAAGTTGAAAAGAGAAAGAAGGCCAGTCTGGTCAAAGGGAATAACATAAACAAAAAATTAAGAGCTTAAAGTAACATGAAATGTTTGGATAATTTTAAGCAGTTTACTTAATAAGCAAGATGTGGTTGGACAAGTATAGAAGAACCAAAGCATGCAGGTTCTTGTATGCCTGCAAAAGATGTCTAACAACAATTTAGTTTTAATGCTGCAGGTGATGGGACACTGTTAGAAAATTCTGAACAAAATATGACATGATAAGACTTACATTTTACCTTTAGAGATATTCCTTTTAGCAGCATATGGAGGAAGGGATGGAAGGAGGTAAATTCAAAGGAAGAAGAACAGTTGAGAAAACTATCACAGTAGTGTATACAAGAAATAACCAAAGCTTAGTGACAAATTGAAGGAAGGTAATCCAGGATACATGTTGATTTGGTTCCTGCATTTCTTGCTTGAGAAACTATGTGTCCCTAACCTAGATAGGAAAGAAGAGACAAAAGTTTAGAGGTGAGTAGAAAACCTAACTTCTAGTGAGATATTTTAGTGTAAGTGTCTAGAAGGCAATAGGTTTTATGGGTCAGTCACTTAGAAGAAAAGTTTAATGTAAAGATACAAAGGTGAAAGTTGCTAGAACGTAGGTTATGGGAATTCAGGTTTTCTAGGGGAGAAGGTATAGATTGAGAGGAAATTTGAAGTCAGAAACATAGAAATTTAAACAGCAGGGAAAAAATATTTCAGCAGATGAATGACATGTAGGAAGAGAACCAAAAGAAAATGTCAAAAAAACAAAACAAAACCAAGGGCTTAGAGTTCCTACAAAGAAGAAATAATTAAAAATAAAATGTTATAGTGAGATCAAATCTTATAGATTTGGTCACTAGATAATGTATTATCTTTGCTAGAGACAATAATAAATAAAAACTAGTAAATGCTATTTTAGTAATACTGTATGAATAAAATTAGAAAGTGTAGATTTTTTAAAGTTAGCTAGAAAGCAATCCAATGTATTAGAGAAATTCCTTAAAGATGGAGAGATTAAGCATATATTGTGTGGGCATGTGACCTATGTAGTTGTATTCAATTACCATTGTACTAAACAGAGTACATAACACATGATATATTATGTACAAAGTACATAGAAATCATTCCAATTAATTACTACTTTTGATCTTCCTCCACAAATGTAAATCACATAAGAAAGGGGAAGACCACATTCCTTTGTATAGCCTGAGCACGAAATGCAAAGAATGTTTATCAAACAGAATTATCTTCCCCAGGTTATAAAGTGCTAGCACCCACCTTGACAAGATAAAAATCTTTTGGTTTTCTTTCCTCATTTTCCCAACTAGATAGAGCTCAACCTTTAGTAACATTAAAGAAGCTGTGTGTGTGCATATGCTCTTGTGGGAGTCATTTTCTTTTAACAATAGATGGAAATGATGGCAGTAACAATTGCTTCACTTCACTGTCATATACCAAAGCCTGGACTCCTTCTGTTATTGTTTATTTTTGTTCATTTATTTTCTTTTTAATGCTCTGTTATCTAAGAACAAATGTTTTTTTTTTCTTGTTTTTTTTTTCTTTTTTTCAGAGAGAGAGAGTCAGAGAGAGGGATAGACAGACAGGAACAAAGAGAGATGAGAAGCATCAATTATTAGTTTTTCGTTGCGACATCTCAGTTGTTCATTGACTGCTTTCTCATATGTGCCTTGACCATGGGGCTACAGTAAACCGAGTAACCCTTTGCTCAAGCTAGTGACCGTGGGTCCAAGCTGGTGAGCTTTGCTCAAACCAGATGAGCCCGCACTCAATCTGGCGACCTCGGGGTCTTGAACCTCCTCTGCATCCCAGTAGGACACTCTATCCACTGTGCCACTGCCTGTTCAGGCTAAGAACAAATGTTTTAAAAACTCATTGGTATTCTAAATATTGACATTTACCAAGTTATAATTTTATCTTGCATAAAAGTTATAATAATGGGATATATAACCTTATGTGCATTTATCAAAATTTCAAATTCAAGGCTTTCAAATGTGGGAATAAGGCAGAATGTTCCTACTAGTTCCTGCATGACAGGCTGTGATTACCTTGTGATTGGAGGTGACAGAATTGTAGAGCCTTTGAATGCAACTGTGTAGGCAGTGTCTGCTCACCATAGGGGGTGCCAGTCACATCAGAGTCCCTGTGAATGATGCTTCCTGTAGTTATGTAGTTCCATATGTAATAGCCAAAGGTTAATATCCACATTGTTTTAATACATTTATTTAAATGTCTGCATCTCAACTTATTTTTTTTGCATAAGAGAGAGCTTAGCATTACTTAAAAGAATGTGAACTAACATCATAAAATATGCCTATATTCTTTTAAATTATTAAATATCTTTAAAAAGTAATTCCTTAAATTTATATGCTCTGTCAAATGAAACTCTTAATCTTGTATCTGAACTCTTTTTTATATGAGTTCAAGCATTTAGCAAAGAGTTTGTTCCAAAATAGGTTCTTAGTGTTTTTATTTTATGCATAGATAAATCACTAAGGAAAATGACATATGTAACATAAGATATGATTCCATTTCTAGCAGGAGAGTTATTAGATTTTTGTGATGTATGCTTTCTATTTCTTATTTATCTGAAAAGAAAACTAAGACCATTTATTCAGATGTCTATACATTGGACTAAAGATAGTATAACCAGATATGTCAAAGACTATTAGTTAGCCATTGGGTCTGAGTGGATATGATACCCAGAAACCAGAATCATCATTGTGAGTCCCCATCAGACAGGTGATGTGCAGACTACACAATAAATGGCAGAGTTCTGGTAAAGTCAAGCGTTTAATAGAACACCTGAGTTCATTTTTCTAGTCATTGGATATAGAATTGAGATTGTCATACTTGGTGACTGGGGTAACCCTATATGTCATCTCAAGCCTGTGGAATAAAGGCTTTGGTAATCGGGAAAGCTACCTGAAAATCAATGACAGCTCCCTAACAGCTCCCTTTTTCACACCAAGATATGCATCTCAGGGTAGGAGAAAAAAATTTGTATTATCCTTGAAGATCTAAAAAATGCAGTGGTGATGGTTCTTACCATGCATTCATTTAATATGCTACTCAGGTCCCTGTGCAAACTAGACAGACCTCAAAGAATGACTATACTCTTGTCAGAGCCCATGAAGTAGTTGCCCAGATCATAACTGCTGTGTTGGACATAGCATCTTTGCAAGAGCATACTAATAAAGTATCAAGTTTTTGGTATCTAACTATTTATTTGGCTGATGCATTCTTTTCTATTCAATTAATAGAGAACAACAGAGATTGTATGCTTTCATGATAGACAAATAACAACATTTATTTACAGTTTTGTTTCAGGATTATGTTAACTCTTTTCACCTCTTTCATGATGTGGTCCAAAGATATACAGACCACATGATAGAAATACCCACAGAACTTTGACCCGTTACATGAATGACATTTTGCAGTGTAATCATAATGAGCAAGAGTTTACTAAGACACATGTACCTTGGAGGGAGTGAGATAAATATGAAAATTCAAGGACATGACACTTCAGGAAAATTTCAAATGGGTCTATAATGACCTGGCATACTGATACAATCTCTACAAATAAAAGATAAATTCTTGCATTTTGATCACTTATTACAGAGAAAGCAGCACAATGTATAGAGGGACTGTTGAGTTCTGGAGTCAACAGATTTTACATCTAGATCTACTTCTCTGGCTGATAAACCAAGTGACACAAGGGCCGCCAGCTCTGGGCAGAGCCAAGGGCAGTTCTGCAGAAAATTTAGACCTGCCATGTGGGCCATCAGATGTAACCCAGCTGTGTTTGTAAAGGAAATTGAAAACAAAAGATGCAGTGTGGCATTATGAAAAGCCCCTGGGGTTCTGGACCATCAGCAGAAGAGAATTATACTCCTTTTGAAAAAAAGCTTCTGGTAAGTGACGAGGCCTTAGATAGTATAGAAAATTTTAGCATATGACCGGGTCTGTGAAACTGATCATTATAAGCTTGGTTACGTCCGACTTGCCAAGTATAATGCCAGGAGGGTTCAGGACAATCCAGCATAAGAAGAAAATGTAATTGAGTTCCAGCAAGATCAGAGGGCCTGAGTTAGCTGTGTGGCCCAGACCTCCATATCCCCCACCCAGAGTTGTTTCAGTGACCTTTCTTTAGTTTTCATTTCACCTGTAGCCATATAAGGGCCTTTTACCTCCTGATAAAAGAAGATACAAAAGCTTAAGTTTGATTTATGGGGAGCATAACATTATATTTGGGTGTGAACCAAAAATAAACAGGGTCTGTATTATAGGCATATGGACAAGAAAAGGACTGGAAGGTCAGAGACAAGAATATCTGGAGAAGAAGAGTGGACATTATAGAATGGGGATGAAGGATGAAGTCTTTCAATATTGCATATTAATTCTACCAGAAAACATTCACCCTGGAGGGGGCACTGAGCAATCAAGTTGACAGAATGATTCAGTCAGACTTTGTATTCAGTTGTGCCAGAACTGACACAATGGACACGTGAACAAAGTGGCAGAGATGAAAATGATGCGTTAGCCCAATGAGCTTCCATTTGCTAAGATTACAGACAACTCTGAATGTCCAACCCACTGTCCATGGAGACCAATGCTGAAACTTTGATATGGTGCTATTCCTTCCAGCTTTCACCAATTCACTCGACATATTATTGCTTAGATGATCAATTCCGTCTTTGGCCACCTCCCACCCAGAGCCAATGAACACTGTCCTGTAGCTAGACTGAACTACTTTCTGCCCCTTACCTGGGGCCCTGCTCCTGAGATGTGGGAAGCCCTTCTTAGCCTTATATTGGCCACTGATGGCAAACCATCTACTCTAGGTTTCTTTCATTCTAGTAGAGCCAGTGTTTGTCTTCACAAAAATGTAGACATATTTCAGATAAGGTTTGCTTTTTCTTTCCATAGAGCCTCAAGCAGTATGACTCCTCAGGGGCTTATGTAGTGCCTGATCTACAAGCAAGGACTCTCACGTATAGTAGTGTTTGACCAAGGAGCCCACTACCTAGCAAAATAGATGCTGGAATGCCCATGGGATTCACATAGTATGAGTTGCATCACATACCACACTGTGCAGAAGCTGATGGCCTGATAGAGAATAGGGACTAATGACTAAAGGCACAGTCTGCTCCTTAGACTAAGTAGAAATTACTTAATTTTACTGATTTTTCAGAAGAGTCAAAAATAAATCATTAATTCAAGGAACATGAAAGATACTTATCCCAACCCTCTGACTCTTTGATCTCTATCAAAATACTGGATAGAATATCAAGATATCATCCCACCCACCATCATGAATTGAAAGTCCTGTAAGTAAATAGGCTTCCAGTTACACAATAAATCCTTTAGTTATTAGTCTTGCTGTAGAAAATAATTCTAGATGAGTTTAATTCTGAGATTTTGTGCTGACCTTCTGTGGGGGCAGGGATAAATAAAAGTTGGAAAGACAGATTTAGGAAATTAAGTTATTAAACAAAATCCTCCTTTAATTTCCCCTCAAACAAAACCTTTTATGTAGTTTTAGCCAAAGTAAAACTTGAAGAATATATTAACTATAACCTGCCTCAGAGTTTAAAATCTTCAGTCCCTTTCTCTAAACTCAGAATTAATTAAATTTCTTTATCTTTTCAAGTAATTTATTAAAAATGAATATCAGGAGCCAGAAGATATAAATCTAATTTCTATCTATTTTGAGTTATTAATAAAAAGATTTTAGAACTGGCTTAGGAAGTTAATGTTTCTTTTCAAATTATTGATCTTTTCTACTCATTGTAATGTTGGAATATTCAGAATTTATTTCTCATGCAACATTTTTTAATTGAATTTGTTATGGAGACACTAGTTAACATAATTTTACAGATTTCAGGTGCCAAATTTTACAACACATTTCTATACATTATTTTGTGTGTTCACCACCCCAAGACAAGTCTTCGTCCATCACCATTTATGTCCCCATTCCCTCCTCCAGAGCCCCTTCCTGGCCATCAACACACTGTTGTCTGTGCCCTAGACTTGTTTTTGTTTTTTTATTCTTTTGTCTTTTTTTTTTGCTCTACCTTATACAACATTAAAGTGTTAATCCTGATATTTAAAATACAATTCAAAATGTATTTTTTCTTTCTTTTATAATCATGGTTTTCTGAGAGATCAGGAAGTTTGGCTTGTTATTCTGAATTTATTATTACAAATCCTTTTTAGTTCTAAAAGGAAAAAAACTGATTAATTTTCTAAGCATAAATTGACAATTTGTTACTCTATTGTTACCCCCTTAACATTAGTTATGACCTTTCTCAACTCTCAAGTGGATTTTACAACATTCCAGCTGTCAGCTGGCTTTCTTCCCCTGGTCTACTCAACATATAACTGCTTAATATATTCTTCAAGTATTACTTTGCTTGATTTCTGTCCTAGCTCAGCCCACTCCCACTCTTGGCCAATGCACTCTGCCTTGCAGCCAGACTGAACTACTTTGTCTACCTTCACTGGGGTCCCTGTTCATTAGGTGAGGTAAGTCTTTCTTAATTTCAATCTTTAGAAATATTTCCCCTTCTTCACGTCTTGCTCCAAAGAAGCATGCAACAAGAAAAAGGAAACTCAGCTGTAACCAGGGAATTCGGGTCTTAATTATTTTTCACCAAAGAAGTATGCACACTTTGACAAGTTTTTACCTCTCTCAGACTCAGTTTTCTTATTTATAAAATGAAAATTCATGAACTAGACCAGTAGTCCTTCTAGTGTTATCCTTGAACCAGCATCATCATCATTGTCCTGGAACTTTTTGAAATTGCAAATTCTTGGGACCGACCCCAACTTAACTGAATCAAGAATTCTGGAGATAGAACCAAGCAATCCTGTATGTTTTAACAAATGCTCTAGGTGATTCTAATTTCCACAATATTGTTTTTTTAAATTATTTATTAATAGCATGATGTAAGTTTCAAGTGTACAATTTTAAAAATGCATTATCTATATATTCTATTGTGTTTTCACTTCCCAAAATCTAGTCTTCTCTTGCCTGACCTGTGGTGGCACAGTGGGATAAAGTGTCGACCTGGAACACTGAGGTTGCCAGTTCGAAACCTTGGGCTTGCCAGGTCAAGGCACATATGGGAGTTGATGCTTCCTGCTCCTGCCCTCTCTCTCTCTCTCTCTCTCTCTCTCTCTTTCTCTCCCCTCTCTAAAAATCAATAAATAAAAAAAATAAAAAAATAGAAAAATACCCCCCCAAATCTAGTCTTCTTCCATCACCATTTATTTGACTCCCACCCTTTACTCTCTTTATCCTTTCCATCCCATATCAACCTGGTAACCACCATATTTTTGTCTGTGTCAAAGAGTTTGTTTTGTTTGTTCAATCAATGCTTTTTGTTTTATATCCCAATAAGTCATATGGTTCTTATTTCTTTTCAGTCTGACTTATTCCATTTAGCATGATACTCTTAAGATCCATTCATGTTGTCATAAATAGAAAGAGTTCATCTTTTTGACTGAGTACCACATTTTCTTTATTTAATCATTGGTTGAAGGACATGTAGGTTTTTTTCAGGTGTTAGTTATTGTGAATAATATTGCAGTGAACATAACAGTACATATATCTTTAAAAATATAAGAAACCTAAAAAAGGAATTCCTGGGTTATATGGTAGCTTTGCTCTTAAATTTTTAAGGAACCACCATACTATTTTATACAGGATGCATTTATACAAAAGCATTTCTCCACATGCTCTCCAACACTTTTTATATCTTGTCTTATTGATCATAGCCATTCTAACATAGTGAATTAACACAAAAGATTATCCATGTGTAAATATATATGAATCTTAAAAATTAATTAATCAAGATTAAGTTCCTTCCTCCTCACTTGACATAATTGTATAAATTGTGCCCCAGCATAACTATAAACACAACTTTTGTCAACCATGAACAGAAATTACTAATACAATTACTAACTGTCTGTTTTCTGTCAACTTTTTGTGCTTTTCAAGGTAATTCAACATAAGTAACAACATTGAGATGGCCAAAAAGAAAAACAATAAAATGTAAAATTTCAAAGTTTATGCTATTTTATCTTCAGTTTTGCTTAATTTTGGCTTCAAAATGTGCTTCAAAATGAAGGGATAGTAACCAAAATTAAATTAATTTTATTAGATTTGTTTAAGTCTTATAAGTACACTTTTCAGATATAAGATGGTGAATGACTCCTGATAACAGTCTATTTAATGTCAGATATTTTTTAATTTTTTGTTTTCAACAAAATTAACAAAATGCTTATTTGAGCTCTGGTTCATTAAAAATATTTGATGGCAGATTACCATATTACATAATTTTTTGCCCCATAAATGGAAGCTAATTTGTATAATTGGTACTTTTGCACACATACAAAATTCTCCATTCACACAAATATATTTATGTAAAAATGATTTATAGATGTTAGCCTCTATAAAAATAAACTTTTAAAATCAGGAATAAAAACTAATATAAACTGCCTTATTGAAACAATAAACAATATTTAGGAACAAATGCATGAAATAATTGAAATTATTCTTATTCATCTCATTAAGTTAGTCACGTTTCTGTTGTTTTATCAGTTAGTAATAAAAATTACAATGATAATTCTAAGCAAAATATTTTAGCAGTTAGAACCTTCAAATTCTGAGGAATTTAAAAAAATATATAAATTAAATTTATGTAATTTATATTATTAATATACATTCTTTTATATAATCAAACTTAATTGCATTAAATAATTTGCATATAGAATAAAATTACATTTATATTAAATTGTACATTAAAATTATATCATATATTAAATTGATATAATTTATGTAATTATTTTTGTTGTAGAAATGACATCAAGACAAAATCAAGAAAATATTTTCAACTGTTAACATCTATTGCATTTGAAAAATTTTAATAGAAGAATTTAAATAGAAATATGAGTCAAGGCTTAAAAGGAATGATGAAGAATTTAAATACCAAAAAAGAGCTTGTTCATGTATACTTTAATGATGATGGTTTGACATATTGCTTTGCAATTTCAATCTTACTAGATATATTTTAAAAAGAGACATTATTTTTATTTTTAAAAGCAGTATTTGTATTCTAGAAATGAAATCTTTTAGAACTATATACATTGCTGATGAAAAATTTTAGATCTCATCTTAAAATAAGCAAGAAATTACATGGTTTAAAAAATCATTTTAGAGAATAAATGAGAGAGAGGAAAAAAAAGAGATCAGAGATTTAACCCACTCAATCTAAATAAGATGTATCTTCTTAGAGTAACTTCTGCTTCCTTCCATCACGGGATTTACTGTGATTTTTTAAATAACAGTCTATTTACTTATCTGTTTCCTTTACTAAAGAGGAAGCTCTGTGTTATCAGGCACCATGCCTCATGTATGCAGTTGTGAGACAGTGCTTGTTAAGGAATGTGTTTTTTGACTGAATGCAGATACACTAATTAGTTTTGGATGCATATTTCTCAGTGTTTATTATGATTTTCTGTAGCACTATTTAAGCTTATATTCTCTTGTCTGACTTTTAAAATCTCTTTGAAGAATATCAGCATCATATTATTCCAGAAAGAATAATATAATAACTATGTAACTTAGTTATACATTCTTTAGGCAATATTTGTTTTATTTGAAAAATCAGGGCTTTTAATTGGATGATCTCTTGGATCTCTTTATGTCTGAAGTCTATTTTATATTATTGTATTTCCTATGTAGTCAAAAGTGAGTTAATCCATAAGTCGCTTATTTCCTGTGTAGTCCCAAGTGAGTGCACAGGGTTGGGGTTGGCTGCTCCCTCATTGTCCTGGTCACATCTATGAGGCCATTGGTAGAAAAGATATAACATTGGCCAAAATTAACAGCTATCTATGATTATTGCACTATCATATTTAAAGCTAAAAAAGATTTATACATTAACTAGTTTTATTTTTATTTTCCAAATGAGAAAAATGTCAAAGAATTTTACATCCCTTATCCAAAGTAACACAGAGCTTAGTGTGAAATTTGATCTTGTTCTTAATCAAGGGCTAGTTTTCTTAAAAATGGTTAAGAGTCCAGATTTTGGAGACAAGTACATGTGAAACCGAATTTCAGCCATGGAGTTTTAGGAAAGTTATTTAAATTTTCCAGTTATTATTTCTTTTTTTTATATGACAGAATAATAATACCTCAATTCATAGCTAGTTTTAAAGTTATTAAATATTGGTTCTAAAATCTTTGGCACATACAACAAAGCTAAATAAGTGAGACCTGTGATTATTATACCATGTACTACAAGGCTACAAGTTATCAAGCTGATAATGCCAATTTTACCTTAACATCACATACATATAATGGAAAAAAAACAGTCTCAAAAATTATACCTATCTTTAACATCTGTTACTCTAAATTTTACTAAAAATCTTAAAAATAGAAATAGGACCCTAATTCTAAAAGTAAATATATTTCAATTAATCTACTTACCTACTTAACTATTAATTGTGTATAAATCTAATTCAATAAATAGTTACTGAACATTGTGTACCAGTCTCTGTGTTAGGTATTGGGGATTCACACAGGAAAAAATGAATAATCTAGTCTCTAACGTCAATAAATTCCAAGGGGACATTTTGAGTTAAAAGGTTCTAATAAGTGTATGAACCAGTTCCTATAGGAACTATACCTGGTGCTACAATACTGAAATTTAAAAATTGGCTTTGTGGGCCTGGCCAAATTGCTCAGTGGGTAAAAGCCTCAACCCACACACCAGAGGTAGCAGTTTGACCACCTGCTTAGGACACATAGGAGAAGCAATCAATGAGTGCACAAATAAATAGAATAACTAAGTGAAGCAATGAGTTGATGCTTTTCTCTCTCCCTCCCCCTGCCTCCCCCCAAGTCAATGGAAAAGTTAAAACAAAAAGGAAAATAAAATAAATTGGCTTTGCAATCCCAAGATCCCTATAGTATATCCTTTGTCTCTCTTTTTGTTAAATGGCCTCACCCTGTATGGTATCAACTGAGATGTAGTGAAAACTGTTATATCAGATTTCCCTTAAGTAATGAGAAAACCTAACTACAAGTTTACTTTACCCATTTAAAAGAGACCTTGGAAAATGGCATCTGTCTGAGTGAAAAAGAGATGAGAACACAACAAGATTTAGCATGGAAGGAAATCAGAATTACAAACCACTCTGTGCTCAAAGCAGTTCAGTTTGTAATCAGAGCTCTCCCAGATGTTCTCAAAGCGTCCCAGGGCCACCATGTGAAAAATAAGGAGATGAGGCAATGAAAGAACTATATATCCTGGGAATTTGTTTCTTTTTACCAGAACTCCTTAAAATAATTTATCAATGTCACTGAAGAACCGAAGACATTTAACATGGCTTATAAAACCTCACATGGAGTGCTCTCTTTTTAGAAACTGAAAAAGTTGCAGGCTCTTTTGATAAGCCATTTCTTTATAACAAATAAAAATTGTAATAAATAAGAATAAGTGAGGATGAGAAAAAAATGTTGTAATAACAGTGAGATAAAAGTTGGAAGCTACTAAATGAGTTATACTTGAAAACATATTTAAAAACATGGCACAGGTATACACAGAAATAAGGCATTGAAAACAAGAGCAAGTTCCCATGTCTGGTTTTTGAACAAACAGCACATTCTGTGGATTGTAAATCTGTAAACATCAGGAATTAATCTCTTACATAAGCCAATTCTATTATCTTCTCCAAAGTTGAGGTCATACACTAGGGATATTAGGGTGGACTTCTTATTTCATACACACCCATTGTTGGCTGACTATAACATATAAGCAAATTTGTTATCCAATTAATTACATAAGCTGAAAAATGATTCTTATTCATATAAGTCAGGAGAATATAACTGCTTTTAATAACTAAAGGTAGAGATTACTTTAAAATATTTTGGAGAATTTTGTCAAACTATGGTTGGGATCAAGCCTGCTGCCAGCTGTAGAGCTGCTTTTAATTAAAACCTTGTTCAACATGCTTATTGCAGAGTTTTTCTTATTTTCCTGTTATGTAAAGATGTACTGATTCAGCAATTATTGAACCTTGGACATATTATAAAACTTTCTTCTGAGACAATTTAGCCAACAAAATCAGCTGTGATTTATTAGATAATAACAGTACCAGGAAGAATGTTTCTAAGTTCTTTCTCCCTTATAGATCTCTGATGATTGTGGAACGCAAAAGCCCAAACTGGAAAAGAAATTTCTCATTTTAAATTTAATAGATGTCTCTATGATGACATGGTAAAGGCAGAGTCTATTAAAAATAATGTAAAAGTTAGATAAACTGGGTTCCATTCAAAACTTGGCTAAAGATTGCTGCACTATATGCCCTAGTATGACTACTATTACTCAGTATTTGCTTAGCACAAAAAGTCATGTCAACTTTTTCTATTAAAGAATGATGTGCAATTTTCACATAATATGCATATGTTTATAGAGGACCAAAATAACTACACAATACTTAATTCTTAAGAAGCCACTTAGATTCTTGGAGACCACCAAATATTTTTCCCCTACCAAAATTTGCTACTTTTTCTAACTCCAAATTTATGTGTTTTGTCACTAGCTATGTGGACTGTATCAAACTTTTGTTACTTTGCCATGATGAAATTTGTGAGGAAGATATTTACAATGATGAAAGAAGAACTTTGAAGATCTCAATATTCTGGAGGCCTATTGCAGAATATAGTAATTATAGTCAACAACACTGTACTATAGATTTGAAAGCTACCAAGAGACTAGATCTTAAATGTTCTCATCACCAAAAAGAAATGATAATTATGTGACCTGATAAATGTGTTAGCTAACTCTATGGTGGTAATCGTATTATAACCTGTAAATGTATCAAATCAATTTGCCCTATACCTTAAACTTATACCATGTTATATGTCAGTTATATTTCAATTTACAAAAAATCACATTCTACCAGGTGTTCTAAAAATTATGAAGTGATTAAACTAGAATCTAAATGCCTTTCAAAATTTAAACAATTTAAAACTGTAGTTGAACAATTCAAGAACCTCCTCCTCAGAAACTGATAAAGCTAATAGGCATAAAATCAGTATGTTTATGATGATCTTAAAAACACAACACACTACAAAAATATATTAGACATCTATAAAACAATTTACTCAACAACAGCTAGATCCATATTTATTTTTAAGAACCCATGGAAAATTGTTCAAGAAAGGTCAAATATTAGGTGATAAAACAAACCTCAACAACTTTAAAATAATTAAAATAATAATGATTTTAAACTGAAAATAACAGAGAAAAGAAAATCTCCATATTCTTAAATATTAATCAATATATTCCTTAATAATTATGGTTCAAAGAAATTCTGACACAAAATAAAATGCATAATCCTGAATGAAAAGACAACATATCAAAATATGTGGGATGTATGTGAAGCTGTTCTGAGAGGGAAATTATAGCACAAAAAACCTATGTTAAAGAAAGAGTGTTTTAAATCCATCTAAAATGTAAACTTAAGGAACTATAAAATGAAGGGCAGAATAAATACAACACAGGCAAAGAGTACAATAATAAAGAAAAGATCAAGAATCCGGTGACATCAGAGAAATGGCATCATGAGGGGATCTACCAATACCTCTTCCTGAAATTTCAACAAATTCAACAACTAGAGACAGAAAAACAATTACAGGAGCATCTGAAATACAAATACATTGGGCAAAAAGGTGGCTGAATATATAATCCACACTGAAGGAAATAAGATGGAGAACAGAGTATTCTGCTTATTGACTGACGTGAGTAAGGGCTGCTTTCACTTGGAACTGAGAGGAAGAGAAGGCTGGGGGCATGAAAAAAGCTGGACTAGGGAAGAGATGTTGGAGGTGGGGAGAGGGTGGGCTGGTGGCTCAGCCCACATGGAGCTAATGCCAGTGGCAGACCCCGGCAGAGGTGGGCAAGCAGTTGCCTTGTTTACTCCCAGTATCTCAGTCGGCAAGCGGGGCAGTGTGCGAGTGGATCTACTTGGTGCATTGGGTGTGGGTGCCCCATGTTCCAGGACAGAGGGGCTGGGTCAGAGACTGTCAGTAGTGGCCCTCTGTGTGGGCTGAGGCCAGAGTTCCTGTATAATCCCAGCTTCCTGAATAACAATGCGCAATAAGTGCACCAGAGCTGGCTTCCCTATGCCCAGATCTGTCCGAAAGTGGAACCTCCGCCAGCCATACAGGTTAACAAGCACGTTCCTGGGAAAGAGAACTGTGGAAATGCTGGGGGTATGGCGCACAGGCAGCTTGAAGGCATTTTGCAGGCAGCCTCTGGTAAGCAGACCCATGGAATGCTGAAAGGAGCCTAATCCACAGTCTGCTCACTGCCTGGCTGGTTTACGCTAGCAGCTATGGCTGACAAAGCCTTCTTTCCCAGGCCTGCAATTTACATGGACCCAGAGGAGGGGCTTGAAAGTTTTTAGGGCTTCTTGCTCTGCAGGCAGTGGCTGGAACAACTTCACAGCTGGGTCCCCAGGCTGCTGATTCAGGAAGGAGAGATTTAGGAAGAGGCTCAGGGAAAACAAACTCTCCAATTGTCGGAGCCTGAAAACACTGAAAAGCCCCACTTACCAACAGGACTGAGGCCCAGCTTATGTCATCACCATAGCGACACATCAACTGCAAATCTCTGTCTAAGAGTGCCACAGGGGGAACCTAGGGTACAACACCACTGGCCAAAAAGAGAGAGAAGAAAGAAAAAGGAAGAAGATAACCTCTCAAAACCAGGAAAAATCTACACTCTTTATAACGTTTTCTTTTTTTTTTCTTGTATTTTTTATCTTTTTTTTTTCTTCAACCTTGGTCATTTTATCCTCTTTCAGTTTTATTCTTTTCATTTTGAACTTTATTACCCATAGGTTTTACATTTTCCATTCTTTTTTTTCCTATGAGTGTTACATTCCAAAAAACTTAACTCAATTTTTTTTCTTTCTCTCTTTCTTTTAGTTTCTTCTTTCCTCTTTCACTTTTTCTCTCATTTGAATCTCACACACAAACAAATTATTTTATTCTGGATACAAATTTCTTCTTTGTGGCATTTTTATGTGCTTTTTACTTCACTTTTTATCTCTTTAGCATCTCCCCCAACTCTGGATCTCCATTCTATGTAGTTTTTGTTCCACTTAATACAACAGAATTTTCATTTTTCACTGTATTTTTTGTCCTTTTTTCCTCTTTTTCTTTTTTTCTTCTCATACACTATTTCTCTCACCTGAGCATCATTTACAAACATATTATTTTATTCTTGATCCAAAATTTTTTCTTGTGGCATTTTGTGGGTTCTTGCCTCATTTTTTTGCCTCTTTGTCACTTCCTCCCAACTCAGGCCCTCCATTCTACATATTTTTGTTCCATTTAGCACAACTGAATCTTCAGTTTTGCACTGCAATTTCTCAAAAATTATTTTTTATCAACTCTTATTAGTGTTATTGACAATACCACTCTCAAATACCACTAAGGAAAAAAAAAATCGAATATCATGGATACAATAGACAGAGATGTAGCTCAGATAGATGAGAAAAAATTTACAGAAAAAAATTTCAACCTTGGTCATTTTATCCTCTTTCAGTTTTATTCTTTTCATTTTGAACTTTATTAACCATAAGTGTTACATTTTTCCATTCTTGGAAATATTGGAATTAAATGACAGAGAATTTAAAATTGAAGTTCTAAAAATGCTCAGGGATATACAAGAAAGAACAGAAAAGCAATTTAGGGAGCTCAAAAAACAATTTAATGAACAGAAAGAATACATCACCACAGAAATTGAAACTATGAAAATGAATCAAACAGAGATGAAAAACTCAGTGCATGAACTGAAAAACACAGTAACAAGCTTAGCCAATATAACAGACCAGATAGAGGAGAGAATTAGTGACATAGAAGACAGGCAACTAGAGGCACTACAGAGAGACAAGGAAAGAGACTCACAAATTAAAAAAAAATGAGAAAGCCCTAGAAGAATTGTCTGACTCCATCAGAAAGAGAAACATAAGAATAATGAGTATATCAGAAGGAGAAGAGAGAGAAAATGGAATGGACAACATATTCAAACAAATAATAGACGAGAACTTCCCAAGCCCGTGGAAAGAACTAAAGCCTCAAATTCAAAAAGCAATCAGAACACGGAGTTATCTTAACCCTAACAAACCTACTACAAGGCACATCATAATGAAATTGGTACAAACCAATGACAAAGAAAAAATCCTCAAGGCAGCCAGGGAAAAGAAGAATACAACATATAAAGGAAGGCCCATTATTATCAACAGATTTCTCAGCAGAAACTCAACAAGCAAGAAGAGAGTGTACCCTAATATTTAAAGTTTGGAAAGAGAGGTACTTCCAGCCAAGAATACTATACCCATCAAAGCTATCCTTCAAATATGAAGGAGAAATAAAAGATAATACAGAATAGATGAAGAAATTTATCACCAGAAAACCCCCACTTCAGGAAATACTAAAGAGGGTTTTCCAACCAGACACAAAGAACAAAACAAAACAAAACCACAAGTAAAAGCTCTATCAAGATCTCAATAAAAACAAGATTAATTTGTGACAACAGAAACGAAAAAGGGGAGAGGACAAAGATTAACAGTAGGATGAAGTGCAGAAACACTCATGAGATAATGTACTACAATGAACATGATATGTATCCTTTCCATTATTTAATGGTAACCAGCTCTGAAAAAAACACCACAGAAGCACATGGCTTGAAAAAAAAAATGTAACAGAGGAAAGAAGTATGGATTACAACCAAACAAAAACAAATGATAGAAAAATAAAAGAAAGGAACCAAACAAGACACAAAATTATCAGAAAGCAATATATAAAATGGCAATAGGAAACCCTCAAGTATCAATAATTTCACTAAACATAAATGGATTGAACTCACAAAGAGAAAGACACAGAGTAGCAGAATGGATTAAAAAAATCCATCAGTATGCTGCCTACAAGAAACACATCTAAGCTGTAAGGATAAAAACAAATTCAGAGTGAAAGGTTGGAAAACAATACTCCAAGCAAATAAAATCCAAAAAAAGCAGGTGTAGCAAAACTGATATCTAACAACACTGACTACAAGACAGCAAAGGTAATCAGAGACAAAAATGGTCATTTCATAATGATAAAAGGGACATTGAATAAGAAGACATAAGACTTCTTAATATATACACACCAAACCAAGGAGCACCAAAATATATAAGACAGCTACTGACTGACCTAAAAACAAAAAACCAACAAAAATACAATTATACTGGGAGACCTCAATACACTGCTGATGACTTTAGATCAGTGGTTCTCAACCTGTGGGTTGTGACCATGGCGGGGGTCGAACCACCAAAACACAGGGGTCACCTAAAGCCATTAAAATACATATTTTATTTAAAAATGTATTGTATAATAAATTTGTATTTTATGATGGCTTTAGGTGACCCCTGTGTTTTGGTCGTTCGACCCCCGCTGGGGTTGTGATCCACAGGTTGAGAACCGCTGCTTCAGATCATTCATCCAAACAAAAAAATCAATAAAGAAATAATGGCCTTAAATGAGACACTAGAACAACTGGCTATGATGAATATCTACAGGACATTTCATCCCAAAGTGCTAGAGTATACATTTTTCTCTACTGTACATGAAACATTCTCAAGAATCAACCATATCTGGGGCATAAAAATAACATCAGCAAATTCAGAAAGATTGAAATTGTACCAAGCATATTTTCCGATCATAAAGCCTTGAAACTAGAATTCAACTGCAAAAATGTGGAAACTAAACAACATACTTTTAAAAAATGAGTGGATCAAAGAAGAAATAAAAATAGAGTTCAAAAGATACATACAGTCAAACGAAAATAACAATACAACATATCAGAATCTTGTGATGCAGCAAAAGCAGTAATAAAAGGGAAGTTCATATTACTACAGGCCTATATGAACAAACAAGAGAGAGCCCAAGTAAACCACTTAACTTTACATCTTAAGGAACTAGAAAAAAAATAACAAAGACAACCAAAAACCAGCAGGAGAAAGAAAATAATAAAAATCAGAGCAGAAATAAATGAAATAGAGAACAGAAAAACTATAGAAAAAGTTAACAAAACAAGGAGCTGGTTCTTTGAAAAGATAAACAAAATTGACAAACCATTGGCAAGACTCACTAAGGAAAAAAGAGAAAGGACTCATATAAACAAAATCCAAAATGAAAGAGGAGAAATCAGCACAGATATCACAGATATACAAAGAATTATTGTAGAATGCTATGAAAAACTATATGCCACCAAATTTAACAATCTAGAAGAAATGGATAAATTCCTAGAACAATACAATCTTCCTAGAATGGGTCATGAAAAAGCAGAAAGCCTAAACAGACCCATAAGCAGGGAGGAAATAGAAACAACTATAAAAAACCTCCCCCAAAATAAAAGTCCAGGGCCAGACGACTATACCAGTGAATTCTATGAGACATTCAAAGAGGACTTGGTTCCTATTCTACTCAAAGTCTTCCAAAATATTGAAGAAGAAGCAATACTGCCAAACATTTTATGAGGCCAACATAACCCTCATACTGAAACCTGGCAAGGACAACACACACAAAAAAGAAAACTACAGACCAATATCTCTAATGAATACAGACGCTAAAATACTAAACAAAATACTAGCAAATTGAATACAACTACACATTAAAAAAATAATTCATCATGATCAAGTGGGATTCATCCCAGAATCACAAGGATGGTTCAACATATGGAAAACGGTTAACGCAATACACCATATCAACAAAACAAAGAACAAAAACCATATGATCTTATCAATAGATGCAGAAAAGGCATTTGATAAAATACAACATCATTTTATGTTTAAAACACTTAACAAAATGAGTATAGAAGGAAAATATCTCAACATAATAAAGACCATTTATGATAAACCATCAGCTAACATCATATTAAGTGGCATAAAACTGAGGACTTTTCCCCTAAAATCAGGAACAAGACAAGGTTGTCCACTCTCTCCAGTCTTATTCAACCTAGTGCTGGAAGTTCTAGCCAGAGCAATCAGACAAGAGAAAGAAATAAAAGGCATTCATATTGGGAAAAAAGAAGTAAAGGTTTCATTTTTTGCAGATGATATAATCCTATACATAGAAAACCTCAAAGACTCCACAAAAAGACTACTAGGAACAATAAACCAATACAGTAAGGTCTCAGGATACAAAATTAATATACAAAAGTCCACTGCCTTCCTATATGACAACAATGAAACATCAGAAAACAAACTCAAAAATACCTCCTTCATGGTTGCAACAAAAAAAATAAAATACCTAGGAATAAACATAACAAAGTATGTAAAGGACCTATATAATGAAATCTACAAAGCATTGTTAAGGGAAATCAATAAAGATATAATGAAATGGAAAAATATTCTTTGTTCTTGGATTAAAAGAATAAATATAGGCCTTGGCCGGTTGGCTCAGTGGTGGAGCGTTGGCCTGGTGTGCTGAAGTCCCGGGTTCGATTCCCGGCCAGGGCACACGGGAGAAGCGCCCATCTGCTTCTCCACCCCTCCCCCTCTCCTTCCTCTCTGTCTCTATCTTCCCCTCCCGCAGCCGAGGCTCCATTGGAGCAGGGATGGCCCGGGCGCTGGGGATGGCTCCTTGGCCTCTGCCCCAGGCGCTGGAGTGGCTCTGGTCACAACAGAGCGACACCCCAGAGGGGCAGAGCATCGCCCCCTGGTGGGCAGAGTGTCGCCCCCTGGTGGGCGTGCCGGGTGGATCCCGGTTGGGCGCATGCGGGAGTCTGTTTGGTTGTCTCTCCCCATTTCCGGCTTCGGAAAAACACACACACACACACACACACACACACACACACACACAAAAGAATAAATATAGTCATAATGACTATATTACCCAAAGTGATATACAAATTTAACACAATTCCCTTCAAAATTCCAATGTCATTTTTTAAAGAAATGGAACAAAAAAGCATCAGGTTTATATGGAATTATAAAAAACCCCAAATAGCCAAAGCAATCCTAAGGAAAAAGAACAAAGCTAGGGGCATTACAATACCTGACTTCAAATTATATTATAGGGCCACGATAATCAAAACAGCATGGTATTGGCAGAAAAACAGACACTCAGACCAATGGAACAGAATAGAAAACCCAGTAATAAAATCACATGTATATGGTCAAATAATTTTTGATAAAGAGGCCAAAAACACACAATGGAGAAAAGAAAGCTTCTTCAACAAACAGTGCTGGGAAAACTGAAAAGCCACATGCAAAAGAGTGAAACTCAACTACAGTTTGTCCCCCTGTACTAAAATTAATTCAAAATGGATAAAAGATTTAAATATAAGACCTGAAACAATAAATTACATAGAAGAAAACATAGGTACTAAACTCATGGACCTTGGTTATAAAGAGCACTTATGAATTTGACTCCAAAGGCAAGGGAAGTGATGACAAAGATAAATGAATGGGACTACATCAGGCTAAGAAGTTTTTGCACAGCAAGAGAACTGACAACAAAACAAACAGGCAGCCAACTAAATGGGAGATGATATTTTCAAACAACAGCACAGATAAGGGCCTAATATCCAAAATATACTCATAAAACTCAACAGCAAACAATCCAATAAAAAAAGGACATGAGCAAACACTTCTCCCAGCAAGAAATACAAATGGCCAACAGATATATCAAAAGATGCTCATCTTCATTAGCTATTAGAGAAATGCAAATCAAACCTACAATGAGATACCACCTCACATTTGTTAGATTAGTTATTATCAATCAGACCGGTAATAACAAATGTTGGAGAGGCTGTGGAGAAAAAGGAACCCTCATCCATTGTTGATTGGAATGTAAAGTAGTACAACCATTATGGAAGATAGTATGGTGGTTCCTCAAAAAATTCAAAAAATTAAAAATAGAACTACCATGTGACCCAGCAATTCCTCTACTGGTTAAATACCCCCAAAACTCAAAAACACTGATACATAAAGACACATGAAGCCTCACATTCATTGTAGCATTGTTCACAGTGGCCAAGACATGGAAACAACCATAAAGTCCTTCAACAGATGATTGAATAAAGAAGATGTGGTACATATATACTATGGAATACTACTCAACCATAAGAAATAATGACATCGGATCATTTAGAACAGTGGTAGTCAACCTGGTCTCTACCGCCCACTAGTGGCCATTCCAGCTTTCAGGGTGGGCTGTAGCAGAGCAACCAAAGTATAAATAAAAAGATAGATTTAACTATAGTAAGTTGTTTTATAAAGATTTATTCTGCCAAACTTAGCAAAAATCCTACATAAAGTACTTGTTAAGTAATTATTATTATATGTTTTAACTTGCTGTAACTCTGCTTTATAAATTTTATAAAGTAAAGTTACTTCTCTACTTTATAAATCACCATTACTGTGGAACCAGTGGGCCGTTAGAAAATTTTACTACTAACAGAGATACAAAAGTGGGTGGTAGGTATAAAAAGTTTGACTACCCCTGATTTACAACAACATGGATGGATCTTGATAACATTATACTGAGTAAAATAAGTAAATCAGAAAAAAACTAAGAACTATATGATTCCTTACATAGGTGGGACATAAAAATGAGACTGAGGGACATGGACAAGAGTGTGGTGGTTACTGGGGGAGGGGAGGGGGAGGTGGGAAGTGGAGAAAGTGAGGGGGTGTGGGGAGGGGAGGGGCACAAAGAAAACCAGATAGAAGGTGACGAAAGACAATTTGATTTTGGGTGATGGGTATGCAACATAGTCAAATGTCAATATAACTGGGAGATATTTTCTCTGAACCTAGGTACCCTGATTGATCAATGTCACCCCATTAAAATTAATAAAAAATTTAAAAAGAGCAAGAATCCATCATACTGGAAATAAAAAAAGAACAAAGAAAACCAATGAAACTAAAAGTTGTTTCTCTGAGAAAAATATATTTGATGAACCAGTGATATGACTGACAAAAATAAAAACAAAGAAGACACAATAACTTGTATCAGGGATATAAATATATTTCCTACAGCCATTAAACATATAGGAAGGGAATACTTTAATAACTTATGCTTGTAAATTCAACCTGGATTAATGAACGGACCAATTTGTTGTAAGCCAAAAAGTACAAAAAGTCAATGAAAATGGGAAAGATCATTTGAATAGTTCTATAGACATTAAGAAAATTGAATTCATAATTAGAAGCCTTGTGGAAAACAAAAATCCTATGTCTAGACAGTTTCACTGGATAATTCTACCAATCATTTAAAGACCAATGAACACCAATTCTACATAATCTTTTTAGGAAAAAGAAAGGGAGGGGAAATATCTCTATTTATTTTAAAATGCCAATTTTTCCTAATACCAAAGCAATGGTATACAAAAGAATGGTATACAATGATAGTACAAAAAGAAAAAAAAAAAAGAAAACTATACACCAATGTGTTCTATGAATATATGTGCAAAAAAATTTAAGAAAATTGAATCCAACAATGCATAAAAAATTATATACTGTGACCAAATGATATTTATTCTGAGTAAGAAAGGCTAGTTAAAATTCAAAAATTAATCAGTATGCTCTACCATATAAACAGGCTAAAGAAAAAAAAAACATATAATTAAATCAATTGAAGCAGAAGCATTTGGTAAAATCTAACAACCATTCATTATAAAAACTCTCAGCAAGTTAGGATTAGAGAGTAAGTACTTCAACATGATGCTAAACCCGTAGGAAAAATGACCTATAGCTAATATTATATGTAATGGTAAAAGACAAAGTTTTGCAGCTAAGATTAGGAAGGTAATGACGTCTGCTCTCACCTTTTATTTAACGTAATAGTATAATATCTGGTCACTACAATAAGGCAAGAAAAAAGAGGTATACTATTGGAATGCAAAAAATAAGATTGTCCCTATTTGCAAATGACATGACTGTCTACGAAGAAAATCTCAAGAGATTTTCTAAAATCTCCTAGAACTATACTAATAGTATAATACCAGAGCAACACAAAAATATATTCACAAAGCTTATGTGGGAATGGAAATTAAAAACATTTATTTTAAAAACTTATAATCACCTAAATAAAACAAAATGTATAAATTTAACAAAATGTATACTAAATCTTTATGCTGAAGATTACAAAATACTTTAGAAAGAAATAAAAGAAGAAATCAATAAATATAAATTAGTTCTGTTAATAGACTGAAAGACTAAAGATGTCATTTATCCCCACACTGATCTATGTGTTTAGTGCAGTTCTCAGCAAGGGTTTTGGTGATACAGTTAAGCTTATTCTAAATTTTAAATGGAGGCACACAAGACTGAGAATAGTGAAAATAATTTTTGACAAATAAGAATACAATGAAATAATTACTATACCTGATATTAAAATTTACTCTAGCTATTGTAAACAAAAAAAGTGTATTATAGAGGTACAAACAATAAATAAATGAAAAAAAAACAAAGAATAATCATCAGTAGACTCACACAAATATGATCAACTAAGTTTTGACAAAGTTTCAAAGCAATTTGAAGGAGGAAGAATAGACTTTTCAACAAATGGTATCAGAGCAACTGTAGTCTATGGTATAAAATGAACCTGGAGAGAAGTTTCACATGTTATACAAAAAATAAATTTAAAATGGATCACAGACCTAAATGTGAAACACAAAACCCAGATAAATTGGACCTCATAAAAATTAAAACCTTTTGGTCTGTGAAAGACTCTTATAAGTAAATAAGCTGTAGACTTGGAGAAAATATTTTCAAACTGTGATTCTGACAAAGAAGTAGTGCCTAAAACATATCATGAACTCTCAAAATTCAACATTAAAATGAAAACAATTATATTAAAAAATGGACAAAAGAAGAACAGACATTTTGATAATGAGGATACATAGCAAATAAGCACATAAAAATGTTCAACATTGACTGTTAGAGAAATTCAAGTTAAAACTACATATATATTACTGCACAACTATCAGAATTAAAAATAGTGACAAAAATGTTGGGGAAGATGTGAAGAAAATATATCACAAACATTGTTGGTGAGAATGAGAAATGGTGCAGCTATTCTGGAAAACGGTTTAGTAGGTTTTTTGTTTTTGTTTTTGTTTTGCGACGGAGACAGAAAGAGAGACAGACAGACAGGAAGAGAAAGAGATGAGAAGCATCAATTCTTCATTGCAAATCCTTAGTTGTTGATTGACTGCTTTCTCATATGTGCCTTGACCAGGGGACAACAGCAGAGTGAGTGACCCCTTGTTCAAGCCAGTGACCCTGAGCTCAAGCCAGCAACCTTGGGCTTCAAGCCAGCGACCTTTGGGCTCAAGCCAGTGACCATGGGGTCATGTTTATGATCCCAGCTCAAACCAGTGATCCACACTCAGGCCAAATGAGCCTTCGCTCTACCTGAATGAGCCTTGCACTCAAGCTGAAGACCTCGGGGTTTCAAACCAGGGTTCTCTGCATCCCAGTCTGATGCTCTATCCACTGCACTACCAACTGGTCAGGCCAGTTGAGTAGTTTTTTTATAAAACTAAACACATAGCCCTGGCCAGTTGGCTCAGCAGTAGAGTGTCATCCCAGCATGTTGAAGTGCCAGGTTCAATTCCTGGTCAGGGCACACAGGAATGGTAATCATCTGCTTTTCCCCATCCCCTCCCTCTTCTCTCTCTTTCCCTCCTGCAGCCAAGGCTTGATTGGTTCAAGTATATTTGCTCCAGGTGCTGAGGATGGTTCTGTGGAGCCTCTGCCTCAGGCACTAAGAATACCTTGAGTGTGACCATGGCCCCAGATGGGCAAAGCATCAGCCCCAGATTGGGGTGGCTGGGTGGATTCTGGTCAGGGCACATCTAAGAGTTTAATTCTTTATCTCCCCTACTTTCACTATAAACTAAAAATAAACAAACAAAAAACTAAACGCATGATTAGTTTATTACCCAGTAGTTGAATTATTGGGCATATATCTTAAAGAAATGAAAAATAATGTTCACAACAAAACTATGTAAAAATGTTTATAGTAGCTACGTTCATAATAGTCACAAATTGGAAACAATTCAGACATACCTTCAACCAGTGAATGAATTTTTAAACAAACTGGTACATTTATACCTTGAAACATGGAACTCAGCAAGGAAAAACAAACAAATAACTATATTATATACACACAGCTTGCATGCATCTCAAAGTAATTGTGTCCAATGAAAAAACCAGTACCAAAAAGTTACATATCATAATTCAATTTATGTATCTTTTTTGAATTGACAAAATTATTGAGATAGAGAAAACATTAATTGTCATTAAGCATTATGAATGGGAGGAAGGTAGAGGAATGTAGGTGTTTTTATTTAAGTACAATCAGTAGTATCCTCCCAATGATAATTTATAAATAAATTATGTGTAAAAATAAAGAGAAATAAAAGTAACAAGGTAACTCTTAAGAGCAGTGCTGAGGTAACTAGTTGAAAAATAAGAAATCAAACAAGACATCCTTTAAAACATCCATGGGATTTTGAATTCATGTATGAACAACAAATACTACTACAATATAAATAGCAAAATGAATAATTAATAACATGCAAAACACCTTACTCTTTATGGAAAGAAAAAGCATTAGATATAATACCTAAATTTTCAGAAAATATCAGCCAGTGATACATCTTGTGGGAACATTTCATGTGGTTATGCAAAGACTTTGAATACATGAATGCACACTTGATCATAAAACTCAATCCACTCTTGGCATCATGATTTCAGAGGATATGAAACACTTCATAGCTTAAGAGAATTTCGGAACATGACTAAAGAATAGAGGGAAAAACATATCTAAATTAAAGCTCAAGACATCAGCCTAGGTGGGATAGGAAAGAGAATGACACCAAGGTCCTTCAAGTTTTGCAAAAAGGTTATTTACCAAAGATAGTTGATGGCTATTGTTTGTACAGGGGATGAAGCAAGGTGACACAGGTTCACTTCTCTACCTGAAAAAGTTAGAGCCCCATATGAAACTACTTCAATGAATACATGATAAGAATTGTTCACAATAGCGAAGATCTGGAAACAGCCCAAGTGTCTGTCAGAGGACGAGTGGATTAAAAAGCTTTGGTACATATATACTATGGAATACTACTCAGCCATAAGAAATGATGACAATGGATCATTTACAATAACATGAATGGACCTTGATAACATTATACGGAGTGAAATAAGTAAATCAGAAAAAACTAAGAATTATATGAACCCATGCATAGAGGGGACATAAAAATGAGACTCAGAGACATGGACAAGAATGTGATGGTAACAGGGAGTGGGGTGGAGGGGTGGGGAGGGGGCGAGGAAGGAGAGGAAGGGGGTGGGAGGAGGGTAGGGGCACAAAGAAAACCAGATAGAATTTGACGGAGGATGATTTGACTTTGAGTGAGGGGTATGCAGCATAATCAAAGGTCAAAATAATCTGGAGATGTTTTCTCTGAACATATGTACCCTGATTTATCAATGTCACTGCATTAAAATTAATACAAATAAGATAAAAAAATAAAAAATAAAAAAAGAAACTTAATCCTTACATCATTAAAAACATATTGTTGTACTTATAAAAATAAAAGAAGATGCTAGGGAGGGGGTTGTAGATTGCTAAGAATGCACAATAAATGATCCAATTTTAGTTCTACTCAACAATGTCTTATCTCAAGGTGGAGGTTTCTAATTAATGCGCTAGGTTAGAAGTCAGCAAACTACAATATAACCCCTGTGTCAATCCAGCCTTAGCCTGTTTTTACTTGACTCATGAGCTAGGAATAATTTTATTTATATTTAGCCATTGAAAGGTTTAAAATTTTTAAAAGAATAAAAGTTCACGGCATGTGAAACTTGTATAAAATGCAAATACTTGAAGAGTTGCAACAGGGACAGTATAAATCACAAAACTTTAAACTGTTTTACACATGCTTTTACTGGTCCCTACACTTGGGCACCCCATGTAGTATAAATCTGAAAAAAGATCATTTCTGGGAAGTAAAGGTATCTTCTCTGATGGGCTGAAATCCAGAATATAGGCAGATGTGTGAAGAACAAATGGATTTAGAGTTTTCTTGAAGATAGGAAACAACTAGACAGTTTTTTAAAGAATTTCTAAAGCAATTGTTCTTTGAAATTTTAAGCACTGGAAAACATGGAAGGAAAATGGAATGGGAACCTGATGTTTCTCAAGCCACAGCACAATGAAAACAGTCAGCAACGCATGTTATTGTTAAGCTGGTAGAACATATGGTCTGGATCAGTGTGAGCCCCAGTCATTTGGCTCACCTTTTGTGTTCCGCAATTCTAAGCTCTATATTCACTTTTTTGAAAAATCAAAGAAAAATATAAATCTCAGGATAATAGTCCTGAAAATAATTCTGATAAATAACTACATTAACAGTATGCTATCAACCCATTCTTTTCTTAAAAGAAAACAATCAAAGATTGCTATAAAAGAGTTCAATGGAAGGAAATAAAAGTTCTTATATTGATCTCTTTCACTCACAATACTATCCTTAGTGAGTTGCTGTAACATCAAGCTGCTCAACACCCCTGCAAGCAATGAAGCAGGTACTGTTGACTTCCCCTTAGCATGTTTCTCTCTTCCTAACAGGATCCTATTATTTAGATTTTTTGTTGGTAAATTCTTTTGCAATTAGTCATTGTGCAGATTCTTACTTTTATTAACCAAACTCGTCTTTCAGAATCACTGCACTAGCAGAAACATTCACTCTGAAAAAGGTCTTGGGACTTTAGCAAACAAAATGTAATACTTATCCAAACAAACGTGGCCTCCTGTCTTTCAGGGTTTGTTTTTTTTTCTTTTCAATTCATAAAATAAAATAAACAATCTCTAAATTAGCTCTTTTACATGGTCAAACATAAATGACCAAATCACTCTGGAGGCTATTAAAGATAAACATCATAGACTTTGGCCTTTTGAAAAGAATTCAAACTACTCAAATTAGTCATCGTATTATTTCAGTAGCAGTTTGGCTTAAATAGCTTTGGAGGTAGAAAAGGGGCATTTTAAAGAATATTGACTGTTTCACTCTGGCAACAAAACTGATTTTTTATGGCTTTGATCAAGTGTTTTAGAAATTCTGATGACGTGATCAAGAGAAGAAAATGCATTCTGATTGGATGGAGACTAGGAGAAGCCATTGTTTAATTCTTTAGTGGAATTAACAGTTGAAGTTAAAAAAGAACTAAAAAGTTCTGTGTTTTCATGACTAAGAGTAGATTTCTTAAGAGGTTCAGAAAAAGTTCACATTACCCTTGAACAAATATGTTTTTCACATTTTATTGCCAGAATGGGAAGAAAAAGAGAGCCAGAAATTAGTGAAAAATTCTGATCTCTCTTTGTGTTTCTGGACTGCCCTAGAGTGGGAAGTACCAAAACTCACCCTGGAGAGACTGATGCCTTTTTCCCATTGTTTTTGCCAGAAGTAAAAAGTATTTTGCATAGCTCTATGCCTACACTAACAAGAGACTCTAAAATATTAGATTTCTTCAAGCTCTCAAACCTAACACATTTTCATATATTTAGCTAAAGACTCAAATATTAGAAAATGTAATATGTGATAATTATAGACTATAAAAATATTTTTTTTTTCATTTTTCTGAAGCTGGAAATGGGGAGAGACAGTCAGACAGACTCCCGCATGCGCCCGACCGGGATCCACCTGGCACGCCCACCATGGGGCGAAGCTCTGCCCACCAGGGGGCGATGCTCTGCCCCTCCGGGGCGTCGCCATGTTGCGACCAGACCAGAGCTACTCTAGCGCCTGAGGCAGAGGCCACAGAGCCATCCCCAGCGCCTGGGCCATCTTTGCTCCAATGGAGCCTTGGCTGCGGGAGGGGAAGAGAGAGACAGAGAGGAAAGCGTGGCGGAGGGGGGGAAAAGCAAATGAGCGCTTCTCCTGTGTGCCCTGGCCAGGAATCGAACCCGGGTCCTCCGCACGCTAGGCCGACGCTCTACCGCTGAGCCAACCGGCCAGGGCCTACTATAAAAATATTTTATTCCCAGAGAAATTAATATAATTTCTTTTCCCCCCAAGGGAAATGATAACAAAGAAAACATTTTATTTAGATTTTGAAATATAACCTTTAGGTTAGTTATTAAACAATATTTCATTTTCCCTGAAGTAAATTCTTTTATCTAAAATGTCTTTATCTTACTATAATATAAAATTATATAGAAACTAGACAATTCACAGTGATGGAGGGAGACCTGACTCGGGGTGGTGAACACACATACAATACACAGATGATGTGTTATAGAATTGTATACCTGAAACCCATAGAATTTTATTAAGCAATGCCACCTTAATCTAGTAAATTGAAAATAAATAAATAAATAGTTTAAATTTCTGGGTTGATTTATGTATTATGTATGTAAATATGTTGCATGTGTTCATTCATTTATTCAGTTACAGAAGAGCTTGTGTTTTCCAGAAAATATGTTTCAATTTAATATACATGGGCAATTTTACTTCTGTATTTCATATTTACCTAGTTTGCGATTACATTACAGGAGACATTTTTTAAGATTTTCAAGACAGACTGGGTATGACATTATTATTATGATTTAAGACATAGGTGAAAAAATAGTACTGATTTGTTCTAAAATACTAATTTTACCACTAATTAACTGATTAGCTGTTAACAATTACTTTTCTGACCCTGAGCTTTCTCATCATGAATATAGGATAAAAATACGTACTTTACTTGGCTGTTGTAGATATTAAGTGAGGTAACCTGTAAAATGCCAAGCAAACTGTCAGACTCAAAGTATGTGATTCATAAATAGGGGTTTCCCTTTTTTCTCTCTTTTTCCCCCATTCTTAAATTATTTTTATTCTTGATCTTCAAAATCTATCATGACAATAAGGATTATTTTATGACCCTGTATGTCTATATTGGAGGGACCCTGGCACACTGTCTACCAAGGTCTAATATGTATTTGTAGAATGAATGATAAATGTTCTTCATGCACATAGATACAGCTCAGAAGTCTAGCTTTGAACAACCACATGTTATTCAGAGCACCTAGCTTCATCATTGCTATTTCAGAGGTTGTCAATTTTAGTTAGACACTCAGTTAACACTTAGGTATTTTATTTTTGTTTAAAAGGAGTATCTCGTTGATAACCTGCCTCCTAGACTATAATTTCTATAAGGTCAGGAATGCTGCTTAATTTGTTCAGCAATGTATCCCAAATGTTCTTGTCCTTGAGTAAGAACTCCATAAATAGATCTTTAATTAATGATAAGTAAACTGAGAGCAATTAATAAATAAATTAAGGGGTAAGGTACACTCTGGGAATTTGATTTTCATAGTCCTTAAATATGTGGATTGCTGCATTAGTTTGCTAGAAGTTCTACTTCATATTATGCCTACATTTCGCCTCAATCTATGGAGACCACTTAGAAATCCCACTACTTACTACTTCCTAGGAGATAAACAATCTAGAAAATTTGTGCTAAAATATCCTCAATAGACAAAAATCTCAAGACTATTGCCAGCATTCACACTTAACATTTAGGATCCAGTGGAACTCCAAAGTCATTTCAATGGGAATGTATAAGGAATTTAATCTTTTCTTTTTACTTAAGGTCCAGCTCCTGGCTCTTCCAAAAAATTTTTTTTAATTATTTATTGATTTGAATGAAAGAGGAAGGAATAGAAAGAGAGAGAGAGAGAGAGAGAGGAACGTCAATTTGTTGGTCCATTTATTTATGCATTCACGAGTTTATTCTTGTATGTGCACTGACTGGGGATTGAACTCACAACCTTGGCATATTAGGATGTTGCTGTAACCAACTGAGCCATCCAGCCAGGGCCCGGTTTCTAGCTCTTGAAAAAAATCAAATAACTTTCTGAAATTCTCTAAATTTTAGATAATGATTAGTTCACTACAACCCTGTCGCCAATATTGGTAGTATGTGATGCTTATATTAATCTTATATTAATTTATTTAATCTCTGAAATACCTTCATTTGTATGTTTATTATCAAAGGTAAAAGGTAGAAATCCAAACACCAATGATTAGTACCCATAACACCATACTGACTTTGAGACTGCAGTGTCAGTCTCTCAAATCCCATGAAGACATTTAAAACTAGATTGAATGGTTTTTTTTCTGTATTGGTTATAGAATAACTATTAATGGAAATGGTTGATAAAGATTTTAATTATATTAATAATTATAAACTTCGCCTGTGGTTAGATTTTACTGGGGTAGCCTATTATAGCATCTTATTTTTCAATATTACAATAAATGTATTAAAGTATTCATAATAATCATTGCATATTTTTTCTAATAAAGAATTATGCAAACCCATTGTAGAAAAGGTAGACAATAAAATTTAAAAAGTGGGAAATATAATAATACAATAATTGAAAACTGCTAGCTGAAGTCAAACATTATTAACATTTTAGCATTTTTTATATTGGTATACTAAATGTACACACAATACAGGTATACATATGATTATCCTTACATTGTATATATAGTTTTGCATCTTATTTTTTCCTATTTAATATTGTAGACTATTAAGTCAATATTTTTTCATGTCATTTAAACTTCTATAAAATATTCTTGTCACATGTCTATTATACTATTGTATTAATTTCTCATTTTACTTTACACAAACCTTTCTGTTGAAAATATAGGTTGTTTCCAATTGATAGTAAATATTATAAATAAACAATATGAACATATTTGAATTGAAGATCTCCACATTTGCTGTCTAGGAAAAACCATGTACATAAAATACAGATTTTCTATTTGACATTTTTTAGGAATATGATGATTTCATCTTCTACAGAGTTAATATCATACCAGCACATTTACTCAGTAAAGTTCTTGGTGCAGCATTAAAAAAAAAAAAAAAACTTATATAGATGAGAATAAGAAACACCATTTATATTGCAAATTGTAGTTTCTTCATTTGTTTTGAGGTATAAAATGAACAAGACATTATGCATTATGCAAGGTAGTAAAGGATTGCTATCAAATAAATGGGAGTATAGAATTCAGGAAGGGAGGTCATCAAGGGTCAGATTTTAATATTCTTCCAATTTTTATTATTTCCATTCCCACATATCCAAATGTATTATTCAGTTTCCCTGTTGTTGATTTGATGTATGATAGAAAATCCATAGACAAGTTTTTTATTGAATAAAAAAGGGTTTTACTTGATATACATCTCTTATTGTATTTTTCCAAAACACTGAATGCAATGATTTTGTTAGTGCCAAATTAAAGATCAAGAATGTTTTTCAAAAATCTGACAAAGCTTCAGACTTCCACCATTGTACTACAGGTTTCCCCTTATCAATTCCAATGAGGTTTTTCTATTATTATATTTTACTGACAAGATTGTTTTTCATTATGAATTCTTTGGTACATTATTTCAGATATCATTTCTTCTATTTCACAAGTTCAATAAAACCATTAAACTTCATTTCAAGCCATACATTTTTCCTTTTAAAGAACATATGAAAACATTATTACATGAAGCACTTAAAATTTTGTCAATGATAATCAACGTTTTGTTTCATTTTAAAAGTTTGTACATGGTCCTGGCTGGTTGGTTCAGTGGTAGAGCATCCGCCCAGCATGTGGAAGTCCCAGGTTTGATTTCCAGTCAGGGCACACATGAGAAGCTACTATTTGCTTCTCCATCCCTCCTCTTACCCTTTCTCTCCTCTCTCTTCTCCTCCCACAACCATGGCTTGAATGGTTTGAGCAAGTTGTCCCTGAGCTGTGAGGATGGCTCCATGCCCTCACCTCAGTCACTAAAATAGCTCGGTTACCCAAGCAATGGAGCAGTGGCCCCAGATGGTCAGAGCATTGCCCCATAGGAGGCTTGCTGGTTGGATCCCAGTCAGAGCACATGCAGGAGTCTGTCAGTTTACCTCTCTGCCTATCACTTAATTTTAAAAAATGTTATTAAGAAAAAGAAAAAAGTTTGTACAAAAACATGTTTCCTCAGTCTGTGGTTAAAGATTCTTTTTAAAAAAGACTTTATTCTTTTTAGAGAGGAGTGAAAGACAGAAAGACAGAGAGAGAGAGGAGTAGGAAGCATCAACTTCCACGTGTGCCTTACCCCAGCAAGTCCAGGGTTTTTAACCCGCAACCTCAGCATTCCAGGTTGACACTTTATCTACTACACCACCACAGGTCAGACAAGATAAATATTCTGAAAAAAGAAAAAAAAATAGGGTTAGGAATCTAAGCTGTGATGACATATTTGTCAATAAGATTATATATAATTTTTTAATTTTCCATTGATTTGGGAGAGAGAGAAGTGTCAACTCAGTTGTTTCATTTAGTTGTATACTCTGATTGCTTCTCGTATGCGCCTTTATAGGGGTTGAACCAATGACCTCTGATGTCCCCAGTTGACAATCCACTGAGCAACCCAGCCAGGGACAATAATATTCTTTTTAACTTCATAATTGATAGTGGTTCACTTGAATTTTTAATGCTCTTTAATAAAATATTTTAGTACTTTTTATTATTTTAAATACTTTATAAAATTGTTTCAGAATTTTTTTGAAATATGATTTCCTCTTTGATTATTGCAATTTTTAAAATTTTTCTATGAACACTTATTAAACATGATTGTCATTCTGGTCAAACTGGCATTACTATTTTCACTTATACCAAGATAAATTCAGAATGTCATTGCATTCAACATTTTTAGCACTGGCATAAAAAGCCACCTACTATATTTTTTTGTTTAAGTAATCAAAAGTTTTATGTTATATGAGAAATACAAATAATTTGTACAATATTATGCACAGTATTCAGTGGCATTTCAGGATTTTCTCATTTTTGTATAGACAATGTGTCAAGCTGATATTTTTATTAATTTTTTTCAGGTTTTCCAGCAAATTTAAAAGATTACATCTTATTAAACTTAAAAAATAAGTTAAAAATTTATAAGAACTTTTTGTCTTTCTGTTTTCTTGCTTGTTTTTAGTATTTCTCACAAGTCTTTAAATTTATGACCAACAGATCATACATTTCCTATTTGATGGAGAATTACCAAACACTGACTATATACATGCTACTTAGAAGATGGGGCATATGTCCAGGGTAATAATAATAAACTGGCTATTACATCAAGGCCAGAGTATTTCATGTGAAGGCTGACAATGTTGTTTATCATTGAAACTAGGACAACAGTTGATTGTGAAAGTGGATGTTGTTAATAATTTTTCTAGGACAACTTGCATGAACAAGGGTGGCTCCTAGCAAAGCAGGTCATGTGTTGAAACTTCTCATAAAGAATATGCATGATAGCTTCATTGTGTACTTTGACAGAGAAAAAAT